>NC_142440.1:149035000-149660000 GCF_059453495.1 Arachis ipaensis | reverse complement strand
TTGGGAAAGAACTCGTCCTGTATTTGTCCGTAGCTGACAAAGTTGTAGCATCAGCTCTAATACGGGAAGACGAGGTCGAGCAACATCCTGTATACTTCACTAGCAAAGTTCTAGAAGGCCCTGAATTAAGGTATAAAAAATTGGAGAAGTTTGCGTATGCCTTAATAGTAGCCTCTCGAAGGCTACGGACTTATTTTCAAGCTCACACAATAAGAGTTCGAACGAACCAACCCATGAAGCAAATCCTCCAAAAGACGGATATTGCGGGTAGAATGGTTCAATGGGCCATAGAGCTATCCAAGTTCGACCTTAAGTACAAAACTTGGACGGCAATCAAAGACCAATGCCTCACCGACTTCGTGGCAGAATATGCAGGAGATCAAGAAGAAGCTTCCACTACATGGGAGCTATACGTAGATGGATCCTCCAACAAAGTTGGAAGTGGTACAAACATAATCTTAGTCAACCAAGAGGGAACTCAAGTAGAAGTCTCCCTCAAATTTGAATTCTCAGCCTCCAACAATCAAGTAGAATATGAAGCCTTGATTGTAGGGTTAAAACTGGCAGAAGAGGTCGGCGCAACCAAAGTAGTTGTGTTCAGCAACTCTCAGGTGGTGACTTCACAAATCAATGGAGAGTACCAGGCGAAAGACCCTAACATGAAAAGGTACTTAGACAAAACTTTGGAGTATCTAGGGCGATTTGCCGAAACTGAGGTCAAACACATAACCCGGGATCTTAACATCAGAGCAGACGCCCTCTCCAAACTAGCAAGTACCAAGCCAGGAGGGAATAATAGAAGCCTGATCCAAGAAACTCTCCAAGAACCCTCTGTCACAAAAACAGAGGCCAGACAAGACATCCTCAAAGTATCCGGATTAGACCTCGGATGGATAAATCCACTAATCGAATACATGATGTTCGACATCCTACCCAAAGAGGAAAAATAGGCCAAGAAAATTCGAAGGGAAGCACAAAATTATACCTTGGTGGAAAATGTTCTCTATAAAAGGGGAATATCGACACCATTATTGAAGTGCGTCCCGACCTCAAAAAAAACCGAGGTACTTGAGGAAGTCCACAATGGTATCTGTGAAAATCATCTCGGAGCAAGGTCGTTGGCTAAAAAAGTAATCCGAGTTGGGTTCTACTGGCCAATCTTGCAAAAAGATGCCACCGAGTTCGTGAAGAAGTATCAGCCATGCCAAATGCATGCAAACTTCCACGTCACTCCCTCTGAGGAGCTCATTAGCATAACTTTTCCATGGCCTTTTGCAAAATGGGGATTGGATCTATTAGGACCCTTTCCCCAAGCGCCTGGGCAAGTAAAATATCTAATAGTGGGAGTAGACTACTTCACAAAGTGGATAGAAGCAGAACCGTTAGCTACCATCATAGCCCAGAGAAGTCGGAAGTTCCTCTACAAGAACATTATCACAAGGTATAGGGTACTCCATTCCATCACCACTGATAATGGCACTCAGTTCACCGATTCTTCCTTCAAAAACCTGGTAGCTAGCATGCAGATCAAGCATCAGTTCACTTCGGTAGAGCACCCACAAGCAAATGGGCAAACTGAGGCAGCAAATAAAGTTATACTGGCAGGTTTAATGAAAAGGTTAGAAGAGGCAAAGGGAGCATGGACTGAGGAACTCCCTCAAGTATTATGGGCATATCGGATTACACCTCAGTCTACCACAGGAGAAACACCCTTCCGACTTGCTTATGGCACAGAAGCCATAATACCAGTTGAAATCAACGAGCAAAGTCCAAGGGTGAACTTCTACGACGAGGTCGATAACGTATAGGGGCACAAAGAAGAACTTAAGTTACTTCCCGAAGTCTGAGAACAAGACCAGATAAGAGAAGCAGCGCTGAAGCAAAGGATGACAAACAGATACAATAAGAAAGTCATTCGAAGAAGCTTCATAACAGACGACTTGGTTTTGATAAGAAACGATATTGGCATCAACAAGTCTGGAAATGGAAAGCTTATTGCTAACTGGAAAGGGCCATACAAAATTAGTGAGGTCCTAGGAAAAGGCTACTACAAGGTGACCGACTTGAACGACACGAATTACCTAGGTCCTGGCATGCTTGTAATATGAAAAGGTACTATAGTTAAAAGCGAACTCCACTCCCTGATGTACTCTTTTTCCCGACTTCGTGGTTTTTTCCCAAAAAGAAGGGTTTTTCTGAAGGAGGTTTTAACGAGGCATCAAAGTGGAGGCTAAGGGACAACCATTTTTAACCCCTTAGTAGCAAAAAGTACCTTCACCAATAAATAAAGATCTTTCTCTACATCTCTTTGTAAAATTCCGTTAGTTATTATCATTTTTCTATGAAACATGCCGACTTAAGCTTGACAAAACGTAAAAATTCTATGCCCGACCTACGTGGTCGGCAGGATAAAATGACGAGGTACAAGTCGGTGTAAAGAGGTTATAAAAGCAGATCATGATAACTCGGAAATACCACGACCAATAAGTCAGAAAAACCGAGAAAGAATTGAAATGCATCGCGAAAATAACCTAAGTTATGAACAATTCAAATAAGAAAATTTGAATTTATGAGGAATGCAAAAAGAGATAAAAGGAAAACCATCAAAAATAAAGACAGAAGCTGTCTCAAGTCTTTGAAAAATCCAAATAACTTAGACAAAATACAGCCTGCCCAGATAAAAGGTTTTTCCAAAACAAAAAGATCAAAGGGGCTTTTTTCATAAAAAAACCTAACAAAGAAAAAATTGCAGAAAAGCATGCACACACCAATTAATCTTAAACCCCTTATCCAAAAAAGGTGTAGAAATTAAACGCATTTTTTGTTAACAGCTATAAAAGGCTAGGAAAGTCAACAACAAAATCACCACAAAAAGATAATAAAATTGTTCAAAAAATGGGCCCATAGGCCAGGCCCCAAAATAGCCAGAAATCAATTAAGTGGAAGAAAGATTGGAATCACCAGCAGGAAGGGAGGTCAGATCAGCAGCAGGGGAGGACGGAGCAGTCTCTTCAGGATCTTGAGCGGGAACCTCTGAAGAACTCGGCAGGTCTCCTTCTTGTTACTCCTCACGAGGAGGAGACTCTATTATCATCTGTCCGCGAGTCTTCAGATCGGAGTCAGTCTAAGGTCGAGGAGGAGAAACAATAGCCCCATTCACGATTATCTTATTAGGATCGAGAGGGAAAAGGTCCAGGTCAGGAGCGATAACGCCGACTTGTTCCTTGAAGATCCTCCAGTCCTCCTCTGAGCTCTCCGCCATGGAGTCTTCTAGATCCTAATAAGCCTCCCGACCTCTTGCCAGTTCCTTCTTCAGGTCAAGATTCTCCCCAAAAAGTCTGACATAATTCTGCTCCACCTTTTTCTTAAGGCCCTCCGCCATGCCACACTGGCCCATCAACATCTTCTCCCTCTCCTGGAGTTGAGTCCTCTCTTTCCTTAGCTCAGCGACCTCCTCCTTAAGCCTTTTCTCTTTCTCTTGATAAAGGAAGATCCTCCCCTCTAACTCCTCAACCTTTTGGGTAGAGCCCAAAGAGCTAAGGAGAGTTTTTTCCAAAATATCAAGGAGCCTCGTGCATACCCCAGCTGCCTGAACACTCCCCTGAACCATAGTATTAAGATGGTTTCGAACGGAAGCATCATCCGTACTAATTTGAGTATGGGGAAAGATGTGATTTTGAACGAACTTGGGACCATCAAAGGAGGAATCCCCAGAAGATGAGCCAGAAGTCTTGCATTTTTTCTGGGTGGATTCAGGGAAGGAACGGGCTGAAGGATGGGAGGAGGAAAAGGAGAAGCAGAAGACGAAGTTACCAAGATCGGACGAGAAGTCCCCAGATCACGAGGGAGAGGAGGAGGAGGAGGAGCGCCAGCAGCCCTGGCAGCATCAACCTGGGCCTGAGACCTCCTCTTGGCCTCCTGGACTTTTTGGTAAGAGGCGCTAGAACCTTTCTTCACCATCTCTGAAAAAGGAGAAAACAAAGAGTTAGTTTACAAATCAGAAGACCACAAGTTGGAAGCAACAAATCGAAAGATTACAAGTCGGAAGTTATCAAAATCAACAATGCAGCTACCTAATTGGGTCCGCACAAAACTCGGAGACCCCTGAAAAAATTTTTTGGTATCCAGGTAAGGGCTCTCCCCCAAGCTTCCTGGAAGAACCCCACTATGGTCTTCTCAACTTCATCCAAATCATCTGGACCGTACTTTTCTACAGGAGAAGCCTTTAGCCAATATAGAGGAAAGAAGGGGATGAAATGTTCATCAAGAAAAAAGGGATGGTGACCCTTTACTACTTGGATTTTGAAGAAAAATTCTTGAAATCATGAAAGGACTCGTCAAACATGGAGAAAACTCTCCGAGCTTGAATGGCCCGGAAAGATACCTACTGCTGCTTATTATTTTGCCCACTGAAGGGCTTGGTCATATGAAAAAGATAAAAGAAAATCTTCAAAGAAGTCAGAAAATCTAATTCTCAGCTAACAAGTTAGTAAATTTTCATGAAACCCCAAGAGTTAGGGTGAAGTTGGGTGGGAGCGACGCGACAATGAGACAATACAGCTATTTCAAAGTCAGAAAATGGTAGAAGAACCCCCAGATGGGTAAACGAACAATCGTACATAAAAAGAAAGGAGGGTCAGCTTCAGTAGCCTCCCCAAAATAAACCCGGTCTTTAGGACCCGGGGTAATCAACTCATACTTGGGCTCATTATCATCAGAGCCAAAAATTCTATGGTGGGTGTGGAGATCGGTGATATAGTCTGTGTCTACCCCAAGAACCGTATCATCTACCCACTCAGAAACGTGAGAAGTCATCTTTTTCCAGTAAAAAAATAGGAGAAAGGCGACGAGACCTACAGAGGAAAATGTAAAAAAGATCAAAAACAGGGTCTCTAAAAGGCCAAAGCAGTCCCTCAAAAAGAATAGAGTCACTAGACCTACCAATAAACTTACTGCAAACATGAAAAACTCCTCCAAATGCACAAAATAAAGCACTAAAAAAAGGAGAAAGAAAAACTAACCTTTGTTGGTAGAAGCGAAGAGAAGCAGAGGCAACAGTAATCGCAACACCCCAAGAAGGAAGGCTAAAACGCTCTCTCTTTGAAAAAGTAAGGATTGCAAGTAAGGGATTTCAAAAGACAAAAGAAGATAAAGAAAAGAGAGGAAAAAGTATTTATAAATACGCCAAGGGCAAAATCGTAAAATTGGCGCCATCATTAAAGAGACGCGCCGTTACCAATGTAATTGCTCCCACGTGTAAATACAAAAACTTTAACGGACACGACGTTTGGTTAGACGTGACTGTTGAAGAAATTTGAATCACGTCAGTTCTAAAAATCACGTCGGTTCTAAAAATCACATCGGTTACAAGACCAAGTTCAAATACTCGAATCCTACTCATTAACAAAAGAGATCAGACTCAAGTAGGGGCACTGTTCATACCCTGACCCAACACTAAGGCCTAGGACTAAATAAGCCAAGAAGGCCCAATCCAAAGATTGGCCTTTGTTAACAACCGACCTCCCTCGAAGAGGTCGGATTCTACTCACGCTTTCTTTCCAAGAAGTCGGGCTTTGAGGATAGCTGGCAGATAACACTTATGCAAACCGGATAATCCGGGAGCTCCACTATCAGATGCAGACCTTGGAAGGCTAGGTCGCCTCTAAAGAACAGTACCAACGGGAGTGCACGAGCGAGGCGGTCTCCTAGACCATGTCGCGACGAGAGCAGAAGAACGAGAGATCGCCAAACCAACATCACAGTAGATGCCGGAATCACAGCAGATATCGGGAATCCAAATGCCATCGTGATGATGACAAAAGGATACACCAAAAAGATTTCATGCGAAGAAGAAGTGAACACGTGATAATGGGGCTACTCCATTCACCGAAAGAGTCCTAAAGGCCAAGATGTCAAAAGGTTTTAAGAAACTAACTGACAAGAATTATGATGGCACTAAAGATCCTCAAGAGCACTTAATAGCCTTCGAGGCCAAAATGAACCTAGAGGGAGCAGCCAATGCGGTTCGGTGCAGGGCCTTCCCGGTGACACTGGCTGGCCCAGCCATCAAGTGATTCAACGCCCTTCCGAACGGCTCGATATCCTATTTTGATTATGGGTGGCAATAGGGCAGTTTTTGCCCTACCCGACCCTGATCCCGCCCTATAATAATCCGCATCGAACCCGTTCCGTTTCTGCCCGCGGGTAGTAAAAAGTTAAACTCTAACCCGCCCCGCTCCTATCCATCTCTATAATTATTAAAATCTAACAAATAAAATTAAATTTTAAAATTTATATAACCATTATTACATACATAACATAAATTAAAATAAAAATTTAAATATAATATAATATTATTAATTCTTTTATTAATTATTTTATATATATTATATATATATATATATACACCGGAGCGGGTAGAGACGGGTTTAACCTAAACCCACCCCGCCCAAAAATCCGTCCCGAGCGAGTAGAGACGGGTGGGTACCTACAGGTTCGAGTAGTGTAGCCACCCCTAGATTTGACATCTCTAAAAAATTTATGGCACAATTTACCCCCACGGATCACAAAGACAAAATACCCAATCAACCTTCTCGAAATCACCCAACTACCAGACAAACCCACAAGAAAACACCTAGATAGGTTCAACAATGAGTGCTTGGAAGTCGATGGGCTATTGAACTCGGTGGCCAGTTTGTGTCTGACCAAGATGAGGGAAGATTATCGGAAGCACCTCACAACCTTTTTAAATATATATCATAAATATTTTTAAATATAATAATACAATATATATAATAATTATTAGTTGAAATAGAACATAAAAGAAATATTTACTCGTTTTTTTTTTTCGGATCCCTAAAAATGCAGATTAAATATATAAATCGGATATAAAGATACCTAAAATCTGTGATCCAATCCTATTAATGTGTAGATTGAATTGGATTGGATTCCATCTGACCTAACAGTCTTGCGGATCGGATCAATATTCTGAGTTTTCTTCTCCTTGAGTTCTGCATCTAGATGTCAGATTTTCTCATCCGCCTTTATCCATTGCAACTCCTGATGCAATTATTGTTCCGCCTTTGTTTGTCAGGCTAATTTAGTATCCAACTATGTTAAACGGTCGTTGTGACCATGAACGAGGCCCATGAGCTCCACGACATTCCTCTAAGTCGATTCTACTTTGTGGTGGTATGTGAATTCAATGCCAAAGTCATCAATAAGTGTTTTAGTGGAGTAAAGTTAAAAATTGGGTCAAGATTATCCGAGTTAATGTGATTTATGGAGATGTTAGTAGCTAACGGTTTCAAAGAAAGATGGGTACCACTACCAACTATACAATAGTTCCTGCTCTGTAGGGACGACTTTTACATGGTGGGAAATTATTCTTAGCTTCTATCGTGTGAGAGATGTGTGTAGGTGGAGAGTTACTGATTTAGGAAATGGATCATCTCCATTTTTTTAACACTTGATAGAATAAAGTGTGATCTCTCACCTTTAATTTCATAAGTGAAACCAAAAATAAATAAGAAAAAGAGAACAATGAAGGGTGAGATTAGGGATGGCAAAAATCTCCAGCGGGACGGGTACCCGCGGAGACGGGGGACGGGGCCCCGTATATTAAACGGGGCGGGGACGGGGATAGAGGTTCCCGTCCCGTGGAGACCCGTTTAAACTCCGTTTATGTAAAAAGACTAGAATACCCTTAATATATATATATAAAGGAAAGTGAAAATCCTAGCCGTCACACTTGCAATTCATAATCTTCAACCTAGTCTCTGAACTCTTCACCACCCTCAAACCTCAGCCTCTTGCCCTCTCTGAACCACGCACGGTCGCACCATCACCACCACCGACCGCCACCTCTCGCCCTCTCAGTCCTTTACCGCTACGGCGCTACCTCCCACCCTTCAGTCCATCACCGCCACCTCTCACGCACTGTGGAGTGGACGTCAGTCAGGTCACAATACATCACGCACACCGCAGCACGGAGTCTGTCAGTCAGGTCACGATACATCACGTCGGTCATCACCTCTTCTCTGTTTGTCGCGCCTTTGCTTGTTGTCACCTCTTTGCGCCGGGTAACTGGGTAAGTCATAGAACACTGCTCACACATGCTTTACTGCTGCTTCTCCTCTTCACTCCTCACCGTGATTGATTTGATTTTGGATTTCTGATTTAGGGTAATTAAGTTTAGAGTTCTGAATTTTCTGATTATGATTTCTATTTAGGGTTGATTTGATTCTGAATTTTTTATTTAGGATAATTAGGTTCTTAGTTCTGAATTTTCTGATTCTAATTTTTATTTAGGGTTATTTGATTCTGGATTTTTAAATTTGGGTAATTAGGTTCTAAGTTGTAAATTTTGTATTCTGATGTCTATTTTGGTATTTTGATTTTTTTATAATTTTCTGGTGATCATTACCGGATCAATGTCATTCTTGAATCTAAGAAGTTTGCAACATTCATCTTGGTTTGATATCGACATGCAATATTCCCTGTTTACAACATTCATCCTGGTTTGTAACTCAGATTTTATTTTATTTGATTTTAGATTAAAGTGATTTTGGATTAGAGTGGTCAGCAATCTATCATTATTCGTTAGTTTGTTCTTTTGTTTTTTGTTTTTTTTTTTAACTCATTTATTATGTTTAGGGACCTATTTGTCCTTTACTCTTTTTTTAAGATTATTCTAGGGTAAAGTACTAAATTGGTCCTCTAGGTTTGGGTGTAATTCTGTTTTGGTTCTTAAGGTTTAAAGTGTTCTATTTGAATTCAAAAAAGTTTCATTTAGCATCAATTTAGTCCCACAGTGAGGTCAAAATTAAATAATTAACAAAATGTCCTACATAACAACAGTACAAGAACAAAATCGATAATCTGGAGAACAAGTACAAGCTCCAGAGGCATAAAATCAACCATTGATACATCAATACATTTATTTATTATTTTTTTATAATATAAATAAAATATTTTCTATAAAACTAAAGAAAATGATAAATAAATGTATTGATGCATCAATGGTTGATTTTGTGCCTCTGAAGCTTGTACTTGTTCTCCAGATTATCGATTTTGTTCTTGAACTGTTGTTATGTAGGATATTTTGTTAATTATTTAATTTTGACCTCACTGTCAGACTAAATTGATGCTAAATGAAACTTTTTTGGATTCAAATAGAACACTTTAAACCTTAAGGATCAAAACAGAATTATGTCCAAACCTAGGAGACCAATTTAATACTTTACCCATTATTCTATTATATGTAATAGGACCCCTTTTTGGTGTGTTTAGTGGATATCAACAAATTGAAGAAGAGATGACACATTAGAATATTTAATATTAGACTGAGGTTTGTGATTTTTTCATTTAATTTTGTTATTTTATGAGAACAATTTTAATGTTGCATTATGGTTTATGTATAAGAATATTATTATTCAATATATTAATACCTGCATTAAGTTAGGTTGTTCACATATAATATAATTATAGGATTTAGATTATTTGTCGGCTATAAAATGTTAAATATGTAAATATTTTTTATTTGTAAATATTTTCAAACTAGTTTAGTGGTGCGGTAATTTACAATCACACTTACTAACCGGCAAGTGCACCGGGTCGTATCAAGTAATACCTTACGTGAGTAAGGGTCGATCCCACGAGGATTGATGGATTAAGCAACAATAGCGTTTGATAGGATTAGTTAAACAAACAGAAAATAATGTTTGAGATGCAATATAAAAGACATTAAATAATATAAAAAAAATATTAAAGACAGGCAGGTGAATAGGTGAGGAATAAAATATGAAAAAGATAGTTAAGGTTTTAGAGTTATCTATTTTTTCGGATTAATTTTTCTTACTAACTATTTTAATCATGTATGATTTAATTTATGTCAAATTATATGTGACTAGACCCTAATTCCTTAGACCTTCCTAGTCTCCTCTAAAATTCATCAATAGCCAATTCCTTGGTCAATTAATTCCAATTAGAGGGTGATAATCATATTCCAGTTTATATGCCACAAAAACTCTAATTACCCAAAAATAAAAGGATTATATGTCACGTATCCCGTTAAGTCCAAATAATTAAAATTTAGGAGAATATGTTTTCAAGCTGTTGTTCAAGTAAAGAGCTTTTCCAAGTTTTACAGGAACTCAAATAGAAAGAGGGTCATACTTCCGTTCCACCCAAATTCATAAAATAAAGAGCGAAAATAATTCTTAAATTATAAATCCATAAATTAAAATAGAAAAAGCAATAAAATCAATCCATAGAAATAGACAGAGCTCCTAACCTTAACAATGGAGGGTTAGTTGCTCATGGAATGTAGAATGTAAATTTGTATAGAATTCCCTAATGGAATCCTCCTCATGGTATCTTCTACTAGGAGAGAAGTCTCTCCTTTTTATAACTAATCCTAATTAATTTGAAATCTAATATCTAAAACTAAAAATTAAAATAATATCTTTTTCTAGAATTAAAATTTGAATTTAAATTTGAATTAATTTAAATAATCAAATCTTCAATGGATGGATGGGGACCACTTGAATTGTCCATGCTGCAGCTTCTAATCTGTGTTTTCTGGGCTGGAAACTGGGTCAAGATAGCCCAGAAATCGCCTCCCAGCGTTTTCTGTCAATTCTGTAGATCGCTCATGTGACGCGTCCGCGTCGTCCACGCGTTCGCGTCATTTGTGCATATTCCAGTCCACGCGTTCGCGTCAGGCACGCGATCGCGTCATTGCGATTTTCTCCATTCCGCGCGGTCACGTGAGCCATGCGTCCGCGTCGATATTTGCTGGTCATCTCCTTGGCTTCTTCTCTTTCTCTGCAGAAACTCCATCAAATTCCGCCAAATGCTACCTAAAATAAACAGTATTGTACAAAACTCAAAATAGCATCCATAGTGGCTAAAATATAATTAATTCTTAATTAAACTCAACAAATTAGATGCAAATTCACTAGGAAAAGATAGACAAGATGCTCACGCATCACTTAGAAGACTTTTTTGTTGGTAATTTGTAATTTTGTTGTTTAATGGTATTTATTTGATTATCCTAAATGATATAATTAACCTTCTAACTCTTTAAAAGTTTCTATTGTACACATTGTATAAATATTCCATTGGCTCCTCATACTTTCCCTATTTTATATAAGGGGTAAGTACGATTTTGGTCCCTAAAGTTTAGCGCCAGAATCGATTTCGTCCCTCTTCTAATTTTGGATTTAAAATCGTCCTTAACATTTTTTTTTGTATTAAAATCGTCCTTTTAATTTTTTTTGGACAAAAATACCCTCACCACTACCAATATAATTACCTCCTCTACCACCACCACCACCAACTGCCACTCCACCACCATTATCAACATCATCATCACCACCATCATCATCATCATCAACATCCACTGCCACTCCACCACCACCAACACCACCACCAACGCCACCGCCGTTCCCCCCCCCTTTCCCCTTCCCCCCGCCCCCACCCCCACCCCGCGTCCCCTCCCCTCCCCCTCATTGCCTCCCCCTTCCCCCCACCCAGCGTCCCCACCAGTCCCCTCCCCCTCCCCGTCTTCCCTTCCCCCACCTCCACCTCCACCTCCACACAGAGAAGCAGAAACAGAAAATTAACAAATTCAAGCACAAATTTAACACAGAAACAGAAAGCAACAAATCAACAACAATAATATTCCACAACAAAAGAAAAAAGAAATCCAGAAATTCACAGAATTCACAGAAGAAGAAGAAGAAGCGGCGGGCGGCGGTAAGAAGAAGAAGAAGAAGAAACGGATGGCGGTGCGGCGGCGGGAAGAAGAAGAAGAAACGGGCGGCGGTGCGGTGGCGGGAAGAAGAAGAAGAAGCGGCGGGCGGCGGTGCGGCGTCCCCCTTCTCTCCCCCCTCCACCCTCCCCCACCCCCCTTTCTCGGCCCCCCTCCCCCATTTCTTTCTTTCTTTCTTTCTTTCTTTCTCTCCCCAGTCCCCACCCACCCCGCTTCTCTGATCCTTTTCTTTTTTTTTTATTTTATATTTATTTTATTTTTAAATTTTATTTTTTTATTAAAATAGGGGTAGTTTATGAATTAAATTAAAAATTTTATTAAAAAGGACGATTTTAATACGAAAAAAAAACGTTAAGGACGATTTTAAATTCAAAATTAGAAGAGGGACGAAATCGATTCTGGCGTTAAATTTTAGGGACCAAAATCGTACTTATACACAATAGAGTCACAATCACTTCGATTTGGAATAAGCAATAAACAAGGGAAAGGAATTAAGAAAGCGAGAAATAGATGATGTTGAGCAACGATTTTTATCACCTATTGTGCAACATGAAATCTTTCTGCTTTTATAAGCCTACCCCATTGTTATATAGATCAAACATATAACCATAATAAAAATGTGATTTTGTCCTTCCATTGATGAAGGTTTCGCCACTTTTAATTTCCTCCGCGTTCTAAATTTGCATGCTAACGAGAACAACAAAGTATCACAGAATCATATGTTTTTGTTCCGTTAGAAATAATTTTACTAACACTCTTCTAGAGTTTCAATGTCAAAACTTTTACAGTTGCTAATAAATTTGCTGATTTTTGACAATAAACTTGCTGAGACTAGATGAATTTGCATCTTTATTCACAGCATCTCTTGGAGAAACCATAAAAGTAGTACAAGAAGAATAAAAAATCATGATGTAGCCAAATTCGTATTAGAGAAAGAAAATGTGACTCTCACACTATAAATCCCAAACTTGGATGACCAACATCAAGCTTTTGCAATCCTTTATGATATTTTAGGCATCAAACCAGAATTATAAAACTGAGGCAGCCTTGAAACCGGCAAATAATATTATTAGGGGGAGAATCAAAGTAAAATATGAAGTATTTTAGAGATGAACATATTCTGATTTGAAATTTAAATGATTAATGAGTTAGATTTGTGTATCAATATTTCTCGTTAATTTTTTTTATAATTTAACTTTAACTGAACTAATATTGTTGCCTCCTTGTCATGTTTTCATTCTCCATCTATTTATACCATATCATTTTTTCTATCTAAGACTGAAAAATTTTGTATCACGAGAGTAGTTAATGAGATAACCAGAAATCGATAATAAGTTCTTAAAACAAATCAATTTCTTATCAAAATGACATTAAAAACAACTAACATTCACTCAATTGCCTCATAATCAAATAGCAAAAGTAAGAAATTTATTGTTATCGGGCATACCAACACAATTGCTTTATGAAATAAGCCCTTTTTCCCTTTCGAAAAATTTTTAAATCTATAGTGAAAAAAAAAATATATGTATAACAGTAGCTCCCATGTCACAGAATTCATAACACCACAAAAAATCACATAAAAAATAAGATAACAATTGTAAGAACCTATTCAACAAGCTACCACAACACTGATATTATGAAAATCAAATGAGTTTAATTTTGATTCACTTGCACGAGAAATAGATGCTTTACTCCAATTCCAGATTCTGAAGTCAAAATGGCTACAAAAGTATTAGAAAGAATCTTGTAAATCAACAATTTCATGACTTGGCTCAATTTACTAAAAATGTTAGACAAATTGAACAATTGAAGAATGAGAAAAAAGAAAAGTATAAAAAAATGATAAAAGAGACATCGAATGATCATCATTTGTACATGTCTTGATGAATAAGGCATGGAGAGGATGAACAAAAAGAAATAGCAGACATGCATGATATATGTACTTCTACAAATAATGGGTAAATTTTATGATAATGTCAAAAAAAAAAAGAGAAATGTAATAAAAATCATCTCATGTCCTTTGTTTTTCACTTTTTCTATCATCTCTTCCTTCTTCTCCTTCTTTTCTTCTTTCTTATTTTTTTTTCTCCCTTTGAGTTTTTTTTCTTGCATTCATCCTAATCTTCTTTCTTCTCTCCTTTCTCCTTTTCTTATCTTTTGAATTTTTATTTATTTCTTTTTTTTTTCATCTTTAACCAGATTGAATTGAAAATTTGGATTGACATCTTTGACAAGTATTTAAAAAGATATTTATTTAAAAAAACCAACGAAAATATTTTTTTTTGTTATATAATTGATGAAGTGAGTGTTCTTAATCCAATTTTCTAATTGAAAAAGATAAATACAATCCCCTGTGATATAAAACTTTTAAATGAGACCAATATAAGAAGTCTAAAAATTTCTATATAAATTTAAAACATACATAACAATTTTTTATGGACCAAAAACCAAATAAAATAAAGGCAACAACTTAAAAATAAATGGTTATTGAAATATATTTGTACCTAAATCAAAATTTTTATGTATAAGGATCAAAAGTTTAATTTTGATGCATTGATAGAATAAAATAATTACATCTATTTCTTTGGATGACTATTTATGCAGTCAATATAAAAGATAATTATTTTTACTGATATGACATTACGTAATTGGATACACGTATAAAATTATTTACACGATATCAAAAATTAAATTCTAAGAATCAAATCCAAAACTAAAATTAACAATTTTTGCAGAAATAAAAGATTAATCCATTATTAATTTATTATTGTCGTCCTCGGTTAGCTTAAAGTGTGTTTAATTTGCATTTTTATTTTTTATTTTTATTTTTAATATTTTCTATTTTAAAGATTTTATAAAAGAAAAAATGAAAACTAAAAAGTAACACTAAAAACAATAAAATCTTATTTTTTATTTTTACCTTCTGTTTTTACTTTTTTATTCAAAAAATTCAGAAAACAGATAAAAATAAAAACAAAAATAAATGCAAACTAAATACACTTTTAGATTTTTGTTTTAGTTTTTGGTTTGTAAAATGGTCATGTTGGGCTCGAAGAAGTTTATTTTTGTTGGGCCTGAAGTAGTGTTAATTATAAGTTAGCCACCGACTTGGGTTAGACCTAAAAAAGAAAAACACTCTTTACAAGAGCACCATTAGGGTTCTTCTTTCTCTCTTTACAATTCGTGATGCCATTGGTTTTTGATCTTTCACAATGCGTGATGCATCGGTTCTCTCGCTTCCCCAAGGATTTCGAGGCGAATTATTCTTTATTCTTCATTCATCACTCTATCTTTCTTTCCCTTTTCTGTCTTGTTTTACTTTCACAATTGTAGCAGTTCATAACTGTTTTGGAAACAAAAGATGTTGCTGTGTTTTCAGAAGAAGCCAAGTCTTATCATCAACGAGAAGGAGTTGCTGTGTTCATCAATGGTTATATTTTTACCTACCAAGCCTCTCAATTTTTAAGAAGCCAATTAGCCAAGTCTTATCATCAACGAGAAGGAGGATGAGTATCATGAAGAGGGTATCTTTCTTTTGTTCTTTTTCTTTTTCTTGCACGTTATAATGGATTTTCTTGAAAAAAAAAAAGAAACTTTTCCGCTGCTTGATTAGGTAGTTAATGGCGATGCCTCAAGAATCAAGGATTTCAAGGCAAATTATTCTTCATTCATCACTCTATCTTTCTCTCCCTTTTCTGTTTTGTTTTCCTTTCACAATTGTACAAATTCATAACTGTTTTGGAAACAAAAACTGTTGGTGTGTTTTCAGAAGCAGAATAATGCTGTTGATGAGTCCCATCGATGCGTCGACGGTTATATTTTTACCTACAAGCCTCTCATTTTTGAAGAAGCCAAGACTTATCATCAACTAGAAAGAGGATGAAGAGGGTATCTTTCTTTTGTTCTTTTTCTTTTTCTTGCATGTTATAATGGGATTTTTTTGGAAAAAAACGAAACTTTTCCACTGCATTATTAGTTAGTAAATGGCAATTCCTCAAGAATCAAGAAGTTTCTATTTTAGAGTTTCTTCGGTTTTGCTTTTTTATTGTTATTACAAGACAAGTTGAAGCTTTGGTGTTTTGAAATTAAGCAATGATATTATTATAAATGTTTTAAAATTTAGATACAAAAGAAAAAAAAAATAGGGGGGCCTCTTTAATTTTGCGGCGTGTTAAAGAACTCTTGTGTACTGAATGGAAGTTGGGGCCTTGGGGGTGGTCAAGCCTTACACCTATATTGTCAATTTTAGTAGAGTCAGTATCATCAATTTATTCTTGGTGGTTCTCAGGTGGTAAAGTAATTCATTAGTTGCGTTGTTAACATGTTTTTCATAAGTATAGTGGATTACTGATTGTCAATATGCTAATTTTCTTTCATCTTTTTTCTCTGACACCCGTGAACTGTTTATATTTTCTTTTATCTCTTGTGCTATTAGGCAAACAATGCAAAAAGTATTTTTGGTATTATTGATTGCCAAACTCTCTCATCAAAGGATCCTGAACTGTTTATATTTTTAAAAAACTGTAGTTGCAATGTGAATTTACTGATTTATAATATAGGGCCTTGCAAAATGAAAATATTATTGTACATCAATTGTTGAACTTGTTTACATATGTTGGGATAAGCACGGTTGTAATCATATTTTGTATAGTTTTATCACTAGTACACGTTACTTCTTGGCATTTGTGTTCTAAGGTTGGTAATCAAACACAGCTTCCAGCAACTGTGATTTCAGTCTTCGCTAAGAATTATGGGTAAGCTATTCTGTTGATGATCACTTCATAAGCATATCTTCTAACTACATAAAACAATTCCTCTGCATATCTTTTAAAAAGTTCTTGTATTTTTCATTCGAAAAAAAAATTGTTTTAACATTTGAATTTGAAAAGAATTTTGTGGGGTGAGTATGTAACTATTAAAAAAAATGTTGGATATCAATGTGACTAAAGTCATTCGTGAGATAAACAAATTAGTTGATCTGATGGCATGGTAGAACTTTGCGATTATATGCATGACTCTTTTGAACGTGTTAAAAGAAATGTTAATACACCCAAATGTTTGGAATGTTATGAAACCTGGTATGCATGGCATTCATAACTCTGCCTATGTAAAACTTTGTTGCAAAAATTTTTACATAGCCGGTTCCAAGCCCGGATAAAAGAGGAGGATGAATGATGGTACAACGTGGCTTTTATGATCTTGAAAAGATCGAGATACGATATAATTGGACCCAATTTGGAAAACGGGTGATATACGTTGCTTTTATGATCTTGAAAAGATCGAGATATGACATACACTTGAACCCAATTTGAAAAAAAGGGCGATATACGGTTGCTTTTATGATGAATGATGGTAAACATGGCTTTTATGATCTTGAAAAGATCGAGATACAACATACTTGGACCCAATTTATTTAATAAAGGATGATATGCGTCCGCTTTTATGATATGAGGAAAAAGGGGACATGATCTACTTGACCCAAAAATTGAAAATGTCCGTTGGATGACATGTGTGGCTTTTATAATCGGAAAAGATGGAAATACGTTGACCTTAGAATCTGAAATAAAATGGTGTTAGCTTCTTTTGTTTGAGAGGATTGTGATATCTATATTTGACCCTAAAATAAATGGTGTTAGCTTCTTTTGTTCGAGAGGACGGTGATATCTATACTTGACCCTAAAGTTTATAATGTTTTGATATGATATACTGAATTTATGCTGGCGCTGGGAACAGATTATGTGGGCTTGAATATGGGAAGCATGTTAGGGTGTTACAATGACAGGGGTTTAACTGTTTAAGGGCTGTTTTTGATGTAAATCTATGATTGTGAATGGAATACTGCAAACTGCAGTATAGAGGAGTAGGAGGAATTCCTGTGGTGTAGACAACCTTTAGAGATTGATGTGTGGTTAGCATGTGGAAGACACTGAAACTTGGATAAGCATATCTTCTTTTTTTTTTTTATGGTCAAGAGCATATCTTCTAACTACATAAAACAACTCTTCTGCCACCTATTGTGCTCTTTTTGTTGCTTCGTGATTTCAGATGCGGAAAGATTGATGCATGCTGTTTATCCAATTTAGCTTCTTGAAGACCCAATACTAAAGGCATCTTGAAGTTGGTGCAGTGTTTAACTTTGACCCATGATTTTTTTTTTTAACAGCTTGACTGTAGAAAAATATGGTTTAATTAATATGCTTTGGTCATGATTTCGCATTGTTCATCTGCTGAACATATTAAATAAAAATGTTTTGCTCCTTGAAAAAGAGAAGCATAAAAGAGAAGGATTAATGAAGGTAATCATAGTTAAAGATTGATATATAATACTTAGACCCAATTTAAAATGATATATAATACTTAGACCCAATTTAAAATAAAGATGGTATAGGTTGCTTTTATGATATAAGAAGGTAATATGATGTACTTGACCCAATTTGATCTTCAAGATAGCTTTTATGATCTGGAAATTTTGAGATTACATACTTGACCCAATTTGAAGTAAAGAATTGTATACATTGCTTTTATGAATTGAAAAGTTGGTGGCATGACATACTTGATCCAAAACTTGACATGATATAGTTGATCCAATTTGATTTGAATAGATAGGTTTTATGATCCGAAACATTTGAGATATTGCATACTTGATCCAATTGAAATAAAGGAATGGTATACATTACTTTCATCATTTGAGAAGTTGGTGGAATGATATACTCGCTACCTAAAAGACTAAACGTTGAAATGGTGATCTGTTAGATACATGTGTTGCTTTTAATAATCGAAAAAGGTGATAATTCAATCTAGTTAATTATGGGGGAGTGAACATGGAAAGCATATTTTTTATGCAAATATATGGTTGGAATGGAATACTGCAGTTTGCAGTCTAGAAGAGTAGGAGGAATTGGTTTTGGTGTAAACAATCTTTAGAGAGTGATGTGTATTTAATTATCAAGTGGAAGACACTGAAAAAAGTTATGAGTATGAGACGCAAAATATGCTAATATAATAAAATGTCAATCATGAAAATAATATAATGTTGTCTTGCTTGCTTCATTTTTGGATGGTTGCAAATTGAGAAAATATCTTTTCAATGCTATTTGAGAAGAATCAGTATTAAGTGTGCTAGTTGAGGTGTTTTTGTACATTTCCTTGTTGGTGCCAAGAAACCATGTACAAAACTAGTTGAGGTGTCTTTGCATAGAATTGATGCAAATCCAATCTTTTGATAGCTACAATCTGATCTTGTTCAAATTGGCTCTTGTAAACTGTCTTCAAACTACTAGCGCCAATGATGATGTCCGTTCTGAATAAGCCAGTGGCTGAATCTTTTAAGAGCTAATGCTGACATGCAATTTGGTTCTTGATTCTTACTACTCTTGTTTTGATTATAGTTGCAAAATTTGTTGACTCGATTAAAGAATCAAAGTCACAAGCACTAGTAGTTGTGTTTTTCTTGGATAGAACATGATTATGGCCGACTTGCAGACCTCTCCAGGTTCTTGGCAGGATTGACGTTAAGATCCCTACTACTCTTTTCTTTACAAAGAAAAGGATGCTAGTTCGAATGGACTCTTGAGTGCGAAGAAGCATTCCAGGAGTTCAAAAGGTTTTTAAGCCAGCCTCCTATTCTGACCCGACTTAAAGTTGGGAAAGAACTCGTCCTGTATTTGACCGTAGCTGACAAAGCTGTAGCATCAGCTCTAATACGGGAAGACGAGGTCGAGCAGCATCCTGTATACTTTACCAGCAAAGTTCTACAAGGCCCTGAATTAAGGTATCAAAAATTGGAGAAGTTTGCGTATGTCTTAATAGTAGCCTCTCGAAGGCTACGACCTTATTTTCAAGCTCACACAATAAGAGTTCGAACGAACCAACCCATGAAGCAAATCTTCCAAAAGACGGATATTGCGGGTAGAATGGTTCAATGGGCCATATAGCTATCCAAGTTCGACCTTAAGTACAAAACTTGGACGGCAATCAAAGACCAATGCCTCACTGACTTCGTGGCAGAATATGCAGGAGATCAAGAGGAAGCTTTCACTACAAGGGAGCTATACGTAGATAGATCCTCCAACAAAGTTGGAAGTGGTTCAAATTGGCTCTTGTAAACTGTCTTCAAACTACTAGCGCCAATGATGATGTCCGTTCTGAATAAGCCAGTGGCGGAATCTTTTAAGAGCTAATGCTGACATGCAATTTGGTTCTTGATTCTCGCTACTCTTGTTTTGCTTATAGTTGCAAAATTTGTTGTCTCGATTAAAGAATCAAAGTCACAAGCACTAGTAGTTGTGCTTTTCTTGGATAGAACATGATTATGGCCGACTTGCAGCCTTCTCCAGGTTCTTGGCAAGATTGGCGTTAAGATCCCTACCACTCTTTTCTTTACTAAGAAAAGGATGCCAGTTCGAATGGACTCTTGAGTGCGAAGAAGCATTCCAGGAGTTCAAAAAATTTTTAAGCCAGCCTCTTATTCTGACCCGACTTAAAGTTGGGAAAGAACTCGTCCTGTATTTGTCCGTAGCTGAACAAAGCTGTAGCATCAGCTCTAATACGGGAAGACGAGGTCGAGCAGCATCCTGTATACTTCACCAGCAAAGTTCTACAAGGCCCTGAATTAAGGTATCAAAAATTGGAGAAGTTTGCGTATGCCTTAATAGTAGCCTCTCGAAGGCTACGGCCTTATTTTCAAACTCACACAATAAGAGTTCGAACGAACCAACCCATGAAGCAAATACTCCAAAAGACGGATATTGCGGGTAGAATGGTTCAATGGGCCATAGAGCTATCCAAGTTCGACCTTAAGTACAAAACTTGGACGGCAATCAAAGACCAATGCCTCACCGACTTCGTGGCAGAATATGCAGGAGATCAAGAGGAAGCTTTCACTACATGAAAGCTATACGCAGATGGATCCTCCAACAAAGTTGGAAGTGGTTCAAATTGGCTCTTGTAAACTGTCTTCAAACTACTAGCGCCAATGATGATGTCCGTTCTGAATAAACAAGTGGCTGAATCTTTTAAGAGCTAATGCTGACATGCAATTTGGTTCTTGATTCTCCCTACTCTTGTTTTTCTTATAGTTGCAAAATTTGTTGTCTCGATTAAAGAATCAAAGTCACAAGCACTAGTAGTTATGCTTTTCTTGGATAGAACATGATTATGGCCGACTTGCAGCCTTCTCCAGGTTCTTGGCAGGATTGGCGTTAAGATCCATACCACTCTTTTCTTTACTAAGAAAAGGATGCCAGTTCGAATGGACTCTTGAGTGCGAAGAAGCATTCCAGGAGTTCAAAAGGTTTTTAAACCAGCCTCATATTCTGACCCGACTTAAAGTTGGAAAAGAACTCGTCCTGTATTTGTCCGTAGCTGACAAAACTGTAGCATCAGCTCTAATACGGGAAGACGAGGTCGAGAAGCATCCTGTATACTTCACCAGCAAAGTTTTACATGACCCTGAATTAAGGTATCAAAAATTGGAGAAGTTTGCGTATGCCTTAATAGTAGCTTCTCGAAGGCTACGACCTTATTTTCAAGCCCACACAATAAGAGTTCGAATGAACCAACCCATGAAGCAAATCTTGCAAAAGACGGATATTGCGGGTAGAATGGTTCAATGGGCCATAGAGCTATCCAAGTTCGACCTTAAGTACAAAACTTGGACGGCAATCAAAGACCAATGCCTCACCGACTTCGTGGCAGAATATGCAGGAGATCAAGAGGAAGCTTTCACTACATGGGAGCTATACGTAGATGGATCCTCCAACAAAGTTGGAAGTGGTTCAAATTGGCTCTTGTAAACTGTCTTCAAACTACTAGCGCCAATGATGATGTCCGTTCTGAATAAGCCAGTGGCTGAATCTTTTAAGAGCTAATGCTGACATGCAATTTGGTTCTTGATTCTCGCTACTCTTGTTTTGCTTATAGTTGCAAAATTTGTTGTCTCGATTAAAGAATCAAAGTCACAAGCACTAGTAGTTGTGCTTTTCTTTGATAGAACATGATTATGGCCGACTTGCAGCCTTCTCCAGGTTCTTGGCAGGATTGGCGTTAAGATCCCTACCACTTTTTTCCTCACTAAGAAAAGGATGCCAGTTCGAATGGATTCTTGAGTGTGAAGAAGCATTCCAGGAGTTCAAAAGGTTTTTAAGCCAGCCTACTATTCTGACCCGACTTAAAGTTGGGAAAGAACTCGTCCTATATTTGTCCGTAGCTGACAAAGCTGTAGCATCATCTCTAATACGGGAAGACGAGGTCGAGCAGCATCTTGTATACTTCACCAGCAAAGTTCTACAAGGCCCTGAATTAAGGTACCAAAAATTGGAGAAGTTTGCGTATGCCTTAATAGTAGCCTCTCGAAGGCTACGGCCTTATTTTCAAGCTCACACAATAAGAGTTCGAACGAACCAACCCATGAAGCAAATCCTCTAAAAGACGGATATTGCGGGTAGAATGGTTCAATGGGCCATAGAGCTATCCAAGTTCGACCTTAAGTACAAAACTTGGACGGCAATCAAAGACCAATGCCTCACCGACTTCGTGGCAGAATATGCAGGAGATCAAGAGGAAGCTTTCACTACATGGGAGCTATACGCAGATGGATCTTCCAACAAAGTTGGAAGTGGTTCAAATTGGCTCTTGTAAACTGTCTTCAAACTACTAGCGCCAATAATGATGTCCGTTCTGAATAAGCAAGTGGCTGAATCTTTTAAGAGCTAATTCTGACATGCAATTTGGTTCTTGATTCTCCCTACTCTTGTTTTTCTTATAGTTTCAAAATTTGTTGTCTCGATTAAAGAATCAAAGTCACAAGCACTAGTAGTTGTGCTTTTCTTGGATAGAACATGATTATGGCCGACTTGCAGCCTTCTCCAGGTTCTTGGCAGGATTGGCGTTAAGATCCATACCACTCTTTTCTTTACTAAGAAAAGGATGCCAGTTCGAATGGACTCTTGAGTGCGAAGAAGCATTCCAGGAGTTCAAAAGGTTTTTAAACCAGCCTCATATTCTGACCCGACTTAAAGTTGGAAAAGAACTCGTCCTGTATTTGTCCGTAGCTGACAAAACTGTAGCATCAGCTCTAATACGGGAAGACGAGGTCGAGCAGCATCCTGTATACTTCACCAGCAAAGTTTTACATGGCCCTGAATTAAGGTATCAAAAATTGGAGAAGTTTGCGTATGCCTTAATAGTAGCTTCTCGAAGGCTACGACCTTATTTTCAAGCCCACACAATAAGAGTTCGAACGAACCAACCCATGAAGCAAATCCTCCAAAAGACGGATATTGCGGGTAGAATGGTTCAATGGGCCATAGAGCTATCCAAGTTCGACCTTAAGTACAAAACTTGGACGGCAATCAAAGACCAATGCCTCACCAACTTCGTGGCAGAATATGCAGGAGATCAAGAGGAAGCTTTCACTACATGGGAGCTATACGTAGATGGATCCTCCAACAAAGTTGGAAGTGGTTCAAATTGGCTCTTGTAAACTGTCTTCAAACTACTAGCGCCAATGATGATGTCCGTTCTGAATAAGCAAGTGGCTGAATATTTTAAGAGCTAATGCTGACATGCAATTTGGTTCTTGATTCTCGCTACTCTTGTTTTGCTTATAGTTGCAAAATTTGTTGTCTCGATTAAAGAATCAAAGTCACAAGCACTAGTAGTTGTGCTTTTCTTTGATAGAACATGATTATTGCCGACTTGTAGCCTTCTCCAGGTTCTTGGCAGGATTGGCGTTAAGATCCCTACCACTCTTTTCTTTACTAAGAAAAGGATGCCAGTTCGAATGGACTCTTGAGTGCGAAGAAGCATTCCAGGAGTTCAAAAGATTTTTAAGCCAGCCTCCTATTCTGACCCGACTTAAAGTTGGAAAAGAACTCGTCCTGTATTTGTCCGTAGCTGACAAAACTGTAGCATCAGCTCTAATACGGGAAGACGAGGTCGAGGAGCATTCTGTATACTTCACCAGCAAAGTTCTACAAGGCCCTGAATTATGGTATCAAAAATTGGAGAAGTTTGTGTATGCCTTAATAGTAGCTTCTCGAAGGCTACGATCTTATTTTCAAGCCCACACAATAAGAGTTCGAACGAACCAACCCATGAAGCAAATCTTGCAAAAGACGGATATTGCGGGTAGAATGGTTCAATGGGCCATAGAGCTATCCAAGTTCGACCTTAAGTACAAAACTTGGACGGCAATCAAAGACCAATGCCTCACCGACTTCGTGGCAGAATATGCAGGAGATCAAGAGGAAGCTTTCACTACATGGGAGCTATACGTAGATGGATCCTCCAACAAAGTTGGAAGTGGTTCAAATTGGCTCTTGTAAACTGTCTTCAAACTACTAGCGCCAATGATGATGTCCGTTCTGAATAAGCCAGTGGCTGAATCTTTTAAGAGCTAATGCTGACATGCAATTTGGTTCTTGATTCTCGCTACTCTTGTTTTGCTTATAGTTGCAAAATTTGTTGTCTCGATTAAAGAATCAAAGTCACAAGCACTAGTAGTTGTGCTTTTCTTTGATAGAACATGATTATGGCCGACTTGCAGCCTTCTCCAGGTTCTTGGCAGGATTGGCGTTAAGATCCCTACCACTTTTTTCCTCACTAAGAAAAGGATGCCAGTTCGAATGGATTCTTGAGTGTGAAGAAGCATTCCAGGAGTTCAAAAGGTTTTTAAGCCAGCCTACTATTCTGACCCGACTTAAAGTTGGGAAAGAACTCGTCCTATATTTGTCCGTAGCTGACAAAGCTGTAGCATCATCTCTAATACGGGAAGACGAGGTCGAGCAGCATCTTGTATACTTCACCAGCAAAGTTCTACAAGGCCCTGAATTAAGGTATCAAAAATTGGAGAAGTTTGCGTATGCCTTAATAGTAGCCTCTCGAAGGCTACGGCCTTATTTTCAAGCTCACACAATAAGAGTTCGAACGAACCAACCCATGAAGCAAATCCTCTAAAAGACGGATATTGCGGGTAGAATGGTTCAATGGGCCATAGAGCTATCCAAGTTCGACCTTAAGTACAAAACTTGGACGGCAATCAAAGACCAATGCCTCACCGACTTCGTGGCAGAATATGCAGGAGATCAAGAGGAAGCTTTCACTACATGGGAGCTATACGCAGATGGATCTTCCAACAAAGTTGGAAGTGGTTCAAATTGGCTCTTGTAAACTGTCTTCAAACTACTAGCGCCAATAATGATGTCCGTTCTGAATAAGCAAGTGGCTGAATCTTTTAAGAGCTAATGCTGACATGCAATTTGGTTCTTGATTCTCCCTACTCTTGTTTTTCTTATAGTTTCAAAATTTGTTGTCTCGATTAAAGAATCAAAGTCACAAGCACTAGTAGTTGTGCTTTTCTTGGATAGAACATGATTATGGCCGACTTGCAGCCTTCTCCAGGTTCTTGGCAGGATTGGCGTTAAGATCCATACCACTCTTTTCTTTACTAAGAAAAGGATGCCAGTTCGAATGGACTCTTGAGTGCGAAGAAGCATTCCAGGAGTTCAAAAGGTTTTTAAACCAGCCTCATATTCTGACCCGACTTAAAGTTGGAAAAGAACTCGTCCTGTATTTGTCCGTAGCTGACAAAACTGTAGCATCAGCTCTAATACGGGAAGACGAGGTCGAGCAGCATCCTGTATACTTCACCAGCAAAGTTTTACATGGCCCTGAATTAAGGTATCAAAAATTGGAGAAGTTTGCGTATGCCTTAATAGTAGCTTCTCGAAGGCTACGACCTTATTTTCAAGCCCACACAATAAGAGTTCGAACGAACCAACCCATGAAGCAAATCCTCCAAAAGACGGATATTGCGGGTAGAATGGTTCAATGGGCCATAGAGCTATCCAAGTTCGACCTTAAGTACAAAACTTGGACGGCAATCAAAGACCAATGCCTCACCAACTTCGTGGCAGAATATGCAGGAGATCAAGAGGAAGCTTTCACTACATGGGAGCTATACGTAGATGGATCCTCCAACAAAGTTGGAAGTGGTTCAAATTGGCTCTTGTAAACTGTCTTCAAACTACTAGCGCCAATGATGATGTCCGTTCTGAATAAGCAAGTGGCTGAATATTTTAAGAGCTAATGCTGACATGCAATTTGGTTCTTGATTCTCGCTACTCTTGTTTTGCTTATAGTTGCAAAATTTGTTGTCTCGATTAAAGAATCAAAGTCACAAGCACTAGTAGTTGTGCTTTTCTTTGATAGAACATGATTATGGCCGACTTGTAGCCTTCTCCAGGTTCTTGGCAGGATTGGCGTTAAGATCCCTACCACTCTTTTCTTTACTAAGAAAAGGATGCCAGTTCGAATGGACTCTTGAGTGCGAAGAAGCATTCCAGGAGTTCAAAAGATTTTTAAGCCAGCCTCCTATTCTGACCCGACTTAAAGTTGGAAAAGAACTCGTCCTGTATTTGTCCGTAGCTGACAAAACTGTAGCATCAGCTCTAATACGGGAAGACGAGGTCGAGGAGCATTCTGTATACTTCACCAGCAAAGTTCTACAAGGCCCTGAATTATGGTATCAAAAATTGGAGAAGTTTGTGTATGCCTTAATAGTAGCTTCTCGAAGGCTACGATCTTATTTTCAAGCCCACACAATAAGAGTTCGAACGAACCAACCCATGAAGCAAATCTTGCAAAAGACGAATATTGCGGGTAGAATGGTTCAATGGGCCATAGAGCTATCCAAGTTCGACCTTAAGTACAAAACTTGGACGGCAATCAAAGACCAATGCCTCACCGACTTCGTGGCAGAATATGCAGGAGATCAAGAGGAAGCTTTCACTACATGGGAGCTATACGTAGATGGATCCTCCAACAAAGTTGGAAGTGGTTCAAATTGGCTCTTGTAAACTGTCTTCAAACTACTAGCGCCAATGATGATGTCCGTTCTGAATAAGCCAGTGGCTGAATCTTTTAAGAGCTAATGCTGACATGCAATTTGGTTCTTGATTCTCGCTACTCTTGTTTTGCTTATAGTTGCAAAATTTGTTGTCTCGATTAAAGAATCAAAGTCACAAGCACTAGTAGTTGTGCTTTTCTTTGATAGAACATGATTATGGCCGACTTGCAGCCTTCTCCAGGTTCTTGGCAGGATTGGCGTTAAGATCCCTACCACTTTTTTCCTCACTAAGAAAAGGATGCCAGTTCGAATGGATTCTTGAGTGTGAAGAAGCATTCCAGGAGTTCAAAAGGTTTTTAAGCCAGCCTACTATTCTGACCCGACTTAAAGTTGGGAAAGAACTCGTCCTATATTTGTCCGTAGCTGACAAAGCTGTAGCATCATCTCTAATACGGGAAGACGAGGTCGAGCAGCATCTTGTATACTTCACCAGCAAAGTTCTACAAGGCCCTGAATTAAGGTATCAAAAATTGGAGAAGTTTGCGTATGCCTTAATAGTAGCCTCTCGAAGGCTACGGCCTTATTTTCAAGCTCACACAATAAGAGTTCGAACGAACCAACCCATGAAGCAAATCCTCTAAAAGACGGATATTGCGGGTAGAATGGTTCAATGGGCCATAGAGCTATCCAAGTTCGACCTTAAGTACAAAACTTGGACGGCAATCAAAGACCAATGCCTCACCGACTTCGTGGCAGAATATGCAGGAGATCAAGAGGAAGCTTTCACTACATGGGAGCTATACGCAGATGGATCTTCCAACAAAGTTGGAAGTGGTTCAAATTGGCTCTTGTAAACTGTCTTCAAACTACTAGCGCCAATAATGATGTCCGTTCTGAATAAGCAAGTGGCTGAATCTTTTAAGAGCTAATGCTGACATGCAATTTGGTTCTTGATTCTCCCTACTCTTGTTTTTCTTATAGTTTCAAAATTTGTTGTCTCGATTAAAGAATCAAAGTCACAAGCACTAGTAGTTGTGCTTTTCTTGGATAGAACATGATTATGGCCGACTTGCAGCCTTCTCCAGGTTCTTGGCAGGATTGGCGTTAAGATCCCTACCACTCTTTTCTTTACTAAATAAAGGATGCCAGTTCGAATGGACTCTTGAGTGCGAAGAAGCATTCCAGGAGTTCAAAAGGTTTTTAAACCAGCCTCCTATTCTGACCCGACTTAAAGTTGGAAAAGAACTCGTCCTGTATTTGTCCGTAGCTGACAAAACTGTAGCATCAGCTCTAATACGGGAAGACGAGGTCGAGCAGCATTCTGTATATTTCACCAGCAAAGTTCTACAAGGCCCTGAATTAAGGTATCAAAAATTGGAGAAGTTTGCGTATGCCTTAATAGTAGCTTCTCGAAGGCTACGACCTTATTTTCAAGCCCACACAATAAGAGTTCGAACGAACCAACCTATGAAGCAAATCCTCCAAAAGACGGATATTGCGGGTAGAATGGTTCAATGGGCCATAGAGCTATCCAAGTTCGACCTTAAGTACAAAACTTGGACGGCAATCAAAGACCAATGCCTCACCGACTTCGTGGCAGAATATGCAGGAGATCAAGAGGAAGCTTTCACTATATGGGAGCTATACGTAGATGGATCCTCCAACAAAGTTGGAAATGGTTCAAATTGGCTCTTGTGTCTTCAAACTACTAGCGCCAATGATGATGTCCGTTCTGAATAAGCCAGTGGCTGAATCTTTTAAGAGCTAATGCTGACATGCAATTTGGTTCTTGATTCTCGCTACTCTTGTTTTGCTTATAGTTGCAAAATTTGTTGTCTCGATTAAAGAATCAAAGTCACAAGCACTAGTAGTTGTGCTTTTCTTTGATAGAACATGATTATGGCTGACTTGCAGCCTTCTCCAGGTTCTTGGCAGGATTAGCGTTAAGATACCTACCACTCTTTTCTTTACTAAGAAAAGGATGCCAGTTCAAATGGACTCTTGAGTGCGAAGAAGCATTCCAGGAGTTCAAAAGGTTTTTAAGCCAGCCTCCTATTCTGACCCGACTTAAAGTTGGGAAAGAACTCGTCCTGTATTTGTCCGTAGCTGACAAAGCTGTAGCATCAGCTCTAATACGGGAAGACGAGGTCGAGCAGCATCCTGTATACTTCACCAGCAAAGTTCTACAAGGCCCTGAATTAAGGTATCAAAAATTGGAGAAGTTTGCGTATGCCTTAATAGTAGCCTCTCGAAGGCTACGGCCTTATTTTCAAGTTCACACAATAAGAGTTCGAACGAACCAACCCATGAAGCAAATCCTCCAAAAGACGGATATTGCGGGTAGAATGGTTCAATGGGCCATAGAGCTATCCATGTTCGACCTTAGGTACAAAACTTGGACGGCAATCAAAGACCAATGCCTCACTGACTTCGTGGCAGAATATGCAGGAGATCAAGAGGAAGCTTTCACTACATGGGAGCTATACGTAGATGGATCCTCGAACAAAGTTGGAAGTGGTTCAAATTGGCTCTTGTAAACTGTCTTCAAACTACTAGCGCCAATGATGATGTCCGTTCTGAATAAGCCAGTGGCTGAATCTTTTAAGAGCTAATGCTGACATGCAATTTGGTTCTTGATTCTCGCTACTCTTGTTTTGCTTATAGTTGCAAAATTTGTTGTCTCGATTAAAGAATCAAAGTCACAAGCACTAGTAGTTGTGCTTTTCTTGGATAGAACATGATTATGGCCGACTTGCAGCCTTCTCCAAGTTCTTGGCAGGATTGGCGTTAAGATCCCTACCACTCTTTTCTTTACTAAGAAAAGGATGCCAGTTCGAATGGACTCTTGAGTGTGGAGAAGCATTCCAGGAGTTCAAAAGGTTTTTAAGCCAGCCTCCTATTCTGACCCGACTTAAAGTTGGGAAAGAACTCGTCCTGTATTTGTCCGTAGCTGACAAAGCTGTAGCATCAGCTCTAATACGGGAAGACGAGGTCGAGCAGCATCCTGTATACTTCACCAGCAAAGTTCTACAAGGCCCTGAATTAAGGTATCAAAAATTGGAGAAGTTTGCGTATGCCTTAATAGTAGCCTCTCGAAGGCTACGGCCTTATTTTCAAGCTCACACAATAAGAGTTCGAACGAACCAACCCATGAAGCAAATCCTCCAAAAGACGGATATTGCGGGTAGAATGGTTCAATGGGCCATAGAGCTATCCATGTTCGACCTTAGGTACAAAACTTGGACGGCAATCAAAGACCAATGCCTCACTGACTTCGTGGCAGAATATGCAGGAGATCAAGAGGAAGCTTTCACTACATGGGAGCTATACGTAGATGGATCCTCCAACAAAGTTGGAAGTGGTTCAAATTGGCTCTTGTAAACTGTCTTCAAACTACTAGCGCCAATGATGATGTCCGTTCTGAATAAGCCAGTGGCTGAATCTTTTAAGAGCTAATGCTGACATGCAATTTGGTTCTTGATTCTCGCTACTCTTGTTTTGCTTATAGTTGCAAAATTTGTTGTCTCGATTAAAGAATCAAAGTCACAAGCACTAGTAGTTGTGCTTTTCTTGGATAGAACATGATTATGGCCAACTTGCAGCCTTCTCCAAGTTCTTGGCAGGATTGGCGTTAAGATCCCTACCACTCTTTTCTTTACTAAGAAAAGGATGCCAGTTCGAATGGACTCTTGAGTGTGGAGAAGCATTCCAGGAGTTCAAAAGGTTTTTAAGCCAGCCTCCTATTCTGACCCGACTTAAAGTTGGGAAAGAACTCGTCCTGTATTTGTCCGTAGCTGACAAAGCTGTAGCATCAGCTCTAATACGGGAAGACGAGGTCGAGCAGCATCCTGTATACTTCACCAACAAAGTTCTACAAGGCCCTGAATTAAGGTATCAAAAATTGGAGAAGTTTGCGTATGCCTTAATAGTAGCCTCTCGAAGGCTACGGCCTTATTTTCAAGCTCACACAATAAGAGTTCGAACGAACCAACCCATGAAGCAAATCCTCCAAAAGACGGATATTGCGGGTAGAATGGTTCAATGGGCCATAGAGCTATCCAATTTCGACCTTAAGTACAAAACTTGGACGGCAATCAAAGACCAATGCCTCACCGACTTCGTGGCAGAATATGCAGGAGATCAAGAGAAAACTTTCACTACATGGGAGCTATACGTAGATGGATCCTCCAACAAAGTTGGAAGTGGTTCAAATTGGCTCTTGTAAATTGTCTTCAAACTACTAGCGCCAATGATGATGTCCGTTCTGAATAAGCCAGTGGCTGAATCTTTTAAGAGCTAATGCTGACATGCAATTTGGTTCTTGATTCTCGCTACTCTTGTTTTGCTTATAGTTGCAAAATTTGTTGTCTCGATTAAAGAATCAAAGTCACAAGCACTAGTAGTTGTGCTTTTCTTGGATAGAACATGATTATGGCCGACTTGCAGCCTTCTCCAGGTTCTTGGCAGGATTGGCGTTAAGATCCCTACCACTCTTTTCTTTACTAAGAAAAGGATGCCAGTTCGAATGGAGTCTTGAGTGCGAAGAAGCATTCCAGGAGTTCAAAAGGTTTTTAAGCCAGCCTCCTATTCTGACCCGACTTAAAGTTGGGAAAGAACTCGTCCTGTATTTGTCCGTAGCTGACAAAGCTGTAGCATCAGCTCTAATACGGGAAGACGAGGTCGAGCAGCATCCTGTATACTTCACCAGTAAAGTTCTACAAGGCCCTGAATTAAGGTATCAAAAATTGGAGAAGTTTGCGTATGCCTTAATAGTAGCCTCTTGAAGGCTACGGCCTTATTTTCAAGCTCACACAATAAGAGTTCGAACGAACCAACCCATGAAGCAAATCCTCCAAAAGACGGATATTGCGGGTAGAATGGTTCAATGGGCCATAGAGCTATCCATGTTCGACCTTAGGTACAAAACTTGGACGGCAATCAAAGACCAATGCCTCACTGACTTCGTGGCAGAATATGCAGGAGATCAAGAGGAAGCTTTCACTACATGGGAGCTATACGTAGATGGATCCTCCAACAAAGTTGGAAGTGGTTCAAATTGGCTCTTGTAAACTGTCTTCAAACTACTAGCGCCAATGATGATGTCCGTTCTGAATAAGCCAGTGGCTGAATCTTTTAAGAGCTAATGCTGACATGCAATTTGGTTCTTGATTCTCGCTACTCTTGTTTTGCTTATAGTTGCAAAATTTGTTGTCTCGATTAAAGAATCAAAGTCACAAGCACTAGTAGTTGTGCTTTTCTTGGATAGAACATGATTAAGGCCGACTTGCAGCCTCCAGGTTCTTGGCAGGATTGGCGTTAAGATCCCTACCACTCTTTTCTTTACTAAGAAAAGGATGCCAGTTCGAATGGACTCTTGAGTGCGAATAAGCATTCCAGGAGTTCAAAAGGTTTTTAAGCCAGCCTCCTATTCTGACCCGACTTAAAGTTGGGAAAGAACTCGTCCTGTATTTGTCCGTTGCTGACAAAGCTGTAGCATCAGCTCTAATACGGGAAGACGAGGTCGAGCAGCATCCTGTATACTTCACCAGCAAAGTTCTACAAGGCCCTGAATTAAGGTATCAAAAATTGGAGAAGTTTGCGTATGCCTTAATAGTAGCCTCTCGAAGGCTACGGCCTTATTTTCAAACTCACACAATAAGAGTTCGAACGAACCAACCCATGAAGCAAATCCTCCAAAAGACGGATATTGCGGGTAGAATGGTTTAATGGGCCATAGAGCTATCCAAGTTCGACCTTAAGTACAAAACTTGGACGGCAATCAAAGACCAATGCCTCACAGACTTCGTGGCAGAATATGCAGGAGATCAAGAGGAAGCTTTCGCTACATGGGAGCTATACGTAGATGGATCCTCCAACAAAGTTGGAAGTGGTTCAAATTGGCTCTTGTAAACTGTCTTCAAACTACTAGCGCCAATGATGATGTCCGATTTGAATAAGCCAGTGGCTGAATCTTTTAAGAGCTAATGCTGACATGCAATTTGGTTCTTGATTCTCGCTACTCTTGTTTTGCATATAGTTGCAAAATTTGTTGTCTCGATTAAAGAATCAAAGTCACAAGCATTAGTAGTTGTGCTTTTCTTGGATAGAACATGATTATGGCCGACTTGCAGCCCTCTCCAGGTTCTTGGCAGGATTGGCGTTAAGGTCCATACCATTCTTTTCTTTACTAAAAAAAGGATGCCAGTTTGAATGGACTCCTGAGTGCGAAGAAGCATTCCAGGAGTTCAAAAGGTTTTTAAACCAGCCTCCTATTCTGACCCGACTTAAAGTTGGGAAAGAACTCATCCTGTATTTGTCCGTAGCTGACATAGCTGTAGCATCAGCTCTAATACGGGAAGACGAGGTCGAGCAGCATCCTGTATACTTCACCAGCAAAGTTCTACAACTCCCTGAATTAAGGTATCAAAAATTGGAGAAGTTTGCGTATGCCTTAATAGTAGCCTCTCGAACGCTACGGCCTTATTTTCAAGCTCACACAATAAGAGTTCGAACGAACCAACCCATGAAGCAAATCCTCCAAAAGACGGATATTGCGGGTTGAATGGTTCAATGGGCCATAGAGCTATCCAAGTTCGACCTTAAGTACAAAACTTGGACGGCAATGAAAGACCAATGCCTCACCGACTTCGTGGCAGAATATGCAGGAGATCAAGAGAAAACTTTCACTACATGGGAGCTATACGTAGATGGATCCTCCAACAAAGTTGGAAGTGGTTCAAATTGGCTCTTGTAAACTGTCTTCAAACTACTAGCGCCAATGATGATGTCCGTTCTGAATAAGCCAGTGGCTGAATCTTTTAAGAGCTAATGCTGACATGCAATTTGGTTCTTGATTCTCGCTACTCTTGTTTTGCTTATAGTTGCAAAATTTGTTGTCTCGATTAAAGAATCAAAGTCACAAGCACTAGTAGTTGTGCTTTTCTTGGATAGAACATGATTATGGCCGACTTACAGCCTTCTCCAGGTTCTTGGCAGGATTGGCGTTAAGATCCCTACCACTCTTTTCTTTACTAAGAAAAGGATGACAGTTCGAATGGACTCTTGAGTGCGAAGAAGCATTCCAGGAGTTCAAAAGGTTTTTAAGCCAGCCTCCTATTCTGACCCGACTTAAAGTTGGGAAAGAACTCGTCCTGTATTTGTCCGTAGCTGACAAAGCTGTAGCATCAGCTCTAATACGGGAAGACGAGGTCGAGCAGCATCCTGTATACTTCACCAGCAAAGTTATACAAGGCCCTGAATTAAGGTATCAAAAATTGGAGAAGTTTGCGTATGCCTTAATAGTAGCCTCTCGAAGGCTACGGCCTTATTTTCAAGCTCACACAATAAGAGTTCGAACGAACCAACCCATGAAGCAAATCCTCTAAAAGACGGATATTGCGGGTAGAATGGTTCAATGGGCCATAGAGCTATCCAAGTTCGACCTTAAGTACAAAACTTGGACGGCAATCAAAGACCAATGCCTCACCGACTTCGTGGCAGAATATGCAGGAGATCAAGAGGAAGCTTTCACTACATGGGAGCTATACGTAGATGGATCCTCCAACAAAGTTGGAAGTGGTTCAAATTGGCTCTTGTAAACTGTCTTCAAACTACTAGCGCCAATGATGATGTCCGTTCTGAATAAGCCAGTGGCTGAATCTTTTAAGAGCTAATGCTGACATGCAATTTGGTTCTTGATTCTCGCTACTCTTGTTTTGCTTATAGTTGCAAAATTTGTTGTCTCGATTAAAGAATCAAAGTCACAAGCACTAGTAGTTGTGCTTTTCTTGGATAGAACATGATTATGGCCGACTTGCAGCCTTCTCCAGGTTCTTGGCAGGATTGGCGTTAATATCCCTACCACTCTTTTCTTTACTAAGAAAAGGATGCCAGTTCGAATGGAGTCTTGAGTGCGAAGAAGCATTCCAGGAGTTCAAAAGGTTTTTAAGCCAGCCTCCTATTCTGACCCGACTTAAAGTTGGGAAAGAACTCGTCCTGTATTTGTTCGTAGCTGACAAAGCTGTAGCATCAGCTCTAATACGGGAAGACGAGGTTGAGCAGCATCCTGTATACTTCACCAGCAAAGTTCTACAAGGCCCTGAATTAAGGTATCAAAAATTGGAGAAGTTTGCGTATGCCTTAATAGTAGCCTCTCGAAGGCTACGGCCTTATTTTCAAGCTCACACAATAAGAGTTCGAACGAACCAACCCATGAAGCAAATCCTCCAAAAGACGGATATTGCGGGTAGAATGGTTCAATGGGCCATGAGCTATCCAAGTTCGACCTTAAGTACAAAATTTGGACGGCAATCAAAGACCAATGCCTCACCGACTTCGTGGCAGAATATGCAGGAGATCAAGAGGAAGCTTCCACTACATGGGAGCTATACGTAGATGGATCCTCCAACAAAGTTGGAAGTGGTGCAGGCATAATCTTAGTCAACCAAGAGGGAACTTAAGTAAAAGTCTCTCTCAAATTTGAATTCTCAGCCTCCAACAATCAAGCAGAATATGAAGCCTTGATTGCAGGGTTAAAACTGGCAGAAGAGGTCGGTGCAACCAAAGTAGTTGTGTTCAGCAACTCTCAGGTGGTGACTTCACAAATCAATGGAGAGTACCAGGCGAAAGACCCTAAAATGAAAAGGTACTTTGACAAAACTTTGGAGTATCTAGGGCGATTTGCCAAAACTGAGGTCAAACACATAACCCGGGATCTTAACAGCAGAGCAGACGCCCTCTCCAAACTAGCAAGTACCATGCCGGGAGGGAATAATAGAAGCCTGATCCAAGAAACTCTCCAAGAACCCTCTGTCACAAAAACAGAGGCCAGACAAGACATCCTCGAAGTATCCGGATTATACCTCGGATGGATAAACCCACTAATCGAATACATGATGTTCGACATCCTACCCAACGAGGAAAAATAGGCCATGAAAATCCGAAGGGAAGCACAAAACTATACCTTGGTGGAAAATGTTCTCTATAAAAGGGGAATATCGACACCATTATTGAAGTGTGTCCCGACCTAAAAAAAAACCGAGGTACTTGAGGAAGTCCACAGTGGTATCTGTGGAAATCATCTCAGAGCAAGGTCGTTGGCTAAAAAAGTAATCCGAGTTGGGTTCTACTGGCCAACCTTGCAAAAAGATATCACCGAGTTCGTGAAGAAGTATCAGCCATGCCAAATGCATGCAAACTTCCACGTCACTCCCCCCGAGGAGCTCATTAGCATAACTTCTCCATGGCCTTTTGTAAAATGGGGATTGGATCTATTAGGACCCTTTCCCCAAGCGTCTGGGCAAGTAAATTATCTAATAGTGGGAGTAGACTACTTCACGAAGTGGATAGAAGCAGAACCGTTAGCTATCATCATAGCCCAGAGAAGTCGGAAGTTCCTCTACAAGAACATTATCACAAGGTATAGGGTACCCCATTCCATCACCACTGATAATGGCACTCAGTTCACCGATTCTTCCTTCAAAAACCTGGTAGCTAGCATGCAGATCAAGCATCAGTTCACTTCGGTAGAGCACCCACAAGCAAATGGACAAACCGAGGCAGCAAATAAAGTTATACTGGCAGGTTTAATGAAAAGGTTAGAAGAGGCAAAGGGAGCATGGACTGAGGAACTCCCTCAAGTATTATGGGCATATCGGATTACATCTCAGTCTACCACAGGAGAAACACCCTTCCGACTTGCTTATGGCACAGAAGCCATAATACCAGTTGAAATCAACGAGCAAAGTCCAAGGGTGAACTTCTACGACGAGGTCGATAACGTACAGGGGCACAAAGAAGAACTCAAGTTACTTCCCGAAGTCTGAGAACAAGACCAGATAAGAGAAGCAGCGCTGAAGTAAAGGATGACAAACAGATACAATAAGAAAGTCATTCGAAGAAGTTTCATAGCAGACGACTTGGTTTTGATAAGAAACGATATTGGCATCAACAAGTCTGGAGATGAAAAGCTTACTGCTAACTGGAAAGGGCCATACAAAATTAGTGAGGTCCTAGGAAAAGGCTACTACAAGGTGACCGACTTGAACGGCACGGATTACCTAGGTCCTGGCATGCTTGTAATATGAAAAGGTACTATAGTTAAAAGCGAACTCCACTCCCTGATGTACTCTTTTTCCCGACTTCGTGGTTTTTTCCCAAAAAGAAGGGTTTTTCTGAAGGGGGGTTTTAACGAGGCATCAAAGTGGAGGCTAAGGGACAGTCATTTTTAACCCCTTAGTAGCAAAAAGTACCTTCACCAATAAATAAAGATCTTTCTCTACGTCTCTTTGTAAAATTCCGTTAGTTATTATCATTTTTCTACGAAACGTGCCGACTTAAACTTGACAAAACGTAAAAATTCCATGCCCGACCTACGTGGTCGGCAGGATAAAATGACGAGGTACAAGTCGGTGTAAAGAGGTTATAAAAGCAGATCATGATAACTTGGAAATACCACGACCAATAAGTCGGAAAAACCGAGAAAGAATTGAAATGCATCGCGAAAATAACCTAAGTTATGAACAATTTAAATAAGAAAATTTGAATTTATGAGGAATGCAAAAAGAGATAAAAGGAAAACCATAAAAAATAAAGGCAGAAGCTGTCTCAAGTCTTTGAAAAATCCAAATAACTTAGACAAAACACAGCCTGCCCAGATAAAAGGTTTTTCCAAAACAAAAAGATCAAAGGGGATTTTTTTCATAAAAAAACCTAACAAAGAAAAAATTGCAGAAAAGCATGCACACACCAATTAATCTTAAACCCCTTATCCAAAAAAGGAGTAGAAATTAAACGCATTTTTTGTTAACAGCTATAAAAGGCTAGGAAAGTCAACAACAAAATCACCACAAAAAGATAATAAAATTGTTCAAAAAAGGGGCCCACAGGCCAGGCCCCAAAATAGCCAGAAATTAATTAAGTGGAAGAAAGATTGGAATCACCAGCAGGAAGGGAGGTCAGATCAGCAGCAGGGAAGGACGGAGCAGTCTCTTCAGGATCTTGAGCGGGAACCTCTGAAGAACTCGGCAGGTCTCTTTCTTGTTACTCCTCACGAGGAGGAGACTCTATTATCCTCTGTCCGTGAGTCTTCAGATCGGAGTCAGTCTAAGGTCGAGGAGGAGAAACAATAGCCCCATTCACGACTATCTTATCAGGATCGAGAGGGAAAAGGTCCAGGTCAGGAGCGATAACACCGACTTGTTCCTTGAAAATCCTCCAGTCCTCCTCCGAGCTCTCCGCCATGGAGTCTTCCAGATCCTAATAAGCCTTCCGACCTCTTGCCAGTTCCTTCTTCAGGTCAAGATTCTCCCCAAAAAGTCTAACATAATTCTGCTCCACCTTTTTCTTAAGGCCTTCCGCCATGCCACACTGGCCCATCAACCTCTTCTCCCTCTCCTGGAGTTGAGTCCTCTCCTTCCTTAGCTCAGCGACCTCTTCCTTAAGCCTTTTCTCTTTCTCTTGTTAAAGGAAGATCATCCCCTCTAACTCCTCAACCTTTTGGGTAGAGCCCAAAGAGCTAAGGAGAGTTTTTTTCCAAAATATCAAGGAGCCTCGTGCATACCCCAGCTGCCTGAACACTCCCCTGAACCATAGTATTAAGATGGTTTCGAACGGAAGCATCATCCATACTAATTTGAGTATGGGGAAAGATGTGATTTTGAACGAACTTGGGACCATCAAAGGAGGAATCCCCAGAAGATGAGCCAGAAGTCTTGCGTTTTTTCTGGGTGGGTTCAGGGAAGGAACGGGCTGAAGGATGGGAGGAGGAAAAGGAGAAGCAGAAGACGAAGTTACCAAGATCGGACGAGAAGTCCCCAGATCACGAGGGAGAGGAGGAGGAGGAGGAGCGCCAGCAGCCCTGGCAGCATCAACCTGGGCCTGAGACCTCCTCTTGGCCTCCTGGACTTTTTGGTAAGAGGCGCTAGAACCTTTTTTCACTATCTCTGAAAAAGGAGAAAACAAAGAGTTAGTTTACAAATCAGAAGACCACAAGTTGAAAGCAACAAATCGAAAGATTACAAGTCGGAAGTTATCAAAATTAACAACGCAGCTACCTAATTGGGTCCGCACAAAACTCGGAGACCTCTGAAGAAATTTTTTGGTATCCAGGTAAGGGGCTCTCCCCCAAGCTTCCTGGAAGAACCCCACTATGGTCTTCTCAACTTCATCCAAATCATCTGGACCGTACTTTTCTACAGGAGAAACCTTTAGCCAATATAGAGGAAAGAAGGGGCTGGAATGTTCATCAAGGAAAAAGGGATGGTGACCCTCTACTGCTTGGATTTTGAAGAAAAAATCTTGAAATCATGAAAGGACTCGTCAAACATGGAGAAAACTCTCCGACCTTGAATGGCCTGGAAAGATACCTACTGCTGCTTATTATTTTGCCCACTGAAGGGCTTGGTCATATGAAAAAGATAAAAGAAAATCTTCAAAGAAGTCGAAAAATATAATTCTCAGCTAACAAGTTGGTAAATTTTCATGAAACCCCAAGAGTTAGGGTGAAGTTGGGTGGAAGCGACGCGACAATGAGACAATACAGCTATTTCAAAGTCAGAAAATGGTAGAAGAACCCCCAGACGGATAAACGAACAATCGTACATAAAAAGAAAGGAGGGTCAGCTTCAGTAGCCTCCCCAAAACAAACCCGGTCTTTAGGACCCGGGGTAATCAACTCATACTTGGGCTCATCATCATCAGAGCCAAAAATCCTATGGTGGGTGTGGAGATCGGTGATATAGTCTGTGTCTACCCCAAGAACCGTATCATCTACCCACTCAGAAACGTGAGAAGTCATCTTTTTCCAGTAAAAAGAAATAGGAGAAAGGCGACGAGACCTACAGAGGAAAATGGAAAAAAGATCAAAAACAGGGTCTCTAAAAGGCCAAAGCAGTCCCTCAAAAAGAATAGAGTCACTAGACCTACCAATAAACTTACTGCAAACACGAAAAACTCCTCCAAATGCACAAAATAAAGCACTAAGAAAAGGAGAAAGAAAAACTAACCTTTGTTGGTAGAAGCGAAGAGAAGCGGAGGCAACAGTAATCGCAACACCCCAAGAAGGAAGGCTAAAACGCTCTCTCTTTGAAAAAGTAAGGATTGCAAGTAAGGGATTTCAAAAGACGAAAGAAGATAAAGAAAAAAGAGGAAAAAGTATTTATAAACACGCCAGGGGCAAAATGGTAAAATTGGCGCCATCATTAAAGAGACGCGCCGTTACCAATGTAATTGCTCCCACGTGTAAATACAAAAACTTTAACGGACACGACATTTGATTAGACGTGATTGTTGAAGAAATTTGAATCACGTCAGTTCTAAAAATCACGTCGGTTCTAAAAATCACATCGGTTACAAGACCAAGTTCAAATACTCGAATCCTACTCATTAACAAAAGAGATCAGACTCGAGTAGGGGCACTGTTCATACCCTGACCCAACACTAAGGCCCAGGACTAAATAAGCCAAGAAGGCCCAATCCAAAGATTGGCCTTTGTTAATAACCGACCTCCCTCGAAGAGGTCAGATTCTACTCATGCTTTCTTTCCAAGAAGTCGGGCTTTGAGGATAGCTGGCAGATAACACTTATTCAAATAAGTAACTGCCTCTAAAATCTCTCAACCCACTTGCAGGAGCCATATCTCAACTTCTCTAAGATTAAGGGACGGTTATCCACCTTAAAAGGTGGAACTACTCCAACGGTGGTTATTAGATCACCACTATAAATACACTGACACCTCTCAGGTATCTCTAAGTTCCAATACTTTGTAAACCTATAAAAATCCTTTGCTGATTTAGGCATTGGAGTGTCCTTGCAGGTACCACCCCCATTCCTTCACACATACAAGTCGGACGGTGGCTCCCGAGCGCAAACTGAATCGGAGATCTCCTCCTTCAAACGATTGGACCAACCTTACAAGTCCAGCCCATTAATCTCTGGTTACCTAACGTAACAGTTACAATGGAAAGGGATATGACTATGATCAAACAAATCCTAGGAATAAACATCATTTGAAAAATATTATGAAGAATGTTTAATGGACATGCATTGGTGAATTTTGTGAGAGTGTGGACCCACGCAGTATACAGCAAAGTCAATTACCTTGAGTCATTGGCAGAGATGTGAGTATAAGGACAAAAATTCATGATTGTTCAGTTTTTAATCAAGTTGACTTTTAGTCAAGTACACGCCGAAAAGTACCTGAAATGGAAGCATATGCTAATCAAATTGTATTCATTTTTTGTTGTTTCTTTTTCATGTCAACAATTTGAACTTTCTTCTAACTCCCAACCTTCATTATTATATTGTATTTCATTCTCTGTTCTTTCTTTTTCAACTTATTCATCATCGTTTTAATTTTTCTTTTCATTCTTCGGCTTCACATTTTTTCCTCGTCACTTGTTCGTTTTCACATTTTCTTTCTTATTTTTTCACATTTTCTTTCTTATTTTTACTTTCCCTTATTCGTGAATAGTTCTTCAGCTACCACATTAAATAAAAAAGGGAGAATAACAAACCCATTAAGCAACTTTTCTCATATCTTTTGTTTTTTTTTCCATTTGAATATGTGAGTATTTTGTTTTAATTTATTATAGGAGAAATATAACATTTTTTTATTTAAAATAAATGAGAGAAAAGACCAATAATCACATTAAAAATTTAGATGTGTCTCTATTTTCATAATACTTTAGATATATGTCTATTTGGTTAGGAGAGGTATATATATATAGTTAGATTGTTTCGGACCTAGCATTCGGAGCCTCAACGACTTAATGATGACCTAGCTCCCAAGTCCAAATCATTCTTACAGTCCAAATTAGCTTAAATAATCGAAAATCACTAACCAATATTCAAATTCAAGTATTCTCTTTATCTTAGCCAACTGAAAAGATAAGATCACAAGACATTATATAAAGGGGAGCTTAAAACTCTTCCAGGTACGTTACACACCCCCCCTTAAACCTCTACCTCTTAGATCCATTTTAATTTGACCGTCGGAGTATCTTTGCAGGTACCACTCCTTGCCGATCCAAAGGTCTGATCGCATCATCACCAAGATCGATGAGTTCTCGATCCTTCTATCAACCTGTACGAGTAAAGTCTTGTATGTTGGCACCGTTTGGGGACCTGCAAAACCTTAGTAGCAAGACACATAAAGAGCGACTTTCAAATCACCACCACGAACCAAACCTACCAACTCCGCCCCTCCCCCCAGCACATGGACCACAGAAGGACAACTATCCCTCAACTCACGGGAGGGTAACCAGTGTCGTCCACGCCCAGCCAACCTACAGCAAGCAACAATTGTGAGTAGATGATCGCCGATCTGGCGAAGGCAGGACAATCGACGACTTGGGAGAATATGCAAACCGGATAATCCGGGAGCTCCACTATCAGATGCAGACCTTGGAAGGCTAGGTCGCCTCTAAAAAACAGTACCAACGGGAGTGCACGAGCGAGGCAGTCTCCTAGACCATGTCGCGACGAGAGCAGAAGAACGAGAGGTCGCAAAACCAACATCACAGTAGATGCCGAAATCACAATAGATATCGGGAATCCAAATGCCATCATGATGATGACAAAAGGATACACCAAAAAGATTTCATGCGAAGAAGAAGTGAACACGTGATAATGGGGCTACTCCATTCACCGAAAGAGTCCTAAAGGCCAAGCTGTCAAAAGGTTTTAAGAAACTAACTGACATGAATTACGATGGCACTAAAGATCCTCAAGAGCACTTAATAGCCTTCGAGGCCAAAATGAACCTAGAGGGAGCAGCCAATGCGGTTCGGTGCAGGGCCTTCCCGGTGACACTGGCTGGCCCAGCCATCAAGTGATTCAACGCCCTTCCGAACGGCTCGATATCCTGTTTTGATTATGGGTGGCAATAGGGCAGTTTTTGCCCTACCTGACCCTGATCCCGCCCTATAATAATCCGCATCGAACCCGTTTCGTTTCTGCCCGTGGGTAGTAAAAAGTTAAACCCTAACCCGCCCTGCTCCTATCCATCTCTATAATTATTAAAATCTAACAAATAAAATTAAATTTTAAAATTTATATAACCATTATTACATACATAACATCAATTAAAATAAAAATTTAAATATAATATAATATTATTAATTATTTTATATATATTACATATATTATATATTAAAATTATATATATATACCGGAGCGGGTAGAGACGGGTTTAACCTAAACCCACCCCGCCCCAAAATCCGTCCCGAGCGAGTAGAGACGGGTGGGTACTACAGGTTCGAGTAGTGTTGCCACCCCTAGATCAGACATCTCTAAAAAATTTATGGCACAATTTACCCCCACGGATCACAAAGACAAAATACCCAATCAACCTTCTCGAAATCACCCAACTACCAGACAAACCCACAAGAAAACACCTAGATAGGTTCAACAATGAGTGCTTGGAAGTCGATGGGCTATTGAACTCGGTAGCCAGTTTGTGTCTGACCAAGATGAGGGAAGATTATCAGAAGCACCTCACAACCTTTTTAAATATATATCATAATTATTTTTAAATATAATAATACAATATATATAATAATTATTAGTTGAAATAGAACATAAAAGAAATATTTACTTGTTTTTTTTTCAGATCCCTAAAAATGCAGATTAAATATATAAATCGGATATAAAGATACCTAAAATCTGTGATCCAATCCTATTAATGTGTAGATTGAATTGGATTGGATTCGATCTGACCTAACAGTCTTGTGGATCGGATCAATATTCTGAGTTTCCTTCTCCTTGAGTTCTGCATCTAGATGTCAGATTTTCTCATCCGCCTTTATCCATTGCAACTCCTGATGCAATTATTGTTCCACCTTTGTTTGTCAGGATAATTTAGTATCCAACTATGTTAAACGGTCGTTGTGACCATGAACGAGGCCCATGAGCTCCACGACATTCCTCTAAGTCGATTCTACTTTGTGGTGGTATGTGAATTCAATGCCAAAGTCATCAATAAGTGTTTTAGTGGAGTAAAGTTAAAAATTGGGTCAAGATCATCAGAGTTAATGTGATTTATGGAGATGTTAGTAGCTAACGGTTTCAAAGGAAGAGGGGTACCACTACCAACTATACAATAGTTTCTGCTCTGTAGGGACGACTTTTACATGGTGGGAAATTATTCTTAGCTTCTATCGTGTGAGAGATGTGTGTAGGTGGAGAGTTACTGATTTAGGAAATGGATCCTCTCCATTTTTTTTAACACTTGATAGAATAAAGTGTGATCTCTCACGTTTAATTTCATAAGTGAAACCAAAAATAAATAAGAAAGAGAGAACAATGAAGGGTGAGATTAGGAATGGCAAAAATCCCAGCGGGACGGGTACCCGCGGGGATTTACCCGTCACGGGGTAGATATGGGGACAATTTTGTACCCGCGGGGACGGGAAACGGGACCCGTATATTAAACGGGGCGGGGGCGGGGATAGAGGTTCCCGCCCCATGGAGACCCGTTTAAACCCCGTTTATGTAAAAAGACTAGAATACCCTTTATATATATATATATATATGAAGGAAAGTGAAAACCCTAGCCGTCACACTTGCAATTCACAATCTTCAACCTAGTCTCTGAACTCTTCACCACCCTCAAACCTCAGCCTCTTGCCCTCTCTGAACCACGCACGGTCGCACCATCACCACCACCGACCGCCACCTCTCGCCCTCCCAGTCCTTTACCGCTACGGCGCTACTCCCACCCCTCAGTCCATCACCGCCACCTCTCACGCACTATGGAGTGGACGTTAGTCAAGTCACAATACATCACGCACACCGCAGTAGGGAGTCTGTCAGTCAGGTCACGATACATCACGCCGGTCGTCACCTCTTCTCTGTTCGTCGCGCCTTTGCTTGTCGTCACCTCTTCGCGTCGGGTAACTGGGTAAGTCATAGAACACTGCTCACACATGCTGTACTGCTGCTTCTCCTCTTCACTCCTCACCGTGATTGATTTGATTTGGATTTCTGATTTAGGGTAATTAAGTTTAGAGTTCTGAATTTTCTGATTATGATTTCTATTTAGGGTTGATTTGATTCTGAATTTTTTATTTAGGATAATTAGGTTCTTAGTTCTGAATTTTCTGATTCTAATTTTTATTTAGGGTTATTTGATTTTGGATTTTTAAATTTGGGTAATTAGATTCTAAGTTGTAAATTTCTGATTCTGATTTTTATTTTGGTATTTTGATTTTTTTATAATTTTCTGGTGATCATTACCGGATCAATGTCATTCTTGAATCTAAGAAGTTTGTAACATTCATCTTGGTTTGATATCGACATGCAATATTCCCTGTTTACAACATTCATCCTGGTTTGTAACTCAGATTTTATTTTATTTGATTTTAGATTAAAGTGATTTTGGATTAGAGTGGTCAGCAATCTATCATTATTCGTTAGTTTGTTCTTTTGTTTTTTTTTTTAACTCATTTATTATTTTCTCAAACATCTGTATTGTTTGGGAACTTTTTTTAATTATATTCTGACGTTATTAGGAGCATTGAGTTCTTGTTGGAAGAAAGAAGATAATGAAGTAAAGTTATGTAGTCTATCATTTTTTTTGAAAAAAGAGTTGTGCCATTGATTAAGGAGATAAAGACTAAAATTCTTAATGCATTGGTGTTTTAAAAACTTAATAACTATTTTTTTTTTCATTTTATGTACAGTTTTGTTTCTTTTGATCGGTTAATCATGCATTGGTTTAGGATGTTGACTAGATAAACCTAATGAAACATAATGGTTTACAAAAGGAAAAAATGAAAGTTAAGTGAGATTATAAAGATTAGCCTTATTTATATATACATAAGTTTAAATTAAGGTCAAACTGGTCAGAGATAGATGTAAGAGAATTCCAGATCCAAAAGACAAACATCCCCGCTTCAATGAGCCACAAAATTGGTCCCTGATTATTACTTAATAATAAGATATATATTTATTGATTTCTAATTCCGTTGATTTCCTTTGAAGCATGCTTAAAGAATATTCATCCATCTCTTCAGTTACATGTGTAGCAATTGTTAATTTCATGTATCGATTTCGAATTTTAGCATTTATGTCTTCTGAAGCATTTATAATATAGGTAACGTAATTGACAATTGTAACTCAGATTTTATTTTATTTGATTTTGGATTAAAGTGATTTTGATTCATGATTTATATTTCATGATTTATAGAATGTCTTCTTCGGATGCATTGAATAATACTCTTGAAAAGAGTACTCCATCGGAAGATCCTATAGGCACTAATATTCAAACTACACAAGAGGCTCCTCAATCTCAACCTCAAGAACCCCCAACGGATACCACAACTACTAATGAAGGAATGACAAACTCTACAAGTGGTGTTCGAAAGAGGAAGTTAACCTCTAAAGTGTGGAATCACTTCAAGATTGTGGAAATCAAGGAAAAATTAAAGGCTGAATGTAATTATTGCAAAGCGAAACTACTTGGTGACCCAAAACAAGACACTTCGCACTTACGTGATCACTTCAAAAGCTGCAAGCTCCGCACCACTAGAGATATAAAACAATGTATGATGAAGACAACTCCAACAACTAGTGGGAAAACAGTTGTGGTTAGTGCATATACCTTCGACCAAGAAAATGCAAGGAAAGAGTTATCAGTTATGGTTTATCTTCATGAGTATCCGCTATCTATTGTGGACCACATTGGGTTTCGACGATTCTGCAATGCTTTGCAACCTCTCTTCAAGGTGATTACTCGCAACACTTTAAAGAGTGACATCTTGAAGTCTACAATGATGAAAGATCGAAGATAATGAATGTCCTTAAGCGTAATAAAAGTCGAGTTGCAATTACGACTGATATGTAGACAGCAAGCAACCAAAACAAAGGTTATATGGCTATCACGGCTCATTACATTGATGATTCTTGGAAATTGCAAAGCCGTCTTGTGAGGTAATAATATTATCATTATAGGTTCTTCTGAATGTTTATATGTTTGCAAAGCTGTCTTGTTTACACAATTGCAAAGCTGTCTTGTATATAATTGCAAAGCTGTCTTGTTTATAATTGTACTAAATTATCATTACAGGTTTATATATGTGCCGGCTCCCCACACGGCTAAGGTACTTTCAGAGGTTCTTGTGGATTGTTTGATGGATTGGAATCTTGATAGGAAGGTATCCACTTTGACTGTTGATAATTGCAGTGTTGGGAATAAGTAGTATGACCACAATCCAATCAATCACGTGTCAAATAATTTGTTATTGTTATTATATTAAAATATTAATATAATAACGTCCTTGATTAAATTTAGAGATTTATCATTGTGATAGTGATCACAATATTGAGAGATAAATCTTTTATAATTTAATCTAAATTGTTCTTGGTCATAGGATTATTAAAAAGGACATTAATAATCCGGAAAGATCAATATATATATAATGGTCTTCATTGGATGAAGATTAATAGATCTCATTTATTAAATTATATATATAGATGGTGCATATAGAGATATGACCATTGAACTGACTCACTTTGAGAATTCCTAATGGTTATAATTACCGTATATTTGTCAATAGAATATTCTCAAGATGAACACAGTAATAGAGTTTCCTTTGACCTGCGACTGTCATAGCAATTAACAATGTATTTATTATACTTTGATTCCGGACACCTAATACCCTAGGGTGCTAGTTGAATGGATATTGGGTATGATTTAAATACTTGTAGAATTAATGATTAGTCAATAAGAAATCCGTCAACTCTCGGTAAAGAGTTTGAGCTCTATGATTATAATGACTGAGATGAATAAAACCTTGGCCAAGGGGATTGAATGAATGAAGAAATGAGTTTCTTAGGTCATTCACAGTTCATTATAATAATGGTAACAAGTTAGTGTTTGACAATTAAACCATACTCTAAGGGTTAACCAAGAGCTGAAAAGATGGAAGGAATTATACTTTGTTCTTCTAAGGTTCTTAGTAAAAATATATTACTTCATACTATCGGGTCGTTGAGGAGTGTTGCTAGACGCCAACCTTGATTAGTAAATTTAGTATGACTAATTTACTACCCGCTTAGTATTAAACCTATGGGGTCACACACTAACGAGTATTTTAATCTTTACTGTAGAATTATTTAATTATTAATTTGATTTGATCAAATAAATAATTATATTAATTCAAATGGAATATTATTATATTTTTTGCTAGCACCAAGAATATAATAATAGTATGATAATTGAGAATATTATATGAGATTTGAGAATAATTAGTTATTCTATTTCTAAACTTGAATTCTAAATTTGGATGAGATCCTAACTGATTCTGTTTCAAATTGAGTTATGATATGATTCATAAATTTGAAAGATTCAAGTTTAAAATAACAAGATATGATTTAAATTTGAATTGAGAATCAAATTTAAAATCAGTAACAAATCTCATACTATATATATGTATGCCAAGAGTAGAGGAATGTGAAAGAGACGAGAATAAAACACAAGGGTTTTATTCCTTTACCTCTACACACATAAATGTATGTGAGCCTGATTCTTGGAGAAGAATTTAATGGCATGCAAAGAGTTGCAAGAGGTTTTTCAATTTAGATCAGATGTCCATTGGTCAAGGAGTTGACAGCAAAGGTTGGTCTCGGTGTGGATACGCATAGAGTCTTCGTACAATCGAAGAATAAAATTTTTACTAAAGCGTCTAAAGGTATTTAGATCTGATCTATATATTATTGGAATAAAGTTTAAGCACAAAATAGATTTTTAGGATTACTTTCTTTTCTTCCGCTGCGTGTTATGAACACATGGTAATCTTTCAGTGGTATCAGAGCTTTGGCTTTTTGTGTTTAAATTTTATTCCTATTTTCTTAAATTTGTGAATTAATAGGATTAATTCAAATTTTTTTTTTAAGCATGCGATGCAGTTATTTCCATTGAGATGGTTTTCTAATAAATTAATAGTTAATTTATTTCAATGTTAATTATTTAATTGTGATTAAATTATCATTTTTTTTAATATAAAAGTTATATTTATAATCAAATATTTTGTTTGATTTTATTTATATATTAAATTTTATTGTGATTTTGATTACAATAAAAGGAATAAGATGCAAAATATCTTTTATTTGTTTCTTATATATATAAGTGTATATATAAAGGTCAAATTTGATTTGATAATTTTTTAAGGCTAAACGTTAGTACATGAAAAATCAAATTTTGATTTGATTATGTGTTTTGAACACTATAATTTTAGAAATTAGTTTTTCTAATATTCTTGATTATAAAGAGCGGCCTGACAACTAGGAGTTTTATTTTTAAGATACTAATCAGTATATACATTTGATGTATTAGGGATTTAATTTTATATTTACCTAGACAACCTAGGAGTATAAAATTTAATCCATGAATACTGGTAGAAATTCTCTAACAATTGAGATAAATCCTAAAAGTTAGGAGTTTGCCAAAAAAATAAATTTATCTCTTGTTTACAAGGAACAACCTGACAACCAGGAGACTTGTACTGAAAGATAGAATTTATTTATGCATATGATGATGTATAAGGAGAATTAATTTTATACTTGAACCTAGACAACCTAGGGATATAAAATATAATTCAGTTAAATAATTGTCTGACGACCAGATAATTATTTGGGATTATAATTGTATGGAATGCAATTTAATCATGTTTATTTAGAATAGGTATGAATAACAACTTGACAACTAAGGTACTCATTTATGATTCTAAATAATTTTAACAGAAATATAGATTTCTTAATTTACTTTCATATTTTAAATTTTTAAATATGTATACCTTTTGTGTGGCATACTTGAAAGTAATATAATGGCTAACATCTGAGAATTGTTCTCATATATGAAAGGGTTATCATGGAGATGATAATTCAATTAAAATAATATCCTCCAATAAAATTGGTTTTGGAATGGTCAGAACTTTTGAAGTATTTGTAATATTATTTTACCTGGTTGTTTTGATAACCATAAGTTCTAATTTCAAAGATATCTTCCTACTATTTATTACTGAACATCTTGAGAAGATGTATGATGTCCAAAGTAAGATAGTATGGCTATCAAAGATTTTATTTAAACTAATAGGAGTATTGGGCAATATATTTTGAGTTAAACAACTTTAGAAGTTAGAATGCCATTAGGCAAATGGCTTTAGCGAGAATTGTTCTTGCAAGCATTTTTGAAGATTTATTTTGTTACAAACAAAATTTTCCTTAATATGATTAAGGTTTGTGATCTTTTTAGAAAAATTCAACATGAGTATTTTTATTATAAGAGATTAAAGTAAAATCTCTAATATCTAATTGATATTGAATAGAGAATGAGATTCTCTCAACGCACAAATACTAGTACTCCATGTACCCTATCATGTTTCAAGACATGAAATTTGATTTAGATGAATATCATTGTTTGTTAAATATTTGGACTACATTTTAGAAATGTTGTTAAATTAACAAAATTTCTCACTAACATAGGATTTGAGTGCTACACAATTCATAACATTGAAGGAGATGTTGACGTAAGTAAACTATTAAATTACATATTGTACACTATGTTTTTATATTATTGACTTATTGATTTATTATATGATTTTAACTTTAAATTGTTTTCTTGTCAATGTAGGATTCAAGTAAGTCAGAATCTATCATCATTACCATTACGGGATGAAAGGAAGATTGAGATGGTGGAATTATGTTTTTATGATGTGATGAACTTTATTTGGTTATTTATGAACATGGTTGGTTATTTATGTAATATTTGATTGTTTATGGATATGTTTGGATGTTTATATTTATTGTTATTGCTATTTAGGTCTTTAAAAATTATGGATATTATGTTTGTAATGGCAATTGAGGATTATCTTTGATTTTCTCTATTTTTTTCATTTTTTTAATTTTTATTATTTTTTACAAAAATCCGCGGAGACCTAGGTCCCCGGCGAATACGGGGTCCCCGTTACCCGTCATGGAGACGGGGACAGATATTGGAGGCGGGGGGCGGGGGCCATAGGGACCCGTTGCCATCCCTAGGTGAGATTAAATACTAGACACCATTCATTTTTTTTTTCTATTGGAGAGAATCCACTCCCACTAATTTACTCTTCATGTTGGGTCTCTATTGGGTCTTGAAGTTCGATTTAGGGCTTGATCCCGTGACTTGACCCGCTGACTTGTTGGGTCAGGTCGGGTCTCATGCTTTTGGGCTAATCATGGTTTGTTCATGTTTTTCTTGAATAGTTTTGGGCTTCCCAATTTTTGGACTTATGAAAGAAAACAAATTTGACCCAAAAAAAAAAAGAAAACAAATGAGAGAGAAGGTCAATCACCATAATAAATTCGAATATATCTCATTTGTTACATTGGCTAAAAGTTATCTGTTCTTCACTTTTATTAATTATCGTATGCAATTTTTTCTCTATGGATCTTAATATAATAAAATATTGCTTTTGAATTTTTCATCTCGCGTTCAGACAATTAATAAGAACTAAAGCAAACAAATATAGAGGATAAGAAAATTGAAGTGGGTAAACCCAATCCAATCGAAATTCCACTTATCTAAACTTAAACTAAAAAATGAGTCCATAACTCCATATTATGTGATGTTTGAGGATGAAGACAGTGTGAATGTGTGATACTATTTCATTTAATTTTTAATGTGACTAATAAAATATTTAAATTTTTTATATAATAAATACACAATATATAAATTAAAAACCAATCCTTTTTTTTAATGTACATTTTCTTATGTGTTAGTTAAACCTTTGTTTATATATATTTATAAAAATGGAACAGTAAAATCCCACTCTTGCAAGGGAATCTGTAAACAAACCAGAAACCTTTTCTTGTGGGTGGGGGGAGGGAGGTGTTTATTTAGACAAAAAAAAAATTGTGTAGTCAGGGAACAGAAATCAAGAACAACGATTTGAATTTAACCATGTGTTGCAAATTAATCACGTGGCAATAAAAAGTTGAGACATTATTATTCTATTGTGCCTGTAGCCTAGTACTGCAGTGTTCATACTGCTTTAGTTAGAATCCTTAAGCACTTCGAATATAGAAAGATTATTGCCAAACTAAACAAATACTAATTCTAGTCCTTTGCAATTGGCATTGCCTTAAACGAACAATTAAGTTCACACTCCCCGTGCGTTTTGTTCATTAATTAAATCTCAAACTTCCCCTACATGTTCCCCTCTTTTCAGCAATGGCTAAGGTGCATTAACTCTAACCATTATTATTCTCAATAATACAAGTACATATATATTCTTTGTAATATACAACATACACGTGTTTCACATGAAAATATTACGTATATTACATAAGAAATTAAAACACTACATAAATAAAATCTATATGTGCGTCATGTGGACCAACCTATACAACATAGAGCCATGGTACTAAGACCGACAATTTCTTGGCTTTTTAGGCATGAAAATTGATTATTTTCTCTAAAATACACTAATTAGGTTTTTTTTTCCAATTTGAAAAAGACAAGTTACACCGTTTTAAGATACGTTTGGTTTTGAAAATAGAATAAGATAAGACACTGAAGACAGAACATATATAATAAAAATATAAAAATTAGTATTTTTATATTTTATTTGATGATAAACTAAAATAAATTATAAAAATTTAATTTATTTTTTTTATTCAAAAAATTTGAAAAAAATATATAAAAATAAAAAATTAACAAAAATAATAAAAAATAAATTTTATTTTTTATTAATATTTTTGTATCTTTTCTATTAAAATAAATATAAAATATACTAATTTAATATTTATAAAAATAATATTTTTATTTATATCTTATTTGTAAACATAATTTTTTGTTTTTGTATTTTTGTCTCGGTGTTTCTGTGCATGTAAATAAAAGTGACCTAATATGCTAATTATGCGAACCTAACCTAAACCTAGCCTATGGAAGTCCGGCTAAATAAAAGAGAAAATTGAGCTGCATTTAAGCCTAAAATACCGGGTTGTTATGGTGAAGAGGATACCGTACTAAACAACACTTTGTATGGAAGTAACTAAACAAAAGTTTCTACTTTCTATACTAATAGAGCAAAATAATTGGTCGGTTACTACTACTCTTGATAATAGAGTTTTTTTTTTTTTTTGTGACTACTTGATAATAGATGAGTTTGGAAATAGATGATTTTATATATCAAGAAACAAAAAATAAATTGTTTAGTTTTTCATTCAAAAAAGAAAACAAAATATCTTTTCATTTTTTCAGATTATAATTATATATATACCAATGTAATATAATTATTAGTTTTTCAAAAAAGAAAAAGATTAATATTACCAAAATAATTAATTTTAACCCTTTTTTTTAATGACTTTTATTCTATACCCTCATGGATGTTTAGTTCAGATTTCTCAATTTTGTAATTATTTAGAATGAAATTTTGTTAAATGATCTCTGTTCTTGCTAAGTTTGGTCGGTGTATAGCTCGTCCGTCGATTAATGTCTTCAAGCTTCTTGTCGGGATGAGTTATACATTGGTAAGGAGAGAACAAGGGGGTGAGTACCTGCAAAAGACACTCCAACGCTCAAGTCAGTAAGTGTTTAAGAGGTATAAGAATAATTCTATGAATATAGAATGTAAGACATGTAATAAAAGTCATCATGTGTTGTATATTATAATAATTTTATGAATATAGAATCTATCTAGAATGTCTCTAGAATGTATAGTGTATATAAAGATTGGTGCCTTTTATAGCCATAGAGTTGATGAATAGAGTTGATGGTATGATCGTTGATCATTAAGTCAGAATAATGGTCATTAAGTCGGTAATGAAGGTTTCAGTTACAAAATGAATGATAATTAAGGCCGAGTTATAACTCATAATGCACAATAAAGACCGAGTTATAAGGTGACGGATCATAGCCCCCAAGCTTTGTATGCCGATCATATGATTCAGGCTAAGCTTAGAAAATAAAATGATTTATAACTCGGTTAAAAGATAAGTGAATAATGATATGGTGAGCCCCAAGCTTAGTCGGGTTATTATGTCGACACTTATTCAAAAAATAATTGAATGATAAGAGTCATTCAATCAAGATAGTTGTGTGGGGGATACTTTTCCGCTTAAGAACAATTTTAGCATTTGATTGTATGTGAACTGAAAAGTTCAGAGATAGATATCCATTGACGGAATCGATTGTATGATCCGAGGATATAATGGTTAATTGTCTTGAAAATTTTTTCGACCCACAACAACTTATTGATAAATTTCTCTCTCAAAGCAATTAGTTATTGAATATTTACAATTTACAGTGAAGGTCTGACATGAATAAGATAAATTAAAAAAATGAATAGGTATAAAGTCGCAACATATATTGAGTAATATATATTGTAAAAGTAAAATAGTTCAAAGTAAAAAAAAAAATATACCTTGAAGTTGATAATTGTAGAGAAGAAGACAACATATATAAATGTCATACATACCAAATGTGAATATTGAATTTTGTTTTGTAGGACATGCTTTAATTTGATAATAAAGCAATAAAATAATTAGTCATTTAATGATATAATAAATTTTGTTTAGCTATAAGGTATATTTTTTGTGTAAAAATAATAAATTTGTATATTTATAATTATTTTTTGCTTTACTTTCTGCACTAATCATATAGCTAGTAACATAAAATTTAATAGTACAAAGTGAATAGTATAACAGTTATATACAATTAAAATTAGATAGAATCCAATTTTAAGATTTGAACTCATCATTACTATCATTTAATTGTATAAATGAAATCATTAAACAATAAGAATATAGTACATAATGAAATAAAATTCAATTGACATGGTTGTTACATGTCATTATTGTATAGAATATATATTGAGGTTTGAATATAACTAATAAGTTAGTAAATATTAGTTACACAAAATATAAATATAAAAGTATGTTGAATAAAATATATAATTTTACTTGTGTAAATTGAGAACTTTGAAAAAGAAAGCAAAATTGATAAGTGAATTTGTACTCAGATTGATTGAAAACCGAGTTTGTTCTCGAATTGATTGAAAGCCGAGTTTATTCTCAGATTGGTTAATTGATAGATTATAAGATGTGAAATATATTATGATACGTAAAAGTGAAGCAATTTGAATGTATAAAGTACATACTTTATAAAAAGTTACGATAGATTAAAATTTGATAAGAGGTATTCAATAAAATCTTAAACAAGATTGTTGAGACTAGTTCAAAAATTTGAATGTCATTCAAGTTTTATGAACCTGAGGGGAGTAGGAATTATTTTACTCGTCCCCACAGACGGCGCCAATTGTTCTTACTGAGTTTGGCCGGTGTATAGCTCGTCCGTCGATGAAATGTCTTCAAGCTTCTCGTCGGGATGAGTTATACGTCAGCAAGGAGAGAACAAGGGGGTGAGTACCTTCAAAAGACACTCCGACGCTCAAGTCAGTAAGTGTTTAAGAGGTATAAGAATAATTCTATGAATATAGAATGTAAGATATGAAATAAAAGTCATCATGTGTTGTATATTATAATAATTCTATGAATATATAATATATCTAGAATGTCTCTAGAATGTATAGTGTATATAGAGATTGGTGCCTTTTATAGGCATAGAGTTGATGAATAGAGTTGATGGTATGACCGTTGATCATTAAGTTAGAATAATGGTCATTAAGTCGGTAATGAAAGTGTCAGTTACAAAATGAATGATAATTAAGGCCGAGTTATAACTCATAATGCACAATAAAGACCGAGTTATAAGGTGACGGATCAACCTCATTTCTCTGCAAACTACAAATTATTGATTAGCTAAGGATGATAATGAAATCATTTTTGACATTATTTCATTTCGATTTTTTCTGCTTTATCTTACTCAAAAACTCACCCCTTTTATCCACATGTATTAAAAATTTATATCCTAGTCCTATTCACTGGGTACCGTATTACTCTTAATTATTCGCCTTTTTAAAATATATTTTAGTCATTATTTTTATTTAAATAAATAAAATTTAATATAAAATATAAAAATATGTAGGACAATTCACTTAAATAAAATATTTAAAAAATTATTTTACTAGAATATAACTTTAAAAAATGAAAAACACAATTGTAATTTTTACTTATTCTATAGAAACTGCTACTGGTAGCTGCAGTTTATGTGGATTAGCGTGCCTATAGAAATTACTATATACTGCAGTGGTTTGGTTTCTGAACGAATGGAGTTAGTCATAAACCACTATAGCGGTTTATGTGTTGTGTACGCATATGGTTCTTGTCTATATATACCCCTCCAAAGCAATAAGTTAGTAGTGAAGTGTCATTTTTCACAAATGGATGGTGAGGAGAGTTTCCTAACTCTCGTGCATTGCTCTGATAAAATTCAGAAAAGCAAAAGGCACGATGTTAAATTTACGGGAGAGAGAACCGCTTAGCCTTTTTATTCGGTCATCGAGTACGTTGGCCGATATAAAAAGCAGTATATTACAGAAGTTGGGGGTGTGTGGGACAAAGTGGGTAAAAAAATTGTTCTACAAGATTCCTATTACTGTTGTGCCTACCGGTGTGAAGTATGAGACATTTCTGATAGAGTCCGATGAAGATATGCAGGTCTTATTTTACTATAAGTGAAGTTTTCCTGAAGTTAGAATACCCAAGTTGTTTTCCAAGTTGGAAGATGGCGTCGACAGCCGAATCCTCAGTCGACGACGATGGGGGTGCCTCAACGTCGATGCCTGTGGTAGCACCTGCTTGTTTGTTGGGTGATCCTCCATGTGTTGCAGTTGGTACTGCTAGTGTGCGTCGGGGTGTTCCTAATTTTGCAGTTGAGTCTGGACTGGATCGAGTTAAAAATGCGATGCGAGATGATGATTCAGACAATGAGCCAGTCGACATTGTTGGGGACAGTGATGATGATATTTCGAGCAATTCACATATACCCCTATGGGCCATCGAGTTTCGGTACACAGCAACATCCTCCACACTTGCCAACCTTGAACTTGGAAGTTATAGGTCAACAGCTGGACATCGATGCAACCTTTGGGGGTCAGGGACTGCATGATGCAATCGCTCTAACAGAATTTGATCGGCCAATCTTTCCAAAGTAAGGAGGAAGTTGTGCTCAGCATGAAGGATTATAGCATCCGGCGTGTAGTTGAGTACAGTGTGATAGAGTCGGACCATCTTAAATTTCATAGAAGATGCAAGGAATTTGGCAAAGGGTCCACGTGGATGATTCGTATCACGCTCCGGCAAAGGAAGAGCACTTGGAAAGTTAGGAGGTACAACGGACCGCACATGTACTTGGCCATATCGATATTAAGTGATCACATGCAGCTTGATTATTATGTCATATGTGCAAGGATCTTTCCGTTGATTAGAATGTCGGTTACGATAAAGGTGTTGCAGCAAGCTACTAAGGATGGAATCAATTCTGATAGATTTATGTATAAGAATATTATATTATGGTTTATGTATAAGAATATTATATTATGATTTTATGGAATCTTATATTATGGTTTATGTATAAGAATATTATTATTCAATCTATTAATACCTAGATTAAGATAGGTTGTTCACATAATATAATTATAGGATTTAGATTATTTGTCGGCTATAAAATGTTGAATATGTAAATATTTTTTATTTGTAAATATTTTCAAACTAGCTTGGAAGAGTTTTTTTGTTGGTAATAATTTGTAATTTTGTTGTTTAATAGTATTTATTTGATTATCCTAAATGATATAATTAACCTTCCAACTCTTTAAAATATTTATTTTATATAATTTATAGACAATAGAGTATACACAATAGAGTCACAATTACTTCGATTTGGAATAAGCAATAAACAAGGGAAAGGAATTAAAAAAGATAGAAATAGATGATGTTGAACAACGATTTTTATCACTGGAAATTTTCTATCACGGGAGTAGTTGATGAGATAACCAAAAACCGATAATAAGTTCTTAGAACAAATCAATTTCTTATCAAAATGACATTAAAAACAACTAACATTCACTCAATTGCCTCATAATCAAATAGCAAAAGTAAGAAATTTATTGTCATCAGGCATACCAACACAATTGCTTTGTGAAATAAGCCCTTTTTTTCTCGAAAAATTTTTAAATCTATAGTAAAAAATATATATGTATAACAGTGGCTCCCATGTCACAGAATTCATAACACCACAAAAAATCACATAAAAAATAAGATAACAATTGTAAGAACCTATTCAACAAGCTACCACAACACTGATATTATGAAAATCAAATGAGTTTAATTTTGATTCACTTGCACGAGAAATAGATGCTTTACTCCAATTCTAGATTCTGAAGTCAAAATGGCTACAAAAGGATTAAAAAGAATCTTGTAAATCAACAATTTTATGACTGGCTCAACTTACTAAAAATGCTAGACAAATTAAACAATTGAAGGATGAGAAAAAAGAAAAGTATAAAAAAATGATAAAAGAGACGTCGAATGATCATCATTTGTACATGTCTTGATGAATAAGGTATGGAGAGGATGAACAAAAAGAAATCGCAGACATGCATGATAGATGTACTTCTACAAATAATAGGTAAATTTTATGATAATGTCAAAAAAAAAGAGAAATGTAATAAAAATCATCTCATGTCCTTTGTTTTTCACTTTTTCTATCATCTCTTTTTTCTCCTTTTTTTTTTCTTCTTTTTTTTTCTTCCTTCTGTGAGTCTTTTCTCTTCCATCTATTCTAATCTTCTTTCTTTTCTCCTTTCTCCTTTTCTTATCTTTTGAATTCTTATTTCTTTCTTATTTTTTTCATCTTTAACCAGATTGAATTGAAAATTTGGATTGACATCTTTGACAGGTATTTAAAAAGATATTTATTTAAAAAAACCAACAAAAATTATTTTTTTTGTTATATAATTGATGAAGTGAGTGCTCTTAATCAAATTTTTTAATTGAAAAAGATAAATATAATCCCCTGTGATATAAAACTTTTAAATAAGACCAATACAAGACGTTTACAAATTTCTATATAAATTTAAAACATACATAACAATTTTTTATGGACCAAAAACCAAATAAAATAAAGGCAACAACTTAAAAATAAATGTTTATTGAAATATATTTGTACCTAAATCAAAATTTTTATGTATAAGGATCAAAAGTTTAATTTTGATGCATTGATAGAATAAAATAATTGTATCTATTTTTTTGGATGACTATTTATGCAGTCAATATAAAAAGATAATTATTTTTACTGATATGACATTACGTAATTAGATACACGTATAAAATTATTTACACGATATCAAAAATTAAATTCTAAGGATCAAATCCAAAACTAAAATTAACAATTTTTGCAGAACTAAAAGATTAATCCATTATTAATTTATTATTGTCGTCCTCGTTTAGCTTAAAGTGTGTTTGATTTGCATTTTTATTTTTTGTTTTTATTTTTAATATTTTCTATTTTAAAGATTTTATAAAAGAAAAAATGAAAACTAAAAAGTAACACTAAAAATAATAAAATCTTATTTTTTATTTTTACCTTCTGTTTTTACTTTTTTATTCAAAAAATTCAGAAAACAGATAAAAATAAAAACAAAAATAAATGCAAACTAAATACACTTTTAGATTTTTGTTTTAGTTTTGGTTTGTAAAATGGGTCATGTTGGGCTCGAAGAAGTTAATTTTTGTTGGGCCTGAAGTAGTGTTAATTATAAGTTAGCCACCGACTTGGGTTAGACCTAAAAAAGAAAAACACTCTTTATAGGAGCACCATTAGGGTTCTTCTTTCTCTCTTTACAATTCGTGATGCCATTGGTTTTTGATCTTTCACAATGCGTGATGCATCGGTTCTCTCGCTTCCCCAAGGATTTCGTGGCGAATTATTCTTTATTCTTCATTCATCACTCTATCTTTCTTTCCCTTTTCTGTCTTGTTTTACTTTCACAATTGTAGCAGTTCATAACTGTTTTGGAAACAAAAGATGTTGCTGTGTTTTCAGAAGAAGCCAAGTCTTATCATCAACGAGAAGGAGGATGAGTATCATGAAGAGGGTATTTTTCTTTTGTTCTTTTTCTTTTTCTTGCACGTTATAATGGATTTTCTTGAAAAAAAAAAAAGAAACTTTTCCGCTGCATGATTAGGTAGTTAATGGCGATGCCTCAAGAATCAAGGATTTCAAGGAAAATTATTCTTCATTCATCACTCTATCTTTCTCTTCCTTTTCTGTTTTGTTTTCCTTTCACAATTGTACAAATTCATAACTGTTTTGGAAACAAAAACTGTTGGTGTGTTTTCAGAAGCGCAATAATGCTGTTGATGAGTCCCATCGATGCGTCGACGGTCATATTTTTACCTACAAGCCTCTCATTTTTGAAGAAGCCAAGACTTATCATCAACTAGAAAGAGGATGAAGAGGGTATCTTTTTCTTTTTCTTGCATGTTATAATGGGATTTTTTTGGAAAAAAACGAAACTTTTCCACTGCATTATTAGTTAGTAAATGGCAATTCCTCAAGAATCAAGAAGTTTCTATTTTAGAGTTTCTTCGGTTTTGCTTTTTTATTGTTATTACAAGACAAGTTGAAGCTTTGGTGTTTTGAAATTAAGCAATGATATTATTATAAATGTTTTAAAATTTAGATACAAAAGAAAAAAAAATAGGGGGGCCTCTTTAATTTTGCGGCGTGTTAAAGAACTCTTGTGTACTATGGAAGTTGGGGCCTTGGGGGTGGTCAAGCCTTACACCTATATTGTCAATTTTAGTAGAGTCAGTATCATCAATTTATTCTTGGTGGTTCTCAGGTGGTAAAGTAATTCATTAGTTGCGTTGTTAACATGTTTTTCATAAGTATAGTGGATTACTGATTGTCAATATGCTAATTTTCTTTCATCTTTTTTCTCTGACACCCGTGAACTGTTTATATTTTCTTTTATCTCTTGTGCTATTAGGCAAACAATGCAAAATGTATTTTTGGTATTATTGATTGGCAAACTCTCTCATCAAAGGATCCTGAACTGTTTATATTTTTAAAAAACTGTAGTTGCAATGTGAATTTACTGATTTATAATATAGGGCCTTGCAAAATGAAAATATTATTGTACATCAATTGTTGAACTTGTTTACATATGTTGGGATAAGCACTGTTGTAATCATATTTTGTATAGTTTTATCACTAGTATCTACACGTTACTTCTTGGCATTTGTGTTCTAAGGTCGGTAATCAAACACAGCTTCCAGCAACTGTGATTTCAGTCTTAGCTAAGAATTATGGGTAAGCTATTCTTTTGATGATCACTTCGTAAGCATATCTTCTAACTACATAAAACAATTCCTCTGCATATCTTTTAAAAAGTTCTTGTATTTTTCATTCGGAAAAAAATTGTTTTAACATTTGAATTTGAAAAGAATTTTGTGGGGTGAGTATGTAACTATTAAAAAAAATGTTGGATATCAATGTGACTAAAGTCATTCGTGGGATAAACAAATTAGTTGATCTGATGGCATGGTAGAACTTTGCGATTATATGCATGACTCTTTTGAACGTGTTAAAAGAAATGTTAATACACCCAAATGTTTGGAATGTTATGAAACCTGGTATGCATGGCATTCATAACTCTGCCTATGTAAAACTTTGTTGCAAAAATTTTTACATAGCCGGTTCCAAGCCCGGATAAAAGAGGAGGATGAATGATGGTACAACGTGGCTTTTATGATCTTGAAAAGATCGAGATACGATATAATTGGACCCAATTTGGAAAAAGGGTGATATACGTTGCTTTTATGATCTTGAAAAGATCGAGATATGACATACTTGAACCCAATTTGAAAAAAAGGGTGATATACGGTTGCTTTTATGATGAATGATGGTAAACATGGCTTTTATGATCTTGAAAAGATCGAGATACAACATACTTGGACCCAATTTGAAATAAAGGATGATATGCGTCCGCTTTTATGATATGAGGAAAAAGGGGACGAGATCTACTTGACCCAAAAATTGAAAATGTCCGTTGGATGACATGTGTGGCTTTTATAATCGGAAAAGATGGAAATACGTTGACCTTAGAATCTGAAATAAAATGGTGTTAGCTTCTTTTGTTCGAGAGGATTGTGATATCTATACTTGACCCTAAAATAAATGGTGTTAGCTTCTTTTGTTCGAGAGGATGGTGATATCTATACTTGACCCTAAAGTTTATAATGTTTTGATATGATATACTGAATTTATGCTGGCGCTGGGAACAGATTATGTGGGCTTGAATATGGGAAGCATGTTAGGGTGTTACAATGACAGGGGTTTAACTGTTTAAGGGCTGTTTTTGATGTAAATCTATGATTGTGAATGGAATACTGCAAACTGCAGTATAGGAGTAGGAGGAATTCCTGTGGTGTAGACAACCTTTAGAGATTGATGTGTGGTTATCATGTGGAAGACACTGAAACTTGGATAAGCATATCTTCTTTTTTTTTTTTTTTTAATGGTCAAGAGCATATCTTCTAACTACATAAAACAACTCTTCTGCCACCTATTGTGCTCTTTTTGTTGCTTCGTGATTTAAGATGCGGAAAGATTGATGCATGCTGTTTATCCAATTTAGCTTCTTGAAGACCCAATACTAAAGGCATCTTGAAGTTGGTGCAGTGTTTAATTTTGACCCATGATTTTTTTTTAACAGCTTGACTGTAGAAAAATATGGTTTAATTAATATGCTTTGGTCATGATTTCGCATTGTTCATCTGCTGAACATATTAAATAAAAATGTTTTGCTCCTTGAAAAAGAGAAGCATAAAAGAGAAGGATTAATGAAGGTAATCATAGTTAAAGATTGATATATAATACTTAGACCCAATTTAAAATGATATATAATACTTAGACCCAATTTAAAATAAAGATGGTATAGGTTGCTTTTATGATATAAGAAGGTAATATGATGTACTTGTCCCAATTTGATCTTGAAGATAGCTTTTATGATCTGAAAATTTTGAGATTACATACTTGACCCAATTTGAAGTAAAGAATTGTATACATTGCTTTTATGAATTGAAAAGTTGGTGGCATGACATACTTGATCCAAAACTTGGCATGATATAGTTGATCCAATTTGATTTGAATAGATAGCTTTTATGATCCGAAACATTTGAGATATTGCATACTTGATCCAATTGAAATAAAGGAATGGTATACATTACTTTCATCATTTGAGAAGTTGGTGGAATGATATACTCGCTACCTAAAAGACTAAAAGTTGAAATGATGATCTGTTAGATACATATGTTGCTTTTTATAATCGAAAAAGGTGAAAATTCAATCTAGTTAATTATGGGGGAGTGAACATGGAAAGCATATTTTTTATGCAAATATATGGTTGGAATGGAATACTGCAGTTTGCAGTCTAGAAGAGTAGGAGGAATTGGTTTTGGTGTAAACAATCTTTAGAGAGTGATGTGTATTTAATTATCAAGTGGAAGACACTGAAAAAATTTACGAGTATGAGACGCAAAATATGCTAATATAATAAAATGCCAATCATGAAAATAATATAATGTTGTCCCGCTTGCTTCATTTTTGGATGGTTGTAAATTGAGAAAATATCTCTTCAATGCTATTTGAGAAGAATCAGTATTAAGTGTGCTAGTTGAGGTGTTTTTGTACATTTCCTTGTTGGTGCCAAGAAACCATGTACAAAACTAGTTGAGGTGTCTTTGCAAAGAATTGATGCAAATCCAATCTTTTGATAGCTACAATCTGAACTTGTTCAAATTGGCTCTTGTAAACTGTCTTCAAACTACTAGCGCCAATCTACTAGCGCCAATGATGATGTCCGTTCTGAATAAGCCAGTGGCTGAATCTTTTAAGAGCCAATGCTGACATGCAATTTGGTTCTTGATTCTCGCTACTCTTGTTTTGCTTATAGTTGCAAAATTTGTTGTCTCGATTAAAGAATCAAAGTCACAAGCACTAGTAGTTGTGCTTTTCTTGGATAGAACATGATTATGGCCGACTAGCAGCCCTGTCCAGGTTCTTGGCAGGATTGACATTAAGATCCCTACCACTCTTTTCTTTACTAAGAAAAGGATGCCAGTTCGGATGGACTCTTGAGTGCGAAGAAGCATTCCAGGAGTTCAAAAGGTTTTTAAGCCAGCCTCCTATTCTGACCCGACTTAAAGTTGGGAAAGAACTCGTCCTGTATTTGTCCGTAGCTGACAAAGCTATAGCATCAGTTCTAATACGGGAAGACGAGGTCAAGCAGCATCCTGTATACTTCACCAGCAAAGTTCTACAAGGCCATGAATTAAGGTATAAAAAATTGGAGAAGTTTGCGTATGCCTTAATAGTAGCCTCTTGAAGGCTACGACCTTATTTTCAAGCTCACACAATAAGAGTTCGAACGAACCAACCCATGAAGCAAATCCTCCAAAAGACGGATATTGCGGGTAGAATGGTTCAATGGGCCATAGAGCTATTCAAGTTCGACCTTAAGTACAAAACTTGGACGGCAATCAAAGACCAATGCCTCACCGACTTCGTGGCAGAATATGCAGGAGATCAAGAGGAAGCTTCCACTACATGGGAGCTATACGTAAATGGATCCTCCAACAAAGTTGGAAGTGGTTCAAATTAACTCTTGTAAACTGTCTTCAAACTACTAGCGCCAATGATGATGTCCGTTCTGAATAAGCCAGTGGCTGAATCTTTTAAGAGCCAATGCTGACATGCAATTTGGTTCTTGATTCTCGCTACTCTTGTTTTGCTTATAGTTGCAAAATTTGTTGTCTCGATTAAAGAATCAAAGTCACAAGCATTAGTAGTTGTGCTTTTCTTGGATAGAACATGATTATGGCCGACATGCAGCCCTCTCCAGGTTCTTGGCAGGATTGGCGTTAAGATCCCTACCACTCTTTTCTTTACTAAGAAAAGGATGCCAGTTCGAATGGACTCTTGAGTGCGAAGAAGCATTCCAGGAGTTCAAAAGGTTTTTAAGCCAGCCTCCTATTCTGACCCGACTTAAAGTTGGGAAAGAACTCGTCCTGTATTTGTCCGTAGCTGACAAAGCTGTAGCATCAGCTCTAATACGGGAAGACGAGGTCGAGCAGCATCTTGTATACTTCACCAGCAAAGTTCTACAAGGCCCTGAATTAAGCTATCAAAAATTGGAGAAGTTTGCGTATGCCTTAATAGTAGCCTCTCGAAGGCTACGGCCTTATTTTCAAGCTCACACAATAAGAGTTCGAACGAACCAACCCATGAAGCAAATCCTCCAAAAGATGGATATTGCGGGTAGAATGGTTCAATGGGCCATAGAGCTATCCAAGTTCGACCTTAAGTACAAAATTTGGACGGCAATCAAAGACCAATGCCTCACCGACTTCGTGGCAGAATATGCAGGAGATCAAGAGGAAGCTTCCACTACATGGGAGCTATACGTAGATGGATCCTCCAACAAAGTTGGAAGTGGTTCAAATTGGCTCTTGTAAACTGTCTTCAAACTACTAGCGCCAATGATGATGTCCGTTCTGAATAAGCCAGTGGCTGAATCTTTTAAGAGCCAATGCTGACATGCAATTTGGTTCTTGATTCTCGCTACTCTTGTTTTGCTTATAGTTGCAAAATTTGTTGTCTCGATTAAAGAATCAAAGTCACAAGCATTAGTAGTTGTGCTTTTCTTGGATAGAACATGATTATGGCCGACATGCAGCCCTCTCCAGGTTCTTGGCAGGATTGGCGTTAAGATCCCTACCACTCTTTTCTTTACTAAGAAAAGGATGCCAGTTCGAATGGACTCTTGAGTGCGAAGAAGCATTCCAGGAGTTCAAAAGGTTTTTAAGCCAGCCTCCTATTCTGACCCGACTTAAAGTTGGGAAAGAACTCGTCCTGTATTTGTCCGTAGCTGACAAAGCTGTAGCATCAGCTCTAATACGGGAAGACGAGGTCGAGCAGCATCTTGTATACTTCACCAGCAAAGTTCTACAAGGCCCTGAATTAAGCTATCAAAAATTGGAGAAGTTTGCGTATGCCTTAATAGTAGCCTCTCGAAGGCTACGGCCTTATTTTCAAGCTCACACAATAAGAGTTCGAACGAACCAACCCATGAAGCAAATCCTCCAAAAGATGGATATTGCGGGTAGAATGGTTCAATGGGCCATAGAGCTATCCAAGTTCGACCTTAAGTACAAAATTTGGACGGCAATCAAAGACCAATGCCTCACCGACTTCGTGGCAGAATATGCAGGAGATCAAGAGGAAGCTTCCACTACATGGGAGCTATACGTAGATGGATCCTCCAACAAAGTTGGAAGTGGTTCAAATTGGCTCTTGTAAACTGTCTTCAAACTACTAGCGCCAATGATGATGTCCGTTCTGAATAAGCCAGTGGCTGAATCTTTTAAGAGCCAATGCTGACATGCAATTTGGTTCTTGATTCTCGCTACTCTTGTTTTGCTTATAGTTGCAAAATTTGTTGTCTCGATTAAAGAATCAAAGTCACAAGCACTAGTAGTTGTGCTTTTCTTGGATAGAACATGATTATGGCCGACTTGCAGCCCTCTCCAGGTTCTTGGCAGGATTGGCGTTAAGATCCCTACCACTCTTTTCTTTACTAAGAAAAGGATGCCAGTTCGAATGGACTCTTGAGTGCGAAGAAGCATTCCAGGAGTTCAAAAGGTTTTTAAGCCAGCCTCCTATTCTGACCCGACTTAAAGTTGGGAAAGAACTCGTCCTGTATTTGTCCGTAGCTGACAAAGCTGTAGCATCAGCTCTAATACGGGAAGACGAGGTCGAGCAGCATCTTGTATACTTCATCAGCAAAGTTCTACAAGGCCCTGAATTAAGCTATCAAAAATTGGAGAAGTTTGCGTATGCCTTAATAGTAGCCTCTCGAAGGCTACGGCCTTATTTTCAAGCTCACACAATAAGAGTTCGAACGAACCAACCCATGAAGCAAATCCTCCAAAAGATGGATATTGCGGGTAGAACGGTTCAATGGGCCATAGAGCTATCCAAGTTCGACCTTAAGTACAAAATTTGGACGGCAATCAAAGACCAATGCCTCACCGACTTCGTGGCAAAATATGCAGGAGATCAAGAGGAAGCTTCCACTACATGGGAGCTATACGTAGATGGATCCTCCAACAAAGTTGGAAGTGGTTCAAATTGGCTCTTGTAAACTGTCTTCAAACTACTAGCGCCAATGATGATGTCCGTTCTGAATAAGCCAGTGGCTGAATCTTTTAAGAGCTAATGCTGACATGCAATTTGGTTCTTGATTCTCGCTACTCTTGTTTTGCTTATAGTTGCAAAATTTGTTGTCTCGATTAAAGAATCAAAGTCACAAGCACTAGTAGTTGTGCTTTTCTTGGATAGAACATGATTATGGCCGACTTGCAGCCCTCTCCAAGTTCTTGGCAGGATTGGCGTTAAGATCCCTACCACTCTTTTCTTTACTAAGAAAAGGATGCCAGTTCGAATGGACTCTTGAGTGCGAAGATGCATTCCAGGAGTTCAAAAGGTTTTTAAGCCAGCCTCCTATTCTGACCCGACTTAAAGTTTGGAAAGAACTCGTCCTGTATTTGTCCGTAGGTGACAAAGCTGTAGCATCAGCTCTAATACGGGAAGACGAGGTCGAGCAGCATCCTGTATACTTCACCAGCAAAGTTCTACAAGGCCCTGAATTAAGCTATCAAAAATTGGAGAAGTTTGCGTATGCCTTAATAGTAGCCTCTTGAAGGCTACGGCCTTATTTTCAAGCTCACACAATAAGAGTTCGAACGAACCAACCCATGAAGCAAATCCTCCAAAAGACGGATATTGCGGGTAGAATGGTTCAATTGGCCATAGAGCTATCCAAGTTCGACCTTAAGTACAAAACTTGGACGGCAATCAAAGACCAATGCCTCACCGACTTCGTGGCAGAATATGCAGGAGATCAAGACGAAGCTTCCACTACATGGGAGCTATACGTAGATGGATCCTCCAACAAAGTTGGAAGTGGTTCAAATTGGCTCTTGTAAACTGTCTTCAAATTACTAGCGCCAATGATGATGTCCGTTCTGAATAAGCCAATGGCTGAATCTTTTAAGAGCCAATGCTGACATGCAATTTGGTTCTCGATTCTCGCTACTCTTGTTTTGCTTATAATTGCAAAATTTGTTGTCTCGATTAAAGAATCAAAGTCACAAGCACTAGTTGTTGTGCTTTTCTTGGATAGAACATGATTATGGCCGACTTGCAGCCCTCTCCAGGTTCTTGGCAGGATTGGCGTTAAGATCCCTACCACTCTTTTCTTTACTAAGAAAAGGATGCCAGTTCGAATGGACTCTTGAGTGCGAAGAAGCATTCCAGGAGTTCAAAAGGTTTTTAAGCCAGCCTCTTATTCTGACCCGACTTAAAGTTGAGAAAGAACTCGTCCTGTATTTGTCCGTAGCTGACAAAGCTGTAGCATCAGCTCTAATACGGGAAGACGAGGTCGAGCAGCATCCTGTATACTTCACCAGCAAAGTTCTACAAGGCCCTGAATTAAGGTATCAAAAATTGGAGAAGTTTGCGTATGCCTTAATAGTAGCCTCTCGAAGGCTACGGCCTTATTTTCAAGCTCACACAATAAGAGTTCGAACGAACCAACCCATGAAGCAAATCCTCTAAAAGACGGATATTGCGGGTAGAATGGTTCAATAGGCCATAGAGCTATCCAAGTTCGACCTTAAGTACAAAACTTGGACGGCAATCAAAGACCAATGCCTCACCGACTTCGTGGCAGAATATGCAGGAGATCAAGAGGAAGGTTTCACTACATGGGAGCTATACGTAGATGGATCCTCCAACAAAGTTGGAAGTGGTTCAAATTGGCTCTTGTAAACTGTCTTCAAACTACTAGCGCCAATGATGATGTCCGTTCTGAATAAGCCAGTGGCTGAATCTTTTAAGAGCTAATGCTGACATGCAATTTGGTTCTTGATTCTCGCTACTCTTGTTTTGCTTATAGTTGCAAAATTTGTTGTCTCGATTAAAGAATCAAAGTCACAAGCACTAGTAGTTGTGCTTTTCTTGCATAGAACATGATTATGGCCGACTTGCAGCCCTCTCCAGGTTCTTGGCAGGATTGGCGTTAAGATCCCTACCACTCTTTTCTTTACTAAGAAAAGGATGCCAGTTCGAATGGACTCTTGAGTGCGAAGAAGCATTCCAGGAGTTCCAAAGGTTTTTAAGCCAGCCTCCTATTCTGACCCGACTTAAAGTTGGGAAAGAACTCGTCCTGTATTTGTCCGTAGCTGACAAAGCTGTAGCATCAGCTCTAATACGGGAAGACGAGGTCGAGCAGCATCTTGTATACTTCATCAGCAAAGTTCTACAAGGCCCTGAATTAATCTATCAAAAATTGGAGAAGTTTGCGTATGCCTTAATAGTAGCCTCTCGAAGGCTACGGCCTTATTTTCAAGCTCACACAATAAGAGTTCGAACGAACCAACCCATGAAGCAAATCCTCCAAAAGATGGATATTGCGGGTAGAACGGTTCAATGGGCCATAGAGCTATCCAAGTTCGACCTTAAGTACAAAATTTGGACGGCAATCAAAGACCAATGCCTCACCGACTTCGTGGCAAAATATGCAGGAGATCAAGAGGAAGCTTCCACTACATGGGAGCTATACGTAGATGGATCCTCCAACAAAGTTGGAAGTGGTTCAAATTGGCTCTTGTAAACTGTCTTCAAACTACTAGCGCCAATGATGATGTCCGTTCTGAATAAGCCAGTGGCTGAATCTTTTAAGAGCTAATGCTGACATGCAATTTGGTTCTTGATTCTCGCTACTCTTGTTTTGCTTATAGTTGCAAAATTTGTTGTCTCGATTAAAGAATCAAAGTCACAAGCACTAGTAGTTGTGCTTTTCTTGGATAGAACATGATTATGGCCGACTTGCAGCCCTCTCCAAGTTCTTGGCAGGATTAGCGTTAAGATCCCTACCACTCTTTTCTTTACTAAGAAAAGGATGCCAGTTCGAATGGACTCTTGAGTGCGAAGATGCATTCCAGGAGTTCAAAAGGTTTTTAAGCCAGCCTCCTATTCTGACCCGACTTAAAGTTGGGAAAGAACTCGTCCTGTATTTGTCCGTAGGTGACAAAGCTGTAGCATCAGCTCTAATACGGGAAGACGAGGTCGAGCAGCATCCTGTATACTTCACCAGCAAAGTTCTACAAGGCCCTGAATTAAGCTATCAAAAATTGGAGAAGTTTGCGTATGCCTTAATAGTAGCCTCTTGAAGGCTACGGCCTTATTTTCAAGCTCACACAATAAGAGTTCGAACGAACCAACCCATGAAGCAAATCCTCGAAAAGACGGATATTGCGGGTAGAATGGTTCAATTGGCCATAGAGCTATCCAAGTTCGACCTTAAGTACAAAACTTGGACGGCAATCAAAGACCAATGCCTCACCGACTTCGTGGCAGAATATGCAGGAGATCAAGACGAAGCTTCCACTACATGGGAGCTATACGTAGATGGATCCTCCAACAAAGTTGGAAGTGGTTCAAATTGGCTCTTGTAAACTGTCTTCAAATTACTAGCGCCAATGATGATGTCCGTTCTGAATAAGCCAATGGCTGAATCTTTTAAGAGCCAATGCTGACATGCAATTTGGTTCTCGATTCTCGCTACTCTTGTTTTGCTTATAATTGCAAAATTTGTTGTCTCGATTAAAGAATCAAAGTCACAAGCACTAGTAGTTGTGCTTTTCTTGGATAGAACATGATTATGGCCGACTTGCAGCCCTCTCCAGGTTCTTGGCAGGATTGGCGTTAAGATCCCTACCACTCTTTTCTTTACTAAGAAAAGGATGCCAGTTCGAATGGACTCTTGAGTGCGAAGAAGCATTCCAGGAGTTCAAAAGGTTTTTAAGCCAGCCTCTTATTCTGACCCAACTTAAAGTTGAGAAAGAACTCGTCCTGTATTTGTCCGTAGCTGACAAAGCTGTAGCATCAGCTCTAATACGGGAAGACGAGGTCGAGCAGCATCCTGTATACTTCACCAGCAAAGTTCTACAAGGCCCTGAATTAAGGTATCAAAAATTGGAGAAGTTTGCGTATGCCTTAATAGTAGCCTCTCGAAGGCTACGGCCTTATTTTCAAGCTCACACAATAAGAGTTCGAACGAACCAACCCATGAAGCAAATCCTCTAAAAGACGGATATTGCGGGTAGAATGGTTCAATGGGCCATAGAGCTATCCAAGTTCGACCTTAAGTACAAAACTTGGACGGCAATCAAAGACCAATGCCTCACCGACTTCGTGGCAGAATATGCAGGAGATCAAGAGGAAGGTTTCACTACATGGGAGCTATACGTAGATGGATCCTCCAACAAAGTTGGAAGTGGTTCAAATTGGCTCTTGTAAACTGTCTTCAAACTACTAGCGCCAATGATGATGTCCGTTCTGAATAAGCCAGTGGCTGAATCTTTTAAGAGCTAATGCTGACATGCAATTTGGTTCTTGATTCTCGCTACTCTTGTTTTGCTTATAGTTGCAAAATTTGTTGTCTCGATTAAAGAATCAAAGTCACAAGCACTAGTAGTTGTGCTTTTCTTGCATAGAACATGATTATGGCCGACTTGCAGCCCTCTCCAGGTTCTTGGCAGGATTGGCGTTAAGATCCCTACCACTCTTTTCTTTACTAAGAAAAGGATGCCAGTTCGAATGGACTCTTGAGTGCGAAGAAGCATTCCAGGAGTTCCAAAGGTTTTTAAGCCAGCCTCCTATTCTGACCCGACTTTAAGTTGGGAAAGAACTCGTCCTGTATTTGTCCGTAGCTAACAAAGCTGTAGCATCAGCTCTAATACGGGAAGACGAGGTCGAGCAGCATCCTGTATACTTCACCAGCAAAGTTCTACAAGGCCCTGAATTAAGGTATCAAAAATTGGAGAAGTTTGCGTATGCCTTAATAGTAGCCTCTCGAAGGCTACGACCTTATTTTCAAGCTCACACAATAAGAGTTTGAACGAACCAACCCATGAAGCAAATCCTCCAAAAGACGGATATTGCGGGTAGAATGGTTCAATGGGCCATAGAGCTATCCAAGTTCGACCTTAAGTACAAAACTTGGACGGCAATCAAAGACCAATGCCTCACCGACTTCGTGGCAGAATATGCAGGAGATCAAGACGAAGCTTCCACTACATGGGAGCTATACGTAGATGGATCCTCCAACAAAGTTGGAAGTGGTTCAAATTGGCTCTTGTAAACTGTCTTCAAATTACTAGCGCCAATGATGATGTCCGTTCTGAATAAGCCAGTGGCTGAATCTTTTAATAGCCAATGCTGACATGCAATTTGGTTCTCGATTCTCGCTACTCTTGTTTTGCTTATAATTGCAAAATTTGTTGTCTCGATTAAAGAATCAAAGTCACAAGCACTAGTAGTTGTGCTTTTCTTGGATAGAACATGATTATGGCCGACTTGCAGCTCTCTCCAGGTTCTTGGCAGGATTGGCGTTAAGATCCCTACCACTCTTTTCTTTACTAAGAAAAGGATGCCAGTTCGAATGGACTCTAGAGTGCGAAGAAGCATTCCAGGAGTTCAAAAGGTTTTTAAGCCAGCCTCCTATTCTGACCCGACTTAAAGTTGGGAAAGAACTCGTCCTGTATTTGTCCGTAGCTGACAAAGCTGTAGCATCAGCTCTAATACGGGAAGACGAGGTCGAGCAGCATCCTGTATACTTCACCAGCAAAGTTCTACAAGGCCCTGAATTAAGGTATCAAAAATTGGAGAAGTTTGCGTATGCCTTAATAGTAGCCTCTCGAAGGCTACGGCTTTATTTTCAAGCTCACACAATAAGAGTTCGAACGAACCAACCCATGAAGCAAATCCTCCAAAAGACGGACATTGCGGGTAGAATGGTTCAATGGGCCATAGAGCTATCCAAGTTCGACCTTAAGTACAAAACTTGGACGGAAATCAAAGACCAATGCCTCACCGACTTCGTGGCAGAATATGCAGGAGATCAAGTGGAAGCTTCCACTATATGGGAGCTATACGTAGATGGATCCTCCAACAAAGTTGGAAGTGGCGTAGGCATAATCTTAGTCAACCAAGAGGGAACTTAAGTAGAAGTCTCCCTCAAATTTGAATTCTCAGCCTCCAACAATCAAGCAGAATATGAAGCCTTGATTGCAGGGTTAAAACTGGCAGAAGAGGTCGGCGCAACCAAAGTAGTTGTGTTCAGCAACTCTCAGGTGGTGACTTCACAAATCAATGGAGAGTACCTGGCGAAAGACCCTAACATGAAAAGGTACTTAGACAAAACTTTGGAGTATGTAGGGCGATTTGCCGAAACTGAGGTCAAACACATAATTCGGGATCTTAACAGCAGAGCAGACGCCCTTTCCAAACTAGCAAGTACCAAGCTAATAGGGAATAATAGAAGCCTGATCCAAGAAACTCTCCAAGAATCCTCTGTCACAAAAACAGAGGCCAGACAAGACATCCTCGAAGTATCCGGATTAGACCTCGGATGGATAAACCCACTAATCGAATACATGATGTTCGACATCCTACCCAAAGAGGAAAAATAGGCCAAGAAAATCCGAAGGGAAGCACAAAACTATACCTTGGTGGAAAATGTTCTCTATAAAAGGGAAATATCGACACCATTATTGAAGTGCGTCCTGACCTCAAAAAAATCGAGGTACTTGAGGAAGTCCACAGTGGTATCTATGAAAATCATCTCGGAGCAAGGTCGTTGGCTAAAAAAGTAATCCGAGTTGGGTTCTACTGGCCAATCTTGCAAAAAGATACCACCGAGTTCGTGAAGAAGTATCAGCCATGCCAAATGCATGCAAACTTCCACGTCACTCACCCCGAGGAGCTCATTAGCATAACTTCTCCATGGCCTTTTGCAAAATGGGGATTGGATCTATTAGGACCCTTTCCCCAAGCGTCTGGGCAAGTAAAATATCTAATAGTGGGAGTAGACTACTTCACGAAGTGGATAGAAGCAGAACCGTTAGCTACCATCATAGCCCAGAGAAGTCGGAAGTTCCTCTACAAGAACATTATCACAAGGTATAGGGTACCCCATTCCATCACCACTGATAATGGCACTCAGTTCACCGACTCTTCCTTCAAAAACCTGGTAGCTAGCATGCAGATCAAGCATCAATTCACTTCGGTAGAGCACCCACAAGCAAATGGACAAACCGAGACAGTAAATAAAGTTATACTGGCAGGTTTAATGAAAAGGTGCGCATGGACTGAGGAACTCCCTCAAGTATTATGGGCATATCGGATTACACCTCAGTCTACCACAGGAGAAACACCCTTCCGACTTGCTTATGGCACAGAAGCCATAATATCAGTTGAAATCAACGAGCAAAGTCCAAGGGTGAACTTCTACAACGAGGTCGATAACGTACAGGGGCACAAAGAAGAACTCAAGTTACTTCCCGAAGTCTGAGAACAAGACCAGATAAGAGAAGCAGCGCTGAAGCAAAGGATGACAAACAGATACAATAAGAAATTCATTCGAAGAAGCTTCATAGCAGACGACTTGGTTTTGATAAGAAACGATATTGGCATCAACAAGTCTGGAGATGGAAAGCTTACTGCTAACTGGAAAGGGCCATACAAAATTAGTGAGGTCCTAGGAAAAGGCTACTACAAGGTGACCGACTTGAACGGCACGAATTACCTAGGTCCTGGCATGCTTGTAATATGAAAAGGTACTATAGTTAAAAGCAAACTCCACTCTCTGATGTACTCTTTTTCCCGACTTTGTGGTTTTTTCCCAAAAAGAAGGGTTTTCCTGAAGGGGATTTTAACGAGGCATCAAAGTGGAGGCTAAGGGACAGCCATTTTTAACCCCTTAGTAGCAAAAAGTACCTTCACCAATAAATGAAGATCTTTCTCTACATCTCTTTGTAAAATTCCGTTAGTTATTATCATTTTTCTACAAAACGTGCCGACTTAAGCTTAACAAAACGTAAAAATTCCATGCCCGACCTACGTGGTCGGCAGGATAAAATGACGAGGTACAAGTCGGTGTAAAGAGGTTATAAAAGCAGATCATGATAACTCGGAAATACCACGACCAATAAGTCGGAAAAACCGAGAAAGAATTGAAATGCATCGCGAAAATAACCTAAGTTATGAACAATTCAAATAAGAAAATTTGAATTTATGAGGAATGCAAAAAGAGATAAAAGGAAAACCATAAAAAATAAAGGCAGAAGCTGTCTCAAGTCTTTGAAAAATCCAAATAACTTAGACAAAACACAGCCTGCCCAGATAAAAGGTTTTTCCAAAACAAAAAGATCAAAGGGGCTTTTTTCATAAAAAAACCTAACAAAGAAAAAATTGCAGAAAAGCATGCACACACCAATTAATCTTAAATCCCTTATCCAAAAAAGGGGTAGAAATTAAATGCATTTTTTGTTAACAGCTATAAAAGGCTAGGAAAGTCAACAACAAAATCACCACAAAAAGATAATAAAATTGTTCAAAAAAGGGGCCCATAGGACAGGCCCCAAAATAGCCAGAAATCAATTAAGTGGAAGAAAGATTGGAATCACCAGCAGGAAGGGAGGTCAGATCAGCAGCAGGGAAGGACGGAGCAGCCTCTTCAGGATCTTGAGTGGGAACCTCTGAAGAACTCGGCAGGTCTCCTTCTTGTTACTCCTCACGAGGAGGAGACTCTATTATCCTCTGTCCGCGAGTCTTCAGATCGGAGTCAGTCTAAGGTCGAGGAGGAGAAACAATAGCCCCATTCACGACTATCTTATCAGGATCGAGAGGGAAAAGGTCCAGGTCAGGAGCGATAACGCCGACTTGTTCCTTGAAGATCCTCCAGTCCTCCTCCGAGCTCTCCGCCATGGAGTCTTCCAGATCCTAGTAAGCCTCCCGACCTCTTGCCAGTTCCTTCTTCAGGTCAAGATTCTCCCCAAAAAGTCTGACATAATTCTGCTCCACCTTTTTCTTAAGGCCCTCTGCCATGCCACACTGGCCCATCAACCTCTTCTCCCTTAGCTCAGCGACCTCCTCCTTAAGCCTTTTCTCTTTCTCTTGATAAAGAAAGATCCTCCCCTCTAACTCCTCAACCTTTTGGGTAGAGCCCAAAGAGCTAAGGAGAGTTTTTTCCAAAATATCAAGGAGCCTCGTGCATACCCCAGCTGCCTGAACACTCCCCTGAACCATAGTATTAAGATGGTTTCGAACGGAAGCATCATTCATACTAATTTGAGTATGGGGAAAGATGTGATTCCGAATGAATTTGGGACCATCAAAGGAGGAATCCCCAGAAGATGAGCCAGAAGTCTTGCATTTTTTCTGGGTGGGTTCAGGGAAGGAATGGGCTGAAGGATGGGTGGAGGAAAAGGAGAAGCAGAAGACGAAGTTACCAAGATCGGACGAGAAGTCCCCAGATCACGAGGGAGAGGAGGAGGAGGAGGAGGAAGAGGAGCGCCAACAACCCTGGCAGCATCAACCTGGGCCTGAGACCTCCTCTTGGCCTCCTGGACTTTTTGGTAAGAGGCGCTAGAACCTTTCTTCACCATCTCTGAAAAAGGAGAAAACAAAGAATTAGTTTACAAATCAGAAGACCACAAGTTGGAAGCAACAAATCGAAAGATTACAAGTCGGAAGTTATCAAAATCAACAACGCAGCTACCTAATTGGGTCCGCACAAAACTCGGAGACCCCTGAAGAAATTTTTTGGTATCCAGGTAAGGGGCTCTCCCCCAAGCTTCCTGGAAGAATCCCACTATGGTCTTCTCAACTTCATCCAAATCATCTAGACCGTACTTTTCTACAGGAGAAGCTTTTCGCCAATATAGAGGAAAGAAGGGGCTGGAATGTTCATCAAGGAAAAAGGGATGGTGACCCTCTACTGCTTGGATTTTGAATAAAAATTCTTGAAATCATGAAAGGACTCGTCAAACATGGAGAAAACTCTCCGACCTTGAATGGCCCAGAAAGATACCTACTGCTGCTTATTATTTTGCCCACTGAAGGGCTTGGTCATATGAAAAAGATAAAAGAAAATCTTCAAAGAAGTCAGAAAATCTAATTCTCAGCTAACAAGTTAGTAAATTTTCATGAAACCCCAAGAGTTAGGGTGAAGTTGGGTGGGAGCGACGCGACAATGAGACAATCAGCTATTTCAAAGTCAGAAAATGGTAGAAGAACCCCCAGACGGGTAAACGAACAATCGTACATAAAAAGAAAGGAGGGTCAGCTTCAGTAGCCTCCCCAAAACAAACCCGGTCTTTAGGACCCGGGGTAATCAACTCATACTTGGGCTCACATCAGAGCCAAAAATCTTATGGTGGGTGTGGAGATCGATGATATAGTCTGTGTCTACCCTAAGAACCGTATCATCTACCCACTCAGAAACGTGAGAAGTCATCTTTTTCCAGTAAAAAGAAATAGGAGAAAGGCGACAAGACCTACAGAGGAAAATGGAAAAAAGATCAAAAACAGGGTCTCTAAAAGGCCAAAGCAGTCCCTCAAAAAGAATAGAGTCACTAGACCTACCAATAAACTTACTGCAAACACGAAAAACTCCTCCAAATGCACAAAATAAAGCACTAAGAAAAGGAGAAAGAAAAACTAACCTTTGTTGGTAGAAGCGAAGAGAAGCGGAGGCAACAGTAATCGCAACACCCCAAGAAGGAAGGCTAAAACGCTCTCTCTTTGAAAAAGTAAGGATTGCAAGTAAGGGATTTCAAAAGACGAAAGAAGATAAAGAAAAGAGAGGAAAAAGTATTTATAAACACGCCAGGGGCAAAATGGTAAAATTGGCGCCATCATTAAAGAGACGCGCCGTTACCAATGTAATTGCTCCCACGTGTAAATACAAAAACTTTAACGGACACGACGTTTGATTAGACGTGACTGTTGAAGAAATTTGAATCACGTCAGTTCTAAAAATCACGTCGGTTCTAAAAATCACTTCGGTTACAAGACCAAGTTCAAATACTCGAATCCTACTCATTAACAAAAGAGATCAGACTCGAGTAGGGGCACTGTTCATACCCTAACCCAACACTAAGGCCCAGGACTAAATAAGCCAAGAAGGCCCAATCCAAAGATTGGCCTTTGTTAACAACCGACCTCCCTCGAAGAGGTCGGATTCTACTCACGCTTTCTTTCCAAGAAGTCGGGCTTTGAGGATAGCTAGCAGATAACACTTATTCAAATAAGTAACTGCCGCTAAAATCTCTCAACCCACTTGCATGAGCCATATCTCAAATTCTCTAAGATTAAGGGACGGTTATCCACCTTAAAAGGTGGAACTACTCCAACGGTGGTTATTAGATCACCACTATAAATACACTGACACCTCTCAGGTATCTCTAAGTTCCAATACTTTGTAAACCTATAAAAACCCTTTGCTGATTTAGGCATTGGAGTGTCCTTGCAGGTACCACCCCCATTCCTTCACACATACAAGTCGGATGGTGGCTCCCGAGCGCAAACTGAATCGGAGATCTCCTCCTTCAAACGATTGGACCAACCTTACAAGTCCAGCCCATTAATCTCCGGTTACCCAACGTAACAGTTACAATGGAAAGAGATATGACTATGATCAAACAAATCCTAGGAATAAACATCATTTGAAAAATATTATGAAGAATGTTTAATGGACATGCATTGGTGAATTTTGTGAGAGTGTGGACCCACGCAGTATACAGCAAAGTCAATTACCTTGAGTCATTGGCAGAGATGTGAGTATAAGGACAAAAATTCATGATTGTTCAGTTTTTAATCAAGTTGACTTTTAGTCAAGTACACGCCGAAAAGTACCTGAAATGGAAGCATATGCTAATCAAATTGTATTCGTTTTATGTTGTTTCTTTTTCATGTCAACAATTTAAACTTTCTTCTAACTCCCAACCTTCATTATTATATTGTATTTCATTCTCTGTTCTTTCTTTTTCAACTTATTCATCATCGTTTTAATTTTTCTTTTCATTCTTCGGCTTCACATTTTTTCCTCGTCACTTGTTTGTTTTCACATTTTCTTTCTTATTTTTATTTCCCCTTATTCGTGAATAGTTCTTCAGCTACCACATTAAATAAAAAGGGAGAATAACAAACCCATTAAGCAACTTTTCTCATATCTTTTGTATTTTTTTCCATTTGAATATGTGAGTATTTTGTTTTAATTTATTATAGGAGAAATATAACTTTTTTTTATTTAAAATAAATGAGAGAAAAGACTAATAATCACATTAAAAATTTAGATGTGTCTCTATTTTCATAATACTTTAGATATATGTCTATTTGGTTAGGAGAGGTATATATATATAGTTAGATTGTTTCGGACCTAGCATTCGGAGCCTCAACAACTTAATGATGACCTAGCTCCCAAGTCCAAATCATTCTTACAGTCCAAATTAGCTTAAATAATCGAAAATCACTAACCAATATTCAAATTCAAGTATTCTCTTTATCTTAGCCAACTGAAAAGATAAGATCACAAGACATTATATAAAGGGGAGCTTAAAACTCTTCCAGGTACGTTACACACCCCCCCCCTTAAACCTCTACCTCTTAGATCCATTTTAATTTGAGCGTCGGAGTATCTTTGCAGGTACCACTCCTTGCCGATCCAAAGGTCCGATCACATCATCACCAAGACCGACGAGTTCTCGATCCTTCTATCAACCTGTACGAGTAAAGTCTTGTATGTTGGCACCGTTTGGGGACCTGCAAAACCTTAGTAGCAAGACACATAAAGAGCGACTTTCAAATCACCACCACGAACCAAACCCACCAACTCCGCCCCTCCCCCCAGCACATGGACCACAGAAGGACAACTATCCCTCAACTCACGGGAGGGTAACCAGTGTCGTCCACGCCCAGCCAACCTACAGCAAGCAACAATTGTGAGTAGATGATCGCCGATCTGGCGAAGGCAGGACAATCGACGACTTGGGAGAATATGCAAACCGGATAATCCGGGAGCTCCACTATCAGATGCAGACCTTGGAAGGCTAGGTCGCCTTTAAAGAACAGTACCAATGGGAGTGCACGAGCGAGGCGGTCTCCTAGACCATGTCGCGACGAGAGCAGAAGAACGAGAGGTCGCCAAACCAACATCACAATAGATGCCGAAATCACAGCAGATATTGGGAATCCAAATGCCATCGTGATGATGACAAAAGGATACACCAAAAAGATTTCATGCGAAGAAGAAGTGAACACGTGATAATGGGGCTACTCCATTCACCGAAAGAGTCCTAAAGGCCAAGCTGTCAAAAGGTTTTAAGAAACTAACTGACATGAATTACGATGGCACTAAAGATCCTCAAGAGCACTTAATAGCCTTCGAGGCCAAAATGAACCTAGAGAGAGCAGCCAATGCGGTTCGGTGCAGGGCCTTCCCGGTGACACTGGCTGACCCAGCCATCAAGTGATTCAACGCCCTTCCGAACGGCTCGATATCCTGTTTTGATTATGGGTGGCAATAGGGCAGTTTTTGCCCTACCCGACCCTGATCCTGTCCTATAATAATCCGCATCGAACCGGTTCCGTTTCTGCCCGCGGGTAGTAAAAAGTTAAACCCTAACCCGCCCCGCTCCTATCCATCTCTATAATTATTAAAATCTAACAAATAAAATTAAATTTTAAAATTTATATAACCATTATTACATACATAACATAAATTAAAATAAAAATTTAAATATAATATAATATTATTAATTATTTTATTAATTATTTTATATATATTACATATATTATATATTAAAATTATATATATATATATATATATATATATATATATATATATATATATATACCGGAGCGGGTATAGACGGGTTTAATCTAAACCCACCCCGCCCAAAAATCCGTCCCAAGCGAGTAGAGACGGGTGGGTACCTACAGGTTCGAGTAGTGTTGCCACCCCTAGATTCGACATCTCTAAAAAATTTATGGCACAATTTACCCCCACGGATCACAAAGACAAAATACCCAATCAACCTTTTCGAAATCACCCAACTACCAGACAAACCCACAAGAAAACACCTAGATAGGTTCAACAATAAGTGCTTGGAAGTCGATGGGCTATTGAACTCGGTGGCCAGTTTGTGTCTGACCAAGATGAGGGAAGATTATCGGAAGCACCTCACAACCTTTTTAAATATATATCATAATTATTTTTAAATATAATAATACAATATATATAACAATTATTAGTTGAAATAGAACATAAAAGAAATATTTACTCGTTTTTTTTATCCCTAAAAATGCAGATTAAATATATAAATCGGATATAAAGATACCTAAAATCTGTGATCCAATCCTATTAATGTGTAGATTGAATTGGATTGGATTCGATCTGACCTAACAGTCTTGCAGATCGGATCAATATTCTGAGTTTCCTTCTCATTGAGTTCTGCATCTAAATGTCAGATTTTCTCATCCGCCTTTATCCATTGCAACTCCTGATGCAATTATTGTTCCACCTTTGTTTGTCAGGCTAATTTAGTATCCAACTATGTTAAACGGTCGTTGTGACCATGAACGAGGCCCATGAGCTCCACGACATTCCTCTAAGTCGATTCTACTTTGTGGTGGTATGTGAATTCAATGCCAAAGTCATCAATAAGTGTTTTAGTGGAGTAAAGTTAAAAATTGGGTCAAGATTATCCGAGTTAATGTGATTTATGGAGATGTTAGTAGCTAACGGTTTCAAAGGAAGAGGGGTACCACTACCAACTATACAATAGTTCCTGCTCTGTAGGGACGACTTTTACATGGTGGGAAATGATTCTTAGCTTCTATCGTGTGAGAGATGTGTGTAGGTGGAGAGTTACTGATTTAGGAAATCGATCCTCTCCATTTTTTTTAACACTTGATAGAATAAAGTGTGATCTCTCACGTTTAATTTCATAAGTGAAACAAAAAATAAATAAAAAAGAGAGAACAATGAAGGGTGAGATTAGGGATGGCAAAAATTCCCAGCAGGACGGGTACCTGCGGGGATTTATCTGTCACGGGGCAGATATGGGGACGATTTTGTACCCATGGGGACGGGGGATGGGGACCCGTATATTAAACGGGGCGGGAGCGGGGATAGAGGTTCCCGTCCCATGGAGACCCGTTTAAACCCGTTTATGTAAAAAGACTAGAATACCCTTTATATATATATATATATATATATATATATATGAAGGAAAGTGAAAACCCTAGCCGTCACACTTGCAATTCACAATCTTCAACCTAGTCTCTGAACTCTTCACCACCCTCAAACCTCAGCCTCTTGCCCTCTCTGAACCACGCACGGTCGCACCATCACCACCACCGACCGCCACCTCTCGCCCTCTCAGTCCTTTACCGCTACGGCGCTACCTCCCACCCCTTAGTCCATCACCGCCACCTCTCACGCACTGTGGAGTGGACGTCAGTCAGGTCACAATACATCACGCACACCGCAGCAGGGAGTCTGTCAGTCAGGTCACGATACATCACGCCGGTCGTCACCTCTTCTTTATTCGTCGCGCCTTTGCTTGTCGTCACCTCTTCGCGTCGGGTAACTGGGTAAGTCATAGAACACTGCTCACACATGCTTTACTGCTGCTTCTCCTCTTCACTCCTCACCGTGATTGATTTGATTTGGATTTTCGATTTAGGGTAATTAAGTTTAGAGTTCTGAATTTTCTGATTATGATTTCTATTTAGGGTTGATTTGATTCTGAATTTTTTATTTAGGATAATTAGGTTCTTAGTTCTGAATTTTCTGATTCTAATTTTTATTTAAGGTTATTTGATTCTGGATTTTTAAATTTGGGTAATTAGGTTCTAAGTTGTAAATTTCTGATTCTGATTTCTATTTTGGTATTTTGATTTTTTTATAATTTTCTGGTGATCATTACCGGATCAATGTCATTCTTGAATCTAAGAAGTTTGCAACATTCATCTTGGTTTGATATCGACATGCAATATTTCCTGTTTACAACATTCATCCTGGTTTGTAACTCAGATTTTATTTTATTTGATTTTAGATTAAAGTGATTTTGGATTAGAGTGGTCAGCAATCTATCATTATTCGTTAGTTTGTTCTTTTGTTTTTTTTTAACTCATTTATTATTTTCTCAAACATCTGTATTGTTTGAGAACTTTTTTTAATTATATTCTGACGTTATTAGGAGCATTGAGTTCTTGTTGGAAGAAAGAAGATAATGAAGTAAAGTTATGTAGTCTATCATTTTTTTGAAAAAAGAGTTGTGCCATTGATTAAGGAGATAAAGACTAAAATTCTTAATGCATTGGTGTTTTAAAAACTTAATAACTGTTTTTTTTTCATTTTATGTACAATTTTGTTTCTTTTGATCGGTTAATCATGCATTGGTTTAGGATGTTGACTAGATAAACTTAATGAAACATAATGGTTTACAAAAGGAAAAAATGAAAGTTAAGTGAGATTATAAAGATTAGCCTCATTTATATATACATAAGTTTAAATTAAGGTCAAACTGGTCAGAGATAGATGTAAGAGAATTCCAGATCCAAAAGACAAACATCCCCACTTCAATGAGCCACAAAATTGGTCCCTGATTATTACTTAATAATAACATATATATTTATTGATTTCTAATTCCGTTGATTTCCTTTGAAGCATGCTTAAAGAATATTCATCCATCTCTTCAGTTACATGTGTAGCAATTGTTAATTTTATGTATCAATTTCGAATTTTAGCATTTATGTCTTCTGAAGCATTTATAATATAGGTAACGTAATTGACAATTGTAACTCAGATTTTATTTTATTTGATTTTGGATTAAAGTGATTTTGATTCATGATTTATATTTCATGATTTATAGAATGTCTTCTTCGGATGCATTGAGTAATACTCTTGAAAAGAGTACTCCATCGGAAGACCCTATAGGCACTAATATTCAAACTACACAAGAGGCTCCTCAATCTCAACCTCAAGAACCCCCAACAGATACCACAACTACTAATGAAGGAATGACAAACTCTACAAGTGGTGTTCGAAAGAGGAAGTTAACCTCTGAAGTGTGGAATCACTTCAAGATTGTGGAAATCAAGGAAAAATTAAAGGCTGAATGTAATTATTGCAAAGCGAAACTACTTGGTGACCCAAAACAAGACACTTCGCACTTACGTGATCACTTCAAAAGCTGCAAGCTCCGCACCACTAGAGATATAAAACAATGTATGATGAAGACAACTCCAACAACTAGTGGGAAAACAGTTGTGGTTAGTGCATATACCTTCGACCAAGAAAATGCAAGGAAAGAGTTATCAGTTATGGTTTGTCTTCATGAGTATCCGCTATCTTTTGTGGACCACATTGGGTTTCGACGATTCTGCAATGCTTTGCAACCTCTTTTCAAGGTGATTACTCGCAACACTTTAAAGAGTGACATCTTGAAGTCTACAATGATGAAAAGATCGAAGACAATGAATGTTCTTGAGCGTAATAAAAGTCAAGTTGCAATTACGACTGATATGTAGACAGCAAGCAACCAAAACAAAGGTTATATGGCTATCACGGCTCATTACATTGATGATTCTTGGAAATTGCAAAGCCGTCTTGTGAGGTAATAATATTATCATTATAGGTTCTTCTGAATGTTTATATGTTTGCAAAGCTGTCTTGTTTACACAATTGCAAAGCTGTCTTGTTTATAATTTATAATTGTACTAAATTATCATTACAGGTTTATATATGTGCCGGCTCCCCACACGGCTGAGGTACTTTCAGAGGTTCTTGTGGATTGTTTGATGGATTGGAATCTTGATAGGAAGGTATCCACTTTGACTGTTGATAATTGCAGTGTTGGGAATAAGTAGTATGACCACAATCCAATCAATCACGTGTCAAATAATTTGTTATTGTTATTATATTAAAATATTAATATAATAACGTCCTTGATTAAATTTAGAGATTTATCATTGTGATAGTGATCACAATATTGAGAGATAAATCTTTTATAATTTAATCTAAATTGTTCTTGGTCATAGGATTATTAAAAAGGACATTAATAATCCGGAAAGATCAATATATATATAATGGTCTTCATTGGATGAAGATTAATAGATCTCATTTATTAAATTATATATATAGATGGTGTATATAGAGATATGACCATTGAACTGACTCACTTTGAGAATTCCTAATGGTTATAATTACCGTATATTTGTCAATAGGATATTCTCAAGATGAACACAGTAATAGAGTTTCCTTAGACCTGCGACTGTCATAGCAATTAACAATGTATTTATTATACTTTGATTCCGGACACTTAATACCCTAGGGTGCTAGTTGAATGGATATTGGGTATGATTTAAATACTTGTAGAATTAATGATTAGTCAATAAGAAATCCGTCAACTCTCGGTAAAGAGTTTGAGCTCTATGATTATAATGACTGAGATAAATAAAACCTTGGCCAAGGGGATTGAATGAATGAAGAAATGAGTTTCTTAGGTTATTCACAGTTCATTATAATAATGGTAACAAGTTAGAGTTTGACAATTAAACCATACTCTAAGGGTTAACCAAGAGCTGGAAAGATGGAAGGAATTATACTTTGTTCTTCTAAGGTTCTTGGTAAAAATATATTACTTCATACTATCGGGTCGTTGAGGAGTGTTGCTAGACGCCAACCTTGATTAGTAAATTTAGTATGACTAATTTACTACCCGCTTAGTATTAAACCTATGGGGTCACACACTAACGAGTGTTTTAATCTTTGCTGTAGAATTATTTAATTATTAATTTGATTTGATCAAATAAATAATTATATTAATTCAAATAGAATATTATTATATTTTTTGCTAGCACCAAGAATATAATAATAGTATGATAATTGAGAATATTATATGAGATTTGAGAATAATTAGTTATTCTATTTCTAAACTTGAATTCTAAATTTGGATGAGATCCTAACTGATTCTGTTTCAAATTGAGTTATGATATGATTCATAAATTTGAAAGATTCAAGTTTAAAATAACAAGATATGATTTAAATTTGAATTGAGAATCAATTAAAATCACTAACAAATCTCATACTATATATATGTATGCCAAGAGAAGAGGAATGTGAAAGAGACGAGAATAAAACACAAGGGTTTTATTCCTTTACCTCTACACACATAAATGTATGTGAGCCTGATTCTTGGAGAAGAATTTAATGGCATGCAAAGAGTTGCAAGAGGTTTCTCAATTTAGATCAGATGTCCATTGGTCAAGGAGTTGACAGCAAATGTTGGTCTCGGTGTGGATACGCATAGAGTCTTCGTACAATCGAAGAATAAAATTTTTACTAAAGCGTCTAAAGGTATTTAGATCTGATCTATATATTATTGGAATAAAGTTTAAGCACAAAATAGATCTTTAGGATTACTTTCTTTTCTTCCGCTGCGTGTTATGAACACATGGTAATCCTTCCGTGGTATCAGAGCTTTGGCTTTTTGTGTTTAAATTTTATTCCTATTTTCTTAAATTTGTGAATTAATAGGATTAATTCAATTTTTTTTAAGCATGCGATGCAGTTATTTCCATTGAGATGGTTTTCTAATAAATTAATAGTTAATTTATTTCAATGTTAATTATTTAATTGTGATTAAATTATCATTTTTTTTAATATAAAAGTTATATTTATAATCAAATATTTTGTTTGATTTTATTTATATATTAAATTTTATTGTGATTTTGATTACAATAAAAGGAATAAGATGCAAAATATCTTTTATTTGTTTCTTATATATATAAGTGTATATATAAAGGTCAAATTTGATTTGATAATTTTTTAAGGCTAAACGTTAGTACATGAAAAATCAAATTTTGATTTGATTATGTGTTTTGAACACTATAATTTTAGAAATTAGTTTTTCTAATATTCTTGATTATAAAGAGCGGCCTGACAACTAGGAGTTTTATTTTTAAGATACTAATCAGTATATATATATTTGATGTATTAGGGATTTAATTTTATATTTACCTAGACAACCTAGGAGTATAAAATTTAATCCATGAATACTGGTAGAAATTCTCTAACAATTGAGATAAATCCTAAAAGTTAGGAGTTTGCCAAAAAAATAAATTTATCTCTTGTTTACAAGGAACAACCTGACAACCAGGAGACTTGTACTGAAAGATAGAATTTATTTATGCATATGATGATGTATAAGGAGAATTAATTTTATACTTGAACCTAGACAACCTAGGGGTATAAAATATAATTCAGTTAAATAATTGTCTGACGACCAGATAATTATTTGGGATTATAATTGTATGGGATGCAATTTAATCATGTTTATTTAAAATAGGTATGAATAACAACTTGACAACCAAGGTACTCATTCATGATTCTAAATAATTTTAACAGAAATATAGATTTCTTAATTTACTTTCATATTTTAAATTTTTAAATATGTATACCTTTTGTGTGGCATACTTGAAAGTAATATAATGGCTAACATCTGAGAATTGTTCTCATATATGAAAGGGTTATCATGGAGATGATAATTCAATTAAAATAATATCCTCCAATAAAATTAGTTTTGGAATGGTCAGAACTTTTGAAGTATTTGTAATATTATTTTACCTGGTTGTTTTGACAACCATAAGTTCTAATTTCAAAGGTATCTCCCTACTATTTATTATTGAACATCTTGAGAAGATGTATGGTGCCCAAAGTAAGATAGTATGACTATCAAAGATTTTATTTAAACTAATGGGAGTATTGGGCAATATATTTTGAGTTAAACAACTTTAGAAGTTGGAATGCCATTAGGCAAATGGCTTTAGCGAGAATTGTTCTTGCAAGCATTTTTGGAGATTTATTTTGTTACAAACAAAATTTTCCTTAATATGATTAAGGTTTGTGATCTTTTTAGAAAAATTCAACATGAATATTTTTATTATAAGAGATTAAAGTAAAATCTCTAACATCTAATTGATATTGAATAGAGAATGAGATTCTCTCAACGCACAAATACTAGTACTCCATGTACCCTATCATGTTTTAAGACATGAAATTTGATTTAGATGAGTATCATTGTTTGTTAAATATTTAGACTACATTTTAGAAATGTTGTTAAATTAACAAAATTTCTCACTAACATAGGATTTGAGTGCTACACAATTCATAACATTGAAGGAGATGTTGACGTAAGTAAACTATTAAATTACATATTGCACACTATGTTTTTATATTATTGACTTATTGAGTTATTATATGATTTTAACTTTAAATTGTTTTCTTGTCGATGTAGGATTCAAGTAAGTTAGAATCTATCATCACTACCATTACGGGATGAAAGGAAGATTGAGATGGTGGAATTATGTTTTTATGATGTGATGAACTTTATTTGGTTGTTTATGAACATGGTTGGTTATTTATGTAATATTTGGTTGTTTATGGATATGTTTGGATGTTTATATTTATTGTTATTGCTATTTAGGTCTTTAAAAATTATGGATATTATGTTTGTAATGGCAATTGAGGATTATCTTTGATTTTCTCTAATTTTTTTCATTTTTTTAATTTTTATTATTTTTTATAAAAATTCGCGGAGACCCAGGTCCCCGGCCAATACGGGATCCCCGTTATCCGCCATGGAGACGGGGACAGATATTGGAGGTGGGGGGCGGGGGCGGAGGGCATGTCCCCGCCCCATGGGGACCCGTTGCCATCCATAGGTGAGATTAAATACTAGACACCATTCAATTTTTTTCTATTGGAGAGAATCCACTCTCACTAATTTACTCTTCATGTTGGGTCTCTATCGGGTCTTGGAGTTCGATTTAGGGCTTGATCCCGTGACTTGACCCGCTGACTTGTTGGGTCAGGTCGGGTCTCATGCTTTTGGGCTAATCATGGTTTGTTCATGCTCTTCTTGAATAGTTTTGGGCTTCCCAATTTTTGGACTTATGAAAGAAAACAAATTTGACCAAAAAAAAAAGGAAAACAAATGAGAGAGAAGGTCAGTCACCATAATAAATTCGAATATATTTCATTTGTTATATTGGCTAAAAGTTATCTGTTCTTCACTTTTATTAATTATCGTATGGAATTTTTTCTCTATGGATCTTAATATAATAAAATATTGCTTTTGAATTTTTCATCCCGTGTTCAGACAATTAATAAGAACTAAAGCAAACAAATCTAGAGGATAAGAAAATTGAAGTGGGTAGAATGAACAATCCAATCGAAATTTCACTTATCTAAACTTAAACTAAAAAATGAATCCATAACTCCATATTATGTGATGTTTAAGGATGATGACAGTGTGAATGTGTGATACTATTTTATTTAATTTTTAATGTGATTAATAAAATATTTAAATTTTTTATATAATAAATACACAATATATATATATATATATATATATATTAAAAACCAATCCTTTTTTTTAATGTACATTTTCTTATGTGTTAGTTAAACCTTTGTTTATATATATTTATAAAAATGGAACAGTAAAATCCCACTCTTGCAAGGGAATCTGTAAACAAACCAGAAACCTTTTCTTGTGGGTGGGGGGAGGGAGGTGTTTATTTAGACAAAAAAAAGTTTGTGTAGTCAGAGGAACAGAAATCAAGAACAACGATTTGAATTTAACCATGTGTTGCAAATTAATCACGTGGCAATAAAAAGTTGAGACATTATTATTCTATTGTGCCTGTAGCCTAGTACTGCAGTGTTCATACTGCTTTAGTTAGAATCCTTAAGCACTTCGAATATAGAAGATTATTGCCAAACTAAACAAATACTAATTCTAGTCCTTTGCAATTGGCATTGCCTTAAACGAACAATTAAGTTCACACTCCCCGTGCGTTTTGTTCATTAATTAAATCTCAAACTTCCCCTACATGTTCCCCTCTTTTCAGCAATGGCTAAGGTGCATTAACTCTAACCATTATTATTCTCAATAATACAAGTACATATATATTTTTTATAATATACAACATACACGTGTTTCACATGAAAATATTACGTATATTACATAAGAAATTAAAACACTACATAAATAAAATCTATATGTGCGTCATGTGGACCAACCTATACAACATAGAGCCATGGTACTAAGCCCGACAATTTCTTGGCTTTTTAGGCATGAAAGCTAATTATTTTCTCTAGAATACACTAATTAGGTTCTTTTTTCCCAATTTGAAAAAAACAAGTTAGCGCGGATGCGTTTGATTCTGAGAATAGAATAAGATAAGACACTGAGAACAGAATACATATGATAAAAATTTTTATATTTTTATTTAATGATAAACTAAAATAAATTATAAAAATTTATTTCTTTTATTCAAAAAATTTAAAAAATATATATAAAAATAAAAAATGAATAAAAATAATAAAAAATAAAAAATAAGTTATATTTTTTATTAATGTTTTTGTATCTTTTCTATTAAAATAGACATAAAATATACTAATTTAATATTTATAAAAATAATGTTTTTATTTATATCTTATTTATTAAATATAATTTTATATTTTTGTATTTTTATATTTTTTTTTATCAAAGATATGAGACTCGAACCCGCAACTTCTTAATTGAGTATGAAGAGACTATATCATTTGAGCTATAACTCATTGGCTATATTTTTTATATTTTTGTATTCTTGTCTTAGGGTGTGTTTGGCAACTACGTTGAAAGAGAAAAAGCACGTTATAGCTTCTTGAACGCTTCAATTTTTGGTTTGGCTAATTTTTCTATCTATAAACGCAGAAGTAATTTTGGTTACAAAACCACGTTTACAAGAAGCAAGAATTTCTAGCTTTTCTGATGCACTAACTGATTTTTAGCCATTGACATTTAACTTTTATTTTTCTTTTACCAACTTTATTCTTTATACATATTATTGTATTATTTATAAAATTCTTATTATTTCTCTTTACATGAGTTCTTCTTTCTATTATTTATTATTTATATTTTTTATTAATTTTTTATTTGACATTATATATTTTTATAATGATAATTTTTGTGCATTATATTTAGTATTATCTTTTTATAATATAATTTATTGATCCTATTAGGTAAAATAAATTAAACAAAAAAATTAATCATAAATAATAATAATAGTAAAAAATTATAGCGTATTAAAAAAGAGTATTAAGAATATTAAAAATATACTATATAAAAATATATAAGAAAAAAATATAAAAAAATTAAATATATATAAAAAATAATATTATAATTTAATGTCAGTCCTTTTTAGTAATTATCTATCTAAAAGTGATTTTAACTAATATTATCTAAACAATATTTATTTTATCAAAATCAATTTTAGTATAAAATTGCCAAACATAAATCATGTTGACACAAACTTACTTCTACTCAAAATCAATTTTATAAAATCAATTTTATTCAAACTCCAGTTTGACCAACCACAATTCAAACACACACTTAGTGTTTCCGTGCCTATAAATAAAAGTAACCTAATATGCTAATTATGCGAACCTAACCTAAACCTAGCCTATGGAAGTCCGGCTAAATAAAAGAGAAAATTGAGCTGCATTTAAGCCTAAAATACCGCGTTGTTATAGTGAAGAGGATACCGTACTAAACAACACTTTGTATAGAAGTAACTAAACAAAAGTTTCTACTTTCTATACTAATAAAGCAAAATAATTGGTCGGTTACTACTACTCTTGATAATAGAGTTTGTTTTGTGATTATTTTTTTTTTTAACTAAAAATAGGAGATTCGAATTCGTAATTTTTTAAATGAGTATGAGGAGACTATACCATTTGAGTTATAACTCATTAGAAATATAATTTATTAAATATAATTTATTTATTTTTTTTGTGACTACTTGATAATAGAGTTTGGAAATAATAGATGATTTTATATATCAAGAAACAAAAAATAAATTGTTTAGTTTTTCATTCAAAAAAGAAAATAAAATATCTTTTCATTTTTCCATATTATAATTATATATATACTAATGTAATATAATTATTAGTTTTTCAAAAAAGAAAAAGATTAATATTACCAAAATAATTAATTTTAATCTTTTTTTAATGACTTTTATTCTATACCCTCATGGATGTTTAGTTCAGATTTCTCAATTTTGTAATTATTTAGAATGAAATTTTGTTAAATGACCTCATTTTTCTGCAAACTACAAATTATTGATTAGCTAGGGATGATAATGAGATCATTTTTGACATTATTTGATTTCGATTTTTTCTACTTTATCTTACTCAAAACTCACCCCTTTTATCCACAGGTATTAAAAATCTATATCCTAATCCTATTCACTGGATACCCGTATTACTCTTAATTTTTTGCCTTTTTTAAATATATTTTAGTCATTATTTTCATTTAAATAATAAATTTTAGTATAAACTATCAAAATATGTAGGGCAATTCACTTAAATAAAATATTTAGAAAAATATTTTACTAGAATACAACTTTGAAAAATAGAAAACACAATTATAACTTTCACTTATTCTATAGAAACTGCTACTGGCAGTCACCGTTTACGTGGATTAGTATGCTTACAGAAATTATTATAGGCAGCAGTGGTTTTTGAACTAATGGAGTTAGTCATAAACCGCTATAGGCAGTAGCAGTTTATGTATTGTGTACGCATATGATTCTTGTCTATATATACCCCTCCAAGACAATGAGTTAGTAGTGGAGTGCCATTTTTCACAAGTGGATGGTGAGGAGAGTTTCCTAACTCTAGTGTATTGTTCTGGTAAAATTCAGAAAAGCAAAAGACACGATGTTAAATTTATAGATAGGGAACCGCTTAGTCTTTTTATCCAGTTATTGAGTACGTTGGCCGATATAAAAAGCAGCATATTACAGAAGTTGGGGGTGTGTGGGACAAAGTGGGTAAAAAAGTTGTTCTACAAAATTTCTATTGCTGTTGTGTCTACCGGTGTGAAGTATATATGAGACATTTCTAATAGAGTCCGATGAAGATATGCAGGTCTTATTTCACTATAGGCGAAGTTTTCCTGAAATTAGAATACTCAAGTTGTTTTCCAAGTTGGAAGATGGCGTCAACAGCTTTGGGGCATCAGCTTCGAATCCTCAATCGACGACGATGGAGGTGCCTCAACGTTGATGCCTGTGGTAGCACCTACTTGTTTGTTGGGTGATCCTCCATGTGTTGCAGTTGGTACTGTTAGTGTGCGTCGGGGTGTTTCCAATTTTGCAGTTGAGTCTGGACCGGATCGATTTGAAAATGCGAAGCGAGACGATGATTTGGACAATGAGGTAGTCGACATTGTTGGGGACAGTGATGATGATATTCTGAGCAATCCACATATACCCCATGGGCCATTGAGTTCCGGCATACAATAACATCCTCCACACTTGTCAACCTTGAACTTGGAAGTCATAGGCCAACAGTTGGACATCTATGCAACCTTTGGGGGTCAGGGACAGCATGATGCAACTGCTCTAACGGAATTTCAGATTGGCCAATCTTTCCAAAGTAAGGAGAAAGTTGTGCTCAACATGAAGGATTATAGCATTCGGTGTGGAGTTGAGTACAGGGTGATGGAGTCGGACCATTTTAAATACCATGGAAGATGCAAGGAGTTCGGCAAAGGGTGCACGTGGATGATTCGTATCACGCTCCAGCAAAGGAAGAGCACTTGGGAAGTTAGGAGCTACAACTGACCGCACATGTGCTTGGCCACATCGATATCAAGCGATCACAGACAGCTTGATTATTATGTCATATGTGTGAGGATCTTTCCGTTGGTTAGAGTGTCGGTTACGATAAAGGTGTTGCAGCAAGCTACTAAGGACAGAATCAACTCTGTTCTCCTAATGTAAATGTCATACCTGATAATAATGAGGGAACCACCTATCTCTGCCCCTACCATCCTTAGCATGAAGCCAGTCTATGTTCAAAGCTCGCTCAGGAACATACTACACACTGCCAAGTTGTGGGACCACCCTATCAACTTGATACCACTCAATGACGGCAAAATATATCAAGCTAGTAACTACTCACCATAACTAACAATGCTCCTCCGTAAGTATCTCAGGATGAACCACAACAAGTACGTCGAGGGCGGAGTAAGGCTCCCACACAATTTGAAAATTCAACATCCTCATACGTAAGAACATTATATACTGTTAGAATAGTGAACCGCTACTTATAAAACCACCCATGCACATGAAATTTACATCTCGAGCGCTTAATCGATCTAATGCAACGCGATAATGTATAAACCTTTGCTCCTTCCTATCATTTGGCGGTAAGTATGCTGCCCACCTGAATGATAGTAAGTGGTAAGATGAAAGTTTAACCTAACATATAATAGTTTATAAACTTGAAACAAATAAACGATACTTGGATGCCAACAGAAATGAAAAAACCTCAAATCTGTGCGGTCTTAGAGGGGAAAATCACCAGAAGATCTAACTCTGTAGCAACTGGAAAGGACCCGCCAAGTTGGTGATATTTCTGTTTGTCACCCGACACATGCATCGATACAACCATGCCAATGTAGCGGTACCCCAGATATAACTGCCCATGTCATCAAGATTCGCCACAAAAGACAACCACCAAATATGAACCCGGTTCGCACTCTTGTCCCCAAATAATTGAGTGGACAACAACATCATAATATAGGTACGTGCACATATGCAAACAGTATCTTCGGTCGCATCAGCTGGTAACACCCTAAACCTCTCATGGAACCATGTGAAGTAGACTGTCATCTGCTTCACCTTATTTGGCGGTGGCAGCTCACCAAATAACTCCTGAAACCATTCCCAAGATGGTCGGCCACCCTCTATGAATATTTCAAACTCAACCAAGCACCCACTATCGGTGTTCCCATCGACAAGCAACCCAAGCTGAAATGCCATATCTTGCAACGTGACGATGCACTCTCCGAAAGGCATATGAAAAGTATGGGTTTCGGGACACCACCTCTCAATGAATGCACTCACCATAGGCTCATCCAACTAGAACCAACGACTGTTCAGCCTGGCCAAGTGGTACAAACCAACCCTCTCCAAATAAGGTATGATCCGTTCATGCATGGCCATATTTTGTTGCCGCCGAACACTGTAGATACACCTACTCGACTACATCATACAGTAAAAATAACTACAATGCAATTGAATCCTACTTGATACACGAATAAACCCTAAATAATTAAGTACACCAAATAATTAAAATTACATAATTAAACAATTAAATAATTAAATTATTAAACAATTAAATAGGTAAATACCAAATCGGTACTCGAAAGATTTTGGCGCTGACAAAATAGTACTTGACTTTTGTTATTGACAAAATAGTCCTTAAATGATTTTAAAATTTGACAAGCGTGTCTCTAAACTCTCCGGAGCACATTTCCGACGAGAAGGATGTTTATCAAGTATGTGTACTAGAGTCTTCTTTCACATTCATCTTTATCAAGTTGCAATCTTTGACTAAAACTTTTGACTATCCAAGTTGGACAATTTGCAAGTAGTTTTACGAGTCTTCCAACTTGATAAGAAACATTTGTATCATACTTTATTCTAGACTAACTTTAAGTTCTATAATCTTTAATTTTCTTGAAATTTTAACTTGCTCCATTTGTAACTTCTAACCATTTTTGTTGACTTCAAACCAAAAGGAAGCATTTTGCTTCTTCTTTTCACAACCTCTAGCCCCATTTCCATTCCTGAACTAGTTTATTCGTGAAGGCAGATCTCTGACCCTATAAAAATTTTGTGAGTTTCCGTTAATTTTCGTCGTGAGTATTTTTGCCATTCTTAGATTGAAAAGAGCAGTAGTAGAAAAAAAATTATGAATATTGTGTTTGTCATACTGATTCATAATTTGAAATTAGTAAAAAAAAGTATTGGTTATTAGGTGAAAATTAATCTGCCACAAATTATATTTTACATTAGATTATCAATATTTTTTTTATTTTTATGGTAACTTATTGATCTTATTATTGTAGTGATTATTTATAGGGAGGTAATCTTCTTTTTTATTCATGAAATTGGTTGAGCAAGACCGAGTCCATGGGAAGATCACAACAGTAAACTATCTCGAAGAAAGGAACCATTGGAGAAGGAATCTGAAAGGGAATGAGACGACAGGAAGACGGATGACTGAAGCAAACCAGGAGGGACCGGAATCCAATGATGTGGAGGGTATTTCAATGAACGTGGGACTGGGAGAAACAAATGGTGATGGACAAGGAGGGGAAAATGAAGACCAAGTACTACAAAAGACTGACACAGAGGCGGATAAGAACAAAGGCTTGGCAATGTACAGCGGCAACCAAATCCAGAGTTGGGAAGAGGAAATAACAGAGAACAAAGAGGCTTGAAAATTGGCGGTAGAATCAGGTGCGATCCCGTGCAGTGATGAAGAGGACATAATGGCAGCTCTTCAAGAACAAAATGAAGTATAGCCCTGAAATGGAGGCAGGCGAAACAAAAAAAGAAAATCAGAAGAAGTAGTTCAAAAATCCGTAAGCAAGTGTGTAATAAAATTTATATATGATTTTAAGCTCTTGGAATGTTAAGGGATTGGGAGGAGTTGCAAAATTGAATATGATAAAAAGCTTAAAAAATAAGTATAAAATAAAAATGTTGGGTTTGATAGAAACAAAAAAAGAGGTGGTGAATAAATTTGATATAGCAAGTATTTGGGATAATCATAGATCTAGTTGGGAGTGCGTTAATTCAACTGGAGCATTGGGAGGTTTATTGTTAATATGGGATGAATCTGTTTTTAAATTGATAAATTGCTACAAAAGAGATAGGTGGTTATGTGTAGAAGGAGTGATGACTAAAGATAACTTTCACTGTGCGATTTGTCTGGTGTATGGACTGCATGTGAGAGATGAAAAACTCTTACTATAGGAGAAATTAAGTTATATTACAGGGATATGTCAAATTCCTTTTTGTTACTTGGGGGACTTCAATGAAGTTGTGCATACAGAGAAAAGGAAATGGGTGACTAGCTTGTCAGTAACTGTTAAAGACTTCAGAGCATGGATAAATGATATGGAGTTGGTGGACTTGACTCTTAATGATCGCAAGTATACATGGTTTACAGGACAATCTTGTAGCCCTATTGATAGAAGCCTGGTTAGCCTAGAGTGGTTAGACGCGTACCCGAATACTCGACTTAGAGGAGGGCCGAGAGGGTTATCAGATCATTGCCCCTTGATAGTGGAAGATAGAAGAATAGCCCAGGGTCCAAGACCGTTCCGTAGACTAGACTCGTGGTTCACAAATGAAGGCTTCCTAAGGATGATGAAGGAAGAATGGAGGGGTTTGGGAGATGCACAGTTTTTGGATAAGCTGAAGGCATTGTCGAAACCACTGGGTAGATGGCACAAGCAACACTTTGGTAATATAGTTGAGAAGATAAAAAGATTTGAGGATGAGATTAAGAAAGTGGACGATATGGTTAGCAACGGGGTATATGATGGTACAGTAGAAGCAAGAAGAAATGCATTACTAAGATGTTGTGAGATATGATATACGAGACAAGATATACATCGGAAGCAAATGTCTAGATGTCGACATGCCAAGAAAATGGACAGGAACACAAGATATTTTCACAATATCGCATCGGCAAGAAGAAGGAATAACCGAATTGAGTCTTTGGTGATTAATGGAAGACTGGTAAGGAATCATGCAAGAATTAAGGTCGCCACTAGGGATTTGTATAGGAAACTGTACCAACAGGAAGCTTCGCCAAATATTAGCTTTCAAAATGGTCTAGTCAATCGGTTGGAGTCGAAGGAAGCTCAAGTGCTAGAGGTGTTACCGTCGGAAGAGGAAATAAAGAATGCAATATGGGATTGCGAATCATCTAAGACGCCGGGTAGTGATGGATACAACATGAACTTTATAAAACAGTGCTGGGAGGAGATTGGAGTGGAGTTTACTAAAGCTGTGACAACATTCTTTGAGACGGCAAGGCTACCAGCAGATTCCAATGTTACTTGGGTAGCACTGGCACCAAAATTTGTGGGCGCAAAGGAGATAAAGGATTTTAGACTGATCAGTATGGTTGGATGCATTTATAAGGTGATATCAAAAGTGTTGACAAGAAGAATGAGGAGCATAATGCTGGACTTAGTTGGGTAATCACAGAGTGCTTTTGTGAAGGGTAGGAGAATACATGATGGAGCATTAATAGCATGTAAAATAGTATAATGGCTAAAACTGAAGAGAAGGGCGTCAGCAATCATTAAATTGGACTTCTAGAAAGCCTATGATAGAATCAAGTGGAACTTTGTTGATATTGTGCTAGAAAAGATGGGGTTCGGTAGAAGATGGAGGGCATGGATTAGAGAGTATATTAGGACAACATCTATTTCCATAATAGTCAACGGGTCACCATCGAAACAATTCAAGATGGAAAGGGGATTTCCGCAAGGCGATCTTTTATCACAATTTTTGTTCGTTCTTGTTGTAGATGTGTTGAATAGGATGATTGGAGAGGCGGTAAGGAATAGGAGAATAACTCCTCTTTTAGTCGGAAGGGATAATATATAGTTATCACACCTCCAATTTGCTAATGACACTGTATTGTTCTGCCCACCGGAGGAGGAAACAATGAGAAACTACAAGAGACTATTGAGGTGTTTTGAAGTCATGTCCAAATTGAGCATTAACTTTGATAAGTCCAGCTTGATTCTGGTAAACTATAGTCAGGAGTGGTTTAGTCGGATGGGCGGACTATTAGGGTGCCAGGCGACAACTCTACCGGTAAAATATCTGGGCATTAATCTAGGAGCAAACCCAAGACTAGTAAAAACATGGAAGCCGATTATAGATCAGGTAAAGGAGAAACTGAGTTTGTGGAAAGCAAAAGTACTTAGTAAAGCAGGGAAGTTGGTCCTCATCAAGACAGTTATTAATAGCCTACCCATTTACTATCTGAGCTTGTATAAAATACCAGTTGCAGTGGCGAAAAAAATAATTTCATTGCAAAGAAGGTTCTTTTGGGGGAAGGACGATGGTCGACCTGGGCTGGCTCTGGTAAAGTGGGACATGATTCAGGCTCCGAAGAAACTAGGAGGGCTATGTGTGGGAGATGCGATGGTTCGTAATACCGCCTTATTGTTCAAGTGGTGGTGGAGATTTTCTAAAGATTGTCCACTGTGGAAGAAGATTGTGTGCTCGTGCAATAATCTGAACCCTAGACAGCTATTGTCTATTCAAGATCTACCAGCAAAAGTGGGACCGTGGAGAAATATATGTCACCCACAAATAAAAGAGCAAAATGTCAGATAAAAGATGATTGATGGACTTGCTATGGAAGTAGGAGATGGTAGATCAACCGGATTTTGGGAGGATACATAGTTACAATCTGGGAAGCTGAAAGACTCCTTTCCGAGGCTCTTCTTGGTTTCAAATAACAAAGGATCCGTAATTTGAGACTGTGGGTTTCGGGATGGGATAGAGTGGGTGAGAAACTTCCGATGGAGGAAGGAACTCCGCCAATGGAAGACTGATAGTTTGAATCAACTGCTTGATATCCTGCACGCTGTGAGATTGATAGCAAGGGTACAAGATAGAGTGGTGTGAAAATTTGACAAGGAAGACGTTTATACTACTAACTCATTTGTGCAAGTTTTGCAGAAACAGACTTTGACGGATGATATCCTTAGCTACAAGTTCACAAATGGAATCTGGAAAGGACTAGTGACCCTTCGGGTTGAGTTGTTTACTTGGTTTGTGCTAGTAGGCCGAGTTAATACAAAAGATCGTTTGAGTAGATTGGGTATCATTGATCAGAATGATAACATTTGTGTTATGTGTAACAAGGAAGTTGAATCTGTACAACGTTTGCTTGTTACGTGTGAGTATGCCTGGCAGGTATTGTGCGCATGGATTACTCATGTGAGTTGTGTTTGGAGCATCCCAGGGTCCATAAAAGAACACTTTGAGAACCAGAGGATGATGCCTATGAGAAAAGACGAACGTAAAACATGGTTAGTGAGCTTTTTCTCAGTTATATAGAATGTATGATTGTGTAGAAATGAATGCATTTTTCAGAATAAGGCTACAGCTGCGGTAGATTGCGTTGCTAGATCGTTTTGTTACTCCAACGAATGGTATGGAAAATAACTTATATTGTTGATGGCTATGTCGAAAATGACATAGAAGTTGGATCGTTGTTATCTTTTATATTATGTACACTCCACCGAATATGTTGAGCTTGTCTTTCTTTCAAAAAAAATAAAAAATAAAAAATTTAAGTTAATATAATTTTTAAATTTTTAAAATGATCACTTAAGTTCTCTACCTTTAGAAACGCCATTTTTATTAGTTCTGAATTAATTTTCGTCTAATATGTTGCGCTGATATGGTCAATTAAATATCACCCTATTGTTTTAATGCCTATTATTAGATGTAAATGTCTTTTTTAATTGATTGTGGTCAATATATTCTCCAAAATTTGTTCATATGACTACTTATTAATTAAATAAAAAAATTTCTAGGTATCAATTAAGTAACATTAATCAACTTCAAATACCATGTATATTGACTACTATCTTAAAGCTTAAAAGAAGTCAACTTCAACTAATTGTTATGAAAAATTTTTGGAAAATAGTAATTTTTAGTATTTTTTATTATTTGATTAATATAAATATTAAATTATTTTTGACAAATAAATTTTATTAATTTATGTGTGTAAATTTTAAAAAATATAGATATAATTTATATTAATTATGTATGTAAAATTTTAATAAATATAAATACAAATTATATATTTTTTATGTGTAAAATATCGATAAATATAAGTACAAATAAATTATTACTAATCAAGTATAAAAATACTAGTCATATATCGTTATTCAATTGTTATAGTGTTAGGGTGACCTTCACATTGAAGGGTATTTACAAATTTGATTAATTAATATTATTAATATTATTGATATTAATATTAATATTATTAATATTAATAAACGGTTACTAACCATTTAGTACCATTTGGTTGAAGGGACACAATATTTTAAGGATTGTGTATGTTCAAAATATTGTGTCTATTGGCTAAAGGGACACAACTCTTTAAGAGTTGTGTATGTTCAAAACATTGTATCTATTGGCAATAGAAAAGACACAACCATTTGTATACATAACTAATCATAATTACTATGTGCAATATGTATAAATAAGTCCTTGTTTACTATTTCAGACATGACGTACTAAGTGTACAAATTATTCAACCATTAAGAGATTTTCTTTGTTCAAGAGAGTTGAGAATTTCTTACTATTGCTAATTAATAAATTCTTAGGTTTCATTGTATCCTGGGAGAGTATTGTCATTAACCCTATAGCAACTAAGTGTGGGGACAAATATCTCTCTAAAGAAAGCAATCTAATCGTGCCTTGAAACCACTATATAAATATAAGATTTTGTCATCTTACCATCTTCATATACCCAACAATTTTAGAGAGATATTACTTGAAGATGGTACAAGATCAAAACACCACGTTCAAGGTCATGAATCAAGAGTTTGTCAAATTAGATCGCTTAGATGGAACGAACTTCAATCGTTGGAAGGACAAAATGATGTTTCTTCTTTCAGTTCTCAATCTTGCATATGTGATTGACCCAAAAACTACACCAATTGCCAATGCTGCTGAAAAATTTCACACTGGAAGAGGAAGAAGAGATTGTTCAATTGAAGAAGAAATGTGATGAAGATACTTTTGCATGTTGAGGTCATATGTTAATTCAATCACCATTGGAGATTTGGAAATCTTTGGAAGAAAGTACAATACTAAACGACAAGGAACAGATAAGTTTATTATGATAAAATATTTCGAATTTATTATAAATGATACTATGCCTGTTATGGATCAAATTCATGAATTACAAATCCTTGTAAGTAGACTTCGTGATCTACAAGTGGTGATTCCTGAATCACTACAAGGTAAAGAATAATTTTTTAATGAATTTGATCACTTTTGTGAATTATGTGGTATTGTGCATGAATATTTCGCTCCATATACTCCGCAACAAATAGTTTGGCGGAAAGGAAAGAAAGAAAAACCATACCTTAGTGGATATGGTCAATTCAATGTTACTAAATGCAAAATTGGCTTACAATTTGTGGGTGAAGCATTATTGACATCATGTCATATCCATAATAGGATACCATCAAGACATAGAAAGGTTTCTCCTTATGAAATTTGGAAAGGAAGGAAACCTAATTTAAATTATTTTAAAGTGTGGGGGTGTTTAGCCTTTTATCGAGTTCCTGATCAAAAGAGAACTAAATTGGGGCCAAGAGCCATAAAAGGGGCTTTTATAGGATATGCTCAAAATTCTAAAGCATATAGAATATTAGACTTAGTGTCTAATGTAGTTGTTGAATCAAGAGAAGTAGAATTTATTGAAAATAAATTTATCAATTATTCAACTTCTAATTTAGAATATCCCCCAAAATGATACTAATGTCTCACAAGAAATTTATATAGAGCAACCAGAAAGCTATGTGCTACCCAAAAATGAAAAGAAAGTTTTCAAATTAATTAAGTCTTTGTATGAGCTAAAACAAGCGCCTAAACAATGGCATGAGAAGTTTGATTCAGTGGTGTTATCAAATGGCTTCTCACGTAATAGTGCGGATAAATGTATACACTCAAAAATTTACAAAAGATTATGGAGTAATCATTTGTTTATATGTTGATGATATGTTAATCATTGAAACAAATTTAGAAGGAATTCATATAACGAAGGAGTATCTAACTTCTAAATTCAAGATGAAGGATTTGAATGAAGTTGATACAATATTAGGCATAAAGGTGCATGAGAATGAAGTTGGCTTTACTTTAAATCAATCTCATTATATCAAAAATATATTGAAAAAGTTTGATCATCTCACAATTAAAGAATCCAATACGCCGTATGATCCTAATCTTAAATTAGAAGGAAACATGGGAAGACCTATAGCACAATTAGAATATGCTAGCGCTATAGGAAGTTTAATGTATGCAATGCATTGTACTAGACCTGATATAGCATTTGCTGTGTGCAAATTATCAAGGTTTACAGGAAAGTCTAGCAATCAACATTGGAAAGCTATAACAAGAGTTCTTGGTTATCTCATGAAAACCATAAACTTGGGATTACATTATAGTGATTATCCCGCAGTTTTAGAAGGTTATTCCGACGCAAGTTGGATTACAAATCTTAGTGACAACAAATCCACTTCAGGATGAATTTTCACCATAGGTGGTAGAGCAATAAGTTGGGCCTCAAAGAAACAAACATGTACTACACATTCTACTATAGAGGTTGATTTTGTAGCTTTATCAGCCGCAGGTAAAGAAGCGGAATGGTTAAGAAATTTGTTATATGATATAAAGCTGTGGCCACAGCAGACGACAGCCATTTCAATCTTCTGTGATAGTGAATCAACCATGTCTCGAGCATATAATAAGGTTTATAATGGAAAGTCTAGATATATAAGTTTGAGACATGAATTTGTGAGGCAACTAATAGATGATGGTGTAATTACCATCACTTATGTAAGATCTCAAGGAAATTTAGCAGACCCTTTGACTAAAGGTTTGTCAAGGGATAAAATCAAAGAAACTACTACTAAAATGGGATTAAAACCTATTATTGCTAAATGATGGGAACCCAACCTTATTCTAGTAGACCACTAGTTTCAAGATTTAATGGGTAATAACAAGTTATTTAGCAATTGGAGCACTAAGGTATAGGATTTAGTGCTATTTACAATAAATTAGGAGGGTGAGTTTAAACTCTTAATGGAATGATAATATTATCTATCAAAAGATTCCACCTATATGAATATAAGAGTGGTGCCGCTCTAATCGAGAATTTTAGAGGTTTTATTCTCGTAAATATTCATGAAACCAGGATGAGCACAAGGCCATATAAGTGCTTAAAATTGTAAACTCTTGAACCTGGAGGGTATAAGTAATGTGTGTGATTTTTGGTACTAGCATATGGAGTATAGGTTTAATCGATTAGACACCTATTACTTCGTTAGAACTTTAAAATTTACACTAAAAGAATGTTTAATCTTAGTGACACATTCTTTATGCATATACTTGTATGATATTTAAATTTTGTAAATAGTGGGGGATTGAAGGGTATTTACAAATTTGATTAATTAATATTATTAATATTATTGATATTATTATTAATATTATTAATATTAATAAACGGTTACTAACCGTTTAGTACCATTTGGTTGAAGGGACACAACCTTTTAAGGATTGTGTATGTTCAAAACGTTGTGTCTATTGGCTAAAGGGACACAACTCTTTAAGAGTTGTGTATGTTCAAAACATTGTATCTATTGGCAATAAAAAAGACACAACCATTTGTATACATAACTAATCATAATTGCTATGTGCAATATGTATAAATAAGGAGAAAGTATAGGGAGCCAATGACCTAAGCGTACAATGTGTACAATGAAGGTTTAGAAAGTATTAGAGATATGATTATTAGTGTTACATTATCCTGTCAGGTTACGCTTTTGGGATGAGTGGTTTCAGGACATGGTATTAGAGTTCCAGATCCAGAAGGTCAAGAGTTTGAACCCTGGTGAACCCAAAATTAGCTTTTTATAACATGAGATGTTTATTATCTCTGGTATCCGGATAGTTATTCTGGATAGTATAGGTGGTATCCGGATGGTTATTCTGGATAGTATATATGATGTTCATTTTATTCATAAACCAAAGATTTAGCCCATTGTACATATTGTACAATTAGGCCATTGGCTCCCTAGCACTACTCATAAATAAGTCCTTGTTCACTATTTCAGACATGACGTACTAAGTGTACAAATTACTCAACCATTAAGAGATTTTCTTTGTTCAAGAGAGTTGAGAATTTCTTACTATTGCTAATTAAGAAATTCTTAGGTTTCATTGTATCCTGGGAGAGTATTGTCATTAACCCTATAACAACTAAGTATAAGGACAAATATCTCTATAAAGAAAGCAATCTAATCGTGCCTTGAAACCACTACATAAATATAAGATTTTGTCATCTTACCATCTTCATATACCCAACACACATCAGTACTACTACACTAACAATTATGTAAGATATAGATGCAAGTTTTTTGAAAAACTAACAAAATTCACATTTATAAAATTGAAAGACTTAAAAGTTTAGTTGCCATTTTAAAAAGCTAAAGAACTATATTAACACATCCAATCAATTTCATAAATAAATCTATTTCTAAGTGATATATCTCACCTTTATATAGTTTAACTCTCTTTTTGTAACACAGTGTTACATTGGAACTTTTTAGTGAAGTAAAATTGAGTTTTAATGATGTCTCGTTTTTAGTATGCAAAAAATAATTAAATAAATAATATACGATTCATATTATTTATTTCTTCATACGCTCAAATGAGTATATTTTATTAAACAGATCTATCAAACATGTTATCGGCAATACGTATATAACAACTTGTACTCGCAATAATATTTTTAAAAGAACGTTGTTAATATTTTTGTTTTGGGAATAATTTAATTTGAATTTTTCTTTAAAACGAGAAATCAGGGGACACAAGCCTCATAGTGCAATTTGTAAGAGACATTAGTACATTTTTTTGTGAAAAGCTAGGATATTATATTATATATATTTAAATAGATAATGGTTGTTAACGTTGTTGATCATAGCATTGTGGCGATGATGAAATTTCAACATTTCATACCAGAATTGATAATAATTAATGGGTGGCTCGTGGCCAAAGAGACCAAAGTGATCGACTGTCAATGTTTGATAATGATGTAAAGATATGGGTAATTGATATGATGATGATGATAATATAATTAATATAATATAAAAGTGTAAGCATTTGAGCCATTTCACATTATAAAATTATTATATCAGATAAAATTTGGAAATCCATCTTCTTTCACGCTACCCAGCTTTTCAGTTTTTATTTTTTATTTTTTTTAATTGTGTCAATAGTCGTTGTATAGAGACAATAATAACCACTTATTTGGGTTTTTTTTTTTTTTTCATAACTATCAACTACACTCATGATTAAAAATAAATAAAAATTTTACTTTCTTAATTATTTTATTCTTTTTACAAAACTAAATAAAATATTCACTAAAAATAAAAAATACAAATTGACCCAATGATTCCATTAATAATAATAATAATAATAATAATAATAATAATAATAATAATAATAATAATAATGGAATACACCACTTAGAGAAACCAGCACCTAAATAAATATTAGTAAAACGAGATGATGATCTATACTTAAAATTAAAATTGTCGTTGATTGGTTCATGTAATGATGATTATCATCAAAGTAGAAAAGATCACTAGGTCTCTTCTAATTTATTTCCTTTATTTTTGCTTTAAATGAAACTTTATGAAGGGCAATTTATCCTTAGAATGTAATTAGGTTCCTCATCATATGAAAACTGAAAAGTATGTCTAAATCACAAACAAAAATGTTTGGAAGATAAAAGTAAATATCTAAAGTTACTTTCTTTTATAATCTTTAATGATCGCTTATTTTATTTTGTATTCATTAATTATTATTAGAATAATTAAATTATATTTGATGTAATAAATATATAATTATAAATATTATATACATAAAATTATAATCATTAAATAAAATAAAATAAAATAATTATTCTCTTATTATCTTCTTAACATTATTAAATTTATTATATATTTTTTTTATTTTATATATGTATAACTTTATCAATAAATAATTATAATTCTAATTGAATCTTTATATTTAGGAAAAGTATATGGTACTAACATATTATCTGCTAACTTATTATTAATAATAATTAATTATTATATTTTAAATACATATATAAAGAGACACATCTAGAAAATATATTTTTTTTCGTAAAGTATGGTGCAAAGTATTTTTTTAGTCGCTATCCTAAGAATGCTATTGTGACAAATAATATGTGTGAGGGCTGGAATGCAGTTATAGTGGTGGCTAGGAAGAAGTCGATTATGACATTGTGTGAGGAGCTAAGGGTCCATATTATGAAAAAAATGACCACACATAAGAAAATCCTAGAGGCATACAAAAGAAAATTGACACCAGTGCAGCAAATGAAGTTGGATAAATGAATTAAGCTAAGAAGTCACAAGTGGAATGCTTAGTGGTGTGGGGACAATGACAATGTTATTTTTTAAGTCTCTAGAAATTCATACAAGCTTAGGGTTAATATGAAAAATCACACATGTACCTGTAATTTGTGACAGCTCACATGACAAGGACCTACTCCTCCTGCATTAACTCGAGCTACTTTGGGCCAGCCTACCACTACACCAAAAAATTTTGAGGTAATCTCCAAAGAAACAGTGGCTACAACAAATGGAGGAACTTCTTCAAGACTACTCAAGTTCATTTCAACACTAAATTTCAGGCCACCCAAGTAGACTTAGTTATTCAAGATGCTCATGTCATGAGATATCACATTTTGTTATCTGTTTTTGTGTTTCTCTTTGGTTGCTAATCTTGTATTTTGGAAACTATTTTGGGGTTTAGACATATTTTATGATACATTTTGTACAACGTCAAAAATATAATTTCTGTAGTTACATGTTCGAAACTTTGCCTGACAGATTTGTGAGATATATTGTTAAAACTTTGTCTCACAGGATTTGTTAGTTACATTTTAAAAATTGTCTCACAGGGTTTGATGGATACCTTTTGGAAAGTTTTCTAGTGTGAAATGAGAATATCTCATCTTTGTGTAACTGTGTATTGTGATTATGTTTTCTATTTCCTCAATTCAGGATTCTGTGTTTCAAATATGCATAAGTCATGAAATGTGAAAAACAGGGATAAATGAATATACTATATCTATTATTCCAGGACCATAATTTACTACAATTTCAATATTCGGCTTCAACTGCATTCTTAATATTTAGCCACTTGCAAAACACTAAAATTACACAAACAGAAGTACACTACCATTATGGTGTTGTAATTACACTAAACACCTTTCCTATTACAATGCCCAACAAAATCAACCCAAACAATTTTCACTTGCTAAGAGCAGCAATATTCTTCTCAACGTTTTTGCATTCAACCAACTTCTTCTCTACCTCTGCAATCCTTTCTTCCATCATTTCTGCTGTACCTCCATTTTTTGACACTTCATCAATAGAAAAAGAGGCAATATACTCATCTAACCAAGCAAAGTATTTTTAATGTCGTGCATTGTTCTATAGCAAGCATAACTAGTGTTAAACTCCAAAAATCACTAAATAACTCATCACACCAAACAAAATCCTAAACATGAAATTTAGCTTAAAATAAAAACAATTAAAGAAAAGCCTCTTTGGATTCTGAGAAGTGCCAAATTCAAATAAAATGGCATACGTTTCGCAATTGTACATTGGAAAAACAAATTTCTTCTTTCTCCTCTTCGACACTCCTTCCAGACTGCTTCCATCGGCAGTCATTCGATTGCTCCAACTCTCCTCATATCCACTGCATTATTTCTCACAACCGCATGAGGACCCATAATTTGCAGTGTCCATGTTCACTGTTTCAGAGTTTTCTCACATCGATGGGTGATGAAAACCCTAATCTTTCAATCTTTTAACAAAGGAAATTTATGGGAGTGACAAATAACGACAACGTTTCAGTTGTAGAGAGGAGATCATTTGTCTCTCAAACAATTCTAGTTGACACGTGATATTTAATATGAACAACTTAATTTTTAACTGATAGGTTATACTGACAATGCGTTAAAAATCAATTACAGAGATCGAACGATCAAATTACATAGAAGAATAATGAAAACCTGTTTAAAGTTTAGTGATAATTGATCAGAATAAAAAAGAATATTTACCCAAAATTTTAAAAGATTAATTATGTACTTACAAAAACTATTACTTTTACTAACAAACCGCATATCCTTTTCAGGTTTTCTTAACCCGTGAAATGTTTATCTGACAAAGTTGCTTGTCTCATATATATTAGCACCTTTATAATTTATTCAGTTGTTGCAAATGAAATTATTACTACTATTATTTTTTACAATATATAAATTTGTTTTGGGTTAGTTTAATTTCTCCTTAGCTAGTTTCTTTTCATTAATGGAGCCTAATAATTTAACTTTTAGCCGACCAATGTTTAAAACCCATCTAAGGTACAGTTTAGTATATTATAAAAAATTTATTCTTATCGACTTATTTTTTATGCACTGGTAATATATAAAATATTTTATTTAATTATATTTATTATTTTAAATTAATTATTCACATAATTAATATAAAATATAATTATTTTTACTAATATAATAAGATGTATTGAATACACATAAAATTATTTTACACTCACCTTCGAATTATTTTCCTATTGCTATCACATTTGTGGGCCGGATATAATTCTCTCTTAGTAAGTTAGTCTAAGTAAATTATTGGAGTACCACAAACTCCACCTTAATTAAATCTCCAAATTTATCCCTATTATTATTATTATTATTATTATTATTATTATTATTATTATTATTATTATTATGTGAGTAAGTACGCATTTATTTTTCCTAGGACTCTGTCTGGCAATGTTGATAAATTTCATGAAAATATGTTAATTGCCTTTTAAAAACAATTAAAAACTGAATAAGCATATCATATTTATCATGGTACGTACTTAGTATATATTCCTATAGAATATAATACGATATAATTTAAGTACTTTACTAATATATACATACTCTAATCAAAGAACCAAGCTATTTAAAACAAAAAAGTTAATAAAGTGAGAGACTCAAAATTTAATCACTTTCGAATTAAATATTTTTTGTTCTCAGATTTTCGTTGGATTTTCCAACAATAAATCTAACAAAAATACTCATTATTTTAAGAATTATTTTCCACATACAAATTTTTTATCTATACAAGTAGTATAAGTTCATATATTCTATTTCACGTCATACGCACCTCTTTTAGTACATCGATTTCACGCGCATTCTAATTTAACAGATTTTCCAATCAACGCGCGCACGTTATTCTTCTTCTTACTGCACGTTCTTCTTCTTCTCTTTCTTCTTTTCTTTCGTTATCGTCGTCACCAACACCACCTCCTCCTCCTCTTCCTCCTTCTTTTTTCATTGGAATTTCTTCTCCTTCTTTTTCCTCCTTCTCCTCCTTATCTCGTTGTTAAAGATAACGAATAATTCAAGTTCAGCTTATCAATTGAACCAAAACGAAATTGATTATTGTTTTGAATTCAATCAAGTAGCTGAGGTGTGGTTCGATTTTAGTTAATTTTTCGTTAGTAGTTTATGATTCTATAGGTGAATAATGTTTTATCGTTGATGGTTTGAATTGAATTAAATGTAATGTAAAAGTTCTGCATTAAAAAATATTTTTCTGTATTTGCTGCAAATTTGGGTGTAACACGAAGATATTTGGGTGTAACACGAAGATATTTGGGTGTATTCTTTAAGAATTTTCGGTGTATGTGTGCTGATAAATTCTGCATAATTCAAAACTCTCTTCTCCCTCCTACTCATCATTTGCTGCTTCTTCTTCTTCTTTTTCATTATCATCATCATCATCTTTTTTTTTCTTATTCATCTTTTTTTTTTCTTATTTTATCTTCTCAAGTTTCTTCTTGTTTTATTTTTTTAACAAGAAAAAAAACAAAAAAAAATCAAATAAAGAAGAAAAAAATACAAAATTACTTGAAATATGATGAACTTATATTCGTTCAACTAAAAGAAAGAAAGAAATAAGGAAAAAAAGAAGAAAAAATGCAGCATTAGAGAAAATATTTTTCTGTATTTGCAGCAAATTTGAGTGTAACACGAAGATATTTGGGTGTATTATTTTAAGAATTTTCGGTGTATGTGTGTTAATAAGTTCTGCATAATTCAAAACTTTTCCTCTTCCTCCTCCTCATCTTCTGCTGCTTCTTCTTCTTTTTTCATCACCATCACCATCTTCTCCTCCTCCTCCTCCTCCTCCTCCTTTTTTTATTAGAATTTCTTCTCCTTATTCATTTTTCTCTTTCTCTTCCATCATTAGTTATCTCGTTGTTGAAGATAATGAATAATTCAAGTTCAGATTGTCAATTAAAATGAAATTGATTATCTTGAATCCAAGCAAGTGGCTGAGGTGTGGTTCGATTCTAGTTAATATTTTTGTTAGTAGTTTATGATTCTGTGGGTGAATAATATTGTTGTTTTTGTTTGTGAAAATTATTGTTCATCGTTGATAGTTTGAATTGAATGTAATGTAAAAGTTTTGCATTAAAGAAAATATTTTTCTGTATTTGGGTGTAACACGAAGATATTTTGGTTATTCTTTAAGAATTTTTGATGTGTGTGTGCTGATAAGTTCTGCATAATTCAAAACTCTTCTTCTTCCTCCTTCTCATCTTCTACTGCTGCTTCTTCTTCTTTTTCATCATCATCATTATCTTCTTCTTCTTTTCTTATTTTATCTTCTCAAGTTTTTTCTTGTTTTACTCTTTTAACAAGAATAAAAACAAAAAAAATCAAACAAAGAAGAAGAAGAAACACATAATAGTATAAAATTACTTGAAAGAGGATGAACTTACATTCGTTCAACTAAAAGAAAGAAAGAAATAAGGAAAAAAAGATGAACAAAAAAATACAGCATTAGAGAAAATATTTTTCTGTATTTGCAGCAAATTTGAGTGTAACACAAAAATATTTAGGTGTATTGTTTAAGAATTTTCGATGTATGTGTGCTGATAAGTTCTGCATAATTCAAAACTCTTCCTCTTCCTCCTCCTCATCTTCTGCTGCTTCTTCTTCATCTTCTTATTTTATATTCTCATAATTCTTCTTAAGAGAAAAAAATCAAACAAAGAAGTAAAAAATACATAATGTTGCAAAATCAATAGAAAGAGAAGGAGGAAAAAAATGCCGCAACAACAACAGTAATAAAAAACAACGATGAAGATGAAACACGCGAAGAAAAAGGAGGAGAAATGCAAAGAAGAAGGAAGAGGAGGAGAAACACAAAGCGCGCTATGAAAACCGTTGAGTAGCGCGCATATTAACACGCTCATATGGGTGAGCGTCCTTTTTGTTAGATTTATCCCAACTTGTATGACTTGTAAACTAAAATAACTTGTATGTTTAGCACTTCTACTATTTTAAATAGTTTTAGTGCGAAATTTAATGTTAGATTTTGTGTCAGGAAATTTTTATTCGACAATAAAAATCATAACCTTTTTGGTTGACTACGCATTATTGATAGATAAAATCCGAGGGTTTTAAGTTTTTTTTTTTTTTCAGTGTACAATGTATACATGATAAAAATTACAAATTTAATTATATTAATTCTTATTTTATTATTTTACATTGTTTTTCATTTCAAATTTCTTTTCCACACCAAAGCTAAAGTTTTTCACTTTTGAAATAAAGAATATTTTGAAATGATTGAATAGAACAGACTTTTTTGTTTTTCAAATTTTTCTTTTTAATTAACTTCATAATAAGTTAGTATTAACTTTAGATATATAAATCCAAGAAAGAAAAATGTTGATCTCCATTATATTCCGGTTGTAAACCCCATAGTAATATATATTATATATTAATTTATTGAGAGAAAAGCAGCATTCAAACTTGGGGTGATAGATACTTAATTTTATAAAATAATAAAGGAAGGAAACATAATGGCCTAGTGACATCAAATTAGAGCACTAAACTAACAGAAAAGGAATGAATAGTGACATATCATGGCTAAATAAATTGGATCTATTGGTAATAATCTTCTTTCTTTCCCAAACTGGACAAAAGGGTTATCTCAGATCTCATATTTCGGGTTCAGATACATTTTTTTAATGAATTTAATTTTAAGAGGCCGGAGTGCTAGGGGCAGTAACTTTTGTGTTTTGTAACCATCAATTTGACCATCAATAGCATTTTTAATGGTATGAGATTACATCCAATGATGGGAGATCACTCACTTTTCTTTTGATGGTTAAGTGCTGGCCACAAAACACAAAAGTTACTGGCTCCCTAGACTTTCTCTAATTTTAATATACAGTCAGTGTAAAATAATTTTATACGTATATTTAATTATGTAATGTTATGAACAAAAATAACTACTTTTTACATTAATCATACAAATGATCATAAAAAAAAACAAATATAATTACACAATTGTATAAAACATTTTAAATTGTTTGTGTATTAAAATTAAACTCTTTTTAATTAAAAAAACAAAACACAAAACACATCTTTAACAACCCCACAAGAATATTATTATTAGAGCTTATTATATTTCATGGTGTGCTTCTCATCACATATAGAATATGCCACTACTCACTCTTTTTGTGTCCTTGGTGACAAGGAGATGCATCAACATGTTCACACACACCTCACACACAAATATGTATTATATATATAAGTAGTATTAAGTAGTTTAGGAACAAAACTACTTCATAATTCATCTATAATTTTTCTCTCTTGTTATAATTAAGAAAGGTCCTTAATTAATACACATAAATGGGTTCACCCCCAATGAATAAGGGAGAGAGGAAAATAGAGAGAGGTTCCATAGCTATAATCTTGAGATATGCAGATTGTGTTGATGTTTTGCTTATGTTAATGGGTGCTGTTGGAGCAGTTGGAGATGGCATGTCCACAAACATTCTTCTCATCTTCGCTAGCCGCATCATGAACAGCTTAGGATATGGCAACCAACAAAGTAGTGGCACTGCCAACAATTACATGTCCCAGGTTGAAAAGGTACTACTATATTTTTAATTTGTTTCTTAATTTCATTTGTTCACTTTCTCTAATACACCACATGTTCTAATTAACCAACTTCATTCCATTTCTTTTTTATGGTTTACAGTGCAGCTTGTATTTTGTGTACTTGGGACTAGCAGTGATGGTGTTGGCCTTCATGGGTAACATTCATTCCCAAATTCCATGCTTGCTTTAATTACTTTTTGGGGTCAAGGCATAGTCAACACCCTTTTGATTCATTGTCCATTAATTACCCTCATGAACTTCCACATGTTTGAAGGGCATATATATGTTTAACTAATTTCATCATCATTATTATTTTTTTTAGTACATATGAAACATGAGTTATTGAAACCCTAAAGTCTAGACTTTTAGACATAAAAGTTAGCTAATATATATGCTTTTTTTTTAAAAAAAAAATATATACAAAGTTTAAATCTTTAATAATATATTTATTATGCATTTATTAAAAAAATTTAAAATTTTTATTGATAATATAACCTTATTATGTAAATCTTTATATATTAAGAACAAACAAAAATATATATACTATTAAGGAAGTGAAGAATTGATGATGCATTATTTAATTTGCAGAAGGGTACTGTTGGAGTAAAACAAGTGAGAGGCAGGTGTTGAGAATTCGGTACAAGTATTTGGAAGCTGTTCTAAGACAAGAAGTGGGGTTTTTTGAATCACAAGAAGCAACTACTTCTGAAATCATCAATTCCATATCAAAAGACACTTCTCTCGTCCAAGAAGTCCTAAGTGAAAAGGTTCAATTTCATTTTAACACTCTTCTTTATCAAAAGTACTAAGTACACAAAAAATTAAACTTAATCACCATGTATTGATAATAAATGCATAGGTTATTTAACTAAATTTTAATATATATTTTATATTTTAATATAATTTTATACAAATAATTAATTTAGTTATAACTATTTTTTTATATACACCTAACATGATTATTTCTTTATTTCTTTCATATCCTAGCTTAGCTTGCTTGCATGATTTAATTTTAAATTAAACTACAGTCTCATCATAGAACTCATAAATAAAGTTTAATGAAATAGATCAAATAATTTACTAAATTGACAATAAATTGAGATAATTATTAATGCATGAATATAAAAAAAAAAAATAATATAGTTTTACAAGCTATCATCACAATTTGGAATTGAAATTGCAACCATAACTGCAATTCAAAATGGAAATATTAATTGAGCAACATTTATCTTTATTTTAAGAACACTAGTCAATTTTTACTATTAACATTTAAAACTATGTATGCTTGTAATTTGATAGATATGATGATGATGAGTTTGGTTTTTCAGGTGCCACTATTCTTAATGCACTCATCATCATTCATCTCTGGGATTGCTTTTGCCACCTACTTCTCATGGAGGCTGGCCTTAGTAGCATTCCCAACACTTGTTCTTCTCATAATCCCCGGCATGATCTATGGCAAATACCTAATCTATTTGTCAAAGTCATCTGCCAAGGAGTACGGCAAGGCGAACGCCATCGTCGAGCAGGCGTTAAGCTCCATCAAAACCATTTATTCGTTCACAGCCGAGAGGAGAATCCTTGTGAGGTATTCAGAGATCTTAGAGAGAACCTCAAGGCTTGGAATCAAGCAAGGGATAGCAAAGGGTTTAGCTGTTGGAAGCACAGGTTTATGCTTTGCAATTTGGGCTTTTCTTGCTTGGTATGGAAGCCATTTGGTTATGTACAAAGCTGAAAGTGGTGGAAGGATCTATGCAGCTGGAATTTGCTTCATTATGAGTGGACAGTACGTATACTTTTCTTACATATAAAAAATTACTTTTGAAAATACGAGTTTAATTTTGATCCACTAAGACAATGTAAAGCACAGTCATATAATTACTTCTGTTTTTTAAATAACTATCCATACGGTTAATATAAAAAATAGTTATTTTTACTGATGTGACTGTACATAATTAAATGTACCTGTAAAACTATTTTAACAATGCATCAAAATTAAATTCTTAAAAATATATACTAATTATGAATAGTAATTGATAAATTATATATAAGTGCGAATTACATGCAATAATCATGTAATTAAGTGTATGTCATGTGCAATATTAACTTAGCTAATATGCAGCTACTATTCAATACTGATACCTAATTAATATGTCTTCTAAGTATATTTTCTGGTAATTTAAGGATATTTTGATACATAAAATAATTTTTTATTTATTATTTTGATTTAAAGAGATGAGAAACTCTTGCGCCCAGAAATTTTTAATAAATTATTATTAACAAATAAATTTTATTAATTTATGTATATAAATTTTAAAAAAATATGAGTATAAATTATATTGATTCATATATACAAAATTTTGGTAAATATAAGTACAAATTATATATTTTTTATATGTGAAATATCTGTAAATATGGGACAGCTAAAAGTTCATGAAATCTAGCTAATGCTGTAAAGAATCTAACATGTAGTTGCCAGCTTGTCACAGTTTTATACACACTGAAGCAATGCAATTTTCCTTTATTAGAGAAATGATGGTATTAAAGTTACTAGTTTAGTTGCATGATTAATTTGGATCGGATGATAACATTGACCACTAATCATGTCACTCTAGAAAAGTAGTGTTCATGTATAATATCTTTCACCAGTGTGTCAATTATTTTAGAAGAGTAGCTGAAATAGTGAAATGAGCGGTGTCTAATAATGCTCCTTTCAAAAAAGTGATCTCTTAAAGCATTATGATTAAAAGCAAGAGTACGTACTTAAAAGGAAAGGTTACTTTAGTGCACTAGATTTTCTTCTTTTTTAAAAAAAATCATTTTAATTAATTAGTGCATACTGGTTTTTCTGTTCTAGTGTTATAATTTAGATTAGATGTCTTAGTTTAATCTCCTTCGGCTTAGTAAACTTTCTACTAAGCGCAACCATAGCTTCAAATTAAAGTGCTTTATTATGAATTATTGATAAAATTGTCACTGTATACTATAAAAACTTGACGCGAAACTAATTGATTTTATCTGAAAATAATACTAATATATATTAATTAATTAAATATTCATATTGTTTCATCTAATAATCTCTTCAACTTATTTTTCATCAGTAACTTCAAATGACGAATTAACGTTGATATGAATCTAGCAAGAGCCATATTTTGTTGCAAGGGTTTGTAATGGAAAAACTACAATGAAGTACTTGATGAAAAATAAGAATTTATGATGAAATGAAGTTATTTTTATCACGAAACTATTTTTGTCAAAAATTTAACAGGTGGCATATGAATATTAGGCTTCATAAAAATATTGAGTTATAAACTTTTCGATTATAGAAGTTTTAATATTATATTATGAAATCAATTTTTAAAAAAATTAAGCCAATATAAAATAATATATAAATAGTTATATCTTTAACAATTTTAATAAATAATTTTGTACGATATTTTTTTTTTTTTTGCAATTTTGTTGACTAATTCTAGAAGAACACATGAATTAATGCTAATTATTATTGTGACAAAAACAATACAATGTAGATCCCTTGGAGTGGTACTTCCAGATTTGAAGTACTTGACCGAAGCATCAGTAGCATCCACAAGAATCTTCAACATGATTGACAGAAAAGCAGTAATTGATGGTGAAGACACAACAAAGGGAATAGTGCTAGACCAAATTAACGGGAACCTAGACTTTGAACATGTGAAATTCACATACCGTTCAAGACCAGACAACCTCGTACTCAATGACTTCAATCTGAGGGTTGAATCAGGCAAAACGGTTGCACTTGTTGGTGCAAGTGGGAGTGGAAAGTCAACGGCAATAGCGTTGGTGCAAAGGTTCTATGATGTGGATGAAGGTGTTGTGAGGGTTGATGGTGTTGACATAAAGAGCTTGCAGTTGAAGTGGTTGAGGGGTAAAATGGGGCTTGTGAGTCAAGAACATGCATTGTTTGGGACATCTATTAAGGAGAATATTATGTTTGGAAAGCTTGATGCTACCATGGATGAGGTTGTTGCTGCTGCTACTGCTGCTAATGCTCATAACTTTGTTAGGCAGCTCCCTCAGGGTTATGAAACCAAGGTAAAATAAAAAAGATGTTTTATATTGATATTTAACTTGCATTTAACAGAACAAATTAACAATTGTGGCTTAAGACAAAACATTTTGAATTTTGTTTAAGGTTATTGTGTTTAGAATCTTTTAATTTATCAGTAATATGACTAATGTGATTTGATAAAAACTGTGATTGTCACTTTAGCACAACTTTTTGTTTAAACTAAAACTACTAAAAGGAATATGAGATCTTATAATTTAACAAAAAATTTCTATCTATTTTTGGGTTCAGAAAAAACTGAGACATGAATATCACTCATTTTATTCTCATGATCAACTTTTTAAAAATTATTTATAGTTTTAGGTACTTAACTTTTGATTTTAGGGACACAAGAATTTGATTCTCTTATTAAGGTAATCTAAGGAAACTGTTTCATTATCTCCTTAAGTAAATAGTACAAGTGACTAAAAAAAATAAGGCCTAGCAAACTATTTTTCTACATTCTAAAGGGCCTAAATTTCTAGGCAACAAAATTAAATAGATATATTTACTCTATTTTATCAAAGAATCAATGCTCCCAAATAGTGCAATCCTTTGAAGAGAAATAAATTCGTGTTCCATTACTCAATGGTTCAAACTAGCTCAACTTGGATGCTTTAGCTATACACAATTTTATTGTTGATCTGTATCATTGAGTAACATGCAGATACTAACCTAATTGATGATGGCAAAGTAGATTGGAGAAAGGGGAGCACTTCTTTCAGGAGGACAAAAGCAGCGAATAGCAATTGCAAGAGCCATCATAAAGAATCCAGTGATTCTTCTTCTTGATGAAGCAACCAGTGCTCTTGACTCTGAATCTGAATTACTTGTCCAAAATGCCCTTGATCATGCCTCATTGGGCAGGACTACATTGGTAAGTTCAATAATCCATTTAATACTTAGTCATAATACACAATTATTAACACTCATCAAAATTATGCTTGAAACTAGTTGATTAGTTCACACATCAATTTCGTTAGGTGGCATAACATAAGGCATTAGACATTATACATGTTTGTAATGTTTGATATCTTAGCCTTGTTTGATAACAGAGAAATGTTAAGTGACTAACATCTTTGGTTGACAACAACTTAACTTTGATCAGGTTGTTGCACACAAGCTATCAACGGTCCGAAACGCAGATGTCATAGCTGTTGTCAACGGCGGTTGCATCATCGAAATCGGCACGCACAACGAGCTCATAACCCGTCCAAACGGCCACTATGCAAAGCTAGCAAAACTCCAAACACAACTCAGCTTTGATGATCAACAAGAAATATCCAATGCTCTTTCTTCTGCAGCAAGAAGCAGTGCTGGTAGAACCAGCACAGCAAGATCAACAAGCCCTGCAATGTTCCAAAAATCACCAATCCCTATTGATGATAACACCATAACCCCAGAATCATCTCTTGTTTCTCACCCTTCACCTTCTTTCCCAAGGCTTCTATCTCTGAATGCACCTGAATGGAAACAAGGTTTAATTGGTACTTTTTCCGCAATAGCTTTCGGCTCAGTGCAGCCCATATATGCCTTAACAATTGGTGGCATGATTTCTGCATTTTTCGCCGAAAGCCATAGTGAAATGATTCACAGAATCAGGACTTACTCTTTGATTTTCACTTCTCTTTCTCTTGCTTCCATCACACTCAACCTCTTGCAGCACTACAATTTCGCATACATGGGAGCAAAATTAACAAAAAGGATACGGCAGAGAATGCTTGAGAATATCTTAACATTCGAAACGGCTTGGTTCGATGAAGAACATAACTCCAGTGGAGCATTGTGCTCAAGGCTAAGCAATGAGGCTTCCATGGTTAAGTCCCTTGTCGCGGATCGCGTTTCATTGCTTGTTCAAACAGCTTCTGCTGTCAGTATTGCAATGATCATAGGACTCGCCGTGGCGTGGAAGCTCGCTCTTGTGATGATAGCAGTGCAGCCACTCACAATCCTCTGCTTCTACACAAGAAAAGTTCTTCTCTCTACACTCTCATCAAAATTCATCAAGGCACAGAATCATAGCACACAGATTGCAGTTGAAGCAGTGTACAACCACAGAATTGTGACTTCATTTGGAAGCATACAAAAGGTTTTGACATTATTCGATGAAGCGCAGGAGGCGCCAAGGAAGGAGGCGAGGAAGAAGTCATGGCTGGCCGGGATTGGAATGGGGTCTGCTCAATGCCTAACATTCATGACATGGGCTTTGGATTTCTGGTATGGAGGGACATTGGTGGAGAAGAAGGATATTTCTGCAGGGGATGTGTTTAAGACATTCTTTGTTTTGGTTAGCACTGGGAAGGTCATTGCTGAAGCTGGAAGCATGACTTCTGATCTTGCAAAGTCCTCAACTGCTGTCAAATCTGTTTTTGAGATTCTTGACAGGAAATCACTTATTCCCAAGGTATATGCAGCAGTGCATGTTACTGAGTCTAAGTTCTTAACTCTAGTTATCAACTAATTTTGGTTTTATTATTTTGACTAGGCTGGTGATTGCAACAACGGAAGAAAGTTGGAAAATATGAGTGGGAAGATAGAATTAAAGAACGTTGATTTCGCCTACCCAAGTAGGGCAGGAACACCGGTATTGCGCAAGTTTTGCTTGGAGGTGAAGGCAGGGAAGAGTATTGGGCTAGTTGGAAAGAGTGGTTGTGGAAAATCAACAGTGATTGCATTGATCCAAAGATTCTATGATGTTGAGAGAGGGTTTGTGAAAGTGGACAATGTGGACATAAGGGAACTAGATATTCAATGGTATAGGCAGCACACTGCACTTGTTAGCCAAGAACCTGTCATATATTCTGGCACTGTAAGGGACAACATCTTGTTTGGGAAGCAAGATGCAACTGAGAATGAAGTTGTTGAAGCTGCAAAAGCCGCAAATGCTCATGAGTTCATATCGTAAGTTCTCATTTTACTTATAATTAATGTTAGCTATACCAAGTTAAACAAGTACTTATAGTAGAATTGCATTCTATTTGCAATGCAGATCATTGAAAGATGGATATGAAACAGAATGTGGAGAAAGGGGAGTGCAACTATCTGGAGGGCAAAAGCAGAGAATAGCAATAGCAAGGGCCATAATAAGGAACCCAACAATATTGCTGCTTGACGAAGCAACAAGTGCACTTGATGTTCAATCAGAACAAGTTGTGCAAGAAGCATTAGACAGGATCATGGTGGGAAGAACCACCATTGTTGTAGCACATAGGCTCAACACCATCAAAGAACTTGACTCGATTGCATATGTCTCAGAGGGTAAGGTTCTTGAGCAAGGAACCTATGCTCAACTTAGGCACAAGAGAGGTGCCTTCTTCAATCTTGCATGCCATCAAATCCAAAATTAGGTAGCAATAATAATAACAATAATGTAATTATTATAATGAAAATTTACATGTCTTGTAATCCCTAAAATAAGTAATAATCCTATCACTAATTAGTACTTTGAACTTAAAATCTAAAGTTGTACCAAGCTCTCAATATGCTCAAATGATATAGGAGGACTTTCAGCCGATTCGTTCCAGGGCACGTAGCGAGAATAAATCCGTTTAAAGGTGTAGTCTTTTAACCGGAAAACAACAACATTATAGTTTACAACCAACACCAAAGACATGCCGCTGCAATCATCTTCACTATCTTGAATAAGGTGAAGCACTTTGACGCTGGCAATGAAATCATTCGGCCAATACATTGGAGAAAGATCAAGTGTGTGCAGAAGAACCCACTTAGAATAGTCCATAGCCATCTGATACACTCTTATCATGTTGCTTCTCTCAGGAGAACTAAATCCAACCAAATTCAAGTGGCCACATGCAGCTGCAGGAATGTAAAAGTAATCAAGATCCGGCAAGGGAGGCATGTTGTCATCCCTCAACCGCAGTTCTTTAAAGTCAAAACGCAAACTCACAGACATCTTCGCATACGAATCCGGATCAACGAAGCCAATCCAGTGCACTGAACCGTTGAAGTAAACTCCGTTATGAAGTTCGAACTTGGCTGGAGCCATGAGAGGGGACCCACACGGCCTCCAAGAACCAGGCTCGGCTTCATCAGTCGAAGAGTATACCATTGTTTCAAAGCGCGAGCGGCTTGAATTTTTAACTGCTTTAAATTTCCATACGCAGATAGCAACGTAGTCAGACGACGAAGTTGAGGGATCAAAAGCGAAGTTCATATACAACCATGGCGATGATTCGTGGCTATCGGCGTCAAGAGCCTTGTAGGGATCGGGGAGGAAGTTGAAGCATTCAGTGGTTGGGTTACAGACAAAGAACGATTCTATTGGTAAGAATGCTCGATTTTTGTGGTGGTGTAATATTCTGCAAAGCAAGAGGCCATTGCATGATTGCACAATGTAGGCGAGGTCCTTCGGGTGGATTTCGATGGAGTCGAAGGGAGATGATGAGCCGTGACTTCCGTTCTCTAAGGATAACGGCTTGATATCGTTATGGTTATTGAAGTAACGGTTTTTGTTATCATCATCTTCTCCAGGTTCCAAGAAAATGCTAGAGACCTTGGTGATGTTGGCGTGGCGGAAGACATGGCGGTGGCAGAAATAAGGGGAGGAGATGATTGTGGACCATCGTTTGGAGACGCATTTGAATCTGATTAACGTTTTGGCGCCAAGGTGCAGGAGGATTTCAGTCAACAAATCCTCATTCTCTTCGATTTTTTCTGGTGAAGATGGTGATTTTGATACTTTTATTCTGCTCATTGCTCTTCTGATTTAATTTACCCACTATAAATCTCCCCGATGCATCTGTGTTGTTCAACTTTCTTTTATATGGTGTAAAAGAACAACAAACCCAAACCAGTGTGTTTGAAAACCCTGGAATTCAATTCCCATTCTGAAAAGAAAAATAATAAATTAAATTAAAAGTAAACTGCTAAAATAATATTTAAAAAATACGACAAAAAATTAAATATTAAATATATATTTTAAAAAAAATTTAAATATTAAATATTAAATTTTGATATAAATTTTTATAATTATTATTTAAAAAATAAGATATTTTTATTTTTAAAATTTAGTAATTTTTTGTCAAGTAAATTTAAAAAAAAATATGTGAATGATTATATTTTTTAAAAAATAAAAAATTTAGACATTAAATTTTATTTTAAATATTTTTATGTATTTTTTAAATATTTATTTAAATATTGTCACAAAAATTTAAATCAAATAATTAGGTCATTTGTTAAATATAAAAAATTTTTTACTTACAAAAAATATAATATTTATTATTTTTTTGTATTTTTAAATTATTCAAGGACAGTTTTGACAATAATATATTTTTCAAAAATATTTTTTGTTAATGATAAAATCTTTTAAATACTAAATTAATCAATTAATAATTAATTAGATAAAATTCAATTAATTTTATGAGCAATTTACATAAATAAAATAAATGGGAAAAAGTGTTACACAAATACAACATTTTGAAAAACCAGACGCAAATGCAACAAACCTAATTATATTTGATTCGCGACACCCTAACACGGAATCTGAATATACGTAATCCGCTAGACTTTGTCGCAGATTACGTTCAGAAGCTGCAAACACATAAACCGCTACACCCTGCAGCGGTTTATGAACAAATGGGCCTAAAGTGATACGCGAGACCTTGTAGCGGATTATGAAGAGAGTGGAACTTTAGAACAAATTCATGAATACCAGTATAATAGTAACAACCCATGATGCAAAATGTACGAAGTCATACAAATATACTCGTCATAAGCAATAAGTCGTACAAATATATGAAGCTATAGAAAATATAACAGCCACCAGGCATTAACACTACCACAAAATAAATTACTACATAAGTCATACAAATATAATAGTCACAAGTCATTAACACTAACAGGAAATAAATAAGTCATAATTCATACAAATATAACAGTCGGAACTAACACAAGGGGCGCTATTGCTCGTCACCATCATCATCATGGTCGTCCCCAAATGGACCAAGTAGCTGCGAGCCTGTGCCACTTCGAGTCGGACGCCTAACTCTGGTCGCTCGCTGATCTCCGGGTGGAGCATCCTGTAGACCCACTCCAAATATAGATGGCGGCGTCCCCCCCCCCCCCAACGCCAAACCAAGTGTCGTACGGGCTACCTGCGAGCTCATTAAGGTCGATCGGCAGCTGGGAGTCAGGAACCTGGGACGGCACATCTGTTGGTTGTGGCCTGTACTCCGGAGGCTCGGACGGGCCCCCTGGGATCGGACTCTGGTACTGCTGAACGTCGTCGCCCTATATGATCTCAGCAAAGTCCGCATAGAACTGTTGCCTGATGGATATTTTGGAAAACAAATTCCAACACCCAAAACTAGCCGGCAAGTGTACCGGGTCGCATCAAGTAATAATAACTCACATGAGTGAGGTCGATCCCACAGGGATTGAAGGATTGAGCAATTTTAGTTTAGTGGTTGGTTTAGTCAAGCGAATCAAGTGTTGGTTTGAGTGGTTTGTAATTGACAAAAGCTAAATTGCATGAAATGTAAAGGGAGAGGGAAGAATTGCAGTAAATTAAAGAGAACAGAAAATAAAAGTACTGAATCTTAAAGAACAAGTAAATTAAATTGCAGAAGCTTAGATTGCAAGAAATGTAAATGACTGAATCTTAAAGTGCAAGGAATGTAAATTGCTTGAATTATAAAAGGAATCGGGAACTGGGGTTGCAGAATTTAAACAAGCAGAAGTAAAAGACAATTAGCAGAGAAATAGAAGAAGAATTTAAATGCAGTAGATCTAAGAGAAGAACAATTACTTGAAAATCTAAACAGAAAGTAAAATGTAATTCAATTGCAATAACTAAAAGAAAGTTGAAGATCTCAGGGGTGGAGGAGACTAGAAAACAAGTCTAGATCTCAAGTCCTTCCTTGATCCAACAAGAACAATTGTAAAAGAAAATGGAAAAGTAAATTGCAGAAGAAATAGAAGAATGAAAGCAGTAAACAGAATTTGCAAACAAACCCCAGTTTCTAGAATTATGCAGAAAGATAAACAAAGAGATCTCAAGGTGAGATTGACACAGAATTTCTTCAATTCTCCACCCAAGATCCAAGATAAGAAGTAAAGAGTGCTCAAGCAAGAACAAGGAAGAAGAGAGATCAATTCTCCTTCCAAATTCTCCAAGATCCAAATTCAAAGTAAAAACTCTAAAAATTACAAAAATGAAAATTCTCAAAGAAGCAAAAGGTGTGTCCTCTCTAAATCAAACTAGCTTCTATTTATACACTTTCTATTTTTGGATTTTAAAATTTGGAGTGGGATTTTTAATTTGGTGAAGAATTGAATTTAAATTGAATTTTTGTCCAATTTTAGCCCAAGAGTGTTGCTCCCAGTGGAGTGATCTGCTCTTGAGGGGAGCGGAGCATCAAGGCTTGTCTTTGGCCCCTTGTTGCGTGCCAAGGTTGGGTAGCAATCAGGATAGCGCTCCGCTCTTGTGGAGAGCGGAGCATTGCTGCTTGTGGTGTGTCTTGTGCGCGCACCAAGTTCTCTGGGCTGTGTCAATGTTGCGCTTCATGCCTCCCTGCCTGTGTCACAATTGTGCAAGGCATGAGGAGAGTAGCACTCTGCTCTTGGCAAGAGCGTAGTGATGGTTTCAGTGGCTAAGAGAAGGGGGGGTTGAATCTTAGCCCCCTTTTTGCTTAATAACCCTTGCTGGACTTAGAGGAGACTTTTCTATTTTTGCTCATCACTTTACACGAGACCTTTTCTTTTGTCTCGTCCCTAGCCACGAGACTTTTCTTTTTGTCTCGTCACTTGGCACGAGATAATTTTGGTTTTTGCTCCTGTGCAGTAGAAACAGAAATGTAGGAGAGAAGAGTAGAAGATTACACCCAGATATATCCTGGTTCAGCTGCTAAGTGCAGTGCAGCCTACATCCAGTCTCCATCACAAACATGATGGAATTTCACTATAATCAATCTGATTACAAACTGTAAAGTGCTAACCCAACTTACAAGGGAATTCCCACAGAATCATGAAACACAACATAGATGAACAAAGGAACTCTAAGACATCTATGGCTTTTTCTTTTAATTTTTCACTCTCTGCCTTTTTCTGCTCTATGGCTTTTTCATACAAACCTCACTGTTTGCCTTTTTCCATGAGACTCAAGACATGACAAAATTAAACAGAAAAATTACAAAACAGAATACATTGAAGGAGAAGAAAATCTGTAAGTTTAGGTAGCTTTGAGAATCCTGTGCCTTGCACTCTCAATGCTTACTTCTAACTCCTTGCTCCAACCAGTGGCTGTTCCCCCTTTTTATAGAAGAGAGAAGCCTCCACACTTGAAGCTAAAAACCCAAGCCAACTTCTTCTTCCTTCAAGAAACCGGTTCGGCCACACAGAGAGAGAAGAGATAACCATGCAATAACCAACATGCAATTACCTCTAGTCCTTCCTTGGTCATCACTCTTCATCAATCCGAGCTCTCCATCCTTGGCTTGCTCTCCAAGATGGATTTCTGGCCCTTGATGCTTCATGATGATGATGACTTCATCTGCTTCAATCTCTGCCTCTACCATCACTTCGCCACTCTAGCTACTTCCTGTGGTGGTTGAGCAGAATCAAAAACAAGCCATGCCTCCAAGAATCTCACCTTGCTGGCCGAATCTTCTTCTTCCATTTTTGAGCATGAAGAGCTCAAGATTACTTCACCAAATCTAACCATATTTGGTGAAAATCTCAGCCACAGCTTTTTTTTATTTTAGTATATTTTCTTGCTATCATTGTGATGGTCTTGTAGCTTGCCTTCCCTTCTTTTTGATAGCTCAAAGTAGCTTCCATGGCTTCCATAATTTCTGTTGAAGTGACCGAAGAGAAGAAAGAGATGAGAGAGAAGATAAAGTGGAACTAAAAGCATGTAATGAGTTTGAATAAAATAAAACAAGCTGAATTAATTCCTACTCCCATTTCTTTCTTAGTGGCGTGTAGCATTAATGAGCCATCAAATCAATTGTATAATCTCTCTCATGTTTCCAAGGTCTGCAATAACTCCAATTAATAAAATTTGGATTCCATCAAAAGATAAAAGTGATATCCGTTGAAGCATGTAGCACATAATCAAAGGAATGAGTTTCTTTTGTTAAGTGAATAAAATAATATTGTGCCCCATTTCCTTTTAATTTCGGACCAAGCATTTTTGGTCTCATACCAAGACCTTTAATTGGGCTTGTTATCATAATTGCTAGCCCATTTAATAAAACACTTGTTTCAGCCACCATCCTCATTATAATTTTAACATCAAGGCTGAATGTTGATTTTATTGGGTTGGGATCTCTTCTTTTCATTTCGGCCCAATTGGCATAACCATGATTTCAGCCAATAGGAACAAAATAATTTGTAACAATGCTGAATGTTAACTTTAATTTGGGCTTGCACCAGAATTCTTTTATTTTCGGCCCATATTAAAAACCTGCATCACAAAATTATTAATTAACATATGTTAGATGAAAATCAAATTAATAATTTTGTAATTAATATAATTAATAATGTTTAGTCATCACAAATATTTAATTTAGAGTTTTCCAAACTCATCAATCTCCCGCTTGATGACAAACATTATTAAAATTGAAATAGAAAGAAATTTAAAGATTGAGTAAGGAATACTCCCTTTGAATTTGAATTTCTCCCTCTTTCTAAATGTCACATAGCTCCCCCTTGATGTATGCTTATTTTACCAAGGGAAGTACTAACTTGTAACATTTTAATCAAGCTTCAAAAAATGATGTTATTTAGCATATCATGAGATGCTAAATGCTTGATTTATGAGCAGTTTTAATTGATAATCAAAACTCATTTGATATCATAAACTGATTTACTGCTCAAACTATAATCAACTAAAAAGTCTTTTGAAAATAAATTGCTGTTTAAAATATTTTCCATTCAAATAAGAGCAAAGTAATTATGATAAGGAAAATATTTTTAATCAAGCTTGATCCTTTCAAACCATAGCAATTTTCAAACTTCATGTTTATATCATAGTTTAAAGGAACTACCAAAGACAATTCAAAACAGTAATCTAAACAACAATAATTTTATTAAGGTAAGTCAAATGTCACACAACAAATATTTTACCAAGATAAATATTAAATTACAATCTTCAAAGCTTCAAGCATCAACTCAAAACAGCAAGCATCAATCAGATGCAATCAGATGCAACACATAACAAAATATTGAAACTTAAAACGAGGGAGGTCATGAATCCAAACAAGAATTTCATCCCTGTTTTATTAATTTCAATTTTCAGCACTTTCTCCCCCTTTTGGCATCAAGGGGCACTGCAAAATAAATGAGAACAACATACAAAAGGCAAAATATTTGTTTTTCACCAAAACACAATGGTCCAGTCAGCACACATGCATTTGAGCAAATGACAATCAAAGCTTAACTCGAAATTAATCCACTAACACAGAGTGTTCAAAACAGAGCCAGATCAGAGCATAAAACAAAACAAAACAAGTTAATGAAACATAACAGTTTCAATTCAGCCATTTTTCTCTTCTCCCCCTTTTGTCATTAAGGAGGGACCCTGCAAAGCAATGCAATCCATAATAATTCAAGCATAAAACAAAACAGCATCGAGTTAAGTTTGGTACAGTCATCCAAGACACATGAAAATAGTTCCCCTGAGTCAAATACACATAGAGCAAAATAACAGAGCATTCAGCAGCAGCAACAGGTAACCAAAACTCAACATGTTCAAAAATATTTCCTGCCAAACAATTCAATCAAGCAAAAATATCCAGCAACATAAAGTTCAGCCAACATATTAGATCAAATAAAACTTGGCAGGCAATAAACATCAGAAAATTCAGAGTATCATTAGATCAGTCACTCTCTTTTTCTACTATCCTCCCCTATTAAGATATGATGTGATAATCTCCAAAAATTATTATTATTTTTTTTTAATAAAAATATGATGAAGAACTCAAACGGGCCAGAGTCATGGAGTGGGTAAAAGAAATTGGTTGGGCCCATGATTATTAATATCAGAATCTGTCTCCCCTGTATCAGTGCCAGTTCATCACGTCCTCAATTTTGTCTCCTGATTTCCTATGAGACAAAAACAAACAGAATCAATAAATTTACAAATTCTCAACAGAACTTAATTCTATCATTCCCAAACTATTTCTCAAGGTGCAGAATCTGTCTTCACAGAGGGGCTTAGTGAAAATATCTGCAAGTTGATCTTCGGATTTTACAAATTGAATATCAATAGTTCCCTTTTGCACATGTTCTCTAATGAAATGATATTTTATCTCAATGTGCTTTGTTCTTGAGTGCAAAACAGGATTTTTTGAAATATTTATGGCACTCATGTTGTCACAGAACAAGGGTATACTATTGATCTTTAATTTGTAATCCTCTAATTGTGTTTTTAACCATATTAATTGTGAACAACAAGCAGAGGCAGAGATATATTCAGCTTCGATTGTGGATAGAGCCACTGTGGCTTGTTTCTTGCTTGACCACATATTGAGTGAGCTTCCAAGGAAGCAACACATGCTGGATGTGCTCCGTCTATCCACTCTATCTCCCGCATAATCTGCATCACAAAATCCTACTGCACAAAAGTTATCAGATTTAGGATACCATAATCCATAATCACAAGTTCCTTTAATGTATCTAATGATGCGCTTAACAGCCGTGAGGTGGGATTCTTTTGGATGAGATTGAAACCTTGAACATACATCCACACTTTGGATTATATCCGGTCTAGAGGAGGTAAGATACATAAGCGATCCTATCATTCCTCTATACCGTGTTTCATCCACATCTTGACCATCATCATCCTTTTCAAGTTTTGTGTTGGGATGCATTGGAGTACCCATTGATTTGGAATTTTCTAGGCCAAACTTTTTGATAAGTTCTTTTGCATACTTTTCTTGGTAAATAAAAGTACCACTAGGAGTTTGTTTAATTTGGAGGCCAAGAAAGAAAGTAAGCTCTCCCATTAAACTCATTTCAAACTCACTAGTCATGAGTTTTCCAAACTCTTCACACAAGGAAATGTTGGCCGATCCAAATACAATGTCATCAACATAAACTTGAACAAGGAGTATATCATCATTAGATATTTAGATGCTTTAATAAATAAAGTAGTATCGGTGGTACCCCCTTTGAAATCGATTTTCCAACAAGAAGGCACTAAGCCTTTCATACCAAGCTCTTGGAGCTTGTCTAAGACCATAAAGAGCCTTAGTTAGTTTGAAAACATGATTTGGAAACTCTTTATGTTCAAAACCGGGGGGTTGTGCCACATACACTTCTCTATCAATAAAGCCATTAAGGAAAGCACATTTAACATCCATTTGAAACATTTTGAAACCTTTATGGGCGGCATAGGCAAGAAGCAACCAAATTGCTTCCATTCTAGCTACCGGAGCAAAAGACTCATCAAAATCTATACCCTCTTCTTGATCATAACCTTGGGCCACTAATCTAGCCTTGTTACGAACAACTTGTCCATCCTCACCAAGTTTGTTTTTAAATACCCACTTAGTACCCGTTACCTTCTTACCATCCGGATAAGGTACTAATGTCCAAACCTCATTCTTGTCAAATTGAGCTAGCTCTTCTTGCATGGCCTTGACCCATGATGGATCTTCAAGAGTTTGTATGACGTTATTGGGCTCCATTTGTGACAAGAAAGCAAAGTTGCTAGGTTCGGTTTGCCTTTTGGTGGAGGATCTTGTTGTTACACCATGAGAGGGATCACCAATGATGAAGTCATGAGGATAACCCCTCATAGACTTCCATTCTCTAGGCTTTCGGATAGGTGTAGAGCTTTGATGAACTTCTGGTGGTCTCACTGTTTCAGTTGCTTGTGCCTGCTCAGGAGACAAAATGAAAATGTCTCCTCCAAACTGACGAGATAAAACCGGGCTGACAGATTCTTCATTTTCCACAGATTTGGGATTTTCTTTATTTGTTCCAACCTCTTCACAATCTGAATCATTATCCTTCACAATACTGGGAATTAAGTTAGAATCACAAAAAGTAACATGTATGGATTCCTCTATGGTTCTATGTTCTTTGAGATAAACTCTATAAGCCTTGCTTGTGGTGGAATATCCAACAAACATTCCTTCATAGGATTTTGGATCAAATTTTCCAAGGTTTTCCTTATTGTTAAGCACAAAGCATTTGCATCCAAAAACATGAAAATACTTAAGATTTGGAGGGGTTCCTTTCCATAGCTCATAAGGGGTTTTCTTTAACCCTTTTCTAATGATTGTTCTATTCAAAATATAACATGCTGTGTTCACAGCCTCAGCCCATAAGAATTTAGGAATCTCATTCTCACATAACATAGCCCTAGTCATTTCTTGAAGGCTTCTATTCCTTCTTTCAACCACCCCATTTTGTTAGGGGGTTCTAGGGCATGAAAAATTATGAGAAATCCCTAAGTCATCACAGAATTTTTCAAAGTCTTGATTTTCAAATTCTTTTCCATGATCACTTCTCAAATGGGCAATTTTCAGATCTTTTTCATTTTGGATTTTCTTACAAAGGGTGGAAAAAGCATGAAAGGCATCATTCTTATGAGCAAGAAAAAGTACCCATCCAAATCTAGAGTAATCATCTACCACCACAAGACCATAGTGTTTACCTCCTAAACTTTGAGTTCTAGTAGGACCAAAAAGATCAATATGTAACATTTCCAATAGCCTTTTGGTTGAGATTCCATCTTTTGTTTTAAAAGAGGATTTTACTTGTTTGCCCAATTGACAAGCGTCACAAGTAAGATCCTTGTCAAACTTGATGTTTGGAATTCCTCTAACCAAATTTCTTTTGACTAGCTTAGAAATTTGATACATGCTAGCATGTCCCAACTTTCTATGCCAAAGCCATTTTTTAGATTCAAAAGATGTAAAGCATGTTACATTTTGTTCCTTTAAATCCTCAAGAGTTAATCCATACACATTGTTGCATCTTTTAGCTTCAAGAAGAACATTCCCAGTTTTCTCACAAACAACTAAACAAACAAACTTCTTAAAAATCACTTCAAAACCCAAATCACATAGTTGACTAACACTAAGTAAATTATGTTTCAAGCCATGTACAAGGAGAACATCATTTATACAAGATGAGAAATTTTTACCCACTTTCCCAACAGCCACAATTTTTCCTTTTGCATCATCACCGAAAGTGACAAGCCCTCCATCATATTCATCAAGCTTTATGAAGAAGGTTGTCTTTCCGGTCATATGCCTAGAGCATCCGCTGTTCATATACCACATATTTTCCTTCCTTTTGGATGCTAGGCACACCTACAAAACAAGCTTAAGTAACCTTAGGTATCCAAATCTTTTTGGATCCTTTTACGTTAAACCATCTTCTATGTCCTAAGCCATTGTAATAAAAAATAATTTTATAAACCTTATCACCGACCATTCTTTCACCAAAAAAGCATTGAATGGGAAAGTGTCCATTCCGATTGCATAGTCTACAAAATCTTGGAGTTGCTGTTTTGTTAAGGTAGGTGGGATCTTGAAATCTTGTATCATTAGAAGATGAAACAATATTTTTAAAATGTGATTTTTCAGATTTATAGAACCCCAAACCAGCCTTATCATAAAGAGGTTTTTGACTAGCCAAGATGTGATTCAGATTTTCGGAACTTTGGGTGAACTTGGCTAAGTCTTCCTTAAGTCTTTTAACCTCTTTAAGCAACTCTTCATTTTGCTTAAAACAATCTACATATGCAAGAACAGAATGGTTACTTTCACAGCTTCTAACTTGGGCTCTTAACTGCTTATTCTCTTCAACAAGATCACAAGCAGTTTCGGCCTCTCTCACTTTTTCTTTTAAAAAACTGTTTTCAGCCTTAAGAATGGTGATTTGTTGTTCAAGTTCTTGATTTTCCAGCAGAAAACATCTTATTTTTTCAGAAAGGTGGTCTATCATAAGATGAAGATCTTCAGTGTTAGGATTATGAAAGACTACCTGATCTATGTGATCTGCCATGAGACAAGGCTGTGACTTGGTTTCGGATTCCTCATCATCATCATCCGAGTCATTTTCCAAATCTTCCCATGAGGCCATCAGTCCTTTCTTCTTTCCTCTTTTCAGCTTCTCCTCCTTCTCTAACTTGGGACAATCAGATTTGAAATGCCCCATTTTCTTGCAGTTGTAACAAGTTACTTTGCTAAGGTCTTTCTTCACTTTCCTTGAGCTGCTGCCTTTGCCTTTAAGCTTCATCATTTTCCTGAATTTTTTGGCAAACAACACAAATTCATGTTCAGAGGAGTTATCACTGGATTCTTCATCCAGAGGGTTAGTTATAGAAGAAAAAGCAATTCCTTTCTTTTTTGAATCTTTTTTCAAATAGGTGTTTTCAAAAGCAAGAAGATTTCCTCTCAAATCATCAAGTGTCATGGAATCTAAGCTACTGCTCTCAGAAATAATTAAAGCTTTTGTTTCCCACTCTTTTGTGAGACATCTCAACACTCTTCTCACTAGCACAGATTCAGAATGTGTAATTCCCAGAGCATCTAAGCCAACAATGATGGCGTTGAACCGTTCGAATAGTTCATCAATGGACTCTCCTTCCTTCATTGCAAACATTTCATACTCTCTATTTAACATGTCTGTCCGAGTCTTATTTACAATGGTGGTTCCTTCATGGGTAATTTGCAATTTGTCCCAGATTTCCTTTGCCATTGTGCATCTTGATACCCGTCGGTACTCCTCGAAGCTGACAGCACAGTTGAGCAGATTAACTACCTTGGCATTTAATTCTATCTTCTTCCTATCTTCCTCAGTCCATCTTGCTTCTGGTTTGAGAGAGACTACTCCTTCAGCACTTGTGGTAGTTGGAAATTGAGGCCCTTCCAGAATAATTTTCCAAAGTCTGTAATCCACTGCTTGTACAAATATCTTCATCCTCTCCTTCCAATAGGTATAATTTTTCCCATTGAAAAGAGGAGGTCTGTTGCTTGATTGACCTTCAGTTAGATTATAGGACACCACATTTGCGCCACTGTTTTCTGCCATGAGGATCTTTACTCCAAGCTGCAAAGCTTGATCTCTTTGAGACCAAGCTCTGATACCAATTGATGGTTTCAGTGGCTAAGAGAAGGGGAGGTTGAATCTTAGCCCCCTTTTGGCTTAATAACCCTTGCTGGACTTAGAGGAGACTTTTCTGTTTTTGCTCATCACTTTACACGAGACCTTTTCTTTTGTCTCGTCCCTAGCCACGAGACTTTTCTTTTTGTCTCGTTACTTGGCACGAGATAATTTTGGTTTTTGCTCCTGTGCAGTAGAAACAGAAATGTAGGAGAGAAGAGTAGAAGATTACACCCAGATATATCCTGGTTCAGCTGCTAAGTGCAGTGCAGCCTACATCCAGTCTCCATCACAAACATGATGGAATTTCACTGTAATCAATCTGATTACAAACTGTAAAGTGCTAACCCAACTTACAAGGGGATTCCCACATAATCATGAAACACAACATAGATGAACAAAGGAACTCTAAGACATCTATGGCTTTTTCTTTTAATTTTGCACTCTCTGCCTTTTTCCGCTCTATGGCTTTTTCATACAAATCTCACTGTTTGCCTTTTTTCATGAGACTCAAGACATGACAAAATTAAACAGAAAAATTACAAAACAAAATATATTGAAGGAGAAGAAAATCTGTAAGCTTAGGTAGCTCTGAGAATCCTGTGCCTTGCACTCTCAATGCTTACTTCTAACTCCTTGCTCCAACCAGTGGCTGTTCCCCCTTTTTATAGAAGAGAGAAGCCTCCACACTTGAAGCCAAAAACCCAAGCCAACTTTTTCTTCCTTCAAGAAACCGGTTCGGCCACACAGAGAGAGAAGAGATAACCATGCAATAACCAACATGCAATTACCTCTAGTCCTTCCTTGGTCATCACTCTTCATCAATCTGAGCTCTCCATCCTTGGCTTGCTCTCCAAGATGGATTTCTGGCCCTTGATGCTTCATGATGATGATGACTTCATCTGCTTCAATCTCTGTCTCTACCATCACTTCGCCACTCTAGCTACTTCCTGTGGTGGTTGAGCAGAATCAAAGACAAGCCATGCCTCCAAGAATCTCACCTTGCTAGCCGAATCTTCTTCTTCCATTTTTGAACATGAAGAGCTCAAGATTACTTCACCAAATCTAACCATATTTGGTAAAAATCTCAGCCACAGCTCTTTTTTATTTTAGTATGTTTTCTTGCCATCATTGTGATGGTCTTGTAGCTTGCCTTCCCTTCTTTTTGATAGCTCAAAGTAGCTTCCATGGCTTCCATAATTTCTGTTGAAGTGACCGAAGAGAAGAAAGAGATGAGAGAGAAGATAAAGTGGAACTAAAAGCATGTAATGAGTTTGAATAAAATAAAACAAGCTGAATTAATTCCTACTCCCCTTTCTTTCTTGGTGGCGTGTAGCATTAATGAGCCATCAAATCAGTTGTATAATCTCTCTCATGTTTCCAAGGTCTGCAATAACTCCAATTAATAAAATTTGGATTCCATCAAAAGATAAAAGTGATATCCGTTGAAGCATGCAGTACATAATCAAAGGAATGGGTTTCTTTTGTTAAGTGAATAAAATAATATTGTGCCCCATTTCCTTTTAATTTCGGACCAAGCATTTTTGGTCTCATACCAAGACCTTTAATTGGGCTTGTTATCACAATTGCTAGCCCATTTAATAAAACACTTGTTTCAGCCACCATCCTCATAATAATTTTAACATCAAGGCTGAATGTTGATTTTATTGGGCTTGGGATCTCTTCTTTTCATTTCGGCCCAATTGGCATAACCATGATTTCAGCCATAAGGAACAAAATAATTTGTAACAATGCTGAATGTTAACTTTAATTTGGGCTTGCACCAGAATTCTTTTATTTTCGGCCCATATTAAAAACCTGCATCACAAAATTATTAATTAACATATGTTAGATGAAAATCAAATTAATAATTTTATAATTAATATAATTAATAATGTTTAGTCATCACAAATATTTAATTTAGAGTTTTCCAAACTCATCACGTAGCACTCCTTTTGCTTGGGTAAGGTCCCAAGTTCGAAACATGGTGGGAGCTTTTTGGTGCAAATTTCCTTGGTTTCTTGTAGCGCCTTCTCTCCACTCTTCATGACTACCCTTGGTTCAAATCCTTGTGAATGCAATTTGGCCAAGTGTGGCTCATTTTTCTTTGTGAGTAGCGCTCCCCCACTCCCCCTTGCTCATGAGTTCGAACCTTGTGGCAAGCATTGGCAAACATTTTTCCTTGCAATTGTTTTGGATGGAGCCCGATAATGATCTTGGCAAGAGCGGAGCATCATTCTTCTCCCCTTTCTCTCTTGGTTCAAAATTGTGCTCTGCTCTCAAAGGGAGCGTAGCATCCAAATCTTGCTTCCTTGGTTCATTGTTGTGCTCCCTTAGGTAGCGTTTGTTTTGAGGTACTGGGACAGAGACTGGAAGACTGAGACTCAGTATCATATTTGTTGGCTCAAAGACCGGTACTAAAATTTCTGTCTTTGTCTCCAAAATTTCAGTATTTCAGTACCTCCAAAAAGTGGGGACACAGGGGACTGAAATTTTTAAAGATGGAAACTAAAACTTTAATAACATTTATACCTAAAATACTCTCATTTCAATTAATTAATTCGAATTTTACCCTTTATACAAATTAAATTAGAGCTTCATTCTTGTTTCAATTTTTGTCTCTCACTTTGCACCAAACAGAATACTGAAATTTATTTCAATCTCTGTCTCTAAGTTTTTGTCTCTCAGTCTCAGTTTTTCAGTCTCTGTCTCTCTACCAAACGCTACCTTAGAGAGTACTGAGCTCTTGGAGAAAGCTTCGTGGCTTTCCTCCTTCATTGTGCCACACTTCTTTGTTTCCTTTGGCCACGCTTCTTAGGCCACGCTTTCTTGTTTTCTTCTTTTCTTCACCTATAAATAATCAAAACAACCAATCAAAGTATCACCAAATTCACAAGGTTTATAAATCATTTAAATATCAATTAAATTTAGCTTAAACCTCATGATTTAGTATCAATTAAATGGTGGTTGATTGATTCAAAGAAACCGTGCAATTCCATTCCAAATTACTTACTTACAATGCAAGAAAGTGCATAAAACCTAATAAAAACAAAGAAAAAGACTAGTAAAACTAGGCTAAGATGACTTGTCATCACAACACCAAACTTAAAACTTGCTTGTCCCCAAGCAAGAGAAGAATTATGCTCGAAGGTTCTTTCAGTTAGAAGTGGATTGAAGAATAACTTTTCATATCCTGTAAGTGAAGTGATTAAGTGACAGTGGGGTGAACTCTAAGTTATATGCTCATGCAAGGGCTTCAGTGCTTACTAGTCCCTACATCTTGGAAGTCTTAGGTCTTAGAACTTTCATCCAAATAATATAATGGAGATCTCTCTATAGGTAATCACCTTGAAGCAGCTTATAATTTTTGTGTTTTGGCCTCGACTCTAAGTGTCATGTCTCAAAGCGGCTATTTAGATAATCTTTCAATCAATACTCCTAAACCAGTTGGTTTTAAGGTATTAGGTGTTAAAGCACCCCTAAGGATTTACTTGCTCAAGCCTCTCTCTTTGACACAATTCGACCACAAGCATTTACTAGGACAATAACTTTTTGAGTTCTTGTTTCTTTCTTCTTTTCTGCCTAGTAATTGATGCTCAGAACCTTGGGCCATGCTCTTTTATTTTTGTATTTTCTTTATTTTCTTTTGTTTGCTGCTTCTTGGATCAATAAATGTTTGAGAATCTCCACAATACTTCTTTGAACTCTATGTCCTGCCTATGAGCTCCCATGCAAGTTTTCACAAACATGCAGCCACAATGCATAATCATACAATTAGAACCACCACTTCTCCTAATCTTTTGCTTGCCTCAAATTTGTTTAATTCCTCAATCCCTCTTTTCAAAGAACTATCATGTGATGCCTTTTTGAGACATTGAGTGCAAACAAGTTTGGAGGGTATAGGGTGTGAATGATCAAGCATCTTAATTATTGAACTACAGAGAGACTATACTAGACAAAAAGACAGATAGGGATATAATATCACTTTCAATCATGGCAGTGTCTGATGCAAAACAATCACTTAATAATACAATCTTTTGGAGTTTACTTGCTTTACTCCTCATCATCATCATTGCTAGTCTTCACATTCCTCTTTCATCTCTTTGATTGATGATGCTTAATCTTTCCAAAAACTTGTATGATGCTTTGCAGTGATATTGAAGTTGCTTGTTCCCCAAGCACTTGAAAAATGGTTAGCATGCATGAATTATTTATGGGCTTTTGAACTCACTTTGGTGTGGGGACACCAAACTTAGTACCTTGCCAATGGTTCTCATGCATCAAATTAAACATATGTAGAACTCTTTTTCTTTGCTACAGGTGATAGAACTGAAATCTGTGAAATAGCAGATTGGTTAACTAGTTTATCTGATTGCTTGAGGCCAGCATTATGCAGAAGGTGAGAATGTGTTTTATGATGAAGTTTTTGGTGGAACACCAAACTTAAAATCCTTCATTCTCCCTTAGATTGTTTTGGTGTGTAACACCAAACTTAACTTCTTGCAGTACAGATAAAACTAATTGACATTTTTATTAAAATAGCTATGAAAAGAAAACTACCTCAGGTTGGGTTGCCTCCCAACAAGCGCTTCTTTATTGTCATTAGCTTGACATTGGACCATTTTTTTATGGTGGTTGATGACGGTAGTGTCTCAACTTATCCCCCCTGACTGTGAGCTTCTTCTTTGTTCCTTGATGTTCAATTTCAGCATGCTCTAGTGAGAGTATTGTACTGACAGTATAGTAGTCATCAGCTTGTTGGCTTGCCCCCAGTTGTTGATAGATCAATTGTACTTCATCACCCTTAGAGAACCCCTTTGTTAGAATCTTTTTGTTCTTCCAACCCTTTTTAGTTTTGTTCTTGTTTTTCTTCCCTCTTTTTGTTGATCCTTTCTCCTTGCAAGTGGGCTTCACTTTGGGACTTTTCTTCTTAGTGGCTAACACTTCAATGTCTTCTTGAATTTCTTCATCACTCTACACAATCTCTTTCTCTTTTTGTCCTGCTGTGTTATCTATTTCTTGCTTTGAAAGGTAACTACTGATCGTCTTGTTGATTCCTTCCTTCCACTGTGAGTCTTCCTTGTCAGTTTCCATGCACTCCTTTATTTCATCAATGAGCTGTGTTTCTGGAAATACATTCAGGGTGACGCTTTCATCATGCATTCTGAGGGTCAACTCTCCTTGCTCTACGTCTATAATGGCCCTAGCAGTGGCCAAGAATGGTCTCTCCAGTATAATGAAATCACCTTCATCCTCATCTGAATCTAAGACCACAAAATCTGCAGGGAATATGAATTTGTCTACCTTTACTAGAAGGTTCTCAATCACACCCCTGAGACATATCACTGACTTGTCCACCAATTCTAAAGACATCTGTACTGGTTTCACTTCTTCTATGCATAGCTTTTTCACTAGAGAGGAAGGCATCAGATTGATACTAGCCCCTAAGTCACACATTGCCTTGTTGATGGTCATACTACCAATGGCACAAGGTAGAAAGAAACTTCCAGGATCTTCAAGTTTAGGGGGGAGTCCTTTCTGGATTAATGCTCTGCATTCTTCAGTGAGCAGTATAGTCTCATTCTCTTGCCAACTTCTCTTCTTGTTAATAAGCTCCTTCAGAAACTTGGCGTATAGGGGCATTTGCTCTAATGCTTCAGCCAGGGGAATGTTGATCTCCAATTTCTTGAAGATTTTGAGAAATTTAGGGAAGTGTTGGTCCTTAGTCTCCTTGGTGAACCTTTGGGGATATGGCAATAGAGGTGTGAAGTTCACTCCCTGCCTGTGGTCCTTAGTTGGCTCGTTCATTGCTTCCTTCCCTTTTCTTGAAATTTGTGGCTGGTCTCCCTTTTCTTGGGCCTGCTTTGAAGTTTGCTTGCTTGCTGTTACATCTTTATCATTGGCTTCCTCTTTTTCACCCTGTTTCTTGTCATTTTCCTTTGGCTTCTTGGTTGCTTCTTCATTTTTCACCAAGGTCTTTCCGCTCCTTAGCTGTATAGCTTTGCATTCCTCTTTTGGATTAGGAATGGTGTCACTTGGGAGTGAGCTTAAAGGCTTCCCAATAGCAATTTGCTTGGAAAGCTGTCCAATCTGTCTTTCCATATTCTTCATGGAAGCTTCCTGGTTCTTTGTTATCATCTCTTGGTGCTTCATCATTTTCTCCATTAAGATCTCTAAGTTGGTGATCCTCTGAGAGTCTTGTGAGATTGGTTGGTTGTGGGGTGTTAAGGGTTGATGGTAAGTGTTTTGATTGGTGGCTTGGTTATTGGATGGATGATGGTTAGAGTTGGGGTAAGTGTTTTGTGGTTTTCTGTATGTGTTTTGGTTATTATTCTGCTGGTTGTTGTGGTTTGTGTTTTTCCAACTATTTTGATTTGAAGTCCTTTGCCATGGCTGTTGAGTTTGATTATGATTGTCTCTCCATCTGAGGTTGGGGTGGTTCTTCCAGGAGGGGTTGTAAGTGTCACCATAAACCTCATTTGGCCCAGAATTTTGGTTGTGTATATACTGGACTTGTTCCTGTTGTTGGTCTTCACAGGCTTCTTCACCTTGCCCCCATGTGGTTGATGGTTGGCTTGTGTTGACTGTTGAAACTTGGAGGCTATCAATCCTTTTTGTCATTTGCTCAAATTGTTGTTGAATTTGCTGCTGCATCATTTTGTTTTGAGCTAGGATTGAATCTACTCCTTCTAACTCCATTACTCCTTTCCTTTGTGATGGTTGGCGTTGCCTTTGGTGAGCAAAGAAATACTGGTTGTTAGCCACCATATCAATGAGATTTTGAGCTTCCTCTGCAGTCTTCATCAATTGTAGAGAACCTCCTACTGAGTGATCAAGAGCCTCCTGAGATTTCAATGTCAAACCTTCATAAAAATTCTGCAATCTGTCACATTCATTGAACATTTCAGGAGGACACTTCCTGATTAGAGCCTTGTATCTCTCCCATGCCTCATATATGGGTTCAGTGTCCATTTGTGTGAATGTTTGTACTTCAGTCTTCAACCTGATGATCCTTTGAGGTGGGTAAAATTTGGCAAGGAACTTGCTCACTAGATCGTCCCAATTGTTGATGCTATCTCTTGGAAAAGATTCCAACCATTGAGTAGCTTTGTCTCTGAGAGAAAATGGAAATAACAGTAGCTTGTAGCTGTCAGGATGCACACCATTGGTTTTGACAGTGTCACAAATTCTCAAGAAAGTAGACAAATGTTGGTTCGGATCTTCAAGTGGTCCTCCTTCATAGGAGCAATTATTTTGAACCAAGGTGATAAGTTGTGGCTTCAGTTCAAAGTTATTTGCATTAACATTTGGGGTAAGAATGCTACTCACACAATGTCTAGGATTTGCAAATGTGTAGGAAGCCAAAACTCTTCTCTATGGTGGATTGTTGTTGTTATTGGCTGCTCCTCCTGGTGGATTTGTTGGGTTTGTTGAGTGTTCCTCCATATCTTGGAACTCTTCTTCTGAATCCTCTTCTCCAACAATGTTTTTCCCTCTTTCAGCTCTTCTTAATCTCCTGAGGGTTCTTTCGTCTTGTTCACAAAAGGTGGGTATAACTCCCCTTGTCCCTGACATATAAACCAAACATAAAAATCACACAAAACCAGAAAGACAATAACACCTCAATCCATTGCTAGAGTGAAATTTTAGTTAGCTTAAACAAAAATTCAAACAGTTAGTGTGTTAGTTAAAAATTAAAGAAACAGAAAAGAAAAAGTGCTTGATCTAGATCTCCACTTCACTTAATTATTGTCAATCTAATCAATCCTCGGCAACGGCGCCAAAAACTTGATGGATATTTTGGAAAACGAATTCCAACACCCAAAACTACCCGGCAAGTGTACCGGGTCGCACCGAGTAATAATAACTCACATGAGTGAGGTCGATCCCATAGGGATTGAAGGATTGAGCAATTTTAGTTTAGTGGTTGATTTAGTCAAGTGAATCAAGTGTTGGTTTGAGTGGTTTGTAATTGACAGAAGCTAAATTGCATGAAATGTAAAGGGAGAGGGAAGAATTGCAGTAAATTAAAGAGAACAGAAAGTAAAAGTGCTGAATCTTAAAGAACAAGTAAATTAAATTGCAGAAGCTTAGATTGCAAGAAATGTAAATGACTGAATCTTAAAGTGCAAGGAATATAAATTGCTTGAATTATAAAAGGAATCGGGAACTGGGGTTGCAGAATTTAAACAAGCAAAAGTAAAAGATAATTAGCAGAAAAATAGAAGAAGAATTTAAATGCAGTAGATCTAAGAGAAGAACAATTACTTGAAAATCTAAACAGAAAGTAAAATGTAATTCAATTGCAATAACTAAAAGAAAGTTGAAGATCTCAGGGGTGGAGGAGACTAGAAAACAAGTCTAGATCTCAAGTCCTTCCTTGATCCTACAAGAACAATTGTAAAAGAAAATGGAAAAGTAAATTGCAGAAGAAATAGAAGAATGAAAGCAGTAAACAGAATTTGCAAACAAACCCCAGTTTCTAGAATTATGCAGAAAGATAAACAAAGAGATCTCAAGGTGAGATTGAAACAGAATTTCTTCAATTCTCCACCCAAGATCCAAGATAAGAAGTAAAGAGTGCTCAAGCAAGAACAAGGAAGAAGAGAGATCAATTCTCCTTCCAAATTCTCCAAGATCCAAATTCAAAGTAAAAACTCTAAAAATTACAAAAATGAAAATTCTCAAAGAAGCAAAAGGTGTGTCCTCTCTAAATCAAACTAGCTTCTATTTATACACTTTCTATTTTTGGATTTTAAAATTTGGAGTGGGCTTTTTAATTTGGTGAAGAATTGAATTTAAATTAAATTTTTGTCCAATTTTAGCCCAAGAGTGTTGCTCCCAGTGGAGTGCTCTGCTCTTGAGGGGAGCGGAGCATCAAGGCTTGTCTTTGGCCCCTTGTTGCGTGCCAAGGTTGGGTAGCAATCAGGATAGCGCTCAGCTCTTGTGGAAAGCGGAGCATTGCTGCTTGTGGTGTGTCTTGTGCGCGCACCAAGTTCCCTGGGCTGTGTTAATGTTGCGCTTCATGCCTCCCTGCCCGTGTCACAATTGTACAAGGCATGAGGAGAGTAGCGCTCTACTCTTGGCAAGAGCGTAGCACTCCTTTTGCTTGGGTAAAGTCCCAAGTTCGAAACATGGTGGGAGCTTTTTGGTGCAAATTTCCTTGGTTTCTTGTAGCGCCTTCTCTCCACTCTTCATGACTACCCTTGGTTCGAATCCTTGTGAATGCAATTTGGCCAAGTGTGGCTCATTTTCTTTTGTGAGTAGCGCTCCCCCACTCCTCCTTGCTCATGAGTTCGAACCTTGTGGCAAGCATTGGCAAACATTTTCCCTTGCAATTGTTTTGGATGGAGCCCGATAATGCTCTTGGCAAGAGCGGAGCATCATTCTTCTCCCCTTTCTCTCTTGGTTCAAAATTGTGCTCCGCTCTCAAGGGGAGCGTAGCATCCAAGTCTTGCTTCCTTGGTTCATTGTTGTGCTTCCTTAGAGAGTACTGAGCTCTTGGAGAAAGCTTTGTGGCTTTCCTCCTTCATTGTGCCACACTTCTTTGTTTCCTTTGGCCACGCTTCTTAGGCCACGCTTTCTTGTTTTCTTCTTTTCTTCACCTATAAATAATCAAAACAACCAATCAAAATATCACCAAATTCACAAGGTTTATAAATCATTTAAATATCAATTAAATTTAGCTTAAACCTCATGATTTAGTATCAATTAAATGGTGGTTGATTGATTCAAAGAAACCATGCAATTCCATTCCAAATTACTTACTTACAATGCAAGAAAGTGCATAAAACCTAATAAAAACAAAGAAAAAGACTAGTAAAACTAGGCTAAGATGACTTGTCATCACGGCCTAGCCAGCTGATCGTCAAAATCCATGGTCAAAGTAGTGGTAGCAAGATCAGCAAACATCTGCATGCTCTCGTTATGCAATACCTGGGAACTAGATACGTGAGTAAAAGGTGTACCACCCATACTAGCCTCCACAGTGCCATCAGCCTAAGTGTTAGCAGGGTAACCATGGGACGATCCAGCCTCGTCATCATGGTGGACAGAAGGTGCTCGTCCAGCACAAGCAGTCCGTCGTCTAGCACTAGATTGACACAGGCGATGATCTGCCTGGCCTCCGTCATCACCACCACCAAGCTGCTCCTCATGCATCATGTCGTCGAGCCAACGCCACTCCCGATCAGTGGCACGTGTACCAATGTGTCGTCTCCTCTCCACACGTCTGTTATCGGGCATATCCAATGCTGGAACTCTAATGGGCGCCTGCGACGACCCTCTGAGTACAGCATCCTCCGGCTACGTGAGCAAAGCCGTTGAGCCGGTTCAACTGCCTTTCATCTTTCATGGTTCCGCTTAATGGAACTGCTCCAAGAAACTCACCCTAAACCCACCCTTTTTCCTCTGCCTTCTCTCTACTTTCTCTCTCTAAATCCCTATCAATACTCATGAAATGAAATCCGCTACACCCTCACATGATTTTTATAGTGAACCACTCTCTTCATAATCCGCTACAAGGTCTCGCGGAATATACTTTCGGCCCATCTGTTCATACTGTAGCGGTTTATGTGTTTGCAGCTTCTAAACATAATCCGCAACAGGGTTTAGCAGATTAGATGTATTCAGATTTCATATTAGAGTGTCGCGGATTACATATAATTAAATTTATTGTATTTGTATCTAGTTTTTCAGAATATTATATTTACATAATATTTTCTTCCATTTATTTTATCTATGTAAATTGTCCTAATTTTATTATTTGAGTCATGAGTTATGACCTTAATTTTTTTATTCATTTATTTTTTTTCTCACACCACACCTCCTACGGGTATGTCCAAAATGAGCTCAACACTTATGTGCTTATTGAATGTGTCACATTTATATAAATCATTAGATTTTATTAGATTAAAATCAAATACTAATATAAAAGAAGAGTATTGATGGACTCTAATAAATACAGAATATCATAGTACATAAATAAATTCTTTAAATGACAATACTTTAAATGGCAACAAAATCTTTTATTCTTAAATAATTAAATATAAAATATATAAATACAAAATATCTAAATATTTTTTATTTATTAAAATAATATTTTAAATTATAACATAAAAATATAAAATAATTAAAATTTTATTTTATATTACTTGACAAACAACTAAATTATTATATTCAAAATTTATTAACTAATTACTTTTATTAAAAATATTATATATAATACATGATATATATATATATATATATATATAGATTATACAATCCTATATATACGTAAATTATATTTTAAAAATATTTTTATAAAAAATTATATTATATAATAATATCTTTAACAACAGTAGTTAATTAATAAATTTTGAATATAATAATTTAATTATTAAAATAATATAAAATAAAATTTTAATTATTTTATATTTTTATGTTACAATTTAAAATATTATTTTAATATAATTTTTTAATATTATAAAAAATTTTGTATAATAATTAATTTTAATAAATAAAAGATATTTAGATATTTTATATTTATATATTTTATATTTAATTATTTAAGAATAAAAAATTTTGTTGTTATTTAAAATATTGTGGATTAAAGTATTGTCATTTAAAGTATTTATTTATGTACTATGATATTCTATATTTATTAAAATCCATCAATATTTTTTCTTTATATTAGCCTTTAATTTTAATCTAATAAAATCTAATAATCTATATAAATATGACATATTTAATAAGCATATAAATGTTGAATGTTGAGCTCATTTTAAACGTAACCGAATTGAAGGGTTGATATGCCTTGATTTTGTTGAAATTAGTGAATATTTAAATGGATCTAGTGTTTTTTGGAGATTTATTAGATTCTGAAAATCGGCCAGTCAAACTACAAACCGATAAGAATCACGGTTCAATCATATGTCAAAACCGCAAAAATAGAAAATTGGAGTTGAACCGTTAAACCGGTGGAAACTGGTCTATTAAACCGAACACCTGACGGATTTTCTGAATTTGACCAAAAACACTGCCGTTTTGTGAGCTGATCCCCTAACCCCCTAACCATTACCAACCCAGCAACCCTAATTCACTACAACGGAGCAGCAGCAGCACACACTCCCTCCCTCCCATCACCCTCGACCTCGTTGTTCCTTTCAACGCAGCGAGCTCACTCCCTCACTTCCGTTCAGCCGCCGGACTGCTCCTTCCGCCGTCGCAAGTTGGAGCTTCGAAGCTCACTCGCTCACTCCTGCTCGTGCAGCTAACGTTTCAGCAGCGGAAGCACAGTCGCCGGGCTCGCCTTCTGCCTCCGTCGCGAAGCTCTGTTCCACCGTTGCTGGCGCCATCTCTGTTCCACCGGTCAGCGCTGCTCCCCCTCTTGCTCAGGATCTGCTCTGCTCTGTTCTATGCTTCTAGCTTCTAGGTATTTTTTCAAAACAATAATTGTTGAATAATCTGTGAACTTGTTATGGATTGAAAATTGTTAATTAATCTGTGAAGAGGAGAGCGTGAGAGAGAGGGGGTGAGGATTACGCCAGGAGCATTTTTGGTATTCCAGAAAAAAAGAGAGCAAATTAGAGAAGGATAGTGTATTTTGGGTTTCTTTTTGTTCACTGCTTGGAACTTTGTTGCTGAGAATTGTACATGTCTAAAGATGTGCCTTCTGATATAATGATTTGCTAAATTGTCTGACAACTGTAACAGTCTAACTACATTGAGTAGCATTATGCTAGACTATCATTTTTTGGTTTCAACTTTCAATTTTTCTTCAAGAGGATTTACTTGAGTGATAATCCTTGTTAATCTTTGAAAAAGTTTGTTAATTTTTGTTAAAATTCTGATTGGTATATTGTGTCCTGAAAATATTACTATCTTTTTCTTTTGTTAAATGATGTTGATTTGTTGAATGTAGTCAGTCTTTTATCAGGGAAAGAACAAATTGGTTAATTCAATGATGACTATTCTGATGAGTTCAATAATAATCAGCCTTGCTGTAAGTTGAATTTATTGCTGAAAATATCATTGAGCATTGGTTGATGAAAATTATCAATAGAGTTGAATTTGTTGCTAATTATCATTAGTGGACCTTGAATTTGTTGTTGTCTTACTGAAATAATCACTTAGCTAAATTTTTTTATTATTGTAAATTATCTTTAGAGCTAAATTTTTTGTTGATGAAAATTAGGATAGTTGAATTTGTTAAAAATTATTAGTAAGTTGAATTTGTTGCTGTAAGTTTAGTATTTGATTCTTAGTATTGATGAAAATGATCATAATTGAATTTGTTTTTAATTCAATAAAAGAATAGATAAATTAAATTAACTCAATTAACTAGATAAATAGATGATTGAATATTTATTATTGGTTTGGTTAATTCAATGAATTTTTTTTATTTCTTGTAATGATCTTAATGAGTTCAATAGGGATATAATGATGAATGAGTAATAAATTGTTATTAATTGATAAGATCAAAGGTTATATTAGATTTTGGTTGATGTAATGTTTTAAATTTGGAAGATATTTAAAGTTCATATTAGGCTATAATTATGTTTTAGGATGTTTATTAATAATTTATTTATTATTTTATTATAAAACAGTTTTTTTCGGTTAGACCACAATTGAACCGGTTGGACTAATAAACCAATAAATCAGTGACTAGAGCGGTTCGATAACCGGTTCGATTTTCAGTACCTTGGTTTTGATTAGTGTGTTTTTGTTTTCTAGGTATGCTAGTGGTAGAAGACTTGATATGAGGATTTGGACATCGTAATGAATATCCGTTCTCTGTTCTTAGTTCTGATCAGAGCATTGATTTTTTTTGGGAATTCTGCTAGTGCTACTCATATTGAAATTTGAATCATCGAATGGTTAGCTCTGTTTTGGATTGAATGATTACTGATTAGTTGATTCATTTTGGTTCTGTTTTCGTTCTTTGTATTGTGCTGTGTTCTTGCTTTGAATAATTAGCTTTGCTCATTGCTGTTGTACTGTGATGTACTCTGTTTTGTTACTTTTATTGTGTGTTGTGCTGAAAAAAATTGTGCTGAAATTGTCCTCAAAACCTGAAATTTTGATAATCCTTGTTAATCTTTGGAAAAGTTTGTTGCTGCTGCGTAATATTTTATTGTGTTATTGTGTTTTAATCAAGGTTGCGAGAACCGGACCGGTCAATGAACCGGTGAGGTCACTAGTTTAATGGTTCACTGGTTCGACCGGGGTTCAACCGAGGTTCAACCGGTTTAATTAAATATTAAATAAAATTATTAAAAAACTTAAAATAATCTTAAGTATATAAATTCAATAATTTCTAACTTAATAAAATTTAATATTTCACATAATAAATTATCCATTACTTAATATTAGAGGTTCACAAACAACTTCAAACATCAAAGTTTATAGCTAAACAAAAAATAAAACGTACATAATGACAAACCCATAATGTTCTACATTCAAAAGATACAATTACTAGCAAGTTTTCAACTAATCAAAGATGCAACTCATCAAAAATCATAATTATCATTAAGTGTTCCAACATCTCCATCATAAACAGGTAATCCAAAGCCACCATCATCAGAAGTACCACCAAAAGAAGCTGTATTTGAAGAATCAGCAACATTAGGGAAATCCACATCAAGTTCCACATCTCCTCCATCTAATAAAATAAAATAGAAAACCAAGAAAAAATTAAAGTTAGAACTTTACATCAGATATTGAGAGGAAATGAAACAAGTTTTGCTATTTCAATAACCTGTAGGATATGAAGGCATAGCATTATCCGTATAGATTAAATTTTCAATGCCTTCAATGTCTCCATTAGTAAATTCAGGATCTTCTTCATCCGGCATTACCCAAAAATCTACTGTGTCAATGCTTTGAATGTCAATTGGATCATAATTCTTCTTCTTGCGATGCATTCTAGATTGAAGGCGTAGATTATAAGTGACATAAACAATGTCACTTAGCCTTTGATGCTCTAATCGGTTCCTCCTCTTTGAATGGATTTGTTCAAAGAGGCTCCAGTTCCTCTCGCAGCCGGATGATGAAGATGTTTGATGAAGAAGACGAATTGCCATTTTTTGCAAGTTAGGAGCACTCCCACCGTGTAGCCTCCACCATTCACCTACCAGAATATGAAATTCAACTATCAATTCTCATTCAATATTTAAAAAACATTCAAAGTAAATTGAACATAGAAATATAAATACTTACCAGGTTCAAGTCTCTTAATTGCTTTCAATGCACTTTCCCTTCCAAAACTTCCTTTTCGATCTCGATACAACTGTATCTCTTGCATTGCGGCAACCGAGTCATCGCAAAGAGTTTCAATATCAAATAAATCAAGCAAAGACCTCAAGATATTTGCCTTCTCAACAAACCCCTCACTATAGAAGTAATCTGGATTCAAAAAGTATGCTGCTGCATGGAGGTCACGCTTCAAATGCTTATCCCACCGCATTTTCAAGATACTTGTATAAGGTGTGTATGCAGATTTCCTATTTCTAAACATTGTCTTGATATTAATTTTGGCTCTTTGCATGCCCGCATACACAATACCCAGAGAAGGTTTCTCATCAGCATCAACAAGCCTCAATAACTTAATTAGAGGACCAACAAGCATAACAGTAGTAAAACAATCCTCCCAAAACTTACTATCCAAGATAATTGAACTAACCATCTTCCCATTGACACTCTTGGATAATTTATGAGAAGTGAAATATTTGTCAATCACCAATGCTTGCAAGTCTTGTTTATGATCATATATACTTTTCAAAGTAATGAAAACAGTAGCAAAACGTGTTACACCTGGTCGAACAATTTCTTTCCACTCTTTTCTTTTTCTAAGCCATGACAAGAAAATCATATGATTGTAAACAAAGACAGTCACTTTTGAAGCACGAGAGGCAAGGTCAGCTATGTGAGGAAGACTTGCTATGTCTTTTAAGATAAGATTGATGCAATGAGCAGCACAAGGAGACCAAAAAATGTTTGGATACTTTTCATGAATGAGTTTTCCAGCAGATACATAATTCGCAGCATTATCAGTAACCACATGCACAATGTTACTAGACCCAACCCACTCAATAACCTCAGCAAACAATTTAAACAAGGTATCGGCAGTTTTTATCATATCAGAAGCATCAACAGACTTAACAAATGACATACCAGCATGACAATAAACTAGAAAATTAATTAACGTACGCTGCCTTTGATCAGTCCAGCCATCTGCCATCAGTGTACAACCAGTCCTTTTCCACGAGCTCCTATAACCTTCAACAAGTAACTGACACTCCTTCTTAAGATCGGCCAGCAAATGAACTCTCATTTCGTCATACGACGGTCCCTTGAAACCAGGTCCAATTGCAGCAACGCCGTCCAAGGCAGGTTGAAAGTAAGGCGATTGAATTGCATTGAATGGAATCCGTGCATCAATGATCCATCTTGCAAGCCCCAACTTAACCTTGTGTTTAACTTGTTCACTGGCCAAGACACTTTTCAAAGCTGGTTGAGAGCCTGGCGTAGTCCTTTCCTTAAAATAACTTCCAATTGGAGTAGCAGCAATCGCTCTTCTCTTTCCTTTGTCTCCCATTGTTGCAGGAGCCGGAGGTTGTACAGGATTAGGCGCTTCACCCTCTTCTTCCGCTTCTCTTTCACTTTCCACATCATAACACTCAGATGTAAATTTTCTTTTTTCTGTCTTATTTTTTTTGTTTTCCTCCAAAAGCCTTTTGAATTGAAGCTCAACATCTTCAGTTACCTTGTTACAAACTTTAATTTGTCCAGGGATTTTTGCAAGATGATATTTCATTCTATATATCCCCCCTCCATTATAAGTATTCAAGCAGAAAATACATGTATATTGAGCCTTTTTATTTTTGTCATACCTCACTGTGAAATACTGCCAAGCTGGATCAGATTTACCTCTAGATGAACCAGTTTGAGAATTTTGAGCAGCATTATCTTGTGGCTGTGAGTTACTTTGTGATTGTTCCATCTAAAACAATCAGAAACAGAACAGGCAGCATAGAGAATCAAAAACTATTTCCAGATTCCAGCAAACAGAACAGGCAGCATAGAGAATCAAAAACTATTTCCAGCAAACAGAACAGGCAGCATAGAGAATCAAAAACTATTTCCAGATTCCAGCAAACAGAACAGGCAACATAGAGAATCAAAAACTATTTCCAGCAAACAGAACAGGCAGCATAGAGAATCAAAAATTATTTCCAGATTCCAGCAAACAGAACAGGCAGCATAGATCAACTTCATGCAGCTTGAGTGCTTGACAGTCACAGAAATCAACTGATTCAGGTAAAATAAAAATTTAAAACCATTTCCATTCAGAAGCAACAAAAAGCAGAATCCAACAGAATGGTCGAGCATAGAGCAAACAGAAGCATAGAGCATATTCATGAACCAGCAAACAGAATCAGCAAACAGAACAGGCAGCATAGAGAATCAAAAACAAAAATTAAGATCAGCATGTTATCCATGAACCAGCAAATAGAATTAGATGCCCTGTTATTTTTTTTTCAAACAGAAGTACAGAACAGGCGAGCTAGAAGGAAGCATGTTCAAAATCAAGAAGACAAGAAAACCAGTCTTACCGGCGAATGCGATGCGGGCTCGGCGAGCTCGTCGAGGTTCGGCGACGAGGAGGCGGGCTCAACGCGGTGGTGGTCGCGGCTGCTGAGGAGCGCTGCTGGGTGGCGAATGGGGAGCGATGCTGGGTCGCGAATGAGGAGCGCTGCTGGAATCTGGAGCTTGGTGGGCGGTGGCAATGGTGGCCTTGGTGGATGAGGGGGGAAGAAAGGGGAGGAGGCTGACTGGCTGAGAGCTTCGGGGGTTTGGTGGGTGGCTGAAGGCTGATTGATTAGGGTTAGCTTCGTTAGGGTTAACTGGTTAACGCGTATGCTTTTTTTTTTTTTTTTTTTAAATAGCCAAAACGACGTCGTTTGGCTTCTGAATTTCGAAACCACTGAACCGTAAAAAAATCGGACGGTTCTTCCGGTTCGCCGATTAACCGCCGGTTCGACTGATTTTTTGACCGGTTTTTTGCCACTCGGTTTTGGAGGTTAACCGGACCGGCCAGATAACCAGTTTTCGGTTTTTCCGGTTGAACCGGCCGGTCCGGTCCGGTTTTAGAACCATGGTTTTAATTGTTGGTGTTGTTGCTGAGTTACTTTCAATTGTTCCTGTTGGTGTTGTTGCTTTATTTTTAATTTTAATTGGTGGTGTTGTTTTAATTCTAAGTCATTCAATTTTTCTATTAGGTATTATGCCTCTAGCTTTATTTTATTGTCATTCATCAATGATTGATTGAACTCTAATTCATTTTATTGTCTCTAATTCATTTGTCTTAGTTTAGGGTGGGATATATGAGTTTTTAAATATGGTGATATGGTGAAAAAGTTTTATTTATCTGAGTTTTGGCAAATGTTCCACTATTTATCTGAGTTTTGCAAATACTAGACATTAAAGTTTGAATAATATTTTGATGTTTGTATTTTTTAGAGTGTTTATTTATAATTTATTTTTTATTTTAATATAAAACAGTTTTTCTGGTTGAACCACGATTGGACCAGTAAACCAGACTAATGACCAGAACGATTCGATGACCGGTCCAATTTTCAGAACCTTATTCTTTTCTGTTTTCCCTGTATCAGTTTTTATAAAATTTCAAATGTAAATAAAACTTTTATGTTAATTTTGTTTTGTGTCTATTATAAAAATATATTAAATTTATTAACAATATTTAATAATTTAATATATTTTTATAATAATAAACCCTGGTGGGCATAATTCGAGGGGTTTTGCGACATTTCATTTCAAAACCCTTTCACTGTAAAGCCACTGTCAGCGACAGATGCAATTGCCTGCTGCGGCGGCGCGTGCACCCACATGGTTTTCCACGCGCCGCCTTCTCGATGAAAAGCTCTCCGACCTCCACCGCTGCTCAAACCTCAACACCGTGAAGCAAATCCAAGCTCAAGTCCTCAAGAATGACCTCCACCAAGACCCTTACGTCGCACCGAAACTCGTCGCCGCCTTCTCCCTCTCCCGCCACCTCCCCTCCGCCGTCAACGCATTCAACCTCGTAACCAACCCAAACACCCACCTCTACAACACTCTCATCAGAGCTCAGGCCCAAAACAAGGCTTACCCTTCCGTCGCATTTGAAACCTTCTTCCAGATGCAGAGGAATGGTGTTTTTTCAGATAGCTTCACCTACACGTGTCTGTTGAAATCTTTTGACGGTTATAGCTGTTTTCGGATGGTGCAGATGATCCACACGCATGTGGTGAAGTTTGGGTTTTTCGGGAGTGATATATTTGTGCCGAACTCGTTGATAGATTCGTATTGTAAATGTGGGGGTGCTGGAATGGATGCGGCAATTCGGTTGTTTTTGGAGATGGAGGAACGGGATGTGGTGACTTGGAACTCTCTGATTGGTGGGTTGGTGAGAGGTGGTGAGTTTGAGAAAGCCTGCAAGGTGTTTGATGAAATGCCTGAGAGGGATGTGGTTAGTTGGAACATCATGTTGGATGGGTATGCTAAGGCTGGGGAGATGGGGAAGGCGTTTGAGATGTTTGAGGGAATGCCCGAGAGGAATGTTGTGTCATGGGCTTCAATGGTTTGGGGTTATTGTAGAGCCGGGGATATGAATATGGCGAGGATGTTGTTCGATAAGTGTCCTGTGAAGAACTTGGTGATTTGGACCACTATGATATCTGGGTATGCTGAGAAGGGGCTTGTTAATGAGGCAACAAAGTTGTATGATAAGATGGAGGGAGTTGGGATGAGGATTGATGATGGGTTTCTGATAAGTATTTTGGCTGCATGTGCCGAGTCTGGAATGTCTGCGTTGGGGAAAAGAATTCATGCTTCTGTTGAGAGGCGGAGGTTGAGGTGTAGCACTAAGGTGTTGAACGCATTCATCGATATGTATGCGAAGTGTGGTTGTGTGGATGTTGCCCTTGGTGTCTTTAGTAGGATTGAAAAGAAAGATTTGGTGTCTTGGAATTCCATGATTCAAGGGTTAGGCATACATGGACGTGGTGAGAAAGCACTTGAGCTTTTCACGAGGATGGTACATGAGGGTTTTGAACCGGACAAATATACGTTCATTGGTCTTTTATGTGCTTGCACCCATGCAGGCCTTGTCAATGAAGGGCGTAATTACTTCTATTCAATGGAGAAAGTGCATGGGATTGTTCCTCAAGTTGAGCACTATGGTTGTATGATTGATCTTCTTGGTCGAGGGGGACACCTGGAGGAAGCTTTTCAGCTTGTGCGCAGCATGCCTATGGAGCCAAATGAAATAGTCTTGGGAACTCTTTTGGGGGCTTGTAGAATGCATAATGATGTAGATCTTGCAAAAGCTGTGTGCGAACACTTGTTTGAGTTGGCACCACTGGATCCTGGAAATTTCAACCTTTTGTCAAACATTTATGCTCAAGCAGGGGATTGGGTGAATGTTGCTAGTGTAAGGTGGCAAATGAAGAACACAGGAAGCCAAAAGCCTTCTGGAGCTAGTTCCATTGAGGTAGAAGAGGAAGTGCATGAATTTACAGCATTTGATCAGTCACACCCTAAATCAGATGATATATATAGAATGATTGACAGATTGATAAAGGACATTAGGCAGGTTGGATATGTTCCAAAGGCTTACGTCAGCCGAAGTGATGCTTATAGTTTTAACTTTTAAGGAATAAATATGAGGATTTAACTGTATACGTTGCTGTTGTATTAAAAGTAAGGATGTCATCATATACTTTGCAGCTGCTGGTTTAGCAAAACAGAGAAATTGTATGCAGGGATCAGCTTGTGCTTACAGTGGCAGCAGCACCGTTGTAAAGCCAATGAGAGGGAACAGTTTGTGGTAGTTGTAAAAAAGAAGCTATTCAAATATAATATACTGAGTGGCAATTCCACTCAAATGCACTTGTTAATTCCATTCTTGCTGAGCATTATTGATTTGATTTGAGACATTCACTTGAGCATAAGGTTATTTCTGGAGCTATATGTTATCTCTTATTTTATTTTAGTATGAGCGCTTCTTGTATCTGATTCTGCATGTTTTGTAGTTGTGGATATGTGCCTGAGAGAACTCTCACTCAACTCCTAACCAGCCACGATGGTGTCTCCAGGCTCATGAAGACAGAGCGCAAGCCACTCCTCTTCCAACCCCAACCTTCCCTTACCTCAACAGGTACCTACCAATGCAACTAATAACAAGAGTTTGTATTCAATTTGTTAGTTACAGTTAGTTATGCTGTAGCTTTTATACTCTGCAATAAAGGATATAAATAGTTAGTTAGAATCTGTTACATGAATGAATAACAAGTTGTTTAGTGGATTAGTTACCAGTTATAAACAGATTTACCATTGATGCTATGCTGCCAGGAGTTTCTTAGATTTGTTGTGCTTTCTATATATGAAGAATGAAGAAGTTACAAGATACAATACCATTTTAGTATAACATAAAAAAAATAGTGAAATAATTAACATATAATAGAATGTACTCATATGGTTGATTAATATAGAATTTTTGCTTATCGAGTTATTAAGATTCCAAAGAATTAGTGGACAATAATAATAGAATTAGAAGCATCCGGCATCAAACATATTGCCATATTGGTGACTAGTTTGAAGTATTTGTCCATGGTAGTTCTCTATGATGTTTAGTTTAGAAGTTGAAGTTGAACACACCAGGTTAATAGTAGGGAGTTTCATTTACTTTCACTTTGTGAGTAATGCTTTTGAGTCTGTTAACAGGTTCAGCTGTGAAAATGGTTATGTAATAAGCAGTGGTGAGATCATTGATGCTGTTAGTCCGGTGATGTCGGAAGAGAGGAGGGAGAGGTTCAAGAATGTGGTTCAGAACAGGAGCTACTCAGTTTGTTTGGTGGTGGAAGGGCTCTGCGACTTTGGGAATGTTTCCGCTGCATTTCGGTCTGCGGATGCACTTGGGGTGCAGTCTGTTCATGTGGTGTCTTGTGACGCCAACAAAAGGTGTTTGAGACTTATAAGAATGTGTTGAGGTGAAAAGGAAGAAAATGAGCTTGGTTTTTGTTTCTTGAATTTCACTATCATGCCTTGTTTTGAATTCATCTGGTTTGAATTTTTTCATGATGGTTTTGTTATCCAAAAGAAAAAAAAGAAAAGAGCTCAGATCATTCTGTCCCTTTTACTTGATTTTAGTTATTGAGACTGTTGATATGAAATGAACTTGAACTTGTTTTTTTTATTTCATATAGTGGCATTGCCCTACTTTTGTTATTTGTGCAGTGGCAGGTATATGAAAAGGAGAAAATTCTTTTCACTGGTTTCAGCCAGTTCTACATTGAACTTACAAAACAGTTTGAGATAAAGACAGACCATGAATCATTATAGATGAAGTCTCAATTTGAAATATCTTGCCTGCTTAAGCCTTTACACTTGTTTCAGGTATAGAGATAATCATCATGTGAGCATGGGTGCAGAAAAGTGGTTGGACATTGAATTGTGGGACTCTACAACGGAGTGCTTTAAGATGTTAAAATCACGTGGTTATCGAATCGCCACAATCCATCTAGGAATGGATACTGTATTGCTCAACTCTTCCCTTTCTGTTATAGTGCTATTTCATACTAGAGAAAGTGTGTACAACCAGTACTTGTATATTTGTTTCACTTGCATTTTGTAAGTGCTTTTTGGGGGACTTCACACTATCATTTGGGTCTTATTTGGTGGGTCTTATTACTTTACATTCTGAACCAAAATTGTTCAGGATCTTCAGATGATTCACTGACATTTCTTGCTATATATATAGGTTTCTATATATGACATGGACTGGTCCTGCCCAACTGCAATTGTAGTTGGGAATGAGAATAGGTTCTTGTTTTTTTAACTGACAGATGCCTTGTTAATGAAGTTGGTTGTGTTCAGTTTGATGCTCAGTGCTTATATAGATATGCCATTGAACAAAAAAACTCCATAGTATTCTCTGAATGATGGAAAATCAATAAAAGATGCAACCATGAGTTTAATGTAGCTGTCATTTGTTCTAGATTACTGACTGTGTAATTAGGGAATCTCTGCTAATGTTCACACTGGTTTTAAGTGTTAAATAGTTGTTTCCTTCCTTGTGGCCACATTTTGTGCACACTCAACATTAGCTATGTTCTTATCATTAGCGAGGAGGCTTTGGAGTTGTCGGATTTGCATTGCAGTATTCCGATGAACGAATGGTAGACTCTTTCAATGTTTCGGTTGCTGCTGGAATCCTGATGCACCATGCCGTGTGTGATAGAATATCACGAATGGTATGATTTTAGTTATGTACTTTATGTGGCACAAAACAATGAACTAATTGATCTGACATGTGTTATCTTTCTTTCTACCTAGATATTTAGTAAACCATTATGATTGATCTTATATCCTTTCCTCCCTCTATCTATAGAACAAAGATCAGCAATAATTTTACCAATTGAATTGGAAACTGTTGTTTGGTGTTCTTCTCTTCAATTTTGATAATTAAACTTGCAATCTTAGATAATTTGTGCAGTACCGATTTCAGGTGAAAGAATAGTTGTCTCTGTTAAAAAAAATCTGTGTTTATTTCTTTTATGTTCTAGTTTATAGTTTTGTGTGTGTCCCTATTATAATTTCGTTATCTTTAGTATATTATATTTTTACTCATTTTTTATTTTTTGATGTCGCAAGACCACACTAAATCCTTAAAAATATTTGTAGGTATTGAAAAAAAATATTAAACTGGTCACTAAAAAATTATAATGCTACCCACAAATTTTCTAAAACATGTTCATTCTTTCGTAAGCCTTCTATATCATCAGTCAACGCAACACTTCAATAACTTATTTAATATTTTTTTCGAGATTTTTTGCCTTATAAAATTTTTTAAAACGCTTATTCGATATATGTGTTTTATCGGAAGCCTATAAATTTGTTTAGAAATTCTTAAAGAACGTACTTATTTTATTACTTAATTTTTTATAAATTTAATTTTAATACATTAATATTATAAAATATTTTATACAATCACATAATCATATTTATTTTTTTAAATTATTTTTTATGTAATCAATATAAAATATACTTATTTTTATTGATATTATATTATATAATTAAATATATATATAAAACTATTTTATATTGACTGTATGTAAAAATTAAATTTTTTATTTATAATATTTTTAATAAAAACACTTGTTAAAAAAATAAGTTATTTGAAAAAAATAAAATTACCCAAAACGAACACCAAGCAATTTCCTGGGCGATGGGCACAAAAAGTCACAGGTTCATTGAACTTTAGTTGATAAAAAATATAGGAGTAAAATCTAACCTTGACTCTTGATAATTTTGCAAAATTTTTATCCGTCTTTTAGAAAAAAGCATAATGTCTTCGCGATTCTTATCTATTATTTTTGTTGGACATTTTGTGTAACGACCCGATTTCTGGTACGTCATGATCATACTAGAAACTGAGCGCTACTAACTTGTCTTCCTAAATATTATCTATTATTTATTATATGAGCCTGATTCGTTGTTAAAAGCGTAGTTATTTTGCGAGGTACCCTTTTTTTTTTAAACATTTGGACTAATAAACGGAATCATTCACAATCAATTCTCAAATAATAACAGAAACAACAGTTATAAACAACCACACTTATACACATTTCAAACAATTAACAACATTCAAGTCAGGTGGAACGTCATCAGCGAACTACGGAAGGGCACTCATGCTTCCATCTGAAGGGAGAAGGGAGAGAGAAGGGGTAAGAACTGGGGAGTTCTTAGTAAGGTCGGGATTATTAGTTAAGTTCATTTATAATGTCCACTTGCAAGTTTCTAAGTCCTTTGAAAATCAGTGGTTTAGCCATCAAAAACTCAAAACCTTTTTAAAAGAAATCAGTTAATTAACCCAAAATAAAAACTCACTTTTCAGATAAAAGAATCTTAAAAGTTTTCCAGTGGTATGAATGACCAACCTGTTCCAAACATAGGTTAATTAAGTCTATGTTGAACCAGCTTGATATTTCACGCTTTACTAAACCACACTCAAACTAATCAAGGCCTTCGGCCTATCACATGATCAGTCATGGCTTCAAGCCCAAACAGCTGAATCACATCCAGTTCACCACAACTCAACCAATTTCACTTACAAACACAAGCAATAAGGTTCAAGCACAATCAAGAACAGCTACGTCAAGTATAGCAATTAGCAATTAAATAGAATTATTCACAAAGGAATTCCAATTACAATATGCACAAATAAGTATGATGCATGTCTGGTCCTATTGTAGGTAATGAGCTCATTTGTCGGTTACAGACCCGCTCCCGACGTTACCCGGAGTCCTTTGACCAGGTAAGGCTTTCCTGTTGGCAATACCCATCGCAAGAGTCCTTTGACTTGCGAGGCAAACCACCGCAAGAGTCCTTTGACTTGCAGAGTGGCACTAGCTACCCACTACAAGAGTCCTTTGACTTGCAGGACGGAGCTAGTCTGCCCAACACACTCACTGTAAGAGTCCTTTGACTTACAGGAGCATATGCTAGTTGTGTTTTCTCGATACCTCTGTAAGAATCCTTTGACTTACAGAATAGCACTATAGCTAAGTATCCCAAGAAAGCGTTCTCAGTGGTCGCACCACCATTTATCTGACTGCCTCTCTGCAGCAGATTCTTACATAACCATTCTCAAGCATCGCCTGAAGGCTCATAAGTCACATATAACCATACTTTCCATCACTTAGAAATCATCCTCTTTCATCTTTCCACAATCATAAGTCAAGCATCACAGTGATCTCATTTCACAATTCTCTGTATATATCACAACATCAAAACAGCACACTGCTATATAGTTCTTAACTCCCTTTCTTTCTAACATGTTTGCAAGTTTTTAGAACTTGTTTCATTACCTTACATTCTTCGATATCTTATCTTATACCTTTACTTAGGTGTTTAATAAAGAGAATTAGGGAGTTATAGACTCAAAACTGCCATCCCGAGACTTTTAAGAAAAATTGTCTTTTTATCAATATTTTATTATTAATAATAAAATAATATTATTAATGAAATAATATTTCAATATATAATAATATTTTATTCAACTTTCAAAAATTACATTTTGACCCCTGAATTTTTTAGAAATTGTATTTTGACTCCTTAACTTTTAATATTTACACTTAGGCCTCTTAACTTTTCTTTAATTAACTTTCAACCCAAACTTTTTAATAATTACATTTTGACCTCAAAATCATCAAATAAACGTTTTCACATCCTTCCAAAAACCAAAAACATTTTTCCAAAAGTTCATCAAATTTCAGCTTGATTTTCAACCAATTTTTCAAACTTTTCGGTAACCGATTTTTACCTGATTTTGACCAAACCAAAGAGCAACGTTTCAACCATCAAATACACATCAAAAGTACATCAAATATCATGAATTTCATGGCTGGAAAGCCACGTTTTCCAGCAGCAACAACAACAACTTCAGAACCATCAAAAACATGATTTTCAAGCATTAAACAACAAGATCTCATGATCAAACCATTACACAAACACTCAAAATCAAACCTCAAGCAACAAGATCTGATTTAACACTTCAAGAACACAGCCAAACATTGATTAATTTACCAAACCTTACCTCCTTTGCTGCTGCCAAAAGTTGAGCCAAAAACAAGCTTCCAAAAGCACTTTTACGCCTATTTTAACATCAAAAACAACTTTAGAACCATATGAACTATGAAGGCTGAAGCTTCATGATGATGAAAAGAAGGTTATTCTCACCTTAAAGTAGCTAGAAATCACGTTTACTTAGAGCCTATGGTGGTTGAACAAGAGATCCGAAGGAAAAACATGAAGAAAACACCATCAGCTTGAGTTTCCACCATGGCTGAAACTTCAAGGAGGAGGAGCAGCCATCATACCTTGATTTACTACTTGAAAATTGATATATAAATGAAGAGGAAGAAGAGGTGAAAATTTTGGTCGGATTAGATTTTTGATAGGGTTTTAGTTTGAGAAAGAACGGAGAAAGAAGCTTGAAGCTTTCATGGAAGTTCTCTTGGTTTCTCTCATGGAATTTTCGAATTTTAGCTTGTCTTGGAAGAAACGGTGATGGTAATAATGAGTCTTGGGACCCATGGGGTTAGGATAAGCATTATCCTAAAGTTTGGTGTAAAAATATCTCAAGAAAGAAAAATTACTGAAGCTAGATGTATTAGAATACAAGTGTTTTTTACTTTTTCCTTAAGAAAGCTTGGCTTGGAGAGAAAGAAAGGAAACATGTGGTGGCTAACTCTGGGAGAGCCACGTGTCACTGAATGCTGACTCATCAGAGTTTAATAATAAAATATTATTCTGGAGATAATTACTAAAACTAGATAAATCAGATTACACTACTAAAGGATAAGCATGAGCTTTACTAGTATAAATGATACTAGTAACAAGATAATCATGAGAATAAAAGATATATGATGAAGTATTAGCATTGTTAAGTTCATCTAAGAATGCCGGTATTATCCATTACCGGTAGATTTCTAGCTCAGTTATTATATTACTAAACATAAATCAACATTAATCACAGTAGGGAAACTAATAATATAATATTCCAAATAAAATAATAATAATATATGAATATTATATTAATATAATTTTTCTCTCAAAATTCGAGACCAGCTCGTCACATAGGGACTAACCACGGAAATCAGAATTTTAAAATTCGGACTCGAAGTGGCTCAAAAACGCAACTTTTCACGACGTGCTTACTTAGATCAGGAGAGGTGTCTGGTGCAGTCAAGCTGCTGACTCAGCAGCTTGATGACACAGCACCTGTGCAGCAGAGGTGCTTATATGCACTAAAATTCCTAAAAATTTCATAAAATTTCGTTTGATCCGAAAAACCGCTGTTTCTTCGAGGCTAAAAGTTAGGCCGTTACATTTTGATTCTTATGTAAAACTCTTTAGCAATAGGTGGACGATGTTCTTATGTGTCACGTAACGTTTTTAATATCCATTGCAATTTTTTTTTGGATAGTTTGTCCCCTTACACAATCAATAAAATGTTGATATTTTGTTAGTATGAAAAAGGATTAATCACTCCCTCTCTTTGTTACTGAAAGGATTTAAAATCCTAACAAGGAAGAATGAACTGTACAGAGTAATCGTCAGCTTTAAATCGACGTTCATAGAGAACTATCGAGAGATTGATGCATTGTGAAAAAGCTAAAATGGACACTATCAAAACAGAGAAAAATAAAAAGTTCAAACACCCACATTGTAATTGTGAAAATTTTATTGTTGTTACTTAGTTTAGGAGGTGCTGGCTTGGATGCTTTTGCATTTACAATTGGTTTAATAATGGGTGTGACACAGAAAATTCAAATCGAACAAGCATAGCCATACAATGGGCTGTTTTGCTCTTCATGATCTTGTTATTGGTGTGATTTCTCGTGGTATGTCATTATAAGTTATGGAATTGAATTAAAGATTAATATTGGCCTCTTGAACCCGATAAACAAGTCAAATCAATGACAAATTTCAATTTTTAAATCTATAAACACTATGAGATTGATATATTATATTTCAATACTTTAGCTGGCAGTGCAAATTAAAAAAGTGGAATATCATATTCTCTTTGTTGTAGTGGTTTTGTAATTTTTTTGTTAGTGGTTTCTTCTTAGTTTTAGCCTAGACGCACAACCAAGTTTAAAATTTAGGCTCAATATGTTTGTAAAGCTTTCAATACAAAATTATATACAAGTAGTACTTACAACAGGATCAATTGCTTCACTCTCTAATGGTGTACCATTTGTCACATCTGGATTAACTCTATTTGGTCTTGGAGCATTATTAGTTGGAGACACATTCTAATGTTTGCAAATAGATAAAACAAAGACAATTAAATTCTAATTGACTCTTTTTTTAGACAACTAAATCTCTAAAGATTTTGATAAGGGACTCTTAAATCCCTGTCAATTTTATTCAAGGACACTTAAAATCACGAACTTTATAAACTTAGATTTATATAGTACCTATTGTTCAACTGGTTGGACTGGTTGCTGCTGTCTTGATGGATTGCCAGTAGCCTTAGCAAATCTTTTTTTTTCTTTTGTTACCGGTTGGAATTCTTTGGAGTTCCTTCAAATAGTGACATCCATACTCACTGCGTGTAACCTGGAATGATCTCTTCATTTTTGTGCTATTGTCCTCGGCCAACTGACTCTCAGATATTTTGTCAACTTTTCTTCTTATTAGTTTTCTTATTAATTTTAGATGTCAGCTCTTTGCTGTTATTGCATTGTCACATCGTCGTTTGTCCTCTGTCATGGTGGCTCTCGCTAGAAAATTTTTTGCGCGAATTAGGAATTTTTTTAGGATTTTTTGTAATTGTTGATGTCAATAAGAGAGATGAATGGGAAGAATTTATCTATATAACTCTACTATTGTGAAATGCAACATTTTGACCTCATCAAAACACTAATGTTTTGCTTATTATATCAGGGGCCAATTTATCCCAAACGAATTGTCCAATGACACATAGAAACATTATCTTACGCGTAGAATTGTCTCCGCCTCCTACTAACAGAAAATTTGACAGAAGGGTTATGATGTCTAGCGGAAGTGATAGATAGGGGTCGTGATGATATTATACTTTCTTTAAGGGGTGAAAAAAAATTTTGTGATATTGTCAAAGGTCGAGATAAGGTTTCACTCAAAATATAGTATTACTATGAGTAAAGTACCAATTCGCTCATCTTTTTTTTTTTCGAATGACAACACAATTTCTGACAAAATGACAATCGACTTCGGCTTCTGTTTTTATTTTTGTAAGACAATGCAATCCTTCAATTAGTATCACTATTATTTGTTAACAAAAGTTGCTAGTATGTCACGTTAACATATTGAGTTAAACATTAAATATCAACACATAATGTCAAATCTAAATTGATGAGAGACTTCATTAAGAGACTTCTTATTAATAGTATTATGGGATTATAATTAAAATTGGAAGTCTCTTGTACTTTTTTTTATAATAGTTACATAATAATAATTAATATATTATAAGACATTAAAAAAGTGCATTTTTAATGTTCAAAACACAGTAAATTTTATATTTTTTTCTATTATTATTTTTTATGTGAAAACACTCAAATCTACTAAAAAAATTGTCAAATTACAAAATAAAAAATTATTAAGAGTAACATCAAGGCAACAATACTGACTAACACGTTTTAAGAAACGTTTGTCAATTATTAACAATATTATAATATTTACATATATATTTTTTAATCTAAATCCATTATATATAGTTATACATACATACAACCATGACTCCATAATTATTAGTTATAATATACAAGTAATTGATTTAATGTATGAAAAATTTTGTCCATATTCCTAATAAAAAATATTACAATTATTATTATATATGTCACATATGTCAAATAATATGTTTATTAGTTTTTATTTTATTATATAAATTATCTAAATTATAATACCAATAGTATATTAAAGAACTATTTTTTATTAGAAATTATATTACTAATTTATTAATTATATTTTAATTTTTATTATTTATATATTTAAAAATTACACTGAAAATTATTTACTTAGTGTCATAACAAATAATATTTTGAAATTTAAATAATTTATTAATTAACTTATATTTATTATATCATACATTAAAGAATTTATTAAAAAATATTAATATAATAAATATTATGACAATAAAAAATTAATTTGAGAAAAAATATTATATTAATTTTTTTAGAATAAATAAATTCTTAACAAATAAGTGCCTAACTAATTTAATGTTAAAATAATATCATTTTATTTGAATGAATATAAACAAATAAATTTTTAACTAATTTAAATTTAAAAATAAATAAATTTTTGATCATTTTATGTTGATATTTAATGTCCAACTCAATATATTAATATGACACGTCAGCAACTTCCGTTAACGGTGATATTGACAGACTCACAAAAATTAAAGATATAGACTAAAGTGAATCATATTTTTTATTAAGGGTCGCATTACCATTACAAAAAAGAAGGAAAAAGTCAGATTGATACTTTACTCTATTACTATTACTTCCATTATTTAAAATAATATAATACTAGTTAATATTATGACGACCACCACCACAATTTAAGACCCCCTTTGATCATGAAAATAAATAAGACAAAATATTATGAATAAAACACATAAAATAAAAAATTAATATTTTTATATTTTATTTGATAATAAATTAAATAAAAAAATAAATTATAAAAATTTAATTAATTTTTTTATATAAAAATTAATAAAATAATTAAAAAATAAAAAATAAAATATATTTTTTATTAATATATTTTATTTTTTGTAAAAAATTATAAAATATATTAATTTAATATTTTTAAATATGATATTTGTATTTATATTTTATTTATCAAATATATTATAACTTTATATTTCTATTTCAGTACCCTTTGTAAGTAAGCATTCATGTTAGTGTTGGATGTAGGGATGGCAAAACTTTTCAAAACGCGGGAATACCTACGGAGACTGCTCCGAATAGGAATCCGACTGCGGGGGATTTTTTCTGTGGGGATGGAGATGGGGATAAAATTCCTCCGAGTCAGGCACGGGAACTGAGCGGGGATCCCTGCTTCATCCCCACTAATCCCCGAAATTCATAAATTTATTGAATTATCCTTAATAGTTTATTTCTTATATATGTTTTTTAGTCATTTCACACACATATATATAGAAACCTAAAACTCCTAATCCTCATTTGCATAACCCTTCTTCAATTCAAAGATCCCTAACGTTGTCCATACTCCATTCAACCTCTCTGCAACCACTCTGTCGCCACTCTTCCTTCTCACCGCATCGTCACACCTCACTGTGCCATCACCTTCATCGCGTCGTGCTCTCTATTTGTGGCGTCCCTTTCCGTAATTCTGTCGTCATGTCCATTTTTTTCTTGTTGCCGCGTCTCCCACCTCGTCCACTGCTCTGTCCTCTGGCTCGCTGTTGCGTCATCTCACTGCATCATTTCAAAAAAAGTCACTATCTTATCGTTTAGACTTTTTGTATAAAATATTGCTATTTTTGTATAGGATAAATACTTGCAGTTCTATTCATATGAAAATTAATAATTAGTTAGAACTATTAAATAGATGAAAAATGGGATCTCCACAAAAAATGGGGCTATGTGAAAAATAGACATGGGGAGCAATATTCTCCCACGATGAGAAACAGAAATAAGAATGAAAAGCAAATCTGAAAACAGAAATAAAAAATAGTAAGGCATCTTTCGTCCATATCCTATCCCATTGACATCCCTAATTGGACGTGTTTAATTTTGATTTTGAAGTCAAAAAATGCCTACCCGGGGCACACCACTCTGATCCGCCCCTCGTTCGTGGAAGCATCTACATTTTGTCAATTATTCACATTTTGTTCATTACTTTTACGGCATTCACCTTCCCTACTTAGAACATGCGAGGACGACGTTCTCACCCTTACAGATCTTCTGTTTCCGCGACAGGTTTAGGAAGCCCTTGGCAAGGAGTCGCGACTAGGGGTGTACATGGCCTGGCCCGGACCGAAGACCCGGCCCGGCCCCAAACACTTTTGGGGCGAATTTAGTGTGATTTCATCGGGTCTAGGGTCGGGTAAGGGTCTTAAAAATAGACCCGGTCATCATTTCGGGTCGGGTCCGGACCATAGCTCGGGTCACCCGAACTCGACCCGGTGGCCCGGTCACCATACACAATTAATATTTTGTATTATTAGTGATAGATGATGGCTATTCTTATGTGGAATTTAAATATTGTAAACCTTAATATTTTGTGTTATTAGTCATTATAAGATTATAAGTTAATGTTTTATGTTTAAAATGCATAAGACTTTAGACTAATGCATAATAGTGTTATTTGTATTGATTTAAATATTTGGTGTTATTAGACAATATTAGTATTGATTATGGTTATGCTTTAATTTTAGAGAAGGGTTGGTTCTTGTTATATTTTTTTTAAGTGAATTTTACTATGTGAATTGTGAAATAATGGTTGGAGATTAGGTGATTTTTACAAGCTAAAGACCCGGTTTTCACCCAGCCCGAAGATGCATAGGTTTCATCAGGTCTAGGATCGGGTTAGGGTCTAAAAATTAGGTCCGGTCTATATTTCGGGCCGGATATGGGTTAAGCCAAACCCGGTGTGGCTCGGCCCATGTACACCCCTAGTCGCGACTAATCCACAGAGTTTTATATACATATATTCGTATTTTCTGGATTTTGGTTTAATCTTAGATTTTATTTTTCTCTCGTCATTCATTGTTTTGGAAAATTTCAGAGGGATAGGACTTGTATTTGAGGATCTTGGAATAAGTCTATGTAGATGTTGTTATGTGAACATATATATATATATATATATATATATATATATATATATATATATATATATATATTTGTGATTAAGAGATTTAAAGTGAAGACTTTTCGTTTTCCTGATTAAGATTCCGGTTCGTATTTGTAAAGGCTCGCTATTAAATAAAGATAGTATAAAATAAAAAAGTTTAGAGATAAGTAGTGTTCGGACTTTTAGTATGATTATGAGGTGCTAAAAGTTAGGGTGTTACATTTATTAATTTCTATTTATTATATAAATTATCTAGATCACAATACTAATAATATATTAGAAAATTATTATTTATAAAAAATTATATTATTAATTGTTTCATTGTACTTTAGTTTTTATTATTTATATATTTAAGAATTACCCTGAAAATTATTTATTTAGTGTCATAATAAATAATTTTTTAAATTTAAATAATTTATTAAAAAATATTAATATAATGATATTATGACAATAAAAAATTAAATTGAGAAAAAATATTGTATTAATTTTTTTAGGATAAATAAATCCTTAATAAATAAATTTTTAACTAATTTAAAGTTAAAATATATTATTTTATTTGAATAAATATGGATAAATAAATTTCTGACCAATTTAAATTTAAAAATAAATAAATTTTTAACTATTCTATATTGACACTTAACATCCAATTCAACATGTTAATATGACACATTAATAATTTTTGTCAACAGATAATAGTGGTACCAACAAAAGAGCCGCATTGTGGTGCCATTTGAAAAAAGAAAAAAGTCAAATTGATTATTTACTCTATTACTATTTTTTTTTACCAAAAATATGAAACTCGAATCCGCAATCTTTTAATTAAGTATGGAGAGATTATACTATTTGAACTATTACTCTATTACTATTACTTCTATTATTTAAAATAATTAATATTAATTAATATTATAACGACGACAGCCACCACAATACGACAGCCACCACAATACGACTGCGTCTGTCATAAGAAAAAAATAAAACAAGATATTAAAAACAAAACACATAAAATAAAAATAAAAAATTAATATTTTTGTATTTTCTTTCATGATAAATTAAATAAAAAAATAAATTATAAAAATTCAATTAATTTTTATTATTTTCATATAAAAAATTAATAAAAACAATAAAAAAATAAAAAATTATATTTTTTATTAATATATTTTTTTAATAAAAAATTATAAAATATATTAATTTAATATCTTTAAATATGATATCTGTATATATATTTTATTTATTAAATATAATTTTATAATTTTATATTCCTATCTCAGTACCCCTTGTAGCATCCATGTTAGTGTTGGACATGTTTAATTTTGATTCTGTAGTCAGAAAATGCCTACCCGTAGCACTCCACTCTGATCTGTCCATCGTTCGCGGAAGCATCTACATTTTGTCTTGCTTGTACTAGTTGGCTAGTTGCAACTTGCAAGGAGGTTTCGTCCCTCTCTTCACTTTCTTGTACATGGAAGAGTTTAATAATAAGATTATTATTAATAAAAATGTTAAACTTTTATTTGATAAATACACGATAAATGAAGAATATAGTTTCTTAGTAAGAAAAGCATGCAGTAACAAAGAAGATGCATATTCAATCTACATCTATAATAATTTGTCAACAAATTATAACTTAAATGATATAATTTTTTCATACTCATTTAAAAATTGTAAATTCAAATCTCACTCCTAATTTAAAAAAAAAAACCCAAAAATAAAAAAAAAGGGAAAAAAATATACACATGCTCAAAATAAGTTAGATTAGATACGATGATGTAGCAATGTAAAAGTAAAAACTAAGAAGTGATGTGTGATTCTGTGATTCTGTCCTAAATCTTATTTGAGAACCTTGAAATCTAATATTAATTATTTTTTACGAAAAATGCAAGGACTAGTTTGCTTAAGTAGCAATGTTACACAATAATTGTACCACCCCACCCCAAAAAAAAAAAAAAAAAAAAAGAATTTCCCAACCAAGAGATGTCAATTTCTAAATAAGCAATAAAAAAATATTTAATTAAATAAAGAAAAAATCTATGGCTGCTGATGAGTGGTGGTGGCAACAGTTTGTGGACATTGTGGTCTTGTGCTAATATATATAAAACAAAGTGCAATTCACTTTTTTCTTTTTCTGCATACCAAAAACCAAAAAGTACAAAAACCATTGAAAAACAAAACTTAGAGGTTGTCCTTCATTTTTCTTCGTCTTCTTTGTTCCAAGTTCCAACATGGTTAACGCAGATTCTCTCACCTCTTCCCTCAATTGTGTCGACCTCTCCAACCCTGACATAAACCAATCCGTTAATTCGCTCAAACAGGTTTGGTTCTTCCTCCATGATCATCAAGGTTCTATTTTCTTTTATTTCAATCCCTTTAACCATTTTGTTTATTGATAATAGGCATGCTTGGATTCTGGTTTCTTCTACGTTGTGAATCATGGAATAAGCCAGGAATTCATGGACGAGGTTTTTGCAGAGAGCAAGAAATTCTTCTCTCTTCCACATAAGGAGAAGATGAAGCTCCTCAGGAATGAGAAGCATAGGGGGTATACTCCTGTTCTTGATGAACTACTTGATCCTGAAAACCAAGTTCATGGTATATAATTATATATGCCTCTGTGTTGCATGTTTGGCTCTTGTTCTTGAACTATGTTTTGTTAGTATTATTGTTGTTCTTGTTTGTGTTGAAGCTTGATATGCTTTGTTTTATGTTCCTTGTGGATTAAGTAGGAGATTACAAAGAGGGATATTATATTGGAGTTGAAGTAGCTGAAGATGATCCAAAATCACATAAACCTTTCTATGGACCAAATCGATGGCCTTCATCAGGTAAAAATCAGTAGCTGAAAATGTTATTATGCTAATAAAGTAAAATCTTTTTGTCAATTTCCGTTCCAGTAAAGAGAAAACAACAGAAATGAAAATAAGAAACAAAAACAGAAACCAAATAGACTAAAAGCCAGAAAAAGTGTCCATTTCATTGGCTTTCATATGCTGCTTTTTTTTTTTTGAAAAATTATTTTGATGTCATGCAGGTATTCTGCCTAAATGGAGGGAGACTATGGAAAAATACCACGAACAAGCATTGTAAGTTTCAATTGAAGTTATTCAGTTATACTAAGATACAATTATACCACTTTCTTTTGTTTATTTGTGCTGCATATGGAGCTACCTAAATGTTACATTGTTACAAACTTTTCTGTATTTTTGCGGTGAAACATGAGACTTTTATGTGGAATATATGTTTGCCTTGAAACAAAAAATGCCTTCTTCCCCTGAATATTTGCCACGACTTTCTTCTTTGTCATGGGGTTAGATGCAAATTGTAGCCTTTTCTTTTGACTCCCCCCCCCCCCCCCCTCTTTTTCGGGGTCTTCTATTAACTTCTTCATCTTTTGCTCCAATTTATTTTGTTGGGGGAATGCAGAGAAGTGGGAAAAAAAGTTGCAAGGATAATTGCCCTTGCTCTTGGTTTGGATGCCAATTTCTTTGATCAGCCGAAAATGCTCGGAGAGCCAATTGCAGTTCTGCGTTTGCTGCACTATGAAGGTTTTGAATCATTACTATTCTGTCTTATACTCATGTTGCTTTTGTTTAATTACTCATGTTGCTGTGATCTTCCTTGTTCAATAAAGGTAGAATATCAGATCCCACAAAAGGATTATTTGGAGCTGGAGCTCATACTGATTATGGGTTAATTACACTATTGGCGACGGATGAGATCTCAGGTCTTCAAGTAAGAAGGCAAAGGATGTTTCTTTTGATGTTCCAGATATGTTTGGTACTTAATAATGAACTTCAATATCTTTTATCGCAGATATGTAAAGATAGGGATGCTAAGCCTCAAAAATGGGAGGATGTGCCGCCGATGAAGGGGTTAGTCTCTACACCCTTTTAGCTTTTATAGGTTAAGAACAAGAATGATCTGTGCATTATGAAACAATTCAACCAAAACAAAATAGTAATTATCTTCCAGAACTAGTATATTTGTATACCTTAAAATTCATTTTGAGCTGCATGTTATCAAACACAAAACATCATTGGCTGAAAAGGCATGAAGATTCCGCAATGTGCTAAAACATGATGATTTTTTGCATGCCCTTCTCATGAACTATTTACATTATTTTTCTGCTTGTTTTTGTTGCAGAGCATTCATAGTGAATATCGGTGACATGCTGGAGCGCTGGAGCAACTGTGTTTTCAAGTAAGAAACTTTCCCTACCGTTTAGCATTTTTGAACTCGATGCGACGCATATTAATTCTGCATGCAAACTTATTTCATTCACCTTATTCACTTAAAATGATTGAAATTGCGTTTGCCGATGGTTGATCACTAGTATATACATAAGGGTACAAGAATTTTGAAACCTTATGTGGCATCCTGTGTCTTCTATAGCTGCTAGAATGAAATTCACAAGCTTAAATTGAAGCAGAGATCACATGCTTAAGAACTTGATTAGTACTTTTTATGTGCACTTAAGGGACTTTAAACCACAGCTAAGCAAATCAAGTGATTTTGACCTTGGTGTATTTTGTAGTATGTCATTTTTTAGTTGAATTTTCTACATCATATATTCAACAAGTTGCTTTGCATTTTCTTGATCAGGTCTACACTGCACAGAGTTCTGGGAAATGGTAAAGAGAGATATTCTGTAAGCCTCAGCTCTTTGTTCTTGTTCAACTTCTTTATTTTGCATTTCCTCTCATCTTTTAATGGCGACTATATAAATCGTTATGAATCATTTCCAATTTGCTTACGCCAATGTTGTTTTGGTTTACAGATTCCATTCTTTTTGGAGCCTAGTCATGAATGTCTAGTGGAATGCTTGCCAACATGCAAATCCGCCACAAATCCTCCCAAGTGAGTGAAAAATGCCATTTAACTTGACACTAACATTGTTTTCTTAGAAACTTAGGATATGATCATATGAACCAAATGCTGCCTAAATAAATCGTAAATGTCATACATCCCTTCATTCTTTTCTCTCTTGTTACAGGTTTCCTCCTATCCTATGCCAGGACTACCTGAGCCAACGATACAACGATACTCACGCCAATCTTACTATTTACAAGAAACAGCAAAATCTTCAATACTAAAATCCTTTGGACCCAAGAACATTACTACTCATGCAGAATTGGACATTGCTTAAAATCTTAAGTATCAAGTCTTTTGGAGGTGTGAATCCTAAAGAGAATGGAAATTGCTGTTTTGTTAACCTACAAGCATAGTGCATTAGCCACCTTATATGTATAGATTTAGTTTTTACATGGTAGGTAGTTGGTTTGATGTTTACTAAAGCTAAAGGGGAAAAAGAAACATATATATGAAATTAACAGTTGTATTTTATTTTATTTTTTTGTTTGGTTCAAGCTCAAATTTAGGAATTATAGGAGGAAGGATAGTAGGATTTGCTTCCACTTCCATTGTGCTTTTCAAACTTTTAGCACATTCAATTTCTAATGTAGGACTTGCAAATGAAATTTATCTTCTATATTTTCATTTATCATTAGATAAATTATTCTCGGTATACAATGGTTGGCTTTATTTGTGGTTACTTTGTGTCCTTGTGTCCTTGTGTTTCATTCAACACTATTCTTTTAGCTTTATGATGTGGTAGTAGTCAAATGACGTGAGAATATAGAATTCAAGTTATTCAACAAAGTTTTTTTTTTTTTTTTGGTTATTCTTTTCCCTCAAAGTGTTTCTCTATTTAGTGGGTCTATATTCTAAGTAACAATACTCCACTTCTATTGAATGTTAAAGCACTAGTGGGAAAAAAGAAGAAAAGGAAATATATTGATTTAGTAGCAATATTATGTTCATTTTTATTTATTATTTTTAGAATAAAAGCTCAAGATAGATTTATGATAAAAATATAAATAATTATAGAAAACTAACTTTTAATTAGTTAATATTAATTTATTTTTTAAAATTGTAAAAATGTTCATTTTTAAGAATTTAAAATTTAGAATTAAAATTTTAAGATTTAAAATTTAGAATTTAGTATAAAAATAGATAATTTAAAAAAAATTAATTGATATTGATGGGAAAAAAGTTAGCTCCCTGTGTTATAAAATATTCACAAGCCTATTGAGTATAGCTAGGTTATGTTGACGAGTGATAACAAGTTGTTATAGAAGCTGGATGCCCAACATGGCAAGTTGGCAACATAACTACTCTAATAACATCTTGGGTTAAGTACGATTTTGGTTCCTAAGGTATAAGTCGAAAATACTTTTTGTTTTCAACCTTTTTTGTATACAAAATCGTTCCTAAGATTTAACTTGGTTTTAAAATCGTCCTTACCTTATGGACCAAAATTGTACGAAGATGGCGGCGAAAGCGGAGGCAGAATTGGATCGTTCACAGCTTCTTCTTCTTCTTTCTTTTTCCCATCTTTTTTCCTTCTCCTTTGCAAGAACAAAAACACTCTCTTTTTCTTTTTATTTTATTTTATAATTGTTTATTATAAATAATTTAGTTTAAAATTTTAATATTTAAGTAAAAATGACAATTTTTTTTGGCCAAAAAAAAAAAAGAAACAAAACATACAAAAAAAATAGTAATACTAACTACATCTTCTTAATCTAAAGGAACCAAAACTATCAAAAGACAAAGTTTGTAAGATGTATAAGGGCCAACTCGAAAGTATGGAGGCCAAAAGGTAAATCATGACCTTTCTTTTCTAGAATGTCAACAACAGAATTAACTTCTTGGAAAGTATGGATACGACCATATTGCGAATGTCTTCAAGGAGAGCAGCACACGCATGGTGGGGTCGTGGGGAGGTGAGCTATCTTTGATGAAATTTATGGCCATCAATGAGTCTGATTCAATGACGATTTTGTATTGTATGAAAAAAAAGATTGGGGACAAAAAAATTTTTGGTATATATCTTAAAAGACCAAAATTATATTTAACCCTAATATTTTATAGAAATTGAATATATTATCATAAATCAATGGAGAAATTCTTGCATAAGCACAAGATTTATATATTATATATTTTGCAATTTGCATTGACGTTACATTACATGAGATGAAACAAGGATATGTAACCAAGAATACAAGGCACTTATTTGTTCATGACTTCATGCTAAAACCATACAAACCCTTACTCTTGCTTAAGCTACATCAAACAACACATATAGCCAGACATATTATGTTTATTAATTAATTAATATTTGTGATTCTTACCACCAAGGTCAATATATAGTAACTTGGGCCATGATCACCTGTAGTTGCGGTATGTTGGGGTATACATGCAGCTCTCTGCATACTTCACAAGATTCTCAGGACGAGGAAGGCGTGTTGCCAACCCTATTAAAACAACGACTTATTAATAATTAATAAAATTCTAAAAACCAAATCGGTATTTGAATTGGTGAATTTATCAAAAGTTTACAAATTTAACTAAAGTATTCTTACATTTATTTTTAAAACTAACTTTTCCTAAAAAAAAATATTGTAATAAAAATACTGTGTATATAAAAAATCAATCATTATGTATTTATGTATAAATATATATATTGTTTAATTGTATTTTAATATATATTCTATATAGATAAGATAACTGATTTTTCTGTCATATCATAGTTTGTTGATTCAATTGGTTCACCTATTTTCAGTCACCAGAAAAAAAAAAAATTGGTTCACCTATTTTCAAGTAAGTGATCGATTTTTGGTTAACTCGGTTTATAGTTAATTAGATATTGAAGTGAAATGAGGCATGAATAATAAGAGTGTTCTTTTTTTTTTTTTGAAGGCATACCTAGTTCATATGCCTTGGCCGCAACATTTGCAGCTATATTAGCCGAAATTGTTCTTATGTTAGAAAATGGCGGGTAAATCAAACCCTTCTTGTAGTCCTCCTCTGCCACTAGTTTAGCCAACGCTTCCGCTGAATACAAGAATGTTAATCATTCATCATCAAATTATTTCACATGATTTGATCCTTAACCATTCATTCTTTTCAACATGACTACTACTTACATGCTGCCAGAAGCATATCATCATGTACTCGGATCGCTCCGGAGATCACCAACCCCAAACCAAAGCCAGGGAAGATGTAAGCATTGTTGGCCTAATTTGACAAAACCCAAGAATTGAATCAGATATGATGCTATGTTATGTTGTGTTGTTTAACCAAGAGGAAGAGGATTGCAGAATTCAAAGGTGAGGACTTAGATGCAGTTATTTTCATGTGAAGTTGATAGTTCAAAACTGTTAGATGACAATTTAGACAAACATATTAAATTATTTGACGATTTTCAACTAACAACTTCACGTGAAAACAACAGGACGTGGGTTTTCACCAATTCAACACCTGGCCGGAGTAGTAAACTTTTCCTTTGTACTCAAAAGGATCAAATGGACTCCCACTAGCAAAAATCGCACGGCCCTGTGTAGAAGAAGAATCAAAGAATTAAGACTAGACATTGAAGTAAAGGGCTTTCAAGTTTCAACCACATAAGAAACGGATAGATGTGGTTATAAATCAGGAATCATTTTGTTTTTACCTCACTCCATTGGTAAGCCTCTTCGGCTGTGCACTCGGATTGCGAAGTTGGATTCGAGAGGGCCATAACAAGAGGTTTCTGCAGGCCAAGTATGATAGAGACTCAATTGCTAAATAAGATTGTATATGAGAGGGAGGGAAAAAGAGTTTTACTTCGTTGATTGAAGACACAGCTTCAATTACTTCCTTTGTGAATGTTTTTCCAACTCCTGATGATCCAATCAAAACTGTAGGCTTGATTACCTGAACATGTGAACCAATCAAGGTTAGAGACATTTGTTTTACACAATCATTTTATTGCCTGATCTAATGAGGCCTTACAATGTTAGACCAAATTGATTTTGGTAACATTTTTAACAGGCATATTCCGATACCTTAACAGCTTCTAAGAGAGTTCCAACTGGCTCATGATCATGAGCCCAAGGCTTCTTGAAGTGTTGAAGCGAGTTCTGTCTCGAACCAACAATTAATCCCTGAAAAAGAGAAAAAGAAATGAAACAGTTTGTTATTAAAGAAGGAAAATTAAACTAAAAAGTAGAGTATTATCATGGTTTTTCAACTACCTTTGAGTCTACAAGCCATATCTTCTTGCGAGTTTCCTCTATCGGTTTCTTTGTCTGCACAAAGAAATAGAATAGCTCCATAGATTGTAATTTAAAATTCACTCCATAAATCAATATAAGACTACTGTGTCAGCAATGAAGATTGAAGTCTTTATTATTATTATCACCTGCTTTGACATCTCAAGAGCTATAAGTTCTGCTATTCCAGTTCCTGCCTGAAATCATGGCAAAAACACGAGATGAATTAACTTGTCAAGTGCAAATATATACATATATAAAAGGGATTTTAAAAATAGAAAATAGAAATAGTATCTGTTTTCACTCTCCCCCCCCCCCCCCCCCAAAAGACACCAAGCAAGCTTTTATGATTGTCAATTTGTTACCTCGCCGGCACCGAGGAACAGGAAAGTGTGGTCGGCCAAAGTTCCACCAATCAGCTTCAATGCTGCCACGACCCCGGCAAGAACAACAGATGCAGTCCCCTGAGATAGATTATAAAACATTCATGATTTGAAATTTTGAACCGAACAATCTTCATGGTATAGATGCTAAGATGCTACTTATAGTACCTGAATATCATCATTGAAGACTAGATGAGATGTGCCGTATTTCGCAAGCAACTCGAAAGCATTGTGATTTGCAAAATCTTCAAACTGCAGAAAAAACATTTAAGGTAACAGAAACTCAATTGAGTGATTCAGGTTCATAACATCATAAAAACTTGTTTAAAATTCACAACCTGCACAAGAACTTTTTCGCCATAGTTTTGCTTTACAGCAGCCATGAACTCACTCAGAAGTTCAGAATATTCCTATATAGAAACCAGATATCATCAAAATCACTTCATATCAATGCAAATGAAAGTGATATGCAGATATCAAGGCATGTATGTAATTACACCAACCTGCCCAGTGGTTCTTTTCTGTCGAAGTCCGATGTAAAACTCGTCGTTCAGCAAATTCTCATTGTTTGTCCCAACATCAATTGTGATAGGCAAACACTAACCATAGAACACAAACAGAGGAAATGAGACATATACAATGGTATAATGAGAAGAAAAAAGTTAGTAGAAGATTGAAAATGCATACTGCTGATGGACGAAGCCCTCCTAGTGCTGTGTACAAAGCCAATTTTCCAACAGGAATTCCCATTCCCTGAAATGAAACACATCTTACATAAACTATATGAAGCCTAAGTTACCTATTTTACTATACATCATATTTTCATTGAATTAATGTATCTATATACTAAAAAGTAACAGCTTCAGATAGGAGTCTAGTAGTTATAGTAAATCAAGGAACGAAATACCTGACATCCAAGGTCTCCGAGTCCTAAAATTCGCTCGCCATCTGTGACAACAATAACTTGAATACTCCTCTCAGGCCAATTTTTCAGTACCTCAAGGATCTTGCCCCTGAAAGAAAGCCAAAAGCTCTTATGATGATACTGAATCAAACACAGTACAAAGTTGCATACAAGAAAGAAATATACTTCTCTTTCAAACTTATGTAAAGACCCTGAGGACGCTTGAAGATGCTCCCATATTTCTGGCAAGCCTCGCCGACGGTGGGAGTATACACAATTGGGAGCAGTTCCTCTACATTGTCAACAAGAAGCTTGTAAAACAGCCTTTCATTTGTTTCCTGCAACATGAAGATTTTTTTTTTTTGTCAGTTCAATAATAAGATTCAAGTTTTCATTTGGTCTTTCTTAAGTAGTGCTTTCAGTATCAAATATTTGCAATTATATATCACTTTCATTCATCCCAGGAAACAACCTTAATAGCATGAACTTAAAAGTTAAAACCACAAATATACTATCTCATGCTGTGTAATTTTAACATGATGAGTTGAAAAACCTGCCTGAAGTTCCATCATAGCCATGTATTTTTGCAAAGGAACCTGATATTGTCTGATGTTGTTCATCAGCTGTTTCTCCTGTGATCAAAAGTAGAAGAAATAATAAAATAAAAAAAAAATAAAAAAAGAGAAAAGGAAAGAGTAAAAGTGTACACTAACCACCTTAGAAAATTTAAGTTATATAAGACTTGTATTTCAAAACAAATTAAGCAGTGTTGCATGCAGTGATCATTGTAACTCACTCAGTTTGTACAGTTGTACTGAATTTTTAATTAGATTTTTATAATTTAAAAATTTATAATTTAATTTTTATATTAAATAAAATTTTGTAATTTAATATTTATAATTGCTATTTTTTAGGAAAACAAAATGAGTCTAGAATATTTTTTTAAAAATATTACTAATTCATCTTATATCAAACACAAAAATTAATATTTAAAAAAATTATATATTTTTAAAAAAAATATAGTTAAAAGGACTTAATTGAAAGTTTTATTTATTATAAATACTCAATTATAAATATTTAAATTATAAAAATTTAATTGAAAATATGATAAAACTATAATAACTAATAGAGTAATTAATCCTTATATATTGATGATTGAATTCAAACCTGAAGTTGCTGGGAGATAACTGTAGGGGGTAAGAGTCCACGGAGATAATGTGCATCCCTCTCTTTCTCAGTGAAAGCAAGTCCTTTGTTGTATTGTGGATCCCTCAGCAAAGTGTATCCACTATAATTTCATATCACAAATAATTAAAAAAGGAATAGTTATTAGCTAACTAAGAATCAAAATAAAAAACTTGCATTCATTCATGCAACTATTAGTAAGACTTATAAATTGTGCTATGTTTATAACTAATAATAGAAGCTATGAAGGTAAAATAAAAAAAGCAGAGAAAGCATACAAAGTTAGTTAATAACCGTTTTTTGAGACTGACCTGGCTACTGAGAAAGACCATGGGGTGACAAGCTGGTCCTCGGTGGCACGATCCTCGCCGTAGACATCCTCAACGCCGCCGCTAACGGTGGATCTTGGGCTGAGATCAAGCACTGACTCACCCTCTCTCAAGGCCTTCAGTGTACTCTCCATGAATAATGATCTTCTTCCAACCACACAAAAAAAAAAAAGGTTGAGATATTTCTTTTTGCTCTCTAAAACAATGGCAATGTTTCACTGATTGTAATCACAACGCTTTTATAGTGACAAGACTGCACCACAATGAAAATCAATCATGGCTTGGTGATCAAAGTCAAGGGGGAAGAAAATTCAACAAGTGGTTGTGTTTGTTTTGTTAGTGTCGTTTTTTTATTTGAAAAAGAAACATGTAACCATGTGAGTGAGATATATAGTGTGTATAACATGCTGGTAGTACTTTTGTTACCTTAATAGATTAATCATCTTTTTTCCCCTTTTTTTTGTTGCTTTTGCATTATTTTATATGATAGTGGAGATAGTCTTTTGATAATTATTTGTTATTGTACTAACTTTTGTTGTTTTTTGGTATATATATATTATCAAAAATGTTATTCGTATACCAAAATCAGCTACTAATATATTTGTATATAAATATATGTGTAGTTTAATTTATTTTAATATATATTTTATAGTGATAACTGACTTTGGTGACTAGCTTTAGTGGCTGATTTTGGTATACACATAACATAATTGATATATTACTCTATCTTTTGTTTAATTAAGTATACAAAACCTTGAAAACTAAACGAGTTATACAATGCACGAGTCATAGCAGAATATTACACATTTCATATATGATTTCATAATTCTATTTGATCTACATTAAAGCCATTGCTTATAAGATTTTTCAAGGTCTTTCAATTTGCATCTCTCTAATTGTTTTGACTGCCAGTATAGAAATTTTGTACATGAATCTCAACAAACATACCAATTATGAAATAAGTCATTGCCAACATGTTTTTTTTTAATTGGTTAATTATTAATATCAATTAACTGTTTTAAATTATTTTTTGAATTAATTTTCACATACAACTCTTTTTGCTATACAAGTCTTGCAAATCCTGAAATTCACTTATCCATAAAACGCGCCTCTTATATTACGTATGTTTCATGCGTCTCCATAACATATTTTTCAATCAACGTGTGCACGTTCTTTTTCTTCTTCTTCTTCATGTTACTGCATGTTCTTCTACGTTCTTCTTCTTCTTCGTTCTTCGTATTTTTCGTTATCGTCGTCATCAATATCACCTCTTCCTCCTCCTCTTCCTCCTTCTTTTTTTATTGGATTTTCTTCTCTTCCTTTCTTTTTCTCTTTCTCCTCCACCATCAGTTATCTCATTGTTGAATATAATTAATAATTCAAGTTCAGATTATCAATTGAAGCAGAACGAAATTGATTATTGTTTTTAATCCAATCAAGTGGCTGAGGTGTGGTTCAATTCAGAAGAAAAAAATACAGCATTCGAAAAAATATTTTTCTATATTTGTAGCAAATTTGAGTGTAACATGAAGATATTTTGGTGTAAAATGAAGATATTTGGGTGTATTTTTATTTTAATAAGTTTTGCATAATTCAAAACTCTTCATCTTTCTCTTCCTCATCTTCTGCTGCTGTTTTTTTTTTTCATCATCATCACCATCTTCTTCTTTTTTTCCTTATTCATCTTTTCCTTTTTGTTTTACCTTCTCAAGTTTCTTCTTGTTTTACTTTCTTAACAAAAATAAAACAAAATAATCAAACAAAGTAGAAGAAGAAACACATAATGCTGCAAAATTACTTGGAAGAGGATGAACTTACATTCATTTAACTAAAAGAAAGAAAAAAATAAGGAAAAGAAGAAGAAGAAAAAAATGCAGCATTAGAGGAAATATTTTTCTATACAAAAATGCTATTTGTACACTAAAATCAGGCACTAAAATCAACCACAAATGTATTTGTGTATAAATACATGTGTGCTTTAATTTATTTTCAATGTATATTTGTATTCAATCTAAACGTATGCAAGTGAAAAAATTTGCGGGAGTACGTACTCCTCATCTAGCGCCCCATGAGTTCGTTCACGCTCTGCTAGGGTTTCACTGCGCCGCCTCCATGGTTACACCTTTTTTTGTCTTTTCTTCGTCAAAGTCTTTTCTATCTTCTTCTACTTTCTTCTCTTAATTTATTTTCCACTTAGTTCCCTAATTTTCGTTTTCTCTCCCAATTCATTCCTCTTTTAATTCATTCCGTTTTCTAATTCACTCATTCCATATATCTTATTTCTCTCTAAAATTATTAAATATCAATTCTGTTTTTCTCTACACCATGAGCAACAAATCAGAGATTCAGAACCCTCATATTGATAGTGATCAGGAGGATGACTTAATCGTTTTAGCTTATGAAGATGTTTCTGAAAGAATTCAAGCCTGTTCGAAAGAATTTTCTCAGATCGGATCTTTTCTGTAGGTACCATAGAAGGAGCTCTCTATGCAATATGGAATAAACCAGAAGAATTCAGAGTAGTCGAAAAATCCAGGAACCAGTTTCAATTTTTCTTTGAGAATGACTCTGATGTGACTCGAATTGAGAGGGGTTCACCTTGGTTATTCAATAGTTTTGTTATTCATGTTCGCAGATGGAAGCAGTCAATAAACATGGAGGATAATCACATCTCTTCTTTTCCTGTATGGGCACAATTTTGGGGATTGTCTGAACAATACAAAACACTTGAAGTTGGCCAAAAATTGGGTGGGAGACTTGGTCAAATTGAAGATGTTGCTCTATTTGAAGTTAGAGGCAAAGATACACACATAGTGAAGGCTAAAGTGAAACTGAACGGTGATAAAAGAGTGAGGGATACACTGAAATTGCTTGATCTTAATCAGAAAATGCTGAAAATTGGAGTACGCTATGAACGTATAGGTGTGTTCTGTACTTATTGTGCAAAATTGGGGCATGAATCTAAGAACTGCCAATATTTTATTGATGATTCTGCCTAAAACAATATCAAGAAAGATAGAGTTGGTGAATGGCTTAAGGCAGATCAAGTCGATAGGCGTTTAACTGAAAAGAGAGCTTCCTTCAATCCTAACCAACCTCGGGATGGTTCTATTCCAACTCAATCAAAGAAAAAATCTCCACCTGCTTGGCTTTTTGATAGTTTCTCAAAAATGAGTGTGCAAGATGATCAGAAAAAATAGAATAATGAAAAAACTGCTGCCAATTCGGGTTCTAGAGCAGAAAATGAGGGTGAATCAGAAAACACAGGTACGACTACTGATACTAATTCTTCTTCTAATGCTTTATTGGAGATATCCTATCCCATGAATAATGTCCAACACAATAACAACGTCATATCCAAGCTTAAAAAGGAGAACAAAAAGCCAAACCTGAAACAACTTTCCAGAAAGTCTGTGATAGGTTTCAAACGGAGGAGTGGAGGTAATGGTACTAAAGATATTTCAAAGAAAATTTGTCTCAATGATATTGTCTCTGATGCTATGACGGTGGAGGGTGCCAGCCTTCAAGTGGCACCCAAAAAATATGAAACTGCTCTCGTGGAATTGTCGGGGTTTGGGGAGACCCTTGACAATCCACAATCTTAAAGGGATTTGCAAATTCTACTCCCCCGAGGTTGGTTTTATCTGTGAAACAAAAAATCAATCTCGACAAGTTGAAGGAAAACTAAGATCTTGTGGTTTCAAGGAATGGTTTATTGTGGATCCGGATGGATTATCAGGGGGTTTGGCAATGGCATGGAGGGATGGTTGCACTGTTCAGATTTTACAGCATGGTAGATTCTTCATTGCTGCATCAGTTCTGATAGCTGGTTCTAATGATCCCTATGGTGTTCTAGGTGTTTATCTCAGTTCAAATGATCAACATAGAATGGCTCAGTTTGCTGAATTAACTTCAGTCACCCAACAGTTCGATGGTAAGGTTGTGTTAATGGGTGATTTTAATGTCATTTCTAATCAATTGGAGAAAGCAGGTGGGGATGCTAAATTTTCTTCTTCTATCGAAACCTTTAACAGTTTTATTGATGATAATTCTCTGATTGATATTATTATGGTCGGAAGACCATTCACTTGGTCGAATAGACGGAGGGGTGATGAGTTGATACAGGAAAGACTGGACCGATTCCTGGTAGGAGTTGATTGGCAGCAACTCTATCCTAATGCAACGGTTCTTAGACTGTCAGAATCAGGCTTGGATCACTCCCCTCTTCTCTTAGACTCTAATTCGAGAACTGAGAGATCTAAACACCGATTTAAATTCCAAGAAAGATGTTGTTCCAATGATGAAATAAGGCAGAGTGTTAGAGAGGTTTGGCACAGACAGATTGATGGTTCAGCCATGTATATCCTAGCTCAAAAAATAAAGCGTTGTCGGCATAAGATTGTCAGATGGCAGCAAGAACACAGATCTAATTCGAATGTGGAGATTGATTTACTACAGTCTGAATTAGAGGAATTTTGTTTAGCAGGAATTCATGGAGGCGACATCATTTCAGAAATAGAGGACAAACTTGAAAAAGCATTGTAAAATGAGGAATCTTATTGGAAAGATAAGTCTAGAGTCAAATGGCTCAAATCCGGTGATCAGAATACAACTTTCTTCTATCAGAAATTTAGAAATCGAACTCGAAGGAATAGAATTTGGCAACTAACTGGCAGTGATGGTGAAGTGGCTACTTCAAATGCTGGTATTGCTTCTGTGGCTGAATCTTATTTCAAGGACATCTTTTCCTCCACTTGTCATGAGAATCCTAAACCTCTGTTTACTGATTTTGAACCTAAGGTTACAGCTCACATGAACCGTAGGCTTCAAAGACCAGTGACTATGGAGGAAGTGAAATGTGCAACATTTAGCATTCATCATCAAAGTGCTCCAGAAGATGATGGTATGACAGCAAATTTTTTTCAAAGCTTCTGGAACATACTTAGTGGTGATGTGTTTCGAGCAGTTAAGAGCTTCTTTTCAAGGGGTAGAATTTTGAAGGGTTTTAACCACACTCAGATCTGTCTTATTCCCAAGATTTTTGATGCTAAAGATATGACTCAGGTAAGACCAATAAGCCTATCTTCAGTCTTTTACAAGATTATCTCCAAAGTATTTGTACATAGACTTCAGGGTATGATGAATAGACTCATTAGCCCTACGCATAGTACTTTTATTAAAGGCAGATTAATCTCTGATAATATCCTAATTGCTCACGAGTGTATGCATTACTTGAAGAACAAAAAAAAAAGGGACTCGAAAATGAAATGGTGCTAAAATTAGATATGAGTAAGGCATATGATAGGGTGAAATGGCACTTTCTTTGGTTTATATTGGAGAAGTTTGGTTTTGACTCCCGGTGGATCATGTGGATTCGAGAATTAGTGACAACTGTTTCTTATTCTGTTATTGTGGAAGGACAACCTTATGGTTTCTTCAAACCAAATAGAGGTATTTGACAAGAAGATCCTCTATCTCCCTATCTTTTTCTTTTCTGTGCAGAAGGTCTCTCCTTCTTGCTACACAAGGCAGAATAAAACAGACTAATTCAGGGTCTTCAGATACATAGGCGATGTCCCAAGGTCAACCACCTCCTCTTTGCTATTGATTCCATCTTATTCTGTAAGGATAATCCTGAAGCATGTTCAAATATCCTGCATTTATTGAATTCTTATGAAAGTATCAGTGGCCAGAGAGTAAATCTTAATAAATCTGCTGTATTCTTTAGCCACAACACTCCCTCCTCTACTCGTACACTACTGGCTAACTCTATGAATATTAATCATATTGGGGTTCAGGATAAATATCTTGGTTTGCCTTCTACAATCTCTAAATCAAAAAAGGCTTCTTTTAGTATGATCAAAGAAAAGGTTCGAAAAAGAATCCAAGGGTGGAAGCGCTATCTTCTATCGTCAGGTGGTAGACACGTATTGCTTAAGGCAGTGGGAGAAGCTATTCCTATTTATACATTGTCTTGCTTCAAGTTGCCTGATGGTTTAATTTCGGAAATTCACTCTCTACTTTCTCAGTTCTGGTGGGAACAAAAAGGTTCTGAAAGGCGGATGGCTTGGATTAGCTGGGACACTATGACTCGTCCACGAAAAGAAGGAGGCCTTGGATTTAAAGATCTCAGAATCCAAAATCTGGCACTTTTAGGCAAATAGTTTTGGCGACTCGTAACACAGCCTACTTTCTTATTATCCAAAATCCTAAGAGGTAAATACTTTAGCAATGGTAATGCTATAACGGCAGAAATTGGAGTCTTACCTTCTTGGGGATAGAGGAGTATACTGGAAGGCCGAAAGATTGTTGAAAAAGGTCTTAATTGGGCTGTGGGTACTGGAGAGAATATCCGAACCTTTGAGGATCCTTGGCTGTCTCCTCCGTATCCTTTAATAATTTTTGATATGCCAAATAGATAGGCTATTTCTGAGTTAGTTCCAAGAGTTAAAGATCTAATTACTGAAGATAGAAATTGGAATTAGAATCTCATTCAAGAATTATTTCCCCAAGACGTTGCAAACAGGATTTTGTCAGTTAAAATTCAGCAGAGTAGGGACAAATTGCAATGGGATTTGAACAAATCCAAGCAATATGATACAGCTTCAGGTTACAGAATTGGCTATTTATTTTACCATCCGCCTCTAGAGCTTTTCCCTAATTATATGCAGCAGAAAAAGCCGTGGATTGATCTATGAAAGTTGAACTTGCCTCACAAAATTAAGCTATTTATCTGGAAAGCTCTTCATGGCCGGCTTCCGGTGCTTACTCAGATTCATCACCGCATCCCATCTATATCACCAATATGCCCCTGCTGTCATGAAGCAACCGAAACAGTCACTCATTGTTTGATCGATTGCTCTATAATTAAAGATGTATGGTCTCAGAGTTATCTTCGTGACTGTCTTCCCCCTCAGAGTCCTAACAACTTTTGGACATGGTAGATTGTATCAACAGAGATGTTTAACCCGCTGAAAAATGCTGACCGTAATCCTCAATTGCTTGTCATCATTTGTTGGAACTGCTGGAAAGCTCGCAACCAGTTGATTTTTGAAGGTTCTACTTCAATGCCGTCTGCCATTCTAGCAAGCTCTGTCAAGTTGCTCCGTGAAATCCAAAGAACTCCCAGTTTAGGTCGTCATCTCCATGAGGCAAGCTCTTAGTTGTATTCAATTTGATTTATCATTCTTTCTTCTTTAAGATTTTTCTTCATTTTTCGACCACGCACCGTTGGATGAATACCTTCAATGTAGTGTTTTTGGAAAATCTCCACCTTTCATTATGCTGTCCTACTTTTGGACATCTTTGTATTTCATTTCTCAATAATTAATGAAATATAACCTACTATCTTTGGAAAAAAATGTATATTTGTATTCTAGTATGTATTTTATACTGTGGCTGACTTTGGTGGCTGATTTTAGTGTACACGTAGCATAACTCATTTCTGTGTTTGCAGCATATTTGGATGTAAAACGAAGATATTTGGATGTAAAACGAAGATATTTGGGTGTATTTTTATTCTGATAAGTTCTGCATAATTCAGAACTCTTCCTCTTCCTCGTCCTCTCCTCATCTTTTGCTGTTGTTTCTTTTTTCATCATCATCACAATCTTCTTCTTCTTTTTTTTCTTATTCATCTTTTCCTTTTTGTTTTATATTTTCAAGTTTCTTCTTGTTTTACTCTCTTAACAAAAATAAAAACAAAAGATCAAACAAAGAAGAAGAGGAAACACATAATGCTGCAAAATTACTTAGAAGAGGATGAATTTACATTCATTTAACTAAAAGAAATAAGGAAAAGAAGAAGAAGAAGAAAATGCAGCATTAGAAAATATTTTTTTGTACAAAAATACTATTTGTACACTAAAATCAGCCACTAAAATCAGTCACCAATGTATTTGTATATAAATACATGTGTGCTTTAATTTATTTTCAATGTATATTTGTATTCCAGTATATATTTTATACTGGTGGCTGACTTTGGTGGTTGATTTTATTGTATACGTAGCACAACTCATTTCTGTATTTGCAGCAAATTTGGGTGTAAAACGAAGAAATTTGGGTGTAAAACAAAAATATTTCGGTATATTTTTATTCTGATAAGTTCTGTATAATTCAAAATTCTTCCTCTTCTTTCTCCTCATCTTCTGCTGCTTCTTCTTCATATTCTTATTTCATGTTCTCATAATTCTTTTTGGGAGAAAAAATCAAACAAAGAAGAAAAAATACATAATGTTGCAAAATCAAAACAAGAAGGAGGAGAAACACGACAATGAAGATGAAACATGCGAAGAAAAAGGAGGAGAAACACAAAGAAGAAGGAGAAGAAGAAGGAAGAAGAAGAGGAGGAGGAAAAACGCAAAGAAAAAATGACAGTTGTGGTTTTCATCGAAGAAAAAGAAGAGTCGTTCATAATGGTGAAGGAGTGCTTTGGAAACGTAATGCGTGTGTTAACACGCTTTTGTAGGTAATCGTAGCTTCTATTGAATTTGGCCTAACTTGTAAGACTTATAAGTCAAAAAGACTTGTATGGATAGCATAACTGTTCTTTTTTATTATTATTCTAAACTCGAAATTCTAAATCCTATTAAAAAACACCATTAAAAAAATATTTTGTCAATAAAGAATAAAAAGTTAACTAATTAAAAGTTAATTTTCTATACTTATTTAAAAATTATATTACATTTTATTTTTCTAATAACTAAAATTGCCATCTTATTATAAGTCATTTTTACAAAACCATATTTGAGGAGAATAAAAGGAGTATTACCAGATAATTAAATTGAATATCATCAAGGGAAGTGGGAGATTGTAAAAGAAAGAGGGTTTTGTCTATTTGCATTCAACAATGGAGGGAAAATAAACAATTGAAGGAGATGACTGTTTGTCAACAAAGAAAAATTATAGGTAGACAATAAAAATACTAAACAATGTGAATGATAAATATGTTGAATGTTTAATTTATTAGGTGTGTGAATAGTTATCCTAATGTTAAGATTTAGGAGGTAATTTGGAGGTGGAGTACTTTTTTACTTTATTGGGTCAATTCTAGAGTCTATTATTTACATTGTTTAAAAAAAGATAAAAACTCAGGTGCAGTCGACTTCATGTGAAATTGATAGCTGAGAGCCGTTAGATGAAAATTTTGTCAAATCAGTCAAATCGTCTAACGACTGTGAGTTATCAACTTCACGTGAAGTCGACTGCACCTGAATTTCCACCTAAAATTAGGTTGAAAGTTTTTACCAAAAAAAAAAATTGGTTGAAAGTGTTAAAAAAAAGATTCAATCCAAAAGGTGAAACAAAAAAAAAAGCTTCATTTATAAACATAAAAAAAATAGAAAAAAAAAAGAAAGAAAGAAAAAGGGTTGGTATTCTCTTGTTGGATGACCGTTCTTTTAAGAGTTAAAATTTATGACAGAGAGGTTTTTATGCAGAAAGAATTAAAATATATTTTATTTTAAAAAATAAAAAGATTTTATTTACTTATATAATAAATATATAATTAAAAATATATAGTATGCAGTTTTTTAGGAACAATAGAAGATGTGTTTTTCGAGTTAAGCCCCATTTTAATTTCTGAGATTGGTAAATTGTATAAATTTAGTCATTAAAATTTTAATTGCATTAAATTAGTCTTTTAAATTCGAAAAATTATATCTCGTTAATTCCTCTCTTATTTTCCATCACTGGAACATTAACGCTATCAGTGATATGGTCAATTTTTGTCACACTGGACATAGTAACCAGCGATGACATGGCATAAAAGTGTATTAGCTCCAATTTGTTCCTTGTTTTCTTCTATAACCAAAATTTTTTTCCCTACTTCTCCCTCTTCTTCTTTTTATAACTAAAATGTTCAAGTTGTTAATCTTGTTATAAATACTAGCGGCTCAACAGGCACTTTCAGCCGCTTTTCTATTGTTTTGAAGAATTTAATTTTATTTTTAAAATATATTATTCGTTCTTTAAATTTATTAGATTATATTTGTTAAATTTTAAGTTTAACGTGATCTTATTTATATCATATTTTAGTGTTGATATTAATATATCATTTATTCTTTAAATTTGTCAAATAAATATTCTTTTCATCATTTTAAAATTAACATAACCTTATTTGTTTTATATTCTGTTGAGGGTAAAACTACTATAGAAAACCTTTAAAATGCTAAATTATAAAAGCACACAATAAAAATATATGTATATTATCAGTAAAAGATATAGTTCCAGAAATAACGACAAAAATATTATCCAAATTTAAAAAGAGTATATATCTATAAATATCTATAAACCCAAATGCATGTTAGTTATTTACAAAAGATTAATTTTTTCTAAATATCATGGATATTCATGTTTGTCTTCTTCTTTTTTAAGTGGTAGGCCAAAATATGATTCTGAATCTGAAGAGACCTGCATTTTCCTACAAATAATGGAAGGATAGAAGAAATGAATATGCTTATTTTTTTCGTTTTAAAATATCAAACTATAAGAGTATTACTGAAAAAATAGGAGAATACAAAGATTGTGTACCTAGAAAAAATCCGTCTTAATTCATTATACATCTCCTTGTCAATAACTTCTTGCATCTTGAAAAACTGTCAGATTTTGTTTATCATAAAAATAACCGTATAAAACGCTTCAGGTTTATTCAATTAAATTGATTGCTTATTATAGAGAAGAATTTAATTAAAACCTGTAGAATTGTGATATCTTGTTTTGCATTGAACTTTCTGAAAGGACAAAAGAAATGACATTAATCCTTGTTTATCATTGACAAAATGTAAATTAAATGAAATTACATCTTTTTTTGTTAGGAATTTTTTTTAATAATAATTACCTGCAATGATATTGTTTTGGTTCGAAATGAGTTAGTTGTGTTCTTCTAAGTTCATGGCTGAAAAAAAAGAGTTAAAGTTTTAACATAGTTGGTATATAGGACGAAATAGACGGAAATATTTATTATGTAACAAAGGTTTATTGCATTACCTTTTATTTTTTTGTTCCAATATTTCTCTTTTTACCATCTTCCATAGTTGAGTTTTCTCTGCTTTAACTGTACCTCCCCAACCAATAGAATAAATTTTGATTAGATGAACCTGTGTCAATTGCACGTTTGATCAGTAACACTAAAACAAAAATATGTATCATCAGTGTAGTTGTCACTGTCATTAATTATGTAATCCTTACTTTATCGTCAATTGGTCTCATCGATGCAATTGATTGCTCATCTTTCCATGTATTCCATAACGATTGAAATCCTGTTTCCTGTAATTTATTGCATATATGTATCACAATATATTGCAGTAGTGTCCTATATATATTACTTTAGAATTAAGTAATGATATATCCCAAATAAGACATACCTCTACCTATTATTAGTTTTAAAATTTTAATTTTTATAATTTTATTGCTAAAATTATAAAATTGATAGCAACATTTAAAGAAATCAAATTTTGAATTCTTTTCAAAGTATATACAAACATTGCAAACTATAATTTATTAAAAAACCAATAATGATATATTTTAAGGATGTATGATATAATTTTTATAATTTATATATGTGAATCGTAGTTGGTGCATACCTGTTGGGATAAGTAGAGGTTCTAGTTCCTTTCACTTATCTCTTTTAATATGCTGATGAGCTCTCTTGATATCAATTTATCTGTTAAAAATCTTAGTCATTAGTTGTTAAAATTAGTGAACAAAACTATCTATTCCAATGTTGATATTGTAATGATAAAATTACATAATACACGGATTATACTTGTAAAAAGGCTCACATATTTGCCAAGGACATAAATTACCTGAGGTGCAGGTAACAAAATTTTTTTGAACACCACATTCTTTGTGAATTGTCCCCTTTTTCCATCTACTGTTCCTTCTTTGACTAAGATTTTTGTGGTTGACTGAGAAATACTTCGAGATAGAGCAACGTATAATTGACCATGGCTGAACACATGTTTAGGGAGATAGATCCCTACCTTAGGGATAGTTTGCCCTTGTGATTTATTTATCGTCAAGGCAAAACTCAACCTTACAGGAAATTGTTTTCTAATAAGCACAAAGGGTAGTCCTGAGTTCTCAGTTGTTTTGTGTTTTATCCGAGGCAGAAAAGCTCTTTTTCCAGAGTGATGGCCTGTTAAGATTTCCACGTCTAACATATTTTGAAAAGTTCCTCGACACAGTAGCCTTGTGCCATTGCATAAGCCTGCCTTAGGATCTATGTTTCTCAGTAACATCAGAGGAGCACCTTTTTTTACCTTCAACATATGAGGTGGCAATCCACCTGTGGAGATCGAGTTAAGATATTCTTGTTGATACAGATTATTTGTATCTCCTTCTACTTCATCAAAGGATGCTAAAATTCGTTCGTCTCCCGGAAATTGGTTGATGACTATATCATTAAGCTGTTGCACATCATGGTTCTTGGGTGTCAATATCGCCCTCTCCACCATATAAGATGCATCCCACCCATGAGATTGCAAATTTGGAAAGGTTTCTTCTATTAATTTGTGTAACGATGCCTCACCTTCCCATGGTATTGCCATGCCTACTTCTATTTGTACCAAGTCTTCACATATGGTAGACTCAATCCCATCCCCTATGCGCATAAGATACTCCGCAAAATCACGATCATTAAGGGATCGCATATTTTGTCGCAGGTGAAGAATTTTGGTGAATGCCCACAAATGTGATTTAACAATAGAAGCTGAAATCATTTGCGACTTACTTCCTTTCGGCACAACAGGTAGTACTTGGCGAAAATCCCCTCCCATAACCATCACCTTCCCTCCAAATGGAGTATTGTTTTCTAAGATGTCTCGTAATGTGCGGTCCAGTGATTCCATTGTCTCTTTATTAGTCATTGGCGCTTCATCCCAAATTATCGCGGTCGTCTGCCTAATCAGTTTTGCAAGATCAGATTGTTTACTTATATTGCACGTGGAGGATGGCTCTGCATTGATTGGGATCTTAAATCTAGAATGAGCTGTTCGACCACCAAGCAGTAAAGTTGTAGCTATTCCTGAGGACGCAGTTACCAAGACAATATGCCCTTTACTTCTTAAGTCTGCAATTATAGCTCTGTAAAGAAATGTCTTACCTGCTCCTCCTGGTCCATCCACGAAGAACACTCCACTTTCTCTTCGATCAATTGTATTCATAATGCACCTGAAAGCTGCAGACTGGTCATGATTCAATCTTTCTATAGAACACAGGTCTTCTTGAGGAACTTCGATGGACATTTCTTCTTGAATAATTCTAGGCATGAAGTTGTCGTTGTCGTTGTCCGAGGTTAGAGCTGGTAAATCGTATTGTCCAATATGTTTTCCATGTTGTAGGAGGATGTCATTTAAATCCCTAAACAAACGATTTGTCAACCCATTGCAGGTTGTAGTGCTTGTTGATGCGTAATCATCCACCATACATGAAAGAAACTCGTCCCACAAACTTCTTACATCTGTTGGCTCACAAAAAATTAGAATGGTGGCAAACATCCTTCTTAAAGCGCATGGCATTCTCAAAATGGATGCCTCAACCAAACATGATCTTATACTACTATCACTCTCCAACAGTCCTCGATGCTGAGCGGATTTCCTAAAGGACGAATATTGGATACCATCGACCGTTAGCAAATCATCCCAACCAGTTGGGCCTCTTACATTTGACAACAGAATACGCAAATATAATTTTTCACCTTCTGTTGGCGAAACGGTATAGATCCGACCGATAGCTCTCTTTTGTGACCTACGTCGACGCCATTCTTTTTCCTTGCTGTGCCAACTGTAATATTCTGGAATTTCCCTGTACAAAAGATGTCTAGATTGTTGGTCATCGGCCCGATTAAGTGCAAAGAATTCAGTGAGCATTGTTCTTGAGAAATAGTCATTATTAACTATTTCAGAAATAGTTTGGTGCTCATAAAAGCTCACTTGATGTTGATTTGGCAAATGAACTTGCAACCTCTCAACTGATGGGTACATTCGGTAAAGGTTGAATCGAAATATCCTCCAGCATGCCTCTGGAGCGGCAATCCATCTTGCATCAATAAACTGTTGCACCTCATCATAATGAGATCTTTTGTGAACCTCCATTGCCACACGGTCTGGTCCCTTATAGCAATACTTGTATAGATATTTTATCCTCTTGATACTGTTACATATCTCTACATTGATATGGCAATCATACTTCAGTAGTAGCCAAGGGTTGTACGGAACCACCCATCTATTGTCAATGGTGACATTTTGGTTGATAGGAATTGGAGTATCAAATCGCCTCCTATATTGAGGATATGAGTCATCACCTCGTCGTGTCTCTGGTACGAACTCTTTTGGGTAGTTGCGTTTACATTGACCGTTCTTCATGCACGGTGAAGATTGATTTAGTGTTCCGCAAGAACCATGGACCATATGCCTTAGCACTGCCTCATGTAAGTGTGGTTCTGTTTCTTTACATGGTATTTCCGCTTGGACCAAACTATCATATTGATCAGGATCACTCAATTTGTCATTGTTTTCTAAGATTAGCAACATATGTACGTGTGGCAATCCTCTTTTCTGAAATTCGGTGACATAAATATAACTTTTCACCTTTCCCAGTACACCTTTGGTAATAACATCCTGTTTTAATTGTTCGAATTTGGCTCTGAAAATCCTAGTTGTCAGATCCGGACGATCCTGTGGAGTTTGAGTAGGACTGAGTTCCGAAGCTATTTCTGACCATGATGGATTGCATGTCATAGTTAGAAAAATATCTGGTTTTCCTTCTTTAAGAACAATAGCCATTCCATCCTCGTACCGTTGAGTCATGTCTCGACGACTGCCCACGAACGACGATGGTAATATCGTTCTTCTGCCAACATTTTCTAAAACAGATTTTAGAGAAAAGTATTATTAGTTTTAAAGTTTAAATTTAGGAACACGTAATGATCAATCATGTGGCCGTTAAGTTGAGTAATTACCAGCATTATTCTCTCCTGTGTGCAAAGCATCTTGCAAGCCTTGATACAGTTCAGCTCGAAGTTCCCTTTGTCTTTGTCGAACCCATCTTAACTTGCATGTTTTCATTTTCACATAGTTGTCAACAACATATTGTTGAAGAAGTCGCCCCGCTTGCAAAACTGTTGAGTGATCATTGGGGCGGATCTACGAATATTGAGGATTATAGAAAATTGTTAGAAATTGTGAAATGATTTATTGGTACAAACTATCATCTACGGAAGTCTATAAATGATGTAACAAATATAGGAGTTTGTACCTGGAGCATATAGCTATAATATGTCCGGCATGATACTTTGTTTTCACGTTGAGTTCGAGTATTTATATCCCATCCATGGGTTCCAAATGGAAAAAAAAGAGGATATTGTAGTGGATCGTAATACCCAACAAACTCTTGAATCCTTCTGAGGTTACCAGCATGGGTTTGAACCTTGATATCCCGTCCTCGCACCATTGTTTCAATATCATCACCGACTATTATGGCTGCTACTTGTGAAGTAGTTGGGAGACTGTATTGTGGTTGATTAGCAGGTCGCTCTCTGATCACCAAACTACACTCTTGCACATCTAGTCGTTGTGCAAGCTGGCGGAATACATGGATAAAAGGATTATATCGGTGCAACAATTGTTGTAGCTTCAAAACCAAACTTTCATGCAGTTGTGTGTTCTCCAGCATCCTATTTTGTAACTCGTGATCAGTATCGTATATATATAGTTGCAAGAAGCGTGGCCGCGCCCCCTGACCCGGATGAAATCCTCCTATACTGTGGTACATTGATCCTTGAGCACGGAATGTATATATACCATGTCTTGCTGAAGCTAATTGTTCGTCTATGTGTACACCACACGAAGTGAATGAAAAAACATGATTGTAACCACGAATGTGTTTCCTAAAATGGTTCCCTTCTGCAGAAGGGTCTAAGAAGATGTCTAGTAATTCCTGAGGAGCATTTACTTGGGGCAAAGAGACTTTTCCTCCATTGCAACACATGTCAAATGTTTCATGGTGAAACAGACGTGCATTACAGTGTGTACATGTCCTTGTAGGAGGCAGTGTAGTTTGAAGCACTGTTGTATTCGCTTGAAAATTTCGAGCACAATTGTGGGATGTTCGGACATGGTGTCTAATTTCTGCACTCGCATAGGAATATTAATAGGCTATGCATTAGTAGCTTGATTAGGATTAGAGTTGGATGTAGTAGTGGGTTCATTGTTGTGAGACAGGGAGTTATTAGCACCAGGATTTGTTGGTTCTATGTTGTTGGAAGGTAAAGTATTATCAGCAGAGACAGTGGATTTATTAGTTTAGTTCGGATTAGAATTGGATGTGGTAGTGGGTTCATTGTGTTGAGACAGGGAGTAGTTAGTATCAAAATTTTTTTCCTTCTCACTCAACTCTGTGACGAAATAGAAGATTCTTGCAATGATAAACGAACTCTCTAGACGAGTGTACAGTCTACATCGTGTTCCAATGGTCTCTTGAAATTCTATTGCAGGTTGCAGCTACGAGTCACTAATTTCTGTCACTCAAAAGAGAATTTTTTTTCTCTACATCGCTCATGAAGAAATTGAAGACAAAAAAAGACAAAAGAGAGTTAATGTTTTACTTCTCATAAAAAACAAATGATGTCGTTTCAAGAGATGTTTTACGCCAAATCATAAATGACGTTGTTTCTCTATGTTCAACGTGGCAAGAATTGGCCACGTTACTGACGACGTCAGTACTCTAGTGGTAGAAAATGAGAGAACTAATATAGTACATTTTTTTTAATTTGAAAAACTAATTTAGTAGTACAATTAAGATCTCGAAAACTAAATCAATCAAATTCCTTAATTTCAGATCAAAGTAAACTTAACTGTATTTTCCACGTGTTATTTTAAGGTTCATGCACTTGAAAAACAAAAAAAAAAATGATTAGAAAGGAAGGGGGCAGGGCTGTCCAAATAAAATGAAAATAATTTAAAATTTAAAAGGGATATTTAATTTCCATAATTAACAATGATGCAATTGGACAATCATAGGGACTTTGGGAGTGCCTTAACTTTAATCTCAATTTAAAAGGAAACTTTAGGGTAAGCCAAAAGATGATACATGCTTATTAATTTTTTTTTCCTTTTTAAAACAATAATACATGAAAACTTTCCTCGGCTGTTAATGAAATAAATATATTTTATATTTTATATCATATTCATATAAATTATCGTATTATGATATCATGACAGAGGGAGCATTTAGTTGAAATTTGATTTAATTTTAATTTTAATTTGTACATCCAATATTATTGATCTTTCAGTGATTAATTTTAGTTTAATATTAATTTTTTCAATGATTATTAAAATTAATCTTACATAATATTTAATTAGTTGGTACGACCAAACATGACAGCTGTGTATCGGATATTTTGGTGCAAAAGAATATTATTTTGTTTGTTTATGATATTTTATGACTTATGACATCCTTTTTGGTCCGCATCAATCAAAAACTTTGCTACTATCTAGTTCATGACTCATGAGCTTATCATCATAGATATATTGGATAAAAAAAAATAAAACGGTAGACAATAATTGTTGACGTTGTCCCATATCTTTGTGCAAAAGTATAGTCGATGTACCTTGTAATTAAACAAAAAGATATATTGGATAAAGAAAATTATATGGTACAGATCTAAATCTGTACAGATTTAAAGATTTGCTTACTTAAACTACACTTTTTAAAGCCACACTTTTCACTTAAAACCGTAGCTCTTCACAAAGAAAAGCGTCACCTAATGGAAAAGAGTAAATTAGAAGATTTAAGAGAAGAAATAATTAAGTTATCAAAATTAATAGATCAAAAATTAATGATTTTAACTAATGTTAACTGTAATGACACCGAATTCTTAAAATCAATACAAAATGATTTTTCTCAAAATCTTTATTTTACTATAAGTTTTATTGAAAGACTTCAAAAACCTGAAAAAACTTATTTTTCACACGGAATTTCTAAGAAAAATTTCAAAATATAATCAACATAACAGATTTAAAAGTAAAACCACCACTAAAATTATGAATATTGAAGAAAAATTAGAAGAAGTTACAATGCTTTTTAAACAATTAAAAATGGCTCAAGAAAATAATATTATGGAACAGGAATTTCTGATAGAAGAAGAAATAGTAAATTCTGAAAATATAGAAAATGAAGAACACATCCTAGATTATTCAAGTGACGAAGAACCAGCAATTCCAATACAAGTAAAAAATGAAGCTGGAACATCTAGGGATAATCAATCTCAATTTAAATGGGAAACAGGTTTTGATAATTATGCTTTTAAAAAGGGGTTTATAAATAAAGATTCAAAATATACAAAAATACCATCAAAATATGTTCCTAAAATCCAGGAAATGGAAGGAGAAAGAATGCTCGATTTAGACTGTAAATCGAATGAAAAAGAAATTTTCGAAAACTGGTTAAATTCCTTCTTATTAGAAGCCTTTACTAATCCAAAACTTAATGAATTATCTGGAAGAGACATTTGGAATTACATAGGGTTTCATACTAAAGGAGCTATAAGAGATTATATGACATCAATAGAAAACCAAATAATAGAAGAATTAGCAACAAAAATAACAGCTTATGATAAGATATTATATATAATGATGATTCTATATAAAGAATTTTTTGGAAAAAATATTATAGATCATAAACAAGAAGTCTATAATAAAGAATATCAAGAAGCAAAAAACCATTTAGCTAACATTCACATATATGATCTATGTAATGTGGAGTCTTATATATGTGAATATAGAATACATTATTACAAATTAAAAGAAGAAGATAAAAATCATTATCTTAATATGTATATAACAAAACTTCCATATCCTGCTAACGAATTTATTATGGGAAGATTTATAAGAGAAATAAATAGAGAAACAATTGAAAATAATTTTGGTGGAGCAACCTCTGCAATAAGAGAGGAAATAAAAGAACGTTGTATGCAAGAAGCAACTCAAAAAAGATTTGCAAATATAATTAGAATTTGCTGTCAGGATAATGAAGAGATACCTCAAAAATATGGTCTTAATAAAAATTTTCAAAGAAAAAGAAAATATCAATTTAGAAAAAGAAAATACTATCCAAACTGGAGAAAAAAGAGGTATTTTAGAAAAAGAAATAACAATAAAAATAAGAGACAAAAAAGTGATTATTGCCCAAATAAAAAAGAAAATTATAAGTGTTGGTATTGCCAAGAAGAAGGACACTATGCAAATGAATGTCCGAAAAAGAAGGATAAAAAGGATCTTACTAAACAAATAGAAATCGCTAAGTCTTGTTTCATGGAACCTTTAGAAGAATCTGATGATAACTTAGACTATATTTTTGAATATGTCTCGGAAACAGACTCAGAGACTGAGTAATAATGCTACATTTATTACTATAAAAATAACAGAAAAATTTATAAATGCTTTCATAGATTCTGGAGCAACACAATGCTTTGCTAGTTCAAATATAAAACTTGATTGGAAAAAATTAAAGAAACCATTAAGAGTTAGAATAGCTGACAAATCAATACATAAAATTGACCAAAAAGCAGAGATGGTTGAAATTTTTATTCAAAATTATAGGTTCATTGTTCCATCTATATACATGTTAGATTCTGGAATGGATTTTATCATAGGAAATAACTTTTTAAAGCTATATCATCCATTCATTCAAGAACTAACATATATAGTTTTAAAAGCTCCACACGATTCTTCAATAAATCAAAAATCAAAACGTATAAAAATACCGACTACTACTATAGATAAGATCTTAAAATTTAAAATATTTTCTATATTGGAGACATGCTATTTAAATTTATACTTTCAAATAAATATCCCAAAAAATAATCTTGAAATAAAGATAGAAGAACTTTTGAATGAAATTTGTGCTGAAAATCCTTTAGATATTAAAAATACAAGTAACGAATTAGTAAGCATTAAATTAAAAGATCCGACAAAAGAGATAAATGTTCCAAATAAAATCCCTTATTCCGCAAGAGATAGAGAAGAGTTTTCATTAGAATGTAGAGATCTTTTGAAAAAAGGAATTATAAGATTAAGTAAAAGTCCTCATGCGGCTCCAGCCTTTTATGTCGAAAACAATAATGAAATTAAAAGGGGAAAACGAAGAATGGTTATTAACTATAAGAAGATGAATGAAGCAACTATTGGTGATGCTCATAAACTTCCAAGAAAAGATTCAATTTTTTAGAAAAAATCAAAGGAGCAACTTGGTTTTCATCTCTTGATGCAAAATCAGGATATTGGCAACTTCGTTTAGACGAAGAAACAAAGAAATTAACTGCTTTTACTTGTCCAACAAAAGAATCAACAAGTGTGTTGCTCTATGAATGGAATGTATTGCCATTCGGATTAAAACAAGCTCCAGGTATTTATCAAAGATTTATGGAAGAAAATCTAAAAGAGTTAAATGAATTTGTTTTAGTGTACATTGATGATATACTAATTTTTACAAAACAGGATAGAGAAGATCATCTTCAAAAATTATTAATAGTTTTAGAAAGATGTAAAGAAAAAGGATTAGTTCTTAGCAAAAAGAAAGCAAGAATAGCAAAACAAGAAATAGAGTTTCTTGGATTAATTCTATCCACTCAAGGAAAGCTAAAACTTCAGCCAAATGTCCTAGAAAAGGTAAATTTATTTCCTAATAAAATAGAAGATAGAAAACAATTACAAAGATTTTTAGGGTGTATAAATTATATTTCTGATCAAGGATTCTTAAAAAATATAACAGAATACACTAAAAGCTTATTTCCAAAAATAAGTACTAAAAAAGAATGAAAATGGGATGAAAAAGATAGTATGCAAATTCAAAAGATTAAAGAATTATGTGAAAAACTTCCAGAACTTTATATTCCAAAAGAAAATGACTACTTAATAGTAGAAACAGATGCTTCAGACATAACCTGGTCAGGATGTCTAAAAGCTAAGAAAGCTATAAAAAGTTTGGAGCAAGGAAAAGAATCACTAGATTCTAAAAATTCCCCAAAGGAATTACTTTGCAGGTATATTTCAGGGACTTTTACTCCAACAGAACAGAGATATACCACTCATGAAAAGGAAACTCTAGCAGCAATTAAATCTCTTAAGAAATGGAAAATTGATTTACTACCCAGAGAATTTACATTAAGGACAGATTCAAGCTACCTAACAGGTTTCATACGATATAATTTAAAAGTTGATTATAATCATGGACGATTGGTAAGATGGCAATTATTTTTGTTACAATATCCAATAAAAATTGAATATATTAAGGGTGACAAAAATGTTATTGCAGATACATTAACAAGAGAATGGAGTTCGTCTACAACGCATTAGATCAAGAAATTCAGAAATACGAACAAGAACTCGAAAAATGCAAGCATTGTCAGCAAATAAGGACACAGATCCAATCTCTCAAGAAGGCCGTCGAAGCAATGAAATCAACACAACAACCAAAATCATCAGAGCTCAGCCAGCTAAGCGTGGTGGACAAATCAGGTGAAGAAAAAATTCCAGAAAATAAAACAATTGCTGAAATTATCAAAAAATCTACCCAAGATAAAAAATATTATGTAATTTATAATGGCCCCATGAAAGGAGTATATGATGCCTGGGAAAAAGCAGCACCATTTACACATCAATCAAGGATAATTCATAAAGGAGGATTTTTAACACTAGAAGAAGCAAAGGAATCTTTCAGGGAATATGAAGCTCTTCATCCAGAGCAAACCCTAAAAAGAGCAGATAAAGCTCCAATTCAAACCCAGAGAACAGGGATAATAAGAAACATTCCTACAAGGGCTGAAATCAAAGAAAAGAAAAGGGTCTGTAGATCAAATCTCAGAGAAACCCTTAATATAGTCCTGAACTGGACTGAAGAAAAAAGAGCAATTTTAGGATATTATCCTATTGCCAAAGAACAGCTAATAAAGCTGGTTATATTTCCAGATGCATCCCCATCGGACACCTATCAGTTTTTCCAGTATGGATTAATTGATACAATTTTAATTTTTAATGATCTAAAAATTATTAGTGAGTTTCCTGCAGGATTCGTTGATGCAGTGAAGAGATTTAAAAATATGATTGACAACGTAAATCCAAGGGATATATCCCTAAAATTTACGAACAGTCAACCTATTTTTAATGAAGAAGAAGAATGCTTGGTTCCAGCACACCAAGTAATATTCATGTCCGTCTTCCCAGGAAATTTTCAACCAATTGATCAAGTTCAAGATTTAACAATCTACAGTCATGAAGGAAGGCTAGCTAGCACACTAGCAAGGGTCTTCGAAAGAACTCAAAAGATAACAAGGGAATCTCACACAAGAATTAATTATAAAAGCAGAAATACTTTGCTTGTGTCTAGTAAAAGGAATGAAATTGAAGAAAGAGAGATGAGACTCTTAGTGGAATTTGAATCAGCATTCTACAACTTGTCTGGACTCTTAGAAAAGCTCCCTGAAGGGATAAAGAGGAATCTCTGCTATCTGATAAAAGAGAGAGAAGACCACAAGTGCCAGCTATGCGTCTCAGAGTTATCTGAAGAAAGCAATAATAAAACAGAATCAACCCACATGATAAAGGAAGAAGACAACGCATCTGAAGGACACATAATGAAAGAGGAAGACAGCACATCTGAAGCATCTCTCAACATTATTGCATAGTGACGTAAGCGCTTAGGTCATAGAGCACCAACAATGTAGCTGGTGCAAGATAATAAACAATGACGTAAGCAATGACGTCATAAGAAGGGTAAGGATGGGAATTGTCCATCAGACCCAACCATTATAAATAGGTTGCTTAGGCAATTGTAGAAGGCATCAGAAAATAGAAAGCAGGAGGCAAAGAGTACTCAAATGCTAGGAGAGCAAGGAGGAAGCTGCCGAGGCGATTCTATGATCTGAAGAAGAATTCCCATTAGGGAAAAATAGTTCTAAACTCCCCTCTGGAGTTAGTATTTACAATCTCCCCTCTGGAGATAAAAACACCTTATGTAAAATATATTAAATAAAGGAAGTTTTTCTCCAGAAAGGTATGTATTCATTCTAGTCTTTCAATTATGAATTATTTAGAAAGTTTAGAATTAACAGAAGAATCTGATTATTATAGATTAACTGCTTTATTAGATAATGAAAAACAGGCTGTTTTAAAAACAGAATTAAATCTCAAATCAAACGAAAATTTTAATAAACAAAACCTTTTAAAAGAAGTTTTTAATAGAAAAAATATAATATACTATGGAAAAATTCAACTTGAAGCCCCTATAAAGATAAAATCCGCCAATGGAGAACTTGAAATAGCTTTGATAAATGATGAAGAATTAAGTAAACAGATTGAGAAAATTAAGGATCAACAAAAAAGATCTAAAATTGGATGGATTCATATTAGTACTATACAAGTCTTAATCAAATCTACATATATGAAAGGAATTAATTCACCAATAAGCTTAGCAATCTGTGACAAAAGAATTACTGATGACCCAATAGATCAAATAATTGGAATTGTTCATGGAAACTTGGCAAACGTAAATGTTAAATTTAATGCCCATCTGGGATATGCTATACCTTTATCAACTGAAAATCTTGGAAGATCTATAAGTCTGGCTTATAAATTTCACAGAAAGAATCTAATGGAACAAGATGATGAACCATTTTCAATTACATATGCAATAAATTATGCTCTAACAAATAGCCATCATAGTATAATATTTAAAAACAGAGAAAGAATTTATGTCGATGAATTATTTCAGAAAATTGTAAAAACAGAAATACCAAAATATAAAGCTATTGAAAACCCAGTTCTATTATTAAAAGAACCGTCAGAAAAATTAGTTTCATCGAATTTTCAAATTAGAGAATCTAAAATTAATAGCCCTTTAAGTCTATCTAAGTTGAAGATTAAAGAAGAAAATTCTGAAATAAAAGAATTAACAAAAAGGGTCGAAAAATTAAATGAAACCCTAAACACTAAATTATGACAATAAATAAAGAAGAAATATATGTAACTTATCAAGACAAGAAACAAGAGCTCTTTGAAAGAGAAAATCGTTTGAATTATTTACAGTTTTCTGAAATAAATCAAAGAGCATTTGAAGCTCTAAAAATAATCTATGACAAGTTAAAAAGAGAAGTTGAAGAGCTAGAAAAATTAATAGAATCTCTAGAAAATAATGATGAATCAATGATAGAGTTTGCAGAAATTTTAAAATAAATAATGAAGTATAAAAAGATTGAAAAACCAGAAAATAAAATAAAAAGAAAAAGGGCAGAAAAATTAAAAAGTAAAATAAAAGAGTATAAAAGGGAATTAAATAACCTTCAGATCGAAATTGATGACCTTATAATAAAAAGGATAGAAATAAGAATAAATATAAACAAGTTGGAATTAAACTTAAAAAATTTATAAATGCCTGGAAAACCATATTATGACTTAAAAGAATTAAAACTGTTGAAAGAAAAAATGGAAAATGAAGTTGAAAAATTAAGAAGGTATTTAGAAACAACAAAAAGTGTAGAAATAAAAGAAGTTTTTGAGGATTTAAGAAATTATATTAAAGAAAAAGACAAACAGATAAAAGATTTTATATACAATAATCCATGCAAAAAAGAATATTATAAACTAAAACAAGATTGAAAACTATAAAAATGAAATTACAATATACAAGGACTAGTAAAAAGGATTGCAAAATTGGTATCAGAGCCTAGTTAACGATTAAGGGTAACACTTTCTCTTTAAGCAACACTTTTAGTGATACACTTTTCAACCAAATAAAAACAAAAATCTGTAAATCTGTACCAAAGTGCATCTGTACACTAGATGGACCCATTGGATAAATATATACACAGTCATGCTTTTGTTCAAGGAGGACAACTATAATTGAATAAATATCTCAGTATCAATTAGAGAATAAATTACCAATTCTTAACTATTAAATTGTTTACAAAAATTTTTGCTCTATATCAAAATTTTTATGTTATATATATATTTTTTAGTTGAGTGTTAATATTTTGAGTATGTGATTTTTAAAAAAAGTTTATATTGTGTATTAAAATTTATATATTCTAAATTTTTTAATATATATAAGAGGAGAAGAAAAGAAAGAAGTTAAAAATGACGATAATAATAATAATAATAAAAATGATAAAAAAAAAAGAAAAAAACGACAACAATAATGATGATAATAAAAAAAAATGATACGAAAGAAAATAAAGTACGACCGAGATAAAAAAAAGCGTGCATATATAACAATCAAGACTTGGTTGGACAATAGTAAAATTTATTGTGGACAACGAAGGGCTATAACCCCCCAAAAATTTTTATAAAATCTTTAGTAATAAGATGATATAGAACATTATTAGAGTTCAATTGGCTCAAGTTTTACATACCATAACTAAGTATGCTGTATTCAAGTCTTAACTTTTCTATATTTACTATTTTTTTTTTCAAATTGATAGGACCAATGCACTAATTAGAATGCAGTTTTGTAATGTATTTGATACAATAAAACTCATCATCACTATCATTATAACAACGTTTATCTTTTAATGCTATTTTATGTCTTATTAGTTTTATTTTAATTTTTTCAAACAAAAATATTAAAATATTTTTTAAATATTGGCGTTATTTTATTAGTGTAGACTAATAGAAAATTTTTACAAGTTACAACTTGTGAAGTCTTAATCTTCCAAACTAAATTCTAAGTATTATATTTTTCATATCATCTTTAAAAAATTGAATCATTTTCTTATATTTAATTAATTTAGTACTATTTTATGCTTTGTTAGTTTCCTAATTATTTTTTTTAATTTATTCAATATTCAATAAATATTATAATTTTTAATATCAATCATCTTAATTATAAAAGTTTAGTTTTAATTTAATTATTGAATATTTCAAATTATTCGAGACTCGAAGAGTATTATTTTAAAGTATTTTAAAATATTTATCTATAAAATTATTTATTTATTATCATCTTTATTACGAATCCTAAAAAAAAGTTATATTTATAAATTTTGTTTTTATATAAATGTTATTATGTATTTTTTATGTTAAAATTTTAAAGCTCCACTACTACGTTAGATTTAGTTTGAAAATTACTTGGTCACCTAATTTTATTGTTTTAACTAATAACATTACAAGTTTTTCTAAATGTTCAGTTAATTTCTTAAGCTACAAAAATAATATGGCATGTACATTTAGTTGGGTCAACTACAAATTAAGACATGATATATTCCTATCATATCATAGTATCACACATACATAATAATGCATAGAAGCTAAGAATACTAGAAAAAAAAATTTTTTTGTCATCAATTAATTATTAATATTTAAAAATATAAATAAAATATATTATTAAATTAATACATTAATAATTTGTTTAAAAATTTTTAATGATACATAATTGAATTGAGTTCCATTAAAAATTGAATTTTAGTCAGAATTAAATTAAATTTTAATATTTGAAATGAATGAGTAAAACTATATAATTGAATTAAACTCCAATGTTTAAAATATTTATTGAATGAATTAAAGTTTTATAGTGGACAACTTTACTCTTCATTAACATAACATTATATTTAAATAATAAATATATTTGTTTATTTATTAAATTATATGAAATAATTAAAAAGATTATATTTTTAATTAATTTTTTTCAATTAAAATTTGTTCAACTCTTTCAAAAAAAATTGGATTAATCTAAAAATATTAATTTAAAAATAATGTTATTAATTGAAAAAAAATAAAGTATAATTGTCAGAATCGAACGAACCGGTCAGATTACTAATTTAATGGTTGAACGGGCAGAATCGATCCCACGTAAATAAAAAAATAAAAAATAATCACAAATCTAAAATTAAAATTAATACATATCTTTATTAATATTTTAAAAATAAACAAACTTCAACAAATTATAACCAACAAGTTATAATCCAGTTATTATTAAATAAGTAAAATTTTTAATTTTATTTTTATATTAAAATAACTATTTTTTATTTTAATAACTAACTAATTAGCTTATATTTATATTATATTTTTATATACTATATGTATTTATTAAAAAATAATATTAATAAATATCATATAATTATAAAAATAATAATTATATTATAATTAATAAAAATATTTAATATTATTTATTTATATATATTTAATAATATTTATATTAATAATTATGAATAATAAAAAAATAATTAATTTAAATATAAGTGAGTATAAAATTAAAATAATATTTTACAAAATTATTATATATTTTTACTATATAATTAATAATTAGCATATAAAATAACAAGGAACAATATAGCTTAGTAATCTTATAAGAGGAGCATGCAGTAACAAGGAGGACCTGAGTTTGAATAATATTTTCATCAATTTTAGAATTTTTATCGAATGATTTGGCTGGACCGATTTTGACCAGTTCTTATCGGGTTTGACCAGTTCTTATCGATTCTCATTTTTAATTGGTCCTATGACTGGACCGAACTAGTTTGGAGATTTGATTCACCGGTTTTTATCCGTTCTCATTCTTAACTGGTCCTATAACTAGACCAGACTAGTTTGAAAATTCAATTTATTGATTTTTTTTATCAGATTAATCGGTTCGGTTCGATTTTTGTAACTGTGAAATAAATGATTCTCCATGGTTGATTCCAACAACAAATCCAACAAAAAAAAATATGAACTATTCAGAATCAACTTGTTGATTCGTCCAATAACATAGCAAGTAAAAAAAATCTAGTTATTAACAGCAAATTCTAGTAAATTAACAATTAATTAATATCATTAAAAATGGGACAAAATTATGCTATTTTTTGCTAGTCATGATTGACACAACTTTACTTAAAATGTTCAAACATAGCAGATTGATAAACGCTTGGTGTCATTAGTCTAAGTTAAACACATAAAATCTATACTATTTGAATTCTTTTTAGTTTTACATAATAGACCTTCTTACACTTCATAATTTTATTATCTGTTCATGTAGATTGCAGACGAAGCAGAATTCTTTTCATTTGGAACCAATGACATTTGGGTACAGTAGAGATGATTTTGGCAAATTTCTTTTTATTTACCTGTCAACCAACATTATTTATAGTATCTGTTTTTGAATAGTCTTTTATATATATAATCTCATTTCATTTAATTTGAAGATGAAGAGAAGAGAAGAAAAGAGATGGGATGAGAAGAGAGGGGTTACTGCAGAGAATGATGATCAAATTTGGGAATTAGGATTTTTAACTTTGATTTAGGGACTAAATTGCACCATAAAAGTTTACTAATCCACATCAACTAGCTGTTACCTGGCCAACGTGTCACGGAGAAGTCCAAATCAGCTTTCTGGTAGCGCCAGATGAACGGAATGTGCCGGAAGGACGAATCTGAGTCCCGGAGTACAATTTCAAGGATGAATATGAGTAACAATTAACTTCAGGGACTACTATGAGTCTCAAGTGCAACTTCAACTACCACTTTAAAACTTAACTTATAAAAGTACCCTAACTATAATTATATAGTTGTTTATTTAAAAGAGAAAAACGATAATACTAACTTGGAAGTCGATTGCTCCCGCGATATGTCAAGTCGCATTCAGGCGGTTGATGTCATCGTCTCGTGCGTCTGCACGCGCCATAATGTCTAAATATCTCAAGAATATCAAGAAAAACGTCCAACATGTAAACAAAATAACAATGGTTATATACAAACGTATATACAAACATTATACATGTAATGTGTGACGTGTTTTATCTCGTTTACACTGAAATATCAAATATATAAAACAATAAAAATCGATAAAAATGTTACAAATTACCTATTTTTATAAATAAAATATTTATTTTATTTATTTGAAAAAAATTCCTGTTTTTGTGTTCTTTTGCGCTTATTTTTATCTTCCCTTAGTCTATTCCTTTTTGCATCATTTTTCCCGTTTTCTTCTCATTCTTTAATTTTTAAGAGTACCTTGTCCATTTTTTTTAAATCTAAGCATAGTTAAGGCGAAACCAAATTATGTGAAACAAACACAAAAATTCTGTAAAATAAATATAAAAATTTCTTGAAACCAATACAAAAAATTTTGAAAAATAACACTGAAATACGCAGAGAAATAAAAACGAAGGAAAAAAAAACTGCACATAAAAAAAGATAAAATGAAAGACGAAAAGAACGAAAACAAGAGGAGGTAAAAATAAAAATAAAAAGCAAAAACAACAGTTAAAAGAAAAGAAGATTCTTCCTTCGCAACAATTGATTATCAGAGGATGCGTTTGATTTTGCATTAGAAAGAAGAGAAGCACATTTGTGTGCATTGAACGCTTTCTCTTTTTGTTTGGATATTTTTTTTTCTTTAAACGCCAACGTAATTTTACGTTTTATAAGAAGTTAGAAATTGTAACTTTTGCGTTTAGAAAATCACGTTAGGATTGAATTTATTTTGTTTTATCAATTCTACCCTTTAATTCCTTGCTTGTAATCCCTTTAGTATTCAAATATTTCAAATATATAATTATATTTTTTTATTAAATTTTTACTTTTGATTTTGTATAAAAAAATATTTTTGTTTGGCTTTGTTAAAATTTGTAAGTGTAATTCTTGTATTTTAATTTATTATTATAATTTTATTATAATATAAATTATTGATCTCATTAAAACAAACAAAATAAATAAAAAAGTAATTATAACTAAAAATAAAGTCATAAATAATTAAAATTTATAATTTAAAATAGTATTAAATAAAAGAGTACCGAGAGTATTAAAAAAATTATAAGTAATATAATTTAGTAAAGTATATTTTGATATATTTTTTATATATTTTTATTTTAGTAAGTAAATATTAATTTTATTATAAAATTAATTAATAATATCTATTTAAATATCTAAATTAAAATAATAGAATAATATAAAAAATTTATTTAAATTGATGTCTATTTTAGTAATTTTTTATCTAAAAATAATTTTGAGTAATGTAATCCAAACAATATTTACTTTACTATAATCCATTTTGATACAAAGGTTACCAAACATAAATCACTTTAACACAAATTTACTTTTCATCAAAATCAAGTTTTGACAAACTAAAATCCAAACACACACAGAATAGTTAAAAAGAGAAAAGGACAAATAGGTCCCTGACTTTTTGCCTCGAGAACCTTTTTGTCCCTGACCATTGAAAAATACTTTTAAGTCCCTGACCTTCACAAAACTTGGACGGATCAGTCTCTCCGTCCAAATGCCTCCGTCAGGGACTGATACGTCCAAATGCCTCCGTCAGAGACTGATCTGTCCAAGTTTTGTGAAGGTTAGGGATTTAAAAGTATTTTTCAATGGTTAGGAGTAAAAATGTCCGCAGGACAAAAGGTCAGGGACCTATTTGTCCTTTTCTCTTAGAGTGTCCTTTTCTCTAAAAAAAAAGGACAAATAGAATAATTATAATTAAAAAACGCATAAATAAGAATAATTAAAAATGAGTGAAAAATATAATTAAAAAACGCATAATTAAAAATGAGTGAAAAATATAATTAAAAAACGCATAAATAATTATAATTAAGTATAGAATAAGAATGATGTAATCTATGTAAGATGATAGACGCTCAATACAATAGATTGTTCTTTATTGATGGTAGTTTTAACTTGTTTTCCCTCCTTGGTAAGTTTTAACTTGTTTTCCCTCTTTGGTACATTTTTTCCCTTTTTTTTATTTTTTTTAGCTCTTGGAAGTTGGAACCTGGAGGGAGCAATAACTAAAACTATTTGAATTTCGAAGATGTAATCTCCTTAAATTGGAATGAATAGAAGCAATATATTCCTGGACGGTTTGGTTATTTCCGGTTTGGTTATTCCCATTTTAAATTGCATAAGTGCCTCAACAGCACATCCAATGCTGAAATAAATTATTACTTGGAATGAACCAGAAGCACCATTTGGGGATGAAAAAATAATAAAAATTGAAGAGTGCTAAGAACCAGTAAATTTTGCAATTTATAATCATCAATTAGTCATCATTAGTGTTTTTAATAGTATGAAATTACATTTAATGAGTGTATAATTACTCACTTTTCTTTTAGTGCTGACCAAATTTTAATAAAAATGCTGCCCATCAATTTTCTCATAAAGAATAAAAAAGAAAGCAACATTTGGGGATGAAAAAAATAATAATAAAATAAAAAAAGAAAGAGTGATTGGTTCCACATGGGCATGACCACATGGATGTGCCTTTAGTATATTTAATCTAATGTACTCTACTATCCAAATGTATTTCAATACAATCTAATCTAGACTAAAATGAGGATTCTAACCCTTAAATTTGTCACTCATCACAACTCAACGTCTTAAATTTGACATATATATGTATGTGACAAGGTAGATCCAATACTGAAATGCTAATCCAGGTTTGAAAGAAAATGTATTTACTTCAAAAGTTTCACTAGGACTCTTCCTTGATAAAGTAACTGGAAGGTAAGGAGAAATCTTCTTCATGATTAAGCAAGTCAATCTCTTCATCATCTGTTTTCTGATGAAAAATTAAAAAATAAAACTTCTCTTTATTAGTTCAAATCTAAAATTAACATTGTTATTTGAGTATGCATACTAACTTACCAGCATTTCTAAGTTGTAGAACCGATCCAACAGTTGAAGGACCTCTTCGGCAGAGAAGTGTCTGTCAAAACTGAATGAAGCATATACAATTCTAAAGATTATCTAACAGAAAATATAGATCGAAGACATTACGCTTGATAATCAAACAATCAAGACATTTCTAACCTCCTCTTTAGAAATTCCATCAGACCATAAATGACAAAATGGCGATGTATTCCTTCAAGAAACGATAATCATTGTAAGCATATAACCTAAACTGATGAATCATTATCCAAAATAATAATAACAATAATAAAAAATATTGATCCTGACAACAAGTGTCAACTACTAATGCTACTCACTCTGTTCCCTTTCATGTACTGTATCTAAATACATTGCTCTAAAAATGTATTAAAAGATGACAATGATATATAAAAAAGAATTGGGAGGAGTACATAGTGTAGAAATGCTTTTAAAGGATGATGTCAACATCCATCCAAACACAATTAATCCTTGACAAAGAAAAAGCATCAGATAAGGAAAAGCAGCACTTTCACACAACAACAATTCAAAATGTTCATACATGAACATCAAAACTACTTTCTTGTAGTCGACAGAAATGCTTAATTGCTTGTTGCCTAGTTGACAGGTTCATACCCTTGCTTGATGTTAGCTTAATGGAAAAATAATTTAGGATAGTGTAATCAGAAACTATTTAGTAGTTATCTAGTGCCTCGCTAACCAAATAAAAGTTTACTTCAGCATTTTTTCTATCATAAATCCTTAAAGTAAATTATAACACATGCAAGAAAATGTAGTATGCATCACCCTTACCGTTCAAGATGGCAAATGCCATAATAAGGAAAACAAGCTTAGGTAGTTGCTCTCATTATGTAATTTGAAATCCAGTATCATTTTATCCTAAATTCCTTCCATATTAATTGTAATTAATGAAATGAATCAATAGCTCTACCTAACAAATTTGGCGAATTTAATTGTATTTACATGATTCTTCTATCCTCGTATCAGTTCTCTTTTAACACTAAAGAAATCCCTACAGTGCAGTATCAAAATCAAATGGAAATATTAAAAAATAAAAACCTTGTAATTTAATTGGAGGATAAATTTCGAGAGCTTCCAACACCCTGAGCTCCAATTCAACCTGCGCTGCTTGCTCCTATCACAAATTCGATCATTTTCCAAATCCAAATTTCAAAAACCAAAGAGAGTGAAGGAGGAATGAGGTACCTTGGGGAGAGAGGAAGCAGAGGAAGGAGGGGGTTTGCACGGAGAGTGTACGGACATGCCGTCATGTTCCTCTTCTTTGGGTTTTCCACTACTCATTTATTCACTGATCACTATCACAAAGAAAATTCCCTTCGCAGAAGAACTCAAGAAAGTGCAACTTTTTTTCGTTTATTATGCGTGTTCATTCCTGATTCTTGGATTGCTTAGGGTTTTGGATTTTGTTCCCTTGGGTAAGGTAGTGGTGCTGTACGAATGTGAGGTTTGCAGTTTGCGGGAATAGTTGAGCCAACAGTTATTATGTGAGCCCACTTGAGCCCATTTTAAATGCAATTTTTTTATTAATATTATCTAAATCTTTTATACAAGCTTTTTTTTTTTTGTGACTTAAAATCTTTTATACACGCTTTAAAAAAAAACAAGAAAACCTTTTAGACCATTTAAATAAATCCCCATCTCCTCTCTGTTGTCGCGTCTCCCACCTCGTCCACTGCTTTTTTCTTTGGCTCGTCGTTGCGTCTCCCCATTGCGTTATTTTGAAAGAAGTCACCATCGTGTTATTTAGACTTTTTGTATAAAATCTTTCAGTTTTTGTATAAGATAGATACTTGTATCTCTATTCATATGGAAATTAAAAATTAGTTAGAACTATTATGTAGATGGGGAATGGGGGTCCCCGCGGGGAATGGGGCTCCATGGGGAATGGGGATGGGGAGCAATTTTCCCCCACGGTGGGGAATAGGACGGGGATGGGGAGTAAATCTGAGGGCGGGGATGGGGAGCAGGGAGGCATCCCCCGCCCCCGCCCTGCCCCATTGACATCCCTAGTCATCAAGCAGAATTGGCTATTAAAGGGGCCACGCACGAAATGGACACCAAATCATGCCAAATGGACACCAAATTTCGTTATAGAATTAGTTGTGGCTATCAATATGCTAACATAGAGGTGGAAGAGAAATTGTGGAGGTGGAATAAACTTAATTTCTTGACAAAAAACTTAATTTTATAAAACAAAAATTAACATCATTAAACTTGTAATTTTTATAAAACATATATTTTATTATTTTATTTTTAAAAATTAATTTTTTATTTTATTATTATATCAATTTATTCAATTTAAAATATTTTAGTCCAAAATTAAGTATTAAAATAAGAAAAAGTATATATAGATAATGAAAATACTAAACAATGTGAACAATGAATATGTCGAATGTTCAATTTACTAGCAGATGGTTATCCTAATGTTAATATTTAGGAGGTAATTTAGGAGTGGAGTGTTTTTTATTAGAGACTACGGCATTTGAGTTATAACTCGTTGGCATAAGAAATTGAATTGAGTACTTGACGTACTAAAATTAATTTTATAAAATATTTATTATGTAAATACTTGTAGATATAGATCAAATTCTTTTCAATATCCTATTAAAACTAAAATTGATTTTACTTCAATTTTAAAACCTAATTTAAAAAATAAAAATATCTTTATATTTATAAATTATTTAGACATATAACAAAAAAATACAACTATCTGAACATAATATAAATAAATTTTAAACTTATAACAATACTTATAAGTCCAAAGTATTGTTTTTGAAATAAAAATTTAATGATGTTAATTTTTATTTTATCATTTTAATAATTTTTTATTTTAAAACATTTAAATTCTTTAATTTTTTTAAGATATTATCTAAATAAAGATAGAATTATTCATACACAATAATTTAATTTTTTAAATGAATTTTTTTTTTAAAAGATAAATCTTTGTTGTAACAAAATTATTTTTTATATTATTTTTTAAACTAATTAAAATTTTCACTTCCTAAGTTTATTGAAAAATTAATATTCAACTTCCCATACCCCGTGATTTGGAGTCCATTTCGTGTCTGTCCCCTTTAATTGCCCATTTCGTGTTTGTCGGTGGAAAAATGGCTCTATCATGTCAGCATCATTTTGTGAGTGCCATTATTAATTTGGAGGCAAAATTCATTTTTCAGACGCCCTACTTAAAATGGTCATATACTTATTTTCAGAACATTTTTATCCTGCATATTTAGAAAATAAATGTATTTATTTATTTATTTATTTTATTGACTATGTCTAAAATGGGCACAATAATTATGTGCTTATAGAATGTGTCATATTTATATAGACTATTAAATTTTATTAGATAAAATTAAACAAAAACTAATATAAAAGAAGAGTATTGATGGATTCTAATATAAACAGAATATCTTAATACATAAATAAATACTCTAAATGATAATATTTTAATACACAGTACTTTAAATGATAACAGAATCTTTTATTTTTAAAAAATTAAATATAAAATATATAAATACAAAATATATGAGTATTTTTTATTCATTAAGATTAATTATTATGCACGAATTTTTATAAAAATATAAAAAAATTATATTAAAATGATATTTTAAACTGTAACATAAAATATAAAATAATTATATTTTTTATATTATTTGACAAATAATTAGATTATTATATTCAAAATTTTTTAACTAACTACTTTTGTTAATGGTATTATTATATAATATAATTTTTCATCAAAATATTTTAAAAGTATAATTTATTTAAAATATTATATATAATACATGAAAATATTAGATTTTACATTTTTTTCAATTATTTTAGAAAAACGGAATAAATAATATAATTCTAAATACATGACTATTGCATTATATATTTACTTATATTAGTAAGAGCTAAACTAAATAAACTTATGAAATTAAAAATATAAAACATATAAATACAAAAAATATAAATATTTTTTATTTATTAAAATTAATTATTATACAAAAAAAATCTATAATATTACAAAATTATATTAAAATAATATTTTAAACTGCAACATAAAAATATAAAATAATTAAATTTTATTTTATATTATTTGACAAATAATTAGATTATTATATTCGATATTTATTAACTAACTATTTTTGTTAAAAATATTATTATATAATATAATTTTTTATCAAATATTTGTCAAAATATAGTTTATTTAAAATATTATATATAATACATAAAAATATTTTTTTTTAATTTTTTTTAGAAAAATTAAATAAATAACGTATAAACTACGTATGTGTGTATGTAATAGTGATTGATATTAGTATTGGTATATTCTTTTATTCTTTAGTCTCTCTAATATATATGCCACATCGTGACTCTCTCTTCTAGTCATTTTTATTTATATTTATTTTGTAGTAATATTAAGTAGATAAATAATTTAAAATTATTTTTTAAATTTAACATTTATAGTTTTATATATATAATATTTATAATTATATATTTATAATAAAATCATTTTTTATTTTTTATTATTTTAAAATATTTTTTATTTTTCTAGTTAAATTTTTTATTCTCTAACTCAACCAGATTTATATATATATATATATATATATATGAGAAATTGATGTACAAATGTGTTTCACAAAATATTTTTCATCATATATAATTTATTAAAAATATATTTTGTTAAATTCAAGAATAAAATATATAATTTGTTAATTTAATATAACAAATTTAATATGTTATTTTATTTCAATGTTATTATATTATTATTATTATTATTATTATTATTATTATTATTATTATTATTATTATTATTATATATATATATATATATATATATATATATATATATATATATATATATATGTGTGTGTGTATATATGTGTGTATGTTTATATATGTTAAGAAGATTATCACATAGGTGGAATTTTTTTTAAATATAAAATAGATAAATACAAAAAATATAATTAATTATTATATAAAAAAATTTTATAATATTAAAAAATTATATTCAAATGGTGTTTTAAACTTCAACATAAAAATATAAAATAATTAAAAATTATTTTATATTACTTTTCAAATAATTAGATTATTATATTTTAAATTTATTAATTAATTATTTTGTTAAATATATTATTATATAATATAATTTTTTATCAAAATATTTGTAAAAATAAAACTTATTTAAAAAATTATATATAATATATAAAAATATTAACTTTTTTTGTTTTTTCAAATTTTTTTAGAAAAATTAAATAAATAATATAATTTATTTTTTCCAATTTTTTTAGATAAATTCATATATATAGGTGTAATTACATATAATAACTGATCTGCATTTTAATTCAGATAGTATATAGTATATATTATTTTAGAAAAGGTATAAAAGAAAATAATGTATTTATGTGATTATATTTTTGTAATAGCCTAATTTTTTATATAATTTTAATATTTTTAATTGTGTAAGTTTTATTAGTTTAGATCTTACTAATATAAATAAATATATAATGTGAAAGACATATATTTAGAATTATATTATTTATTTTATTTTTAAAAAAAATTAAAAAAATAAAAAAGTCAATATTTCCATGTACTATATATAATATTTTAAATAAATTATATTTTTAACAAAAATAATTAGTTAATATATTTTGAATATAATAATCTAATTATTTGTCAAGTAATATAAAATAAAATTTTAATTATTTTTTATTTTTATGTTACAGTTTAAAATATTATTTTAATATTATAAAAACTTCTTGCATAATAATTAATCTTAATGAATAAAGAATACTCATAGTTTTTAGGGCAAATTACAAAAACAAACCAAAAGGAGGAGTAAATTACACCATTCTACCAAAATAAAAAACGTTATTTGGATCTCCCAAAAAATCACTGTCTTATATAATTCGAATTAGAAAAACCAATAGTAATTTGAATTAGACCAATTCGATTTAGTTGAGTTGCTAGTAATTTGAATTAAGCCAATTTAAATTATACATGCCTACAGTCGTAGTGTAGTTCAAATTAGAGTGATTCGAATTATGCATGGATGTAACTTATGGTAGTTTGAATGAGAGAAATTCGAATTATGGAAGCATGTAACGAAGGGTAGTTCGAATTAGATAGATTCGAATTATGCATGAGCATGTTCGAAGTTGGCTGCTTCGAATTATCAAGTCACCACGTGAATTCCATGACATAAATATAATCCATGCAATTATTTTAATACACCAACAATTATATCTACATAGAGCTAATGTTAAATCGAATTCAATTAGTTCGATAATACGAATCTATCTGATTCGAACTACCCTTCGCTACAAGCTTCTATAATTCGAATCTCTCCCGTTCGAACTACCATGAGTTACATCCATGCGTAATTCGAATCACTCTTATTCGAACTACATTACGACTGCAAGCATGTATAATTCGAATTGGCTTAATTCGAATTACTAGTAATCCAACTAAATCGAATTGGTCTAATTCGAATTACTATTGATTTTCCTAATTCGAATTTAACTCATTCGAATTATATAAGAGAGTGATTTTGGGAGATCCAAATAACGTTTTTTATTTTAGTAGAATGGTGTAATTTACTCCTCTTTTTGGTTTGTTTTTGTGATTTGCCCAGTTTTTATATTTATATATTTTATATTTAATTATTTAAGAATAAAAGATTATGTTGCTATTTAAAATATTGTGTATTAAAGTATTGTTATTTAAAGTATTTATTTACATACAAGTCTTTTTACGTTACAAGTTGGGCCAAACCAAACAGAACCTACGCTCACCAACAAAAGCGTAAGTGCTCCTTCACCATTATGAACGACTCTTCTTTTTCTTCCTCGATGAAAACTACATCTGTCATTATTTCTTCGCGTTTCTCCTCCTCTTCCTCTTCTTCCTTCTTCTTCTTTATGTTTCTTCTCTTTTTTCTTCGCGTGTTTCATATTCATCGTCGTGTTTCTCCTCATTCTTCTTTTGATTTTGCAACATTATGTATTTTTTCTTTTTTATTTGATTTTTTCCTCCAAAAAAGAATTATGAGAATATGAAATAAGAAAATGAAGAAGAAGAAGCAGCAGAAGATGAGGAGGAGAAAAAGGAAGAGTTTTGAATTATGCATAACTTATCAGAATAAAAATACACCCAAATATCTTCGTGTTATACCCAAATATCTTCGTTTTACACCCGAAGCTGCTGCAAATACAGAAATGAGTTATGCTACGTGTACACTAAAATCAACCACCAAAGTCAGCCACTAGTATAAAATACATACTGGAATACAAATATACGTTGAAAATAAATTAAAGCACACATGTATTTATACACAAATATATTGGTGGCTAATTTTAGTGTACAAATAACATTTTTGTACAGAAAAATGTTTCCTCTAATGCTGCATTTTTTTTTCTTCTTCTTTTCCATATTTCTTTTTTTTTTTTAGTTAAATGGATGTAAGTTCATCCTCTTCCAAGTAATTTTATAGCATTATGTGTTTCTTCTTCTATGTTTGATTTTTTTGTTTTTATTCTTGTTAAAAGAGTAAAACAAGAAGAAACTTGAGAAGGTAAAGAAAAAGGAAAAGATGAATAAGAAAAAAAAGAAGATGATGATGATGAAAAAAAAAAAGAAGAAGCATCAGAAGATGAGGAGGAAGAGGAAGAGTTCTGAATTACGCAGAACTTATCAGAATAAAAATACACCCAAATATCTTCGTGTTACACCCAAATATCTTCGTTTTACACACAAATTTGCTGCAAATACAGAAATGAGTTATGCTATATGTACACATTAAAATCAGCCACCAAAGTCAGCCACCAGTATAAATACATACTGGAATGCAAATATACATTGAAAATAAATTAAAGTACACATGTATTTATACACAAATACATTGGTGGCTGATTTTAGTGGCTGATTTTAGTATACAAATAGTATTTTTGTACAGAAAAATATTTTCTCTAATACTGTATTTTTTTTCTTCTTTTCCTTATTTCTTTCTTTCTTTTAGTTAAATGAATGTAAGTTCATCCTCTTTCAAGTAATTTTGCAGCATTATGTATTTTTTTTTATTTGTTTGATTTTTTTGTTTGTATTCTTGTTAAGAGAGTAAAACAAGAAGAAACTCGAGAAGGTAAAACAAAAAAAATATAAATTAAAAAAAAAGATGATGATGAGGATGAAAAAAAAAGCAGCAGCAGAAGATAAGGAGGAGGAAGAGGAAGAGTTTTGAATTATGCAGAACTTATCAGAATAAAAATACACCCAAATATATTCGTTTTACACCGAAATATCTTCGTATTACATCCAAATTTGCTACAAATACAAAAAAATATTTTCTCTAATGCTGCATTTTTTTTTAATTGAACCACACCTCAGCCATTTGATTGGATTCAAAAACAATAATCAATTTCGTTCTGGTTCAATTGACAATCTGAACTTGAATTATTCATTATATTCAACGAGATAACTGATGATGGAGGAGAAAGAGAAAGGAAGAGAAGAAAATCCAATGAAAAAAGAAGGAGGAAGAAGTGATATTGATGATGACGATAACGAAAAAGAAGAAGAAGAAGAAGAAAAACGTGCAGTAGAATGTGCGCGCGCTGATTGAAAAATCTGTTAAGAAGGAGCGTGAAACATACGTGCCATAAGAGACGCGTTTTAGGAATAAGTAAATTTCAGGACTTGTAAAACTTGTATAGCAAAAAGACTTATATGTGAAGATTAATTCATTTATTTATGTATTAAAATATTTTGTATTTAAAAGATTTATGTATCATATGTGGTCATAGGGTTTATCTTCTTGTATCTATTTATTCACGGATATAAATAGGACAATAAATCTATGACAATAAATCAACACACAATTTCATATTTATACCTTATGCATCCAAATGCTTTATCTAGAGTTAAGACTCAGAGTAGTCCCTAAAGTTGCACTCGAGCCTCAAAATAATTCCTAAAGTTAATAATTACCTAAATTGATCATTGAAGTTGCACTCCTAAATTCATAGTAGTCCCTGAAACATTTTCCGTTCATCGAAATTTTAAAACGACGTCGTTTTGAACAAAAAAATAAAAAGCGTGGCTTAGAACAAAAAAAAAAAATAACAAAAAGTGTAGCGTAGAAACCCCCCCTCCCCTTCCCCGTCCCCGTCCCCAACCCCTTTCCCTCCCCCAACCTTCCCCTTCCTCTTTTCCATCCCCAACCCGTCCCCTTTCTCTCCCCCAACCCTTCCCTTTCCCCTTCTACTTCCCCAACCTAATTATTCTGGTAAGAATTCCGATTGCGACGCCGCTAATTCAGACTCATCGAAATCAAGATCCTGTGCTGTTTATGGTTATCGGAGCTCCGGTGTTTCTAGGTTTTTGAATTTTCAGTCCTCCTCGAAGTCAGGCAGCTGCAAGCGCGAGCTTTCACCGAATCCTCGTGACTCTGCTGTTGTGAAAGACTCGAGCTCTCCGTCGCATGATTCTGATTCGTGCAGCGAAAGGGAAGAGTCATCGAATGGTGTGATTTCTTCGCAGGATTCGGGGAACGGTAGCGGGTCGGTGTATACGAAACCATGAACTCTCCCTCACTTGATTGTTGCCGTTACGAGAGGGAAATTTTATCGACACATGCACATACAATTTTGGATCGGAACGTGAAATTGAAGGATAATGGAAAAGGTTGTGATCTGAAGAGAAAGCAAGATCAGAGTAAAGGGAGTGCTGAGACTAGAACAACCAAATTCAGAAGATCATCAGCGCTGTTAGGATTTGGTTGAATTAGTCCCATATTGCTTAGGATAGCAAATGGAGTGGGTGGCCTAGGCTATAAATATGAGGCTAAGTTCTCCATTTGTTTTTGCACCAGTCGGAAACACTTTAAGCTTGTATCTGATTTTTCTTTTCCTCTATACTCTTTGATTAGAGAGTGTTGTGAGGTGTAGTTAGATATTTGCTTTGAGAGAGTGTGGGTGTACTGGGGTGCCGGTGTTAGAGAGAAAGAAGTCTATGTGTTGTAACAATTTTCACATAGTGATATTCTCTAGTTGTCATTTGACAACGGCCGTGGTTTTTTCTCCGGTAATTGGAGTTTCCACGTTAAATTCTTGTGTTGTGATTGTGTCTATTTTATTTCTCTGTCAAAGGTGTTTTCTCAAGGGGGAATGGTGTCTTATTCCCAACAAGTGGTATCAGAGCTTCGGTTCGGTTGCGGCTTGAGGTTGATCTTTGGTTGTTGTTGTTGTTGCTGGAAGGTAGTGTGACACTGTGAGAGTGCAGTTTGGAAATGTTCTGGCTAAGGAAAGACCTGGTATTTAAGTGTGTCCATTGTGACCCACCTCTCTTTTCTGGGGACCCTTCCTAGTGCACAGTTGAGTTATACTATTCCAGTATACAGTTGCAACAATGTCAGGATATTCAAGTGCTGTGAAGCTTGAAATAGAAAAATTTGATGGAAGAATCAATTTTGGCTTGTGGCAAATACAAGTCAAGGATGTGTTGATACAATCAGGTTTGCACAAGGCGTTGAAGGAGAAGATCTCTGGTTGCTCTCTCTATGAGAGAAGATGATGTTCTCTAGAAGACAAGAAGTATCCTCATGGTATTACCGCACTGCCATGGATAAGGATAAGTTGTGGCAATCGGGTCCACAATTGCACACGGGCATTAGTTGGCATTGAGATGCAAGGTGTGTGGCGGAGTTAGGTCGATGGCTGAAGAACTTCCAGGAAAAGCCAATTTGGAAGTTGCACCATGAATTTTCAGCAAGGTTTCGATCTGTACCAAGGCGAAATGCTTGGAGTGGTCTAATTCCAAGTGAGTATACTTTCATGGTGGAGTATGATAGTTCTCTGAACTATGATTGTCGGTATAGACAATGACAGCAAAGAATTGTCGGTGTTGACAATGGAAGCTGAAGATGTGTGACTATTTCAATCAAGGTGGAGATTGTTAGGATTTGGTTGAATTAGTCCCACATTGCTTATGATAGCAAATGGAGTGGGTGGCCTAGGCTATAAATATGAGGCTAAGTTCTCCATTTGTTTTTGCACCAGTCGGAAACACTTTAAGCTTGTATATGATTTTTCTTTTCCTCTATACTCTTTGATTAGAGAGTGTTGTGAGGTGTAGTTAGATATTTGCTTTGAGAGAGTGTGGGTGTACTGAGGTGCCGGTGTTAGAGAGAAAGAAGTCTATGTGTTGTAACAATTTTCACATAGTGATATTCTCTGGTTGTCATTTGACAACGGCCGTGGTTTTTTCTCTGGTAATTGGAATTTTCACGTTAAATTCTTGTGTTGTGATTGTGTCTATTTTATTTCTCTGTCAAAGGTGTTTTCTCAATGGGGAATGGTGTCTTATTCCCAACAAGCGCCTGTGGAGAACAAGACCCAACAGAATTTGGTGGTTGATGACGACGACGAGAAGAAGGCCAGATTGATGAGAAACAGGGAAAGTGCACAGCTTTCGAGGCAGAGGAAGAAGCACTATGTGAAAGAGCTTGAGGAGGTGCGGTCAATACATTCAACAGTTGCTGATTTGAGTAGCAAGATTTTGTTTGTGATGGCTGAGAACGCCACTTTAAGGCAGCAATTGGGTGTTGGTGGGATGTGCCCTCCTCCGCCACCTGTTCCTGGGATGTATCCTCATGCTGCTCCCATGGCCCTCATGCCTTATACATGGATGCCATGTGCTCCATATGTTGTTAAGCCTCAAAGATCTTAGGTTCCCTTGGTCTCCATTCCAAAGTTGAAGCCTCAGCAACCTGCTTCATCAAAGAGTAAGAAGTCTGAGGGTAAGAAAAGTGAGGTGAAAACTAAGAAGGTTGCTAGCATTAGTTTGTTGGGTATGGGAAAGCAGAGGAGAAAGACAAAGGAGAAGGACGTCAGGTTGGGAAAACAGAAGGAGAAGGGGAAGGATTGCAGGAGAAAAAGGGGACGGGTTAGGGATGGGGAAGGGGAAGGTTGGGAATGGGGAAGGGAAGGGGAAGGAACAGATTGAGCATGTGGGGGGAGGGATTCTACGCTACGCTTTTTTTTTTTTTGGGGTTCTATGCTACACTTTTTTTTTTAAACGACGTCGTTTTAAAGTTTCGATGAACGGAAAATGTCTCAGAGACTATTATGAGTCTTAGAGTGCAATTTCAATGATCAATTTGGATAATTATTAACTTCAGGATTATTTTAAAACTCGAATGCAATTTCAAATATTGCTTTAAGACTTAACTTGTTTTCTCAATGAACAAATAAGGACTTGATTGTGTGAGTATATATCCATAAATTTTCCTTCACCATTGACCCATCTCTACACGATATTGACAGGGTGGAATTCGCTAAATACATGTAAAAAAAAAGTTATATCTCAACATTTTTTTTGTCTAATCTCATTATTTATATATATATATATATATATATATATATATATATAAAATTATTTGATAATTAATATGTGAAAAGATATATTCAAATAAAAACGACAGAATTAATTACCATAAAATATTTTGTTAAGTTAGCATAAGATGTATAATAATAATTATTATTAAACACCACAGGGATCATATTTATAAACAATTTATTGTGCACATTAGAAAAGCTAAAAAAATTTGAACTTACTAAAGACAAACCTAAATATTTGGACTTTGGTCTCTAAGAAATAAAGATAAGAATGTTTTAAATTTTTTTTTAAAGATTAAAGCAGTTAAACAAGCCCAGTAATAGCTTAGGGATAAAAGCAAGCAAGCAATAAAACCTAATTGTTGTGCTATTGAGAAGCTGCCACCAGAACCCTAATTTCACAGCCGCAGGAGCTTCCACAATGGTTCATCTCTTCTTACTCCGATATCTTCTGCTTCTTCTTCTTCTTCTCTGCTTAATCCCTCACATTCTCCCTTTCGTTCTTCTTTTTCAGACTTTCAAGCGTAGAAATGGCGGAAGAAACAAGCATGGCCGCGGCCACGTCAAATTCATCCGCTGTTCCAACTGCGGCAAGTGCTGCCCTAAGGTACTCTCCTTCTTTCTCCGTTCAGATTTGTTTCTCACTCCTCTTAGATTAATTTTTCTTTAATGAAATTCACAGGACAAATCGATCAAGCGGTTCCTTGTGAGGAACATTGTTGAGCAAGCTGCAGTTCGTGATGTTCAGGAAGCCTGCGTCTATGAGCGTAATTCTTATTTCACATAATCTGTCTATCTCTGTTTATCAAGATTTGTGTTCTTTTGTTGCTGCATTATTTTGAATTTATGAATTTCTATTGTTTTGATTTGTTGGTTGTAGAATACACTCTTCCGAAGTTGTACGTGAAGATGCAGTATTGTGTTTCCTGTGCCATCCACTCTCATGTCGTGAGGGTGCGTTCTCGCACCGATAGGAGGAACCGCGAGCCGCCACAGCGCTTTGCCAGGCGCAGGGTATGCCTGTTTCGCCATTCTTTTAACTTCTCCACAATCTGTTGCGTATTGATTCTAATGAGCTCAAAATGTTTTAGATAATCTTTAGCTACGTTGATACACATTTTGTTCCTAAACTGTGGAGTATTGCAGTGCTTGGATAACTAGTTGGAACTTGATATTAATGGAAAGAATTGAGGCTGATACTAATCTCCTCTTTTCATATATAGAACGGTTATAGAGAACGGAGTGCTACTCTTTCATATTCATTTGAAGAAATCTCATTTCTTTAAATTGTAATTTAGGCAAATCATAGTTCTACATCTTGCAATTGCATGTCTAGAACTTGATATTAATGGAAAGAATTGAGGCTGATCCTAATCCAATCCACTAAGAATTGCGTCTCGTCCGCCTTTTAGTTTTAGCTATACTCAGATTTTAGAACTGTGATGTCAATTTTGCATTCTTATAACATTGTCTTCTTGAGCTTGTTCACTGGAGCATGTGAATGTGATTGACTGCATAAATGAATGGGACTCCAAACTTTCAGTCTTCTTTAGGGTAATTGGTTATGCATTCTTTCTTTTGGATAAATGATAATATGGCCTACATATTTGAATAGACTTGTGACTTTTGTGCCTAGGAATTGTAAGTGATGGTTAATCAATTTTATATGTCTTTTATGTACCATTTACTGGTTTTTTGATGATTGTATTTGTTTCTCATTTTAAAGGATGATGCACCAAGGCCCGGTCAGCCTGGTCAAGCACCTCGTCCTGCTGGTGGAGTAGGAGCTGCCCCTCGAACTTAACTCAAATTCTGAGATCGGCCATGTTGCATCGATTTTGTGATAATCCTTAATTACTATTGTTTTATATTTTGAATCTCAGTTACGTTTACGGTAAAATTATTTTCCCCCTATAGTTGCATGAATTACTCAATTGTCATGATTTTCTGTTTTGGATAATGGACACCGATTATATAAAGTTTAGCGTTTTGGAGGGGTAATTTTTTTTATTATTTTAAAATGGTTATAGTTATTGAAATTCTTTGGATAAAAAATCCAGACTATGGCAAAACTCAAATGATCCATATGCCAAGTCTCTCGGGAAAATAATCATGCTAGTAGATTTCATTTTTTATTTTATTCTTCCTGTTTTATTTTCTTTTAAATATTATAATTATATATATTTTTTTTAAAAAAATAACATAATATTAATAATGTTTTAAAAGACAAATAATTAAAGATAAAATGAATTTAATATTTTGAGATAATTTAAAATAATTAAAGAGTTTATTTCTTTAAAAGGTGGTATCATTTAAAAGGTGTGTATCATATGTGGTCATAGGGTTTATCTTCTTGTATCTATTTGCTCATGTTTATACCTTATGCATCCAAATGCTTTCTCTATGAACAAAGAAGGGCTTGATTGCGAGTATATATCCAGTAATTTTCCTTCACCATTGACCCATCCCTACACGTTATTGGTAGGGTGGAATTGGCTAAATACGTGTAAAAAAAAAGTTATATGATATATCTCAACATTTTTTTTGTCTGATCTCATATATATATATATATATATATTTGATAATTAATATGTGAAAAAGTATATTCAAATAAAAACAATGACAATAATTACCATAAAATATTTTGTTCAGTTAGCATAAGATGTATAACATTGTATTGTTCAACATACAGTAACATTTTTTACAAATATAATCTACATTCTTAATTTAGTATATTATATGGAGACATGAAATAAAAGGAGAAACATAAAAATAGATTCCAAAGCAAAATGGAGAGAATAATTGATAGAAAACCAAAAGTATAAAAAATAGTCAGAATTGTCCATTATTTGTACTTTTAATTAAAGATTAAAAGGATATCTAAATTGACGGTAAGACTTTCCTACACAACCATGCTTTTATACAAGATAAGACAATTATAACTGAATCTCAATATCTCTCAAGACCAGTGAGATAATAAATTAACAATTCTTCTAAACTATCACTACTTTTAAGTAATCACGAATAACTACTAAATTCTTTGAAGTTCTAACACAAAAAAGAATCATCGTCGACTAACTACAACCAAGTTTCTAAATTTTCAGTTAATTTCTTGAGCTACAAAAATAATGACAGGTAAATTTAGTAGGGTCAACTACATATATTAGACATGAAAAATCCCTATCATCAATATTAACAGATACCACATTCCACATTTCCACTTAAAAGCAGCCACAAAAATAATTGCAATAAACCAAAATAATGCGCAATGCACAAAGTTTGCTTCATTTCCCACAATGACTGACTTCCTCCATCGTGCCTACGGCCGTGCCGCCATCAGCTCCATCTCTATCACCACCATCATTGTCTCCACTACTGCCACTCCGTATTACTAGACATTAACATCATAAGTCCCCAAAACAAACATGGTCACATATCACATATTCAACTTAAAGCAGCAACATAAAGATCTACAATGAATATAGTGCACAAAGTTTCATTACTTGCCAATGACCAATCCTACAGGTTGATACTTGATAACATGAAAATCCTATATTATATTACAGGCAAATTAGGCACAGCTAAGGTGCAGTTTGGTAACAGTTCATCAACCAAAGTATTGGCATAGGCTATGATACAATTAACTAGCTAGTAATTTAAGATTATACCCACATTCACCATTGAAAACACCCTGAGAGTAAAACTGAAATGCTTGTCCACTAGCTTCAACTGATACTGAGATAGGTTGGGTATTCACTACCCTCAGCATTTCTTGCTCATTGTTTGGAGTTATATCGGAGTAACCACTGATCCTGGCCACAGGATTCATATTTTGTGCGTCACACATCCCATCTTTGGCCGTGTATGGGTAATCTGTTTCGCTGCTAAGACCTTGATTTTCTATATATTCAAATGCTTTGTCTACGTAGTATCCGCCGCAACCGTTGTTGGTGACGGTAGCGCAGTCTACCAATTGTTGCTCAGACAATGAAGGCAAGTTTTCCGTTTGGATTTTGATAATTCCTTCAACTGATGCCACCGCAGAAAAAACCCAACAACTCTCTGCAGTTATAACGCAAAATACGAGTTAATTATTCACTCCAATTATATTAAGTGTATATCAAAATTATTCATCAGTATAAAATATTCGTATTAAAGTATAAAATAAAAAAAAAAAAAAAATATATATATATATATATATATATATATATATATATATATATATATATATATATATATATTTGTACACAAATAAATAATACTGATTCTATTCTATAAATAACATTTTCGTTATTCACCAATAAAAGCTTTCAATAAGATTGTCCAAGTATATACATGCATGATGCATGGATTCAAATGTTGCAAGCATGCATTATTAGTACGTTAGAGACAATTATTACATACCGCAAAACTGCCCCTGGTACTTTCTGTCGTTGACAGCTCCTTTCTCTCTCCAATCCAAGCTAGGCTCAATGTTATTAGCACTCATCATGTTGTAATCAAATCCGCTGTTGCTGACGTTCCGATGAGGTTGTTTGTTGTGGTGGTGGATAGCTCCAGTGTGAGAGGCAAAAAATTCTTCATGGCTTAAGTCAGCAAAAGGGTTTAGGCTCAACTTGAAACTCTTGTTTCCTTCTTTATTGAACCTCTCTATAAACTCTAAGTTATGCTTGAATATCTCTTGTCGTTTGGTTTTTTCTTCATTGTCTTTGTAGGTCCGGCCGTACAAGTTCATCCATTGTTCATGTTTCTGGACAATAGATGACTCATCATAGATTGGACGAAAAGACTTGGCACGAGATATGCAAGTTCAGAGGAAAAGGAAGATGGCAACACGTAATTTCATGACTAAAGCCATTATTGCTGGACGCAAGCAATGTCTTAAAATGGTTTGAGGGATGGGTGTGTGAAGAATTCAGCTTCCATTGCGGGTTTATATATACAAGTTCATCACAGTATCCTGTTAGCTAGTTTTTTTGATAGAGTTTATATGGCTGAAAAATATCACAATTTTCTAATAGTCTACTTTGCAATGAAAAAATTAATGACTGACAAGGACAAGAAAAAATTTTTCATGGTTTGAGGGATGGGTGTGTGAAGAATTCAGCTTCCATTTCGGGTGTATATATACAAGTTCATCATTAGCTAGTTTCTCTGATAGGGATATATGGCTGAAAAATATCACGATTTTCTAATAGTCTACTTTACAATGAAAGAATTAATGACTGACAATGACAAAGAAATCTTTCAAAGAGTCTTTTCTTCTTAGGTGAAAACTCAGGTGTAGTCGACTTCACGTGAAGTTGATAGCTGAGAGCTGTTAAATGATTTGACTGATTTGACTAAATTTTCATCTAACAGCTCTCAGCTATCAACTTCACATCAAGTCGACTGCACCTGAATTTCTATCTTCTTCTTATTAAGAAAGTTTATGGACCACCACCCATTTTATAATAAAACCAAGTTAGAAATGTGTGTAGTTGTTATCTATTATGTATTTATAATATCACCATTTTAAAGAGGAGAATTATAAAGTACAAATGTTATATGGTATGGAGATACAAAGATTTTTTCTTTTTTAATTTTCAAAGGACACGTAATTGTTTTTCTCAAAGCAAGGCAAAAAAATGTGATAGCTCATTAACTCTTCAATAGCTTGCTTAATTGTCTGATCTCTTAGCCAAATCATATTCATCACTCATCAGTTACACTAGCTATAAAAATGATGCCTGCTTTTGCCTAGTATGACTGTGCAGAGTGAAGATGATCATCCAATCTCACGCAGTACAGAGAGGGAAACAACAAAAGCCTTTTCATCTTGTTTAAGATTATAAAGACTGCATAGAGGTAAACCTGCAACCTTCCATGCAAATCCGCATTTACCAACTTGCTTCACTGCCATGGCATGGTCATAAGTAGCATTATACACAGCCAAAGCATCAATATAAATATCATTTATGTCTCTTGCACTATCTTCCATATTGTCAGCACCATCATACAGTTTCTACCCAAAAAGGAAAATTCCCATCAGCATACACTGTTTATGGTAACATCCAGGGGGTAAAAAAAAAATGTGCTTACATATAGAATGAGGGTATATACAAATAATATAACTAGAAAAATATGAATTTTACCTGCTTATAATATTTGATGACTTCATCTGCCTTCTCTTTGGAAGCATCTTTGTCATTTTCTTTGTCTCTTAAGGCAGCATCCATATCACTCCTATACTCCTCATATAAATTTTGCCAATTTTCCAATCTTGTTTTAGGTACTTCAATATCAAAACAAGGGAGTTTTTTTATTTCTGGTAACATGGACAGGACGATAATCAGCATACATAAAATGGACAGATTGTACATCACCTTATATAAAGTACTTGGAGGAAAATAAATAAATAAATCATGAAGGTAGGCTTCAAAATCACGTTAAGGTTGCTGTCTTATAACCAGAAGATTGCAAGTTTGAATCTTCATAAACACCCCCTCTCCACTATGAAAAAGTAGAGCAATATACATTTATCATCCTGGGACCTCGCCAGATGGTAATGTTATGCGCTTGACAATCCTTTTCTATATTTATATAAATAAATAAACACCTGACTTAAATGCAAGTCCCCACCTATTGCAGAATCTTCTTTATGTTGCCATCTGCGAACCTCATCATATATCATTCCTAACACAGAGGTTGAAGTGAATGATTTCTCCTTTTCCATATAATGTGGGAACAATTCTGCAGACAACTCTTTTGGGACTTCAATCTGTTGATAAAGTACATGTGTCAGTTCAGACTGGAAAACTCAGATGGTATTCATTCTGGAAAGCATTATTTGTAAATATTTACACGAATAAAACCAAATACAAAGTCATGTCATCTATTTGACCACACGGCACCAGAAACATGATTTTTCAATCCCGAAACAAACATTTAAATAGTAGAAAACTGAAAACCCCAGATGATAGAATAGATATAAAATATTGCATCTATTGGCAATGACTGGCAACAAATGAATAAGAGAAGTTTAGGACAATTGATCAGCAGAAAAGAGACATGCACCCAGATTTGCACGCCATAATGAATATGCAAAGTAGTACATAAAATAAATTCTAATATTTACAGATAACAAAGTTCATCATGATAACAGTAAATTTAATCAAGTAATGACTGCATTGCCAACAATCCAAGATCATGAAATCCCATGATTGGGAAGCCCAGATCAACCTATAGACTTCGATGTGACAAATAGTTCCATGTTGAGTGAGAAGAAGCACCAACACAACTGCTAATTGATTGGTCAAGAAAAGTCATGGAGTCCACAAGCAAACACCAGATATAAAGCAATAATAGAATGATGCGGTCAAACTAACCTTACGACCACTTTTCTTCGGAGCATCCAATGCAACATAATATATATTAACCAATCTAATTATGTTTTCCTTCACTCTTTCCTTCTCCTCTTCATTTCTTATGGTTAAAAATCGATCCATGATTGCCATCCAGCTATCAGCAGCTGCACCTATTGCAATGCTGAAAAATAGAAAAATAAAAATAAAAGAAAATCCTTAAGACCAATTGGAGATTGTGTTCCACCAACAGCCTTCTTACCTGGATTCACTATGTTATAAAAGAGTGGTTATCTAGAAGAGATGAGCATGACATACATGTATGTATTTAAATCTAATTTTGCCTGCAGTACCCTGCACAATTTTCACTTCTGGAAAGCATGTATACGACTAGAATTCTACAAATTTTTATATATATAGCTGCAGATTCACCTTGGTTCAAATCGAGTCTTTAGGTATAGTCTAAAAAGCCGTTCCTCAAATTCATCAGAAGACATATCACGTGGTTCTTTAACATTTTGTTCTTTATCACGTGGTTCTTTATCATGAGGTTCTTCAGGTCGAGTTTCTATCCAAGGGTCACTCTGTCTGAAGGATTTTAATAGCTGCAGCATTTCAAACTTGAATGGTCAAATTAAACTACTTTAAAGACCCTCGGAGAATAACAATGGGACAACAATGCAATAAACAAATTTAGTGAGAAGAATAAATTGAATTCAAACAGGGAATGGAACCTCAGAATTTTGTGAAACCCAGTACATGTCTCCATCAAAATCGCCTCCGGCAATCTCATCTGCCACAGAGCGAGGACCAACACATGGGAAGAAAATTGCATATTTGCTATCACCAACATAAGATTTTAGTTCCTCCAAAGGTACTGCAACCATTCTGTGAATGTCCCCAAAATGTAAACCTGGATTTCTGTAAACTAACACCTCCCCTGTAATTGGGCCATTTTCACTACAAAGAAAAAGGAACAATCAGCTCAGACATAATAATATTAAATTGCAAAAATTGTTCCACTTTTTTTTAAAAGGAACACTATAGAGCATGATGCAGCTAAACATGGTCATAGCATTTTGTTCTACTCAATATTGCATACCGTTCATTCTTGGCAAAAATGGCCATTTTCACTACAACGATGTATGTGTCATCAAGACAAATATTCTGTTTTCATTAGTTTTGACTTTTGAATATCAAATACATCTAAAATTTAGAAAATTTTCTGGACAAAAGATTAATTAATACCAAAGAGTAAAAGATTTACACTTACTGAATTACACAAACTTGATTTCTTTCTAATTTTCCAGTGGGATCAACAGTCCCCATCAAATAGAAAGAATCTGGTATATAGATCCTCCCTCCTCTAAGCTTCTTCATTTCCTCCTTTGCAAATACGGACAATTGAAACTGCAAATGCGGCTCTTCAATAGAAATCCCACATAAGATCATTCGCATTGCAGTGTAATCATCCATCTCACCATGGTTTAGAGAAGCTGCATGTAAATGATGGTAAGAAAGCTTTGCTTGGTGAGATTTCAACACATTTAAAACAGTATATCACTTCAATTCATATCCAAAATAACTAAACAAGTAAGACCTTGATGAAATATGACAAAATAAATCTACTAATCTGCATGAACAACCTCTAAATGCAGCGCGCTTATTAGAGAAGATTTGATCAACTTCTTTCAGATTATCCTGAAGTACTTCAATGAAGTATCCATTTGGAACTCCACCATAGCTTAGAAGTGCAATGAGATATTTAGACAAGAATGAGCGATTTGGGTGATTGCTGAAACATGTGGAACTTAGTTAGTGAAAGAACAGTAGATAGTTTGCTAGGCATCTCATAAGAAAAAAGCTTGAACAATGTACTATCTATTATTGGTTGCAAATTTTGGGCAACATAGAATCATCAAATAGTGTCCTTTTGGATGCATATATCTACCTTCACCAAACCCAACCAGGTGAAACCCGCATCTCCTTCAAGCACCCATATTAAGGAAATCATTATATGCCTCTTTAGCCCATTTATATCGAGGATTATTAGTAAATGGTGAAATGTAAATATAAACAATAAAGCACAGCACTGAAAGGGCCCATTTTTTAATGGTCTGGTGGACCGCTAAAGTTGTGCATCCAGATGAAACACATAAATCGATAAAAGCAAATACATTATCCCGTTAACAAGTAATATGTGAATGGACATTATACTCCATCAGCTTCTGAAATAATTTAATTATCAAAATAATGATAACTACGCCAAAATACTAGCAGGAAAGGTGATGAAGTGAAAAACCTCGTTCCCACTACTTCTAACGAATCTATGCTTGGAGCATTCTCAAGTTCTTTGTCGCTCTTAACTTTAATCATTGAATCCCGAACCTGGATTGTCCTAGGAGGAAGCTGCAGAAAAGGTATACTTTACCATAATGTTTTTCTTTATCTAGAGAAAATAAATTATTTTATAGAATAAACCACAATACCTGTCCAATTCTAAGTAAGAGAGTATGTCAAGCACCTCTAGTAACCAGGAAAAATATATTGGAAAACTAAAATACCAGCATGCCCTATGCAGATAAATTTGGGTTTATACACTTCTGTAATATAGTCCACCAATGTTAAATTGCAATAATATTTTATAAACATATCACCTATGTTATCCTTCTCATCATTATAAGACTACATGTTCAACTTAATCATTGAGAACCAGAATAAAAACAGTGGAGCAAAATATGGAAATACCAAAAAGTATCTTATGATCTATCTACACAGAGTTATAATTTACATATCAATTCAGACAGCTTAAAAAGCACTCAGCAAACTAGGGGTTCCATAATATTGACTAGATAAACATATGCCAAGGAAGAAATCATGACTTTTAACCAAGAGTTGTTCAAAAACATACCGTATGATTAACCAAAAGCGTGCCTTTAATAGCAGAACCCTTGTGGAAGAGACGGCACTGGATCAGCAAAGGCTTTATGGGCAAAAGGGAAAATTATAAATTCTATTAGGACAACATCCGCGCATATGACATGAACAAGCAATATGAAAACGTCATTGCAATATTAAAACTGGCAAGGAAACCATAGAAATTGACCATCCCCCATTGTATCATCAAAAGCTAACAGATCGGGAGTTTCCTAAGTTTAAAGACAGCCATAAGCACAGAATACTCACAAAGGGGCTAGATCATAAAGCATATTGAAATATTTCTTGGCATTTAAAATTTGTCATTTACTTCACTAGAAAAATACCAACAAAAGGAGAACCAGAATATGATAAAGTACAGGGAAAAACATATTGCATTATGGATGACTTCTTATTCTTATGGAAGACATGATGCAAAAAAAAAAAAAAAGACACCAGAAAAATAAAGAGCTTCCATCCAAAATTTTTCTCTTCCATGCATCAACTTTAGAACAGATTTTATGTGTGCAGTCATTAAAGTCAAAAGATAAAGCACAAGCCACCATTTCGGAGAGTATATATAAACCACGAAAGGTGAAAACTTGAGTTCATCCTTTCACAGGAAGTGAAAAAAAATGTTTAATCCACCAACCAAAACTGTGGTTTTGCAACATAATTTTTTTTTTCTTTTTAATGTGGATTCTTAACAAATGACCAGTCATTGGGAAAAAAAAGGAATTTAACTGAAGAACAATTTAGTGGAATATACACTAAAAAGTCGAGATACCTTCGTGACTTTATTTTTGGCAGTTCCTTTAAACACACTGGTAGGGAAGGACGACGCCAAGTCTTCTGAGATGAACCCAGTTCCATCTGTATGAATACGCAGTTTGCCATCTATATCAGGAATTCTTTCTCCTTTTTCATCCTAATTCCCAATGACAAGGGAGGTCAAATAATAATAATAATTTGCTTCATGCAAGACTGTAAATTATAAAAATTGAGTATATTGGCAATTGACTATACCAGGCAATATTCATCATCAATTTGCTTAACATTCACACTAGCCAAGTCAATGTCAAGTTTGAACGTCTTTGATAGAAGAAGAGAGAATCTGAATACCACTACAGTTAGTTTCTTGGACAAAATCTATTACAAGGTGATTAAGTGCAGGCCAAATAAAATATGGATATCTAAAATAAAGTATTTGTCATACTACCTGGCCATATACTTATCCACACTAGCTAACGTGTGAGCATGCATAAACAAACATCTAGCTTCAATCATAGTCCGATCTTCCAGAATGTACGATGCCCTCTCATCAGCAGAAGAAAGTGACTTCATCCTAACAAAATAACATTTTACAGAGGACGATGCTGGGTCCTTCTTCTTCTCTTCCTTTCCACCATCTTTAAAAACTGCTCAATTGGTGGAAGATGTATGTTACATGCCAGTCACTACAAGTTTCTTAAACAACTCAAGAGATAACATCTGATATATGACACAGTAATGATTTATTAAAATAGAATATTATATATCAAAGGATAAAATTAAAAAGCAAATTTCTCACTCTATTTAGTAGTTAAATCATAATTGGAGGTTAGCCAGAAAAGGGAGAGGGGGTAAATATGAAAGAACAAGGATAAAATGGTTACCAAAAAAGCGATATAATCTAAGCCCAACTTGGATCCCTTCCTTTCCAAACTTCTCATACAGGTTGATAGCCTCATCAACAGTGATTCGCGTCTTCGTGACACTTTCCTCCTCGGAGAATTTAACAAGTAAGACATTGTCATCCCCTAACGTTCTCTGTAGGTGTGTTCTTGAGCTCTGTATAACAGGACCCTGAGAGATTGATATACATACAGGAGCAATAAAGTAAAGCATTAGCATAGAAATAAAATATCTATGTAGAAAAATAACCAATATACAGGCAGCTTATTGATACAGACAATTCATAAAAGTATACTAATTTTAATGCTATACAAATGGAGACCTTGATGGCATTAAAACCACCGAGTGGTTACAAAAATTTTGACAGTACAAGAAAACAATGCCGAGATCTACAAACCTTGAATCTTAAGCTCCCATCCGTAGAAACATAGCATTGATATACATGTGGCCTACTAGAATCCCAGTCAACATACTGAAGAAACCAAGGTTGTCGTTAGTACAAACAGAAAAGAAATTTAACACAATGAAAGAGCATCATGTTGATATGCATCATTGTAGACTGTAAAAGTCTTCTATCCCAAGGCTAAACAAGATCTTCCCATTCTGTTAAACAAAATTTTGATTTCTGTATGTCAAGCACTATTTAAACAATTAAAAGTTCAACAAGTGAAGTTTACTAATGCAAATTTTATGACTACCATAACTGCCAAACATTAAAATTTGAAACAAAAGACAACTTGATTGCAGATCTCAGAGTTGCACTTAAACCAATTGCAAAGGAATAAACTATCTCAAATTACTAAGAGTTCATGATATTTACCGATTGCCGATCGCGGCAATCCTTTATATATTTATGCCCCACATCTTGCCATATTGTTCTCTCAAACCTTCCCATGGGCAAATCTTTCAAGCTGCTAATATAGTCCGGTTGAAGAGTCTCAAGACTCTCCCTGTAATTGTATGAATGAAAACAGAATTATATGCAAGGAAAAACCAAAAACCAAACAGAAGAATAGCCAAGATGCACTGAGCTTACCCTCCAATGTAACTCAACAGCAGAAAGGCCCTTCTGAACTCCAATTCTCCAAGTGCCTTCATCTGTGGACTAAGCATTTTCTCTTCTCTTCTTTCAGCATAAAAATCCAAGGGGTTTCGTTTAAGTTCTGTAACAACGGCCTGAGAACTGCCTAAACCAACTGTATCTGTAGCTTCAAAAATGAACGACAAAGAGTGAAGCTTGTAAATGATCCCACAATGGCACTAAAAGCCCTACTAACGACATTAAAACAGTGTTATGTTCCTGACAGAAGCACGGTACTTTATTAATGAATCATAGTATCACACTCAACATTGCATTTGCAGTACTCATGGTGCACAAATGACACTCTATTTATTCATACAAACAATCATGCAAAAGAAAAACAAACTCAAAAAATTAAACAAAACAAAAATAATTTTGACAAAAGGGTGGGGGCAAAACCGGAAAATAATTTAGTCTTGAAAAAAGAAAGGAAAGTGGAAAACGACGTTTTAAACTCAATATGCTATGCACGTAAGAAATAAGATCAAGCAGATAGAGATTACAAGTTCAAATTTGTCAATAGTTAAAAAGTTCCATTTTTTTCCTAAAGAAAAATCAAAAGAGGAAGCAAAGAAGTGAATAACTACTCCTTTTCCTGTGTAACTGAACCCAGCAACGAGTGAAAAGATGCAAACTCGAAGTAAAGAAGCATACTTTGGTGGTGCTGGCTCATCGTGCGCGTAGCCGAACCGGTGAAACCGTTGGGAGAGAGAGTAGAAGAAGCAAAAGGGGAGTTCGACGGAGAAGGAAATGAAGATGGCGATGATGAGGCAGTTGATTGTTTGATCAAGTAAACTATGAATGCGCTTAGAGTCGACTTGATTTTGGAGTTTGAGATTTTGTTAAGTAAATTAAGGGCTTCTTGCTCGCCAATTTCAGCGAGCATGCGCCTGACTTTAGAATCTGGAGGACTCTGGTTCTGTTCCTTGCAGATGCGCTCTAGAAGATTGTCCACCGAAGCTGGAAGAGGCACCACTACTTGCTCTGTGCCATTGTTACTCGCCATGTGTTTGTGAAAATAAATAAATATGTGAAGAAGAAGAAGAAGAAGAAGAAGAAGAAGAAGAAGAAGAAGAATTGGTGAAGAACAGTGAAAAGAGAGCGTGTTAGGACTAGGAGTGAGGACACTGAAGAGTGGTGACTATACATGATTCTGCGTTTACATATAAGTATATAACGGTTGAAATATGATTGAAGAATTTTAATTATCAATTTTAGGTGGGTTGATTATTATATCTGAATTTTTAATTTTAATAATTAAAAAAAGGCAAATGGTATATTTTAATATTAAATATAAAAAAATATTAAAAATATATTATTAAATTAAAAAATTAAATTAATAATTAAATAATAATAAATTTTAATATCTTTTAAATATATAATAATATATGAAAGATATATTGTTTGGTTTTCAAAATTTTAAAGAATACTATAAAATTTAATAATTGAGTTATTAAAATACGGTTAATATCTACAAAACAATCGAAAAAAATGTTTAAAAAAAATAACGATTTTTTTAGGAAATTAATTAGGAGGGTTAGAGGGTAGTTAATTAAAATTAATTCATTGAAAAATAAAAAATTAATCTTTTATTATTTTAATTTTTAAAATTTTAAAATTAAAAATATAAAATTTTGTTTGAGTTAGATTTATATTATAGTTAATTTTTTAAAATTTTTTCAAAAAATAAATGAATAAAATTGGTGGAGTGTAAAATGGGTGACAACTGACAAGACATAAAGCTGTAACTGAGTTTAGTAGTACTGTGGTAGCCTAGTAGTAGTGGTGTCTCCTCTCCAAGACTCTACCATGCGCTTTTGTTTGAAATGCTCTCCTTTGGGGTTAACTTAGCGGACAAGTATTATTTAAATAAGATAAAAAAAATCTAAAAATAAATATTTTTATTAAAATTTGATCTGTATTTAATTATTAATAAAAAAAATAATTTTATATCATTAAAAATATCAATAATAATTAATTAATAATTATAAATTATAAAATTTGTTAATCTTTTAACATTTCTCTAAAAAAAAGTAGTGGTTGGCCCTAAACAGTAGACACTAGACAATTAAATTTCTTTTTAAATTTAATTTTAGTTATAAATATGCTATGATCATGACCTAATTGGAGGATATAGATTTTCGTTTGACAATGTATGAATTCAATAGGAAGGATTTGCGTGTCTTTCTTTTACGACAGTTACTTATTATATATAGTTTGATTCTCATATATGATATATAGATTGTCATTCCTTTCTGTTCATGAAAAATATTTTTTGAAAAGTGATAGGGATTAATAATTTTATCAATATCAATTAATATTTTGGTCTAATATTTTATTTTTATGTTATTAAAATTTAATATTTAATATTGTTAAATATTAATAAAAAATAATTAATTATGTTAATTACCTAATATTACTTTCAATTTTTTTATTGCGTTATTCCAATTTTAGTCTAAGTGCGGCCAAAAGCAAAACCAAGATGCTAGTGCATAGATTGGTTGAATAATGGAGAAGGGATAGCCCACAAAGAAAAAATACTTCCTATTAGAAAAGCATGGACAAATAACCTATGGCCACGGCTCATTAATGAACCAAAAGGAAGTTATATTATAAGCCAACTACTTAAATGAAAATGTTAAAAACATCTTTTTTATGAAAATTTTTGTGTTAAAAGTATATTTTATTTGTTTAGCCATATTTTAAAAAAAAAACAAAAATAACACTTTTGTAACACATCATAATCAAATCATACATTTTATTATCTAATAGTAAAAAAGAAACATCTTCATATAAAGACAATAGTAAAATCTTCATAGTAATATCCGCCGTATTATAAACCCTAAACTTATTCTGTAGTTGACAAGTTGGTTACATGAAGACTCAATGAGATTTTTGAGGACTTTGTAGAACTACAAACCACTGTGTGAATGTGTATGTAAAAAAGAAAAGTTTAGGCACCAGCAACTTTTTTAAATTCTATTTAGCATGTAATCAGTAAGGAAAAATAAGCCATTAGATGAAATCTTACACTAATCTCACATCATTAAAATCATCATTAATGACTATTTGATGGCTACAAATATAAAAAATTGCTGTCCCTAACATTCCTCGTAAAATACACAACTATACAGATATAGAAAATATTAAAGAGAGAGAATTTTGGATATAAACATTTGTATTTTGGAGAGGAAATTTTTTAAATTGAAGCATTCATATTGATAATATTTCTTCAGCCTTAATAAATAAAGCACTGAAAACTACATTGATCGATACAACTTAAAAAGACATCACACACACATGAAGGGGAAAAAAAACTGAAAGATAAGATAATTCAAATATGTTGATCATGTTTTGCTGATGATTTTTTCCATAACAGTTTCAAGGAGCAATTTGAATATAATCACTCAGCCTCCCTATTAGTTTCTATTTGCCTTGGGCTTACTTATGACCAAGGCTTCCAAACTCAAGATAACCTACTGTTCGTCGTCCTTGACTATAATTAGGCCTGCATCCTGATCCATTGAAAAATGGTACTAACAAAATTATTTAATTAATTATCCACAAAAAATCAAGTTGGGTTGGTCTAATACTTAGCTCACTAGTCCGCTTAAGCAAGTGGCGGGGTTTGAATAATCTATTACACAAGATAATCATGCATCTAAGACCTCTCAAGGAAGCGAACAGTATAAACAAAGGAGCCTAATAACTCTCATCTTAGCTACCTTAACACTTTTGATTTGAATATCGAATTTACTTATCATTACAATATTTTCGGACTACAGCAACACCTAATTTTAGTGAAATAGACAACGGTGAAAACCGCTGTTTATTATGATAATAAAGGCAGATTATTTTTTAAGGTTTGCCTTGGATAAAAAGGTTTTTAAATGTGTGTTTATTACCTCAAAACTTGAACAAATTCAAAGACGCGTGGAATAGGATGATACCAACAACGACAATAATAATATAAGGTATGCGATAATTTAGGAAAGAAAAGCAAAGAAGATGAAAGCTTAAACTAAAGTTGATTATGAACCTTGGTGTGTGCTCAAACTAAGTGTAACAGAATCTTCAGTATTATCATTGGTGGCCGACAGAGAAGAAGCATATTGTGATGGAGAAGGAGATGAAGAAGATAAGTCCTTTATCATGGTTATAACGAAACCCCCAAAAGACTTTTGGATTTCCCTTTCTTTAATACAGTTGAGAATATCAAGAGCTCGTTGCTCTCCAATGGCAGCGAGCTTCCTTCTCACAACGGAATCCAATGGCGGCTTCTTCTGTTCATTGCATATCTGCTCTATCAAAATCTCCACTTTAGTTGGAAGAGGAACTTGCTCTGTGCAATTCACCTCAACTGGCATTAGTTTTCGCAACAAAGGAACTTGAGATGATAACAGATATAGAGCGATCAATTTTATGACTTGGATTCAGCTATATTACATTAGAAGATTTCCAGAAATTATTATTTTTCGTGGTGAGTTAGTTATTAATATTTAAAAATATATGGATAAAGTATGTTATTAAATTATTAAATTAAAAGAATTAAAATAATAATTAAATGATAGTAAAAAATAATAAATTTTAATAGACTACTAATATTTTTCATAGGTATATGTAAATTTTATTTTTAGTGAATTTTTTTTTTAAATAAATGTATTGAAAACTTAATTTTTTATTTTAATAATTTTTTTTAATTTATAATTTCAACACATATGTTAGATAAATCTTAAATTAAAAAAGTTTCTAATCAATTAACTATTAATAGTCTTTAATTCTTAGAACATAATTAATTGTTATTTATTAATTAAAGTAATTTTGTTTAAAGAGTTTCAATTTAAAATAATTTTATTTTAATTTTTATAAATTAAAAATCAATTATTTAAATAAAAATAAGGCTAAATACATTAATTTTTTTAATTTATCAAAAGTCAAGGCGACAATTATTTTAAATGGAATGGAATACGTTTTAAAAAGAAAAAAAAAATAAAAACAAAAGCCAGAACTAAATAAGGTGTAAGTTTTGTTAAGCCATGCATGCCTTAAGGATAACAATTTGTTAAGCTTATAATTCATTGATGTATAACTAAATTTTGAATACTTTTAGAATATTCTATCGTTTAATATCAACTATTAATAATAGCCTAAAATATATATAAAGACATGCTTGATAATTGATGATTTTTTTTTTTTTTGGTGACTTGATAATTGATGATTTAATTTAATTAAATTATATATTGAAACTTATGAAATAATTAAACCATATTTCAATTGTGAACCGTCAACTGAAAACCGATTACTTCTTAACGAAAGGGCGAGGGCAGAAATGAAATGAAAAATAAATACAATATTAAAAGAAAAAGAAAAAATAGCTACAAACTAATTAACTCATCAAAAGTTGTTAAGAAAAAAAACTCAAAAGTCAAAATGTCAAAATGTCAAAATCTCTCCAGATTTATAAAGAAATTAAAGAAGTGAAGACGTAAGAAACAACCTTTGTAGGGTGAAGAGGAAGGAGAAGAAGATGAGTTATCGATCATGACTTTAATGAAACCACTGAAAGAAGTTTTGATTCCACTCTTTCTGATTTGATTGAGAATTTCAAGAGCACGTTGCTCCCCAATGTCAGCGAGCTTTAGCCTCAGAGTACGATCAAGAGGAGGTGGGTTATGCTTTTGGCATATTTCCTCTATCAAAGTCTCCACCGAAAGAGGAAGAGGAACTTGGTTAGTGCAGTTTGCCATGCATGTCCTCAAGTTCTTATTAACGGTTGATGAAAAAAGTTGTGAATATTTACTATTTATAGCGGATAATAGTAATACAAGTACTACTACAAGAAAAATTAGTTTTAGCGATAATTTTAAAAATATTAGTTTATTTATAACTATTATGACAATTATATATTTATCATTATTAATATACTATAATAAATGTGATTATTTTTATCATCGCTAAATTAAAAATAAATTATTATTAAAAATATTTTTTTATGATCAGAAACAAATGCTAATGTTTTTCGAAAAAAAGAGAGTGAATAATTCTTTAAAAAATAACTATTATAGGTAATAAATAAATGTGTAGCTTTTAGACATTTATTTCTTTTATAGTTTTACAAAGAAAATAGTTAACCTGAATAACAAGTTATTTTTTTTAATTTGAATTATTAATAAAAAATATAAAAAATAAATAAACTAATATAACAATTATATTTTTACATTCTCATCATTAAAGTTTAAATAATATGCAATCTCCTCTTTTATGAGGTCACCATACTAGCTATCACACTCCAACCTTACAAAATTAAGATATGCTATATTTTGATTTATTTTCAAATTTTATGTTCAAACTAAGTTATTATTACAAAATCCCACATATACTAATAGAACTATATATAGAAGTACCATATTGATACAATCTTTTTTTTATTATCCACGTATCCCCCAACCGAAATTGTTATTCATTTAAATAGAAACCTTGTCTCCAAAGCGGTGTTGATGGTCATGTCTTGCTTCTAGTGTCAAGAACTTAGTAGGTAATTAGTATCTTATTCTTCATAGCTTTCCACATATTCTTAAAGACAAACACTATGAAGAAAAATTGTCTTTTTTATTTTGCACCTCCAACTTAGAATATACAATTTTCAAGCAGCAAATAAAAGATAGTGTTGCTTTAACTTAGTTGAAATGTTGAATGGTTTAGGGTAAAAGATAGTGTTGCTTTAACTTAGTTGAAATGTTGAATGGAGAGAGAGAGAGAGAGAGAGAGAGAGAGAGAGAGAGAGAGAGAGAGAGAGAGAGAGAGAGAGAGAGAGAGAGAGAGAGAGAGAGAGAGAGAGAGAGAGAGAGAGAGAGAGAGAGAGAGAGAGAGAGAGAGAGAGAGAGAGAGAGAGAGATGAAATTTTATTTGGGTGTTATTAAGAGTTATCTTAATTAGAAAGTGTGTGAATAAAATCTGTTTTATTATTCTAAAATAAGTTTTCATATACTTCCAAGGCCAAATCTGGTGAATTCATTTGAGTGCCTTTTGATTTTACACTATCAAAAAGAGAGATGACAATTTAAACTTTTTTTATACTATAAAGGAATATATCTATTATTAATAATAGTGTCTTATTCTGGTTGTAAAGTAGTATTTTCAGTAACTAATTTATTTCAAAACTCATAAAAAACATATTTGTTTGAAAAAAAGGGTAAAATGAAATTATAAATACAAATTCGTAAATAATGGGTTGAAAAAAATGCCAATTTTTTTAATTATTGATATAAATGAGTATAAATTTATTGAGGAAAAAAACTTAAAGGAGAAATAATAGCAATAAGATGAAGAGAAAGTGCCACAATGAGCCAAAGAGAAACAAAAGAATATCATAAAAAAATATTATACTTTGAAAAGACAATTTTTTTTTATATTTTAATACATTAAATAAATCAAAAATAAAAAAACTCTATTATCATATTTTTAATGAATAAATGGTCAAATTAGTCCCTAAAAGATCGTTTATTCTCTAAATTAGTTTTTGAAAGATTTTTTTAATCAAATTCGTTATTTAAAGATTTTAAATTAGTCATGTTAGTCCTTTCGTTAATTTTTTTGTCGATGGTGTCAAAATTTGCTAATATAGCACGTTAACTAATACTCTAACACACACCTATGAATCTTAATTGACTATTTACATAATAAGTTTATGAAATTATATCATATCAAACCTAATTGAAGAGAAAATTTGAGCTATTGGAATTCCTCAATTTGGGATTGATTTGACTTAATTTTATAAACTAATTATGTTAATAGTCAATTAAAACTACTAAGTGTGTGTTTTGATGTTACTTAACATACAATATCAACAAAATTTGAAGCCGTTAGCAATGGAAGTGACGGAAGAACTAACATGACTAATTTAAAATATTTAAAGGACGAATTTGATTAAAAAAATCTTTTAGGGACTAATTTAAAGAATGGGTGATCTTTCATGGACTAATTTGACTATTTACTCTATTTTTAGTATATATCTTTATCTTTATGACAGTATGCACAAGATAGAGTTAAACCCCAAAATGGTACTTGAGATTGGTTTCGTGCACTAAAATCGTCCCTGAGATTCCAATTGCACTAATTACGTTCCTGAGATTGACAAAAATGCACCATGTTAATCCCTGACCAATTTTTCGTTAACGACGTGATGACATGGCATGATGACGTGGGTTGTTAGTGGCACGTGTCACTCCATGATTTGGCCACGTGTAATGGTATAATGATGTGTTGACTAGTGACATGTGGCATGCTGGCATGGATGGTTGTGCCACGTGTCACATTACTATTTGGCCACGTGTCTATTTGTGCTATGTGTTGTAACAGTATTCATCCACGTGTCATCCATTATATCATCATTGTAGATGCACCAAATTAGTCCCTCACTTTGTGTTAAGTGACTCATTTTAATCCCTGAAATTGAATGTCGTGCACCAAATTAGTCGCTTCACCAGTTTTTTCTCATTTTTTTTAAAAAATTTAAAATTTTTAATATTTTGGATGCACTAATTTCAACTTTATTTTTTCACGTATCGTTTAAATACAAGTACTTGTATCAAAATTTTTAAGATTTTAGTTTTAATTATATAATTTTTTTTATAATAATTTAACATTGGTAATTTTGTAATACATAAGTATGTTATTATAAAAAAAGAATTATATGATTGATTAGACATATTTTTTCATTAATAAAAATGTGTTTATAACAAGAAATCAAGAATTAAAATACACATTTTTTTTGTTCTTATGAAATACACGTTTTCGTTGTGTGTAAGTAAATGAGCTAAACTGAAGGCACTTCAAGCACCATCACTACCATCTTCGACATCTTCAGTCTAGACGAAAGAGGTCGGAAATGGTAGTGGGGGTGCTTGAAATATCTTCACGTCAACTCCAAGACAGCGGTTAGAGGTACCCGCAAGAAAAAAATATTTTATAAAAGCACTTGTATTTAAATATCATGTGAAACAAAGATATTGATAATTTTGAATTTATCGAAAAAAAGTGAAAAAATTGGTGAAGGGACTAGTTTGGTGCACGACATTCAATTTCAGGGATTAAAATGAGTCACTTAAAGCAAAGTGAGGGACTAATTTTGTGCATCTACAATGATGACATAATGGATGACACGTGGACGAATACTGTTGCGACACGTGGCGAAATAGTACTGTGACACGTGGCACAACTATCCACGTTAGCATGCCACATATCACTGGTCAACACATCATCATACCATTACACGTGACCAAATCATGGAGTGACTCGGGTTACTAACAGCCTACGTCATCATGCCATGTCATCACGCCGTCAATGAAAAATTGGTTAGGGACTAACGTGGTGCATTTTTGTCAATCTCAGGGACATAATTAATGCAATTAGAATCTGAGTGACAATTTTAATATACAATACCAATGTCAGGAACTATTTTGGGTTTAACTCGCCCAACATAACTATCTCTGTTAATTTTTTGTGGATTGTTTTAAATACCTAATTAGTTGAAAACCAGCTGAGCCCATCAAATAATTCAGTTGTTATTTTTTTTTGGTTAACAATTCATTTGTTATTATTAAAACAATACATACATTACCAAAACCCAAACTATATAAGAGGCCCATTTTGTTAGCCCAAAACCACCATAATTTTTTTATCAACAAAATTTCAAATGATAGTTATAGGATTCCAGACCAAAAACTAGGAACCAAATTGGTGCATTGGGTCAACCAAAAAGAGATTGGTGCATTGAAACTACAAAATGAATTTCCAAAATTGCCCTCGCCTTAAATATCACACTATCACAGTTCGCAAACCCGTTCGCTCTTCTTACTCGAGTGTGAGCTCTTCTCTTCTCCCACCCTCTCGCAGCACCTCCTGCCTCCGCCGCCGCCTTCGACAATCCACTCTCCTCCTTCTCGCCGTCGGCGCCGCAGACCAAGCCGTCATTTGCATTCCTATTACACTTGAGGTAAAATTTTCCCCCCAATCTTTTTTGGATTTCTGATGTTTGATTTGCTTGGTACCTTTTTTATCGTATGATATTTTTACTAAAAATTAGATTTTAATAAAAGTATATTATATATTTTTCTGGTGGTAGAGAGAACATATGGTATGTATAGAACTGGAAAAGTAAAATTTTCAGCTCATTGATGTTCTGTTTGTTATAAGTATCGAAATTTATAAAGAGAAGTGCTTAAGATGAAAGTATTTGCAGTGATTCATTATATAGTTAATATAACTTGGATTGAATTGAAATCTTAGGGTATGTTTGGTTGGGGTACAAATAGGGTGGAAATTTTTATGGATGAACCTCATGTGTAAATTTACACATTGAACTTATCCATGAAGATATTCACCTCATTTTCAAACCACCACTGCAAGTACCCTTAGAATAGATATCACAGATCACGGATCTATCCGATTGTTTAAGCGAAATCCAACCAAGTTCGATGTTGATAATTTTGTTGCTAAAAAGGTGTGGTATTAGCAACATCTTTAGCCTTCCTAATCAACTTCTATCTGATGCAGAAAGGGAGCTGACTTGGCTGTCCTAGTGCAGGAGGAATAAGATGCCACCTTACGATTGTATGCTTCTGTTTAAGCCCCATGTACAGAAGAGAGACCTCTTGGATTTGGTTACTAGGGTGGGGAAACATGTTTGTAGAAGAAATGGGGTTGTCACCGGTGTTAAGAGTTTCGGAGAAGTTCAATTAGGCTACGGTATAAAAAAGTTAGATGGCAGACATTTTAAGGTGAGATTGATGACTATTCGCAATGTTGAATGACTTTCCACTGTGCATGCATATGCAATTCTTTTTATTTTTTCCATTATAGTTTTATTTATATTTATCGCTTTGATGTGTGCAAGTGTTTTTTCTGCCTAATGAAATTTGGAATTCAATTGATGTTTCGCTGACCTCATCTATTATTTAAAATTTATGGTGATGGTGGAACTTAATAAAATTTTACTTATTTGACCGATATTTTAGATTAATGAATTCATTCACCAATTAGCATAGGGTTCCCTCCCACCCGAGGAACTGTTATGTTTGATGTGGTATTTTTCTGTTATACATGCGCATCATTTGTATCATTTACCAATTCACCTTGTTGTATTACAGAGCTACCTGTGAGTCAGTGGTGTGTGGTCTAATCACCATTGTTTGGTGAATAATTTTGTTTCTTTACTGTTTAAGTCAAAATCTCAGTGAGTGAACTGCTTTTATCATTCGGGTTATATTAGTAGTGGACAGAGCCATGTGTTTACAGAAACTACCAGATAAATGTGGTTTAACCTTAATGTAAAAATGGCTCCGTTGGTATGCTGAATAGTTTGGAGAAATGTTCAACATAACTAGCTCATTAGTTGAAGTTGATTTATTGGATGTGTAAATTTTAGACCGTGGTCATGTGGCTCAAAGAAGTGAATTGCAACTTCTTATTGGAAAATCAAAGGAGTGAATGCTTCTTTTGAATGTGCGGTTTGCCGCATGCTGCATGTGAAATAGCCATACTGACAAATCTTATCTGAGGTGGCAGTGGAAAATTATCAATTAGTCAATTGTAATTTAATGTATTGCAGTTTTCCTTTTTTCCATGATGTAGGGCTATTTGATGCAACTGAGCATGATGGCTACTCCTGAAATAAACAAGGAGCTGCACTATCTAAACAAGGAAGACCGGTTACTCCGCTGGCTTCTGGTTAAACAACGGGACTTTAGATTTGGAAATGAGTTCTTTGGTGAGCAAGGTGCACTTGAGCTAAGCAATCTGTCTCGAATCAGAAGACCTGATGATGATGAGGACGACGACGACGATGATGACGAGGATGAGTATGAGGTAGATGAAGAAACAAAGTGAAGTGAAAGAGAATTGAGTGTTTGTTTGCTTCTAGTGTGAGACTATAAAACCATTGGCCTTGCATTGTACGTGCCAGACATCTAGTTATTGATAGTGTCAGTTAACAAGCACACGATCAATGAGCTTAACGATGTTTTTATTTTTATCTTTATTTTTGTTTTTCGGGTATTAGATGTTGTCTCTTATTTTTAGTTTGAAGAATAATCTCTTTGGAGAGAGGTTGGTAAACTTCTTAATTTACATAGTAGTCTATCCCAGGAACTAAAGCAATTGAGCTATACTTGTATCTTACGTTTAGTATCTCTGGAAAGAGTAGTTGTAAATGGGTAAAAATGAGCAACTTGAATATCCGTTGATATTTCAATTTCTCAATGTAATATGTTATGCAACAAATGTTAACTTCTCTTGAATTCCATCTTATACTTATACAGTGCAAAATAATATGCTCAGATACTTAGGGATAAAAAAAATTATCAATTATATATTTCTCATAGTTATGGGATAGTATCTTACATTTGATACAAAAAGTCAAAGGAAATAACAAAAGAAACTTGTATCTACAACATTTATCTTCCAGAAGGAATACATTTTCACTTAAAACAACGAATAAAACATGTCATTAAAGAATTGGATTCGCTTAACAGGTTTACAATAAACATGGTGATACAACTGAGTTAGCTTCAGCAAATCCCAACATATTTTCTCAATTCTAACTGCAGCAAATGCTCTAATATTTTTCCTCTTTTGCATTGCATCCTTAGGTATTTTGGTGAATCAATTCGAAGGCATCCTAAGCAGCCACATTGTAAATGCACACTTGAAACATATAGTCAATAAAGGATCAACACCAGGTACAAGCCTAAATAGAATGCTTGTATAACTCAATGCAAATTCTGGGTAGAAAGTCCCATAGATTCTGCAACTTCTCTAGCTGAAAGAGTGTCTTGTTCCTGCACAGGGGGCAAAAGGTGAGGCTGCAGTCAGCAATACTTGATAGCAGTTCAGTATCCAAAATCATTAACGTCACTCATATCACAAACTCGGTGGGAGGTGGAAGAATCAATTTTGGGGTCCGGAAATCGATTCTGAGATTAATGTCTGGTTAACTTGGTAAAACCAATTTTGGCATCTAGAATTTAGTTTCTATTATAATAATTCTACAGTAGAATCAATTCTACAAAAACAGAATAAAATGCAGTTGCGCACTAATAATTGTCATATCTTTGCGGTGCAACGGCTGAATATATTTACCTGAAGGCGGTGTAAGAGATACATCAAGAAGAGATGTACAAATACCTGTTGCAATTTCTCAAGGTTAGCAGAGTTCATTTCTTTCCATGGTATTAATCTCAGATATTTGACACTTTTAAGCATCAAATTAAGCAATCTCACCAAATAGAAAAAAAGAATAACTCGAGCTGTGGGATAACGCCAGAGAAATCTTGTTGCCCTGACAGCTCCCGAATCTAACAATTTCACTGCCTTTTGCAACTGCACGTGGCAAGCCAAATAGAAAGTAAAAACTAATGCTCAAAGGGGGAATGGGAATAACATGAGACATGATGATTGTTACCTGAATACTTGCACCAACCAGATGACGGTGATGCACAGGAAGAGCCCTGCAATTATTACTTTATAAGATAACTTTCCAAAGTCTACAAGTGGAAATCAAAACACAGATGGAGAAGTGACAAAGATATGAAAGAGGAATAACTAAATAATCGAGTGATATTATCAACCAACTATTCATTTTCTTTTTTCTTTTCTTTCTTTTTTTAATAGAAAGGAAGAAGATGAAGAAGAAAAAGAGAGAAACAGCTACATCAGAGATGATTTAACATGGGGGTGTAAACAAATTAGTTCTACAAAAGATTGATGATTTTAAAGGTTTTGCCTTAACTTTGCACCCTATTGGTAGGCCTATAAGTTCTAAAAATGCAACACAGATAAACAATCTCTATATGCTAACATCATATGAAGAAACATACTCAAGGGATTTTATTTCAGTCTCATCTTCCCAAGATGTTGACGCTCGACGAGAAACCCTACTTCGTTCAGCTTCTGCCTGTTCAACATGATAGTGATATCAGATGCACAGTCAAGCTAACAATCAAGTAGCCACAGGAATCTAACAAATAACAACATACCTGTGCTTCTTGAAGACGCTTAATTTCCTTCTCCAATTGAAACTCCGTTGCAGCTTTTTCACTAACCATGGTTTCTAATTGTGTTTGTTTGTAGTACTGAGACGATGGTAGTACATTAATTTAATGAACATTACAATTAATTGCAATCTAACGCATGATGAGAAATTGCAAATTACCAGGAGGTCAGTCAGTTCCCGATAGCGTTTCTCTAACTCCATGTGCTCCTGTTACATGGATATAATGCTTGCTTAGTACAAGTAATATTCCAAAAAATGTGTATCCTACCTACAGATTCAAATTTTAACCCCATTCAACAAAATAAGATATTCATGAAAAACACCCCCTATCACCTGACGTGAATAATGCTCAGCATCCCTCTTCATGGCAGCCATTTCAACTCTCATCTTCTGAAATTCAGCCTGAAACCGTGAAACCAAACATATAAGAAATAATAGGAAAGTAAACTATGAACTACAAAACAGGAGACCGTTATCTACTTATCTCTAATAAACTTTATTTATAGATAAGTAAAAAGAAAAACTTGCCTCCAAGGAAGATAGCTTATTTTCAGCTTCCCTCTGACCCTGACGTGCACGCTCCAGTTCTTCCTGCCGTGCCTGCATCTAATATATGAAATGCACTAGCTCCATAAGGATGAATAATTTATCACAAATATTTGCATAATTCCACTAAAACAGAATTTAAACAATAATGATGTGTGTCAATGGCCCAACAGTTGGTGCCAGAATCATTTTGGTCTTTTGGCAGCAATAGCTCAAGTAATTTTCCCACATACCCCTCCCATCCCCCACCAAAAACCCCCACCCCTCTTGGAACTCTCAGAACTTTCTGTTAAACCTATTAAAGCATATGGCTAGCCTGTATGCAAACAATATACCTGAATAACTTGATTTGCTTCTTCTGGTGACTTTTTTTGTTCACGACGCAGCCGGGCTTCCATATCTTGAAGCTCTTGATTTAAAGATGAACATTCTACCTAAAAAAATGTTGACAAAAGCTTCAGTAGATCTCCATGGCAGAATATTAATTACTAATCAGCCTTCATGGTTTAAAATAAAAAAAATAAAGATTAATTGTTCTATGTACCTCAAGAAGTGCCACCTTCTGCTCAAGTTCAGTGGCCTTTGCTGTCCTCTCATCTGCTATTCTCTGAAAAAATAAGCAACGAAAATCAATGTATTAACCTTGATTGAAAAGGGAGACTAGTAGTAACCTTATTTACACGGATGATTTCCTTGTGGATTTGGTACCACTACTCATGATTAATTTGTAAAACAGATACATTGTTAGTAATTTAAGAAAAGCAAGACTAAATAGCAGCATTCAATGAGCTGAAATGATCTCCCTTCCCTCTTTCAAATTTAATAAAACACAAAAGCTTTCAAGACTTCTGATGATGAAAATCATTTTATAATCATCTTAAAATTTACTATACAAGATCCTTTCGTATTCTCAAAGATTTCTAATCCAATGAATGAGAACACCTAGGACTTTAAAATTAAACACAATAAAACAAAAACGGAACAGAAACCAGTGACGGACACCAAAATGGAAGTTAAAACAAACAGAAAATAATAGTTCAACAGGACGTGTACACTAATTAAAAATTAAATAAAATGCAGTAAATGCTTACATTACCTGTATCCTTGCAAGTGCTGTAGATGACTCAATGGCTCGTTGCTCCAAGTCTACTTCTCTTTCCATAGCAGCCTGTTACACCAATCACACAATCACTTGAATGTAAGGCAAATACACAAGAATAAAAGAAATAAACAATTCAAGATACATACCATTTTGGTAGCATTATGCGCTGCATGTTCCTCTTCTGCTCTTCGTTCTGCAGATGCTAGCTCCTCTCTTAGAGCCTAAGAGGATAACAGATTTTTTACACAAAAAGCTTTATCATATTAATGGAAAATATCATACAAGTATAGGAAGCATGTAACGGAGAACCAACTTACCTGCATCATCCTTGTTTCTGTTAACTCTCGATTTCTCATCATAGACTCCATGTTTACCTAATAAGATATAAACAGTGTTATCCAAGCATTGCGATGAACGTACAAGCCATAGTGAAATGAGAAGTCCTAAATATATAGAAGGAAACTAATGAAGAAAACAACAGAATCAAGAAGATTGTCATGTTACTCAATCCAAAATAGCCAAAGGTTTTCCTAATTTATCGAGAAAAAGACTCCGGATATCGTCTAATTCAGTAAAATTTAAGACAGGGCAGAAAGACACACTTCGGATTTCGGAATGGATAAATGCAGCTTATAGCTATATTGTGGTCAGTGGGATAATATATTTCAATTAATTGCAGTTTTCTTATGAATTGGATAGATAAACATGCATTTCCAGCAACCAACATCATTCATAAACAATAAATTCTTGGTAGGCCAAGGAAACGGTGCAAGCCAGATATTAACATTAATAAACCAACATGGAGAAAAGTATTATTCAAACTGCAAGACCATTAACGCAATACGCAGAAGGTAGCAGCATTCAAGCGATCCAATGAGTTAATCAGAGAAGGATAAAGCTTCCACAAGGCCAAAGCACATATTAGAGAATAAAGTTCTGAAAAAAACAAAAAAGTAAGTTGCAAGGCTGACACCAGGTTTTCTATGAGGGAGGCTTTGGCATCTCTTGATTCCTATTGAACTCCAAAGTAGTAGCATGTATGGACATAAAATACTGCATGAAAGCTTACTTAAATAAATTAACAAAGAAGAACCTGAATGGAAGCTAGATTTCCTTCAGATTGTGCAGCCTGCCTCTTAAGTGCATCCATGGAACTTAGAAGTGCCTCAATTTCAGCATTTTTGGCTGCCAAGGCCTCAACCATATTTGATTCAACTCTTGTTACTTCCCTTTTACTTTCAGACAAATCCTTCTGTAGCTGTTTTATGTTAGCTTCATATGATTTACTCAGCTCTCTCTGTAAATATGGAATTATTTTAGTAATGCAACAACTCAAGTGTTTCATTGCCAGCATACAATGAGACATTCCAGTCTCTGAAACCAGGACATAGTAATTGTATTTCACCTCTGCAGTGAGAAGTTCCTCTAGTTGTGCATTTTCAGATTTGTATTCTTGAAGGCGAGTTGATAATCCAGCACAGACCTAAGCATCGTGAAAAAGTATAAATCAGGCATCTATAATAGCAATTACAAAGAAACACAATTCAACATTCCACAAATACTCTACAGGATCTTTATCTGATCAAGATTGTCCCATATCTGAGGCTAAGCCAACACAAATATTGGTTCAAACAACATTCTTACCCGAGCTAACCTTGCCTCTTTGGACCCACCAGTTGATTTTGTTGTTTTAAGCAACCCTTGAGCCTATGAACCGACTAAAAAATTAGAAGAAAAGATGTGATGTTTTATGAAATAATGATTGATAAATTAATTTCTCCAAAATCAGTGTTACCTCTTCAAGTTGATCTTGTACTTTCTGCGGGGAGATCTCGGTTTTATGATGCTGATCATTCTTTCTATTCGGAACTGATTCATTCTTTACATCACCATCTTTAGGTCCATCATCATTATTAGGAACAATATCAGCACCCACAGATTCTGATCTCTCTTGATTCACATTTTGATTCACATCCAGATCCCTAGGCTTGTTAGTTTGGCCAACATTAGTGAGTTCATCACTTGGGGCTTCAATTCCTTTGGAAGTTTGGGGAGGATCCTCCTCATAAGCATTCTCTTTGACAGGCTCACCATTTGTAGATACAGTGGCAACTTCAGAAACAGTTTCAGCTGCTAAAACTTTCACATCATCTGTGGCATGTTTACCAACATCATCAGTTGGCTTTTGTGATAATGAAGTGCCAGACAAGGGAGACGTTGAATCCACAGGTTGCTCCTTGTTTGGTTGGTCTGCAGATATGGGGGTACTCCGATCATTTTCAGCTACAAGTTCAACATTGTCCCTCTGAGTTGTTGCATCCACTGCTGCAGCTAGAGTTTCACTTTTCTCTGCAGTGGCATCACTCGTTACAGTTGCTGGCGTGGATAGTCTCTTATGAGCCTGAAGAAATCAAGAAGAGAAGCTCAACTTGAAAATTAACTACAAGATCATTATCCATGTATAGTAATGCACAGGCAATACCTTGACTTTTTTGGTCCTGTTGCCTTTAGATCCTTGCCCATTGGAAGCTATTTCAAAAAAAGTTAAGATACAATAAACAACTGCTAGCACTTCTAATAACAGAATATGCAAAACTTAATATTGAAAAGGCACGCTTTTTTACTCATTTATTCTAGTTTAAAATTAAACTAGATAATGACAAGACTATATAACTATGGCATGGTTTGATTCACCTAGCCAATTCCACATAGCTAAACAAAGATTATTATTAGTAGTAGTAACAGTCGTTGTTTTCATAGATCAACCTAGATACAAATTAGATGCAAAACCTTTAAATCTAGAAGGAAGAAAGTAAAAGATTTGCTAGTGGTATAGTTTAAAAAGAAAGTTCTGTGAAAACCATTTTCCTGAAGGGATGGCCATTTCTGCAAAACACACATAAGTTTTATGTCTTACAACTTAAGTTGAGGTATCAAACCGTCTTCTCTTGACCTAGCAAAAGTTTACACCAAACTTTTAGGCCAATATATTACTCAATATAAAAGATCACAAAATGGAACTCACATTTAAGAACCATCAATAGTCAAACTAAAATATATAACACAAGAAACCTTCTAATCATCAAGGTTTTAGAAGTCTATCTTTTGAATAAACTATCAGCATAACTTCACAAAAATATACCCAGGATCGATTCTAGGTATTTGGCACAAACCGATCGCTAAAAGGCAGGTAAAAGAAATCAAAACCTGGAGGCTTAGTGTCTGGTTGTTCTTCAGCTAAGTCACTGACAACCAGCTTTGCTCTTCGATCTACATGTTCGAATAAATCTGAAAAAAAAAAAAAGAAAAAGGCATGTCAAATCTGAACTCAAAATGATAAACTCATTACATAACAAGGCAACACCCTGAAAAGCAAGCAATACAAAAGAAGGTGAGCTCCATTGAGATCAAATGAACTAGTGCAGGCGCCCTTCTCTTGATTAGACATGTACATTGAAATTTTAAACATGTTATACTCCTTACACTACATGGACAAAGCATCAGAGATTATGTATGGGGGTATATCATATTATGTAAAATAGTTAACATTTCACTAATTAATTCCCTAACTCTCAATATATTGACTTTCATCCTAATATTATAACTCAATGCCAAACTTAACCTTAATTAAAAACTTGGCATGTTGATTTGAAGAATAAGAGCGTGTCAGCGTTAACGATGTGTTGCAGGTTCAGTGAATCGATCAAAATATAAGAAGATGCAATGATGCCAGCTGAGACCAAAACCTCTCTGAGCTCCCAAAATCATTTTCGAATGAAACTCGGAATAAAAATTAAATAACAAAGTTGAATCATCGACGAAAAAGAATGATTTCGACGGAAATGGGTGAAACTGCGAATGTATTCAGGGAGATCAATTACCTTCAGCTGCTTTGAGCCACGACGCCATTGCAGGGAATGAATATGCTTAGATTCGAGTGCAGTTCGAATGGTTCTTCTTCTTCTTGTTGTTTATTCAGAGATCCGGTAATTGAGCTTCCATTACCGAAACGACGTCGTTTAAGGTAGCTTAATCTTCAAAACCAAAGCGAGAATTGAAAGCACTGAAACTGATCCCTTCCTCTTTCTCTTTCTCTCTGTTCTTGCAGAATTCAGAATCGCGCGAGAAATTAGAAAACCGCTACTTTCTCGAGGTTGGGTGTATGGGTACTCCACTTTTACATCTATGCACAACAATATTGGCCCTCCAATCTTTTATTTAAGCCTTTTCAATTTATTTTTAAATATTATAATTTTTGGCTATGTAGTCGGTTAATATAGGTAATTTGGCAAAATTGAAAGCATCTTCAATGGTAGATCAAATTTTAATTTTATTTTTTCATTTTAAATTAAGAGTAAAATTCAAATCTAAAATTTTTAAGTGAGAAGAAAAAATTATGTCATTTGAGTTATAGTTCGTTGGCAATTTCAATTTCATTTTGCGTTTTATAAGATAACACAAATATTTATGGGATCATATGTAAGGCAAAATAATTTGGTTATGGAATTAAAATTGGTGCAGTGTGTGTATTTGTAGATTGGTGGTGTCAGAAGATACTTTCAACACGATGGGGTACGTGTTGCTTGTAGACTGCAACACATGAGGGCGTGCTGAGTCAGCATATGGGTGGGCGTGAATGCCACTTGGCGAAGTTTGGTTGCACGAACCTGCAACACATGGGGGGACGTGCTGAGTCAGCACATGGGTGGGCGTGAATGCCACGTGGCGAAGTCTGATTGCATGAGACTGCAACACACGAGGGGCGTGCTGAGTTAGCATCGCGGGGGTGGGCGTGCTGAGTACTTCATCTATATAAGGCAAAGTCCGGTACCATTTTCATTGCGAGGAAGAGTGTTCTTTGATTGTTTTGCTAGTGTAATGGAGGGTACCGCAAACGTGATAGTGTATCGCAATGGTGAGATTATACGAAATACTCATGAGGGAGTGAGGTTTGTGTGTCAGAATCCGTTTTTGTTTGTGGTTCCATGCACCATGATGTTTATCGAGCTTTAAAACGGTCTCTGTCAAAGCATGGAGAACAGTATATTGAGGATAGTGAGCAGTATATTATACCGGAATTCGGTTATAGTTTTTGATGGTCTAATACAGTTTGATATCATGCCGATCACTGACGAGGAGAGTATGCAAAATATGTTCCAGATTCACCGACAAACTTAAATGCGACAATCACAGATTGAACTGTATGTTGAGTTTGAAGACGTAGATGCATATGAGATTCAAAATGATTTAGATATAGAGGATGATAGAGCTGCAGTGTACGAATGAATGAACAGTGACAGCGAAAGAGGACTTCGAAGCCACTTATGAAGCTGGTGATGAAGACAAGGATGGTGATGTAGGAGATGAAGCAGGAGTGGAGAATGTGGAGGTTCACCCCGCAGTCAGTCAACCGATGAACGTCCCACCTTTTATGCGTAATTTGGATCTTGACGCGATGAATACACCGAAATTTTCGGAATATGCAAACATAGGTACATGATGAGTGAATAATATGTTTTTGTAAATTTATATTTTGGATGGATCAATGAATGATGATTTTTGCTTTTTATAGGTGTTGCTGATCCTAAGGACGAATAGTTCAGGATAGGAATGGAGTATAGTTCTAGAAAGTCTGTCGTCGCAGCAATCAGAAGTTACACTATATCTAGAGGAGTCGACTACAATGTTTATGAGTCCGAACCATTGACGTTCTATGCAAAATGCAAAACGTATGGGCGTGGGTGCGACTGGCTTATCCGAGCTAATTTGATATGGAAAAAATGTTGTTGGGAGATACGGAGATACAACGGCAGGCACACATGCACCATGGGAATGATTTCACAAGATCATTCCAAGTTAGACTCGGACACAGTTGCTGAGGCTATAAGGCCATTGGTTGAGAGTGACCCGTCCATCAAGGTCAAATTTATAATTGCGAAAATCCAGTCAAGGTTTAACTACAACATCAGTTACCGAAAGGCTTGGTGGGCAAAGCAGAAGTCCATAGCCAAAGTTTTCGGTAGTTGGAAGGTTTCTTATCAAGCTTTGCCATGGTAGCTCTCGGTCATGACTCAGAAGATGCTTGACTCAATAGTCCAAATAGAAACACGACCACTGTACAACGGGACTGAGGAGGCAGATGGTATCAGAATACTTCATCGCGTATTCTGGAGTTTCTATCCATGCATTAGGGCGTTCAAGCATTGCAAGCCTCTAGTTCAAGTTGACAGCACACATCTGTACGGAAAATACAAAGGTACACTTCTAGTTGCTGTTGCACAAGATGGGAACCAGAACATTGTGCCTATCGCCTTTGCCCTGGTGGAAGGCGAGACAGCTGATGCGTAGCACTTCTTTCTAAGGAATCTACGAAGGCATGTTGTTAGATCAGACAGTGTGGGTATGATCTCAGATCGACACGAGTCAATCCAGGCAGCAGTAAATCGTTCCGGTGGTGATTGGCAACCTCCGAGAGCATGGTGGATGTTTTGTATAAGGCACATCGGTAGCAACTTCTTAAGGGCATTCAAAGTACCGCACTTGCAAAAACTTGTTGTCAACATAGGGTATTCAAGGACAGTGGAGGAGTACAACATCAATTACAAGAGGTTGGAAGAGCAAGGCGAGACATATGCCCGGTGGTGCGATGCCATTGGACTTAGACACTGGGTATTGGCATCTCGATGGGGCCATATGACGACGAACCTTATGGAGTGCATTAATTCAGTTTTGAAGGGTGCCCGAAACCTCCCTGTGTTGGCGCTCATCCGAGCAACGTATTATCGGTTAAATGAACTTTTTACGCGGAAGAGTGCCGAGACTCACGAATGCAAGCGTGCTGGATTTAATTACTCTGTATTTGCACAACAACGGATAGAAGCAAATATGCAACGTGCTAGGAATATAGTTGTGCACCGGTTTGATAGACGAAACGAGGTGTTTGAGGTTCGTAAAATGCCTAATAGAAAGGTGTTGGTAGTTGATCTTGCACGGCGAACGTGTGACTGTGGACACTTTCAGGTGGAACGACTACCATGTCGACATGTTATTGCTTGTTGTGCAAACCAGCGACTCGATTGGCAGCTAGGGGTGTACATAGGCCGGGCCACACCGGGTTTGGCTTAACCCAGACCCGGCCTGAAATATAGACCGGGTCTAATTTTTGGACCCTAACTCGATCCTAGATCCAATGAAACCTACGCACCTTCGGGCCGGGTGAAAACCGGGTAAAAACCGGGTGAAAATCGGGTCTTTAGCATGTAAAAATCACCTAATCTCCAACCTTTATTTCACAATTCACATAGTAAAATTCACTTAAAAAAATATAACAAGAACCAACCCTTCTCTAAAATTATAGCGTAACCATAATCAATATTAATATTGTCTAACACCAAATATTTAAATCAATACAAATAACACAATATTATGCATTTGTCTAAAGTCTTATGCATTTTAAACATAAAACATTAACTTATAATCTTATAAATGACTAATAACACAAAATATTAAGGTTTACAATATTTAAATTTCACATAAGAATAGCCATCATTTATTACTAATAACACAAAATATTAATTGTGTATGATGACCGGGCTGAGTTCGGGTGACCCGAGCTATGGCCCGGACCCGACCCGAAATAATGATCGGGTCTATCTTTGAGACCCTTACCCGGCCCTAGACCCGATGAAATCACACTAAATTAGCTCCTAAAGTGTTCGGGGCCGAGCCGGGTCTTCGGGTCGGGCCGGGCCATGTACACCCCTATTGGCAGCTGTATATGCATGATGTGTACAGGATGACAGAGGTTCGTAAGGTCTACAGATTTGAGTTTGTACCATTAGGCGATGCAGAAACATGGCCTGCTTATCAGGGACCTACATTGGTCGCTAATCCCGCCTTGAGAAGAACATCGAAAGGTCGTCCCAAGTTAACCCGATACTTGAATGAAATGGACTCACGTGATATGTGTGGTCCTTGGATATGCCGTCTTTGTGGTAGACAGGGTCATAGTCGGAGTCGATGTCCTCAGCGTGCTGGACCGAGTGGTGCTGGTGACGATGGTGGTTCCTAGACCAAATCTGGCCTTTGTGTTTGTATGTTTAGGGTTCTTTTATCCATAAATGTTTTTCTAGTTTGTCGTGTTTATATTTTTAAATTTGCCTTTATCCATTAATGTTTTTCTTGTTCGTCGTGTTTGTATTGTTATGTTAATGTTACCATCTAATCCCTTTGTGAGGTAAACATATAAAAGATTAACGAAGAATTATATTCACTTAATTCTGAGACCATATTTTGAATTTCGATTAGGTAAACATACAACAGATTAACTAAGAGTTACATTCAGTTACTTCTAAAATAATACTAAATTCTAAAAACAGATTAACAAACAGTTACATTCACTTCTTTCGACCCAACTAGTTCAGTCCATTTCCCATCATGCCCTGACTGAACCGCGACGGAGTATACCTATTAGGTGGATTTCGTTTCCTTCGTAGGTCATACGGATGACCCTTGACGGAGTCATCGATAGCCGAAGAAGCCGACCCACCTACCTCTGCCTGAGTGGCGGACCCATCTGCCTCTGTAGGAGCAGATGCACCGGGGTTGAACTCGTCAACAACCTCAAATATCGCATGTTGCTCGATGAACCCACTATCACAAGACGACCGCCCTAAGGTGTGATCAGAAGCAAGACCCCGCATACCAGCGGCCATATCTACTGATGCCCGATGTGGATCATCTACCTCTGCTGGTGAAGGCATACTAGTAAGATCTGGACAACCACCCAAACCAGCGTTGACTCATTGCTGTATTTGTTGATCTCCATGACCGTCTACGGGAATCTGCCATGGGACTGACGGAAAGTCAATCCATTCCTGTCCGGCCGAAATGTATAGTATGGGATGAGAGTGCCGACTGGACTGACCCTGCTGAGAGTGCCGACTGTGCTGACTGTGCCCGCTATGCTGACTACGCTTACTGTGATGACTGGCCTCGCCGTGGTCGCTGGACTGACTGTGGTAGCTGTACTGGCTGTGGTGACTATCATGGCTACCATGACTATGGTCTGGTGGCTGTGGTATATAATACGAAAACAGCTCAAACACTGCATACTGAGGTGGTCTATGAGGTGCTGGCTGTGGTGCTGGTGGCCGTGGGACTGGTGGATGTTGTTGTGGATGCTGAGGAACGTGCTCTAACAATCTCAGCAGATGTCCGTACAAATCCACGTACGGGAACAGATCCTCTCGAGTGGAGGAAAAAATTGACCCTGTCCAGTGGAAGATCCCAACCCTTAATAAAATCAATGGTCTTAATTACAACTATAATTATGATTATTACTTTTCCAATTTTTACAAACCCTTCTTCTCTTCGATTTCACTTTCCACGAGTCCATTATCTTCTGTCGCAGTAACAACAAGAAGAAGCTCTCTCTTCTCAAATTCTTTAAACTCTTCTTCTTATCTTCAATTCCACACTCCACTCGTTCTATTCTCTTTTCCAGCAATAACAACAAGAAGAACCTTCATTCCTCGTCTTCTTTCTCCTACTTCAACAGCTCTGCGAGTAGAATCTAAGGTTTGAATACATTTTTTCACGTTCTTCTTTCTCTTTCTCGATCTCAATCACTAAATCCCTAAATTAATAATTCTTGTTGATAATAATTGGTTTGAACTTGTGTGGTTAGTTTTGCAATTAGGCAGGTACCTTATGCATTTGGGATATGAATGGTTTTATTACTGATGTGGATGACAAGATGAAAAAAATTAATTTTTTTCTTTGAATTGCCATAGTTTGTGTTTGCTATTTTACAATATTTTATTCAATTCTTTTGCTGTCTTTTTTTTTAAACAAAATTATTTTCAAGATTCTATGTTTTGAATTAGGCATTTGGTGTCATTTAAAAATAAGTATAGAAAAACAATGAGGTTTTGAAGGATATGTGTTGTAAGTTCTGCTTGCGTAAACAATTTTATTGTTCCTACAATCATCTTATGGTTTCATCATGTTTAATTTATAAAAAATTTGATGACTTTACTTATCAAGTAGTACCTTATTTTCATTATTTAGACCTTAATCATATTTAGTGGTGATTAAATTTTGATTATATTATTTTGTTATGCAAAGTAGCCACTGCTTTTAATTGGTATGACAGAATTTGAGTCTGCAATTTTCAAATTCTGCAGATAATTGTTAATTTTGTAGATTATTGCCAGAGCAAATGAGTTAGTGACGATCCAATCAGTTTAAGCGAACGCTTTTGTGAAGAATTCCACGAAGACATAAAAACACTTAATTGTCTGGCTCGTATGAAAATTCTAATGTTAAAAATGAGAAGCATGGGAAGAAAATATCTGTTCAAAATTGTAATAGGATATTGAGTACGAATTGGCATGGGAATAAATTTATTGTGCATGAATTTATTGTTCAAAGTAATTGTATATGTTCTATAATTTGAGATATGGTATTATAAAGATACCAATTGAAATAGAAGAAAAAGATTATATACAAGTTCTAATCCATCAAAATAGTAAAATTACATGAAATTTCAAGATAAATATTCCAAAAAACAAATTATAAATAACAGATCCTTCTTCTATTTTACACCATTCTATTTTTGTGAGATTTATTACAACTCTATTTCAATAATTCAGTCAAATATTTTCTATTATCAATAGTAATCCAAGCATATTTGGCATCAAAAAGTCTGTTAGTATGTATCCAATATTCTACAAAAAAAATCAATATAAGTAATGTTAAAATAATTTGTTTACAATAATATAAGTAATTATTTATTGAGATATTTTATAACTAAAAATTACCTTAAATTTTATAAACTTTCACAAATATATTTGGTTGAAGAAATACATCCAACGGTTTCTATTGGATATAAATAATCATAGTAATGTTAAACACCAATAAAAAAAATTTATCATGTTAAATAATATATAAGTATCAATTTACAAATAGTTAAGAAAACTTACTATTAATAACCTATTAAAGCCATGATCATCTTCTTGAGATATTGAACCATACAACAAATTGACCTGTATAACATGAAAAGGAAAATAACTTATAAGAGTTAAAATAATCTAAAATAAATATAAAAAAATATAGAAATTTAAAGTACTCAACATTATACTCATATCACCTACTCTATTAATTTATAATTTTACATCTTTCTGGCCAATTTTTTGTTTAATAGTATTATTTAATAAATTATTAAACTACATTGTCTTATTGTTGTTGTGAAGTGTTGCTAATTTGACTCTTCTTCTTATGTTTGGGTTGCTTTTTAACCCAACTTTTTAGACGCCTTCTAAAATTTTTCACACCATTTCTTCTTCTCAAACCTGTAACTTCTAAGTTTTGAAGGTTTGTACATTAAATTGGAAGAGAAGAATCATTATTGTTGATTTCTAATCACAAATTTAGTTTACAGATATCATCAACTTTTTTACTTAACTTCTCCATAGCTTTTTCCATAAAAACACGTGCTTATTTATAATCAGAGGCTTGTGTGACTATTCTTACTAACTTAGGACAGGTTTGCTTAAACCATTATGTGCTAGTAAGACAAGTATCTTCTTTAACTATATATTCTTCCATGTATATCTTTTACTAATCCACTCATTGCTCCTCTTGTTACCTCTTCAAAATATACTGATCAGGCAGTAATTTAATATCTTTAACATCTAAAACTTTGATTGCGTGACAACACAAAATGCCCAAAATCTCAAACTTTTTACAATTACATGAAATTGAACTCAATGAAGGATCAAATGTTACTTTAAACTCTTTATTCTCATTGCACAATGCAACCAGATATTCATAAACAAAGCCTCTCTCATTTATTTCTCTTATGCAAGCTGCAGAATATTTGTCATACTCCTCTTGAAAAAGATCAAACAATGACAAGGTATATACTTGTGAAACTTGTTGCAATAATGATGAACTTACCATCTTCAATTTGGGTAACTTTTGTCTGGATTGAAATTCACCTTGTAGTTCATTGTATCTCTTATCATTGACAACTCTTTCAAAGTGTTTGAAAAATTGAATTATGTTTAGGTTTAATTTCATACAATTTTTGAGGTCTGCATTCAAACTGTCACTGAGCTGTGTACTCCGTATGCCAATAGTGAAAGCATTGTTCATATAGCATCTTGCCCACTTCTTCTTTAATTTATACAAGTTCATCAACCACTTATTTTCCTTAAGATCATAGTCATCTAATAATTTATCCCATGCTCCTTTGAAATTAATTTCATCTACATATTCATATATACATGCTTTAAAGTCTCACAGAAAATAAGAACCATTCTTCATCAAATTACCAAGATGTTTTATGCCATTTTGCATCAAATGCCAAGAACATAAAGCATGATATGTTTCAGGTATTACCTTAGCCAAACCATTAGCCATTGCAAGAGCTTGATATGTGAAAATAGTTTGAGGCTTCTTGTTTTTATGTGTCTTCAAAAACTCTCTAAACAGCCATTCAAATGAATCTGAACTCTCGTCGTAAAGAAGTGCAGCTCAAAATATCACTATCCCTCTAAAGTGATTAAATCCTGCAAACACACCAAAAGGTCTACAAGCATTGTTAGTACTATATGTAGTGTCAAGAGTAACCACATTTCCAAAATATTCATAATCCATGATCATTTTTGCATCAGTCCAAAAAATATTTGTTATTTGTTCTTCTAAATCTAACTGAATAGCATGACTGAATGATGGATTTTCTAGAGATTCTTGTTGAAAATATGTTAACAAGCTGCCTGCCTCCCCGTATGGCATGCTTCTGATTCTTTTGGTATGGAGATAATTTTTTTGGTCTAAACGTATATAACCAATATTTTCTCTTCCACCAACTTGTCTACTCATCAATTCAAATGAAGCCCGTTGTGTGATTCCTAAGTCATCTGCCAATTCAATTTCTCGAGCTTGAACCTGAGATATTTTTCGTTGACATGCTAACATGTGAGTTGTCTGTGAAAGATGTAAAGGATGATTATGCTCACTGAAAAAATCATGAATCTCATACTTTTCAATGCCTTTAATATATCTGATTCCTAATTTTACCAAACAATTACTCCTTGTTTTAAGTCTAGAAATGACAGTAAAAGAATCCGTTTTGTCTGATTTACGAACACCTTCTTTGGCACAGACGAACCTAAGACTTAGAATTTTTTCATCTGCATTTTTGTTAGAATATTGCTTGCGGACACCAAATCCCATCCTCCCGCCATAATCAATCCAAAATTGTCATGCCTCTTCTACAGTGCTAAAGATTTTGCCCAATTTAAGTAGTAATCAAATTCTACGTCCATATTTTGGGTATTTAAGAAAACAGTAGAATCATTGGACATCCTAAAATAAAAACAAGACTCAAAAGAAAAAATATTAAAAAAGTATTTTTTTTTAATTGTTAACAGAAAACCTAATTTAAAGATTCAATTACAGGAATATGAACATTAAAAAACAAAAGTACTCATACAACACAGTTTATTAATTTTCAATCAGAAAACTTATAGCTTGAAAAAAAATATCAAACTGAATATATTATCAAATGATTGGAAAGGAAGACTTGAGTAAGGGAATTAGATAAAAGAGAATGAGAATGAGAATATGAAAGTACAAAACCTCAATGTCGAAGGAGAAGAATCGCTATCGTTAAAATGAGTTTGTAATGGCCTTCTATTAGCATCACAAGACATCAACTTCTTGAAAAGAAGAATATAATAAAAGTTCAAAAGTTTAATTTTTCAGAGAAGATGGTGAAGAGAAAATAAGCGCGGGAAAGATAATAAAAATAAAAGAAGCTGGAACGTGAGAATACTAGAAAAAGAAAGTGATAGTCATAATTATAGTTGTAATTAAGACCGTTGATTTTATTAGGGGTTGAGATCTTCCACTGGACAGGGTCAATTTTTTTCTCCACTGGAGAGGATCTGTTTCCCCACGTACCAATTCCGGTACTCCACCGACGGGGTGTAGATCCCGCAACCGAGTGTTACGGCGGTTGTCCTATTCTTCTATCCATCTCCCATGTAAAACTGTCTAATCATAGAGCTGCACTCCGCGAAGAGTGATGCAATGCTCTCTCAGTGAAATTTCTCTTGCTACCGCCGGGGGGGGGGGGAGACTGTGCATAGCCAAACTGACGCATCACTCGATTCGCAGAGTGCCATTCGACACACTCGAATGACAATAACGGAACAACGATGTCACACACCTCAAGGTGTCTATGTAACTCATCATGTATGATCAACTCTTCGTATGGCTGCCACACAAACTGCCAGATAATATTAGAATATTAATGTTTGGATACGATAATCACATGACCCTTAAATATTTACCTCGTCCATGTTATCTATCTCCTGCCTAAATACCTCTACGATCTTCGATAACTAAGCTTTGCTCCGATACGAATGATTCCACCTGGAACACAATTCATCGAAAAAATTAAAAAACATATTCCGTCAATCAAATATGTATTCTCAATATAATGCAGGACTAAAATAGGAATTGTTATCTCATGGCAACTGGTATCTCAGCTGGTGGAAGGGACTGTCTGGGTACGGACGCAATACACGACAGTCACTCCCATGCCCAAACAAACAACAAATTAAGAGGGTCATCCATCTCCTTAGTATCATACCGTGATGCACGATATAGTGCTCTATAAAGATGCGTGAGACATGTTGACCCCCAACTATAAGTATGGATCCGCTCGAAATCGCAAAGTAAGGGTAGATACTTCGCATGGGCATATGCGGTTGACATATCCGTGAATAGGGTTGAACCCAACAAACAAAAAATCTGGCATCTAACATATCTTTTAATAGACTCTTCTTCAGCCTCTCAACTTCTTCTCTCACAATCAAATTGTGAAGCATTCAACAACAACACACAAAAAAACTTAATTCTTACACTTATCTCTTCACTCTCTCAACTTCTCCTCTCACAGTAAACATATGAAGCATTCATGCATGAGAAATGGTTCCAGAAGTTCAATTTATAGAGGGACTTTGAACGTTGCTAATTACCGAAGTGGGGGGCTGTCCCCTGCATGCAGACCACCTGCAACACGCCCCCCCGTGTTGCTCCAGACTCCTCGGAAAGGAGCAAAGACTCTGCTGGCCTGCCAAGATTCAGAGGCAACACGCCCCTGCGTGTTGGCAGGGCTGTGCCACACATCCCTCCAACCCACCTCACCACGCCCACATGCGTGTTTCCATTGCCTGACACGCCTCTAAGGCACTGTCAACACGCCCCTACCGTGTTGAAACTGAATCCCACCATTCGGCAATACACCTACATTCTCAATATTTGGCCAATACAGCACCGTAACTTCCATAAAAAAAATAATTTCCACATATGTAACAGATAATAATTTAAAATTAAAAGTAAAATTTGTTCTTTTAATACTTAATCTTAGTTAGAATTTTAGATTATTTTTAATAATTTTATCAATATAATTATATAAGTGGTAAAATTTTATTGATTTTTCATTAAGAAAAAATCATATTTCTAAAGTAATACCAATTTTATTTTATCAATCAACTCCAATACAAATTTTAATCCTAAATTAATTAATTTTTTTAAAATATCAAAAATAATATTTCAAAAATATTTTATTGGAGATGCTCTTAAAAAAATTAAAAAGTTCCTAAAAATCACATTAAAAATAGAAGACTGAAAATATAATATATTATAAATGTGAATAGAAAATAAATTTTCTAATGGACTGCATAATATATTTAAATACTTTAAATATAATTCTGATTGTTTAAAAGTGATTTGAATTTACATCCATTAAGTAAAAAAATTTATTTATGGTTAGATGATTCATTATATAATAGTGTAAACAATAAAAATCATTTTTAATTTTCATTTGGTTTGAGAAATTAGTTGTTGTGTCCACTTCTCATCATAAAAAGTTAAAAATAAAAAAAGAAAAAGAAAAACCTTAGTAGTAGCTTAACAGCCACTCCACATGGCTGCAGTGGTTACTTGCTTCGCTTTTTTTAAAGCCTATTCACATCATAGAATCTCTCTCTTTTTTATTTATTTTTTGGTCTAACACATTCCACTCATTAGGGATGTGCATGAATCGGATAAAATCAGGTTTGATATGACCCAAATTCGATTCGAAATATACACCGGACATATTTATTAGATCCGAACCCGACTTTAGACCCAATGAAACCTATATATTTTCGGGCCACGATTATACCAGATAAAAATTGAGTGAAAACCGAGCCATTAACATTACATTGTCTTGATACTTTCTTATAAGCTAGCATGTGAAAATATCTAAATTTTCAAGACTCCAACCATTATTTAACATAGTAAAATTCATTTAGAAAAATATAACAAGAACCAACTATTCTCTAAAATTAAAGCATATCCATAATCAATACTAATATTGTCTAATAACACCTAATATTTAAATCAATACAAATAACACAATATTATGCATTTGTCTAAAATCTTATGCATTTTAAACATAAAACATTAACTTATAATCTTATAATAACTAATAAAACAAAATATTAAGGTTTACAGTACTTAAATTTCACATAAGAATAGCTATCATCCATCACTAATAACAGAAAAAATATTAATTGTATATGATAACCGGGCCACGGGCTGAGTTCGGGAGACCCGAGTCATGGCCCAAACTCGACCCGAAATAATGACCGGGTCGATTTTTGAGACCTTTACCCAGTCTTTGACCCAGTAAAATCACACCAAATTAGCTTCTAAAGTGTTCGAAACCAGACCAAATCTTCAAACCGGACCGAACCATGCACACCCCTACCACTCACACACACTAACTTAGCAACTACGCTAGGACTCAAATCCGGTGGGGTTTTGTTTGAGGAAAACAGCTTTGCTATTATATCACATGCCTCAGCCACGAATCTCCCTCTTCAAAATGATCTATTTTGCTATTTCAAAATACAACTACCTCTATTTTTTTTTTTTGGGTGTGGCCTAAGGGTTTATTTATATTTGGGCCTTCAACAACCAAAGTTTATAATTAATAACTCTTTTGTGGTTTGACCCAAACTTTATGTGTGGCATTGGGTCAAATCAAAATTGTACAAAACAAAACAACTCGGATGCACTTGTTGGATATGGAAGCCCAAATCTACATGGAACCAAACATTGGGCCTGCTTAAATGGGAGGTTCTAAAATATTATACCAAAAAAATAATATTATACCAAAAAACCAACTTGATTGGTCAAGTGATAAGCTCATTCGTCCATTTAAATAAGTATTTGGAATTTGAATTTCGCCTTGTGCATGCAGCAACCCACTAACTAGTGACAGACCTTTAAGTGAAGCTCAGATCCATGCTAAATACCTTAGTCTATCGGACTGAAAAATACCATGAACAAAAAAAATATATTATATCAAAAAATGGGTAGGATAAAATACTCATAAGGACATACCGACTTAAATTGGCCAAATATCTAACTCATTCGTCTAGTTGAATAAATATCAGAAATTCGACTCTTATTTTATACCTGCAGCAACTAATTGATAATTGTTTAGATCATAAGATGGTTTGGTAGAGACAACAAATACCTTTACTTCGTTAGTCTTTTTTTTTTTTTTTTTTGGGACAGATACTTCGTTAGTCTTGTAACTAAAGAGTAACTAGGGTAAGCATTATTGGGCCATGACAAACAAGATTGGTTGGAACATCAAGCTGGACCCATCTTGGTGGTGTCTTTTTAATTTTGATAAAACAGCTGTTACTCATTATATTTTAAAATTTTTAATTAAAATATATTTGTTGAAATATAACAATAACATAAATTATCAATAAATACTAACTATCTGAATTTTTTAAATATAATTAAAAATATTTTATAGTATGTAATATAATTATTTATACACACTTAGTAATTATATGCAAGATAGTAAAATTGTAGTTTCTATCTTGACATGAAAGATTAATGTAAAATCGTAATTTATAAAATTATTAGACAGAATGTAAATATATTTTATAAATCATAAAAAATAAAAAATATAAAAAATATAATGTAAAATTAGTTTCATAAACAAGTCTCTAAACAAAATCACACATAGTTAAGCATAACACTAATTAGAACAGATTCATTAAATCACTTAAAAACATATTTATTTAATAATTTAAGGGTAAAATATTAAATTGGTCTCTATGTTTGGGCGTAATTCTATTTTAGTCCTTAAGGTTTAAAGTGTCCTATTTGAATCCAAAAAAGTTTCATTTAGCATCAATTTAGTCCCATAGTGAGGTCAAACTTAAACAATTAACAGAATATTCTACATAACAACAGTACAAGAACAAAATCGATAATCTGGAGAACAAGTACAAGCTCCAGAGGCACAAAATCAACCGTTGATGCATCAATACATTTATTTATCATTCTCTTTAATTCTATAGAAAATATTTTATTTATATTATAAGAAAAATAATAAATAAATATATTGATGCATCAACGGTTGATTTTGTGCCTCTAGAGTTTGTACATGTTCTCCAGATTATCGATTTTGTTCTTGTACTGTTGTTATGTAGGACATTTCGTTAATTATTTAACTTTGACTTCAATGTGGGACTAAATTGATGCTAAATAAAACATTTTTGGATTCAAATAGGACACTTTAAACTTTAAGGATCAAAACAGAATTACGCCCAAACATAGGGGACCAATTTAGTACTTTACCCATAATTCAAACATAAAATCAGATTCAGAATATTACAATAAAGCATATATATTCATAAAAAGAAAGGAGTTGCACGCTCAATTCACACGTTAACAAATTCACTAATTGAAACGTTTTAAAATAAAAGAATTCAGGTAAAGGCATAAAGCACTCAAATTAGAGGCTCAGAGCAAATTCAAGCTATGTGTCTTTCTAAACTAATGTTCACGTGATGTTCACTAGTATAGACACGACTAGAATAAAGTAGTAAAGAAGAGGCTAAAAGTACCGTTGCAGGTCCTATCTCAGCCAAGACAATTAGCTCTAGCAACGACAAAAGGAGAAAAGAATAGAGAAATTAATTGAGATACTAAAGTCTCATTGTTTGAGAAAACTAGAGATTCAGAATCATCTCTACTTCTAGGGAGGGAGGCTAAGTCCCTGAAGGAGAGAAATGCATAAATGAAACAATCTAGGGTTCTTTTCTAGCTTTTTTTTCTCCACGCGTTTGGCCTGGATTCGGGTTAGATTCCAAACTAAGTCGATCAGAGAACATTGAAACACCACTTATGGATTGGTCTTCTTCCTTTCACACAGGGTTGCTGACAAAATCATGATTTCAGCCATTTTGCAACTTTTCTCGACGATTCCACGTGAATAGCATTGCTCTCACTTGAACAACAAAATCAGAACGAAGAGAAACTGCAAAATCGCTAAAGTGTGCGATTTCGCAAGTTGAGTCACAATTTTGACTATGTTATTTGTATGTAATATTTTAATAAAAAATAAAATTATAAAAAATATGTAATAAACTCCTTTAAATTTGTGAACAAGACAATATTTAAAAATCTCAAATCTTTCTTTCACTTCTCCTTCCTCCCCTCAAAACCTTTCATTTTCTCTCTCAGAACTCGTGGACAGATTTGATTAAGCTTTTTTGGACATAGGAGATTTACTAATAAATTGGAATTATTAGTGGCGCTATCTTTTAATTGATCGTGATGTTACAAAAAGTTACAAATAACTGCCAACTGAAAATAAAGATATAGCCTGGTTAAAGATAGAGAGACACATAAGCACTTCTAATAGATAATTAATTTAATAAAAAAGCACTAATATATAGTCACGGTCTCTATCCCAACTTCCATTATTATTTTTCTTTCCTCCTTTTCTACTCTTTTAATAAAGAGGAATGTTAGAGGGATAATGACTTTATTGAACAATATGAACAATTACCAATCAAATAAAAACACATTACATCTCTAAATTAATTCTCTAAATTTTAATATTAAAATAACCATCCGTACACTAATAAAATAAACATCCAATATATCTATTATTTACATTGTTTAATATTTTCATTGTTTACCTATACTTTTCCTTTAATAAATACATAGGATGAAACCCTTTAATGGGAAAAGCAATACTTTTTGTTCGCGATAAGATAGGAGACGAGACGCAATGGAGTTAGTGTACATACCAAAAGTCCAAAAGAAATAAATACAAGGTAGATTTTTTTATTTTTAGTAATTTTTTTCCAAAAATTATTCTGTAAGTTTAATTTGATCATATTAGATTGTTTAATTTGTAGATTCGATCATATTACATCGTTTAGTTTGTATGATGATTATCTTTTTAGCCGTGTTACATAGGCCATAGCTAACAAAATTTATCATTTTTAGATTAATATTTGACTAATAAATAATTTTTATATATAATGTCAAAAAATATAAAATTAATTAAATTTTAAATTTTAAATTCTAAATCTTAAATTTTAATCTTTAAATCATAATAGTCAAAAAATATAATATTGACTTAAAGGTATTGGCTAATAATAATAAAAAAATTGATTCTTGAAATATTTATATTTTTTTTCAATTATTAAAATTATATAAAGAAAATTGGAAATGTTTGGTAACAAAAAAAAATCAGCCAAAAACAGTCATAATTTGCTTTATTTAACATTCATTAATTATTGCGATGATTAATTAATGCTAAATAAGGCAAGTTCTGGCTGTTTTTTTGTCTACCTAACATTATCCAAAGAAAATATAGTAAGTGACAGACTAACAGTGTGTAGCCAATTTTATTACCAGATAACTAATTTTTTTAAAGACTAATTTTAAATTTCATTAATGCATCCCAATATTGTGCTCTAGAAAATTTGACGCAGTGCACCCCCCTCAACCCCTCTTATTGCGACGTCGCACCCTCTTCATGCAAATCTTCATGCCGCGAAGTCATTTAGTGTCTCTTCTACCTCGCGCAGCCACAATGCTACGCCAAATTCGCGCTCCGTCGTGCACCAGTCGTCTGCCGGCAGAACCAATGTGTCTTCCATGGTTGACGACGCATGAAAGAATGACTACCGCAGTTACGCCACATACAATCTCCTTTTCCTCCTTTTCTCTTCTTCTTCCTCTTCGTTGTAGGTGTTGGAATATATATTTTCTAGTTTTGGATGTTTATGTCTCCTTGGTTTTAGATGTATTTTTTTTGGGAAGTTCTCTGGTGGCCAAAATTATAATAACTAAGAATGGCCAAGATTTGACTATCCTATAAACAGATGACATATAGAAAGGAGTATGCAGGTTTTGGTGGGATTGATTATTATAAATACTAGTAATTATTGCAGGACAAAAAAAATGTCATGACCAAAATTATGTGTACATTATATAGACTTTTGTGTAAAAAAAGGCTATTAATCATTTTTGAGTGAATAATACCCAAAACTAAAAATTCATTATAATAATGGGTCAACAAAACCTCCTGAATTATTAATAAATAACGGTAATATGAGGGAAAAAGAAAAAAAAAATAAATCATGGGACATTTATATAAATTCTTGCTATTAATGTATTTGTAGCATGGATTATATAAGAGAATAAATTTATAAAGTGTTTAAATTTTATAACAAAATATTATTTTAATAAAAATAACTATTAAATATTATTATTATTATTATTATTATTATTATTATTATTATTATTATTATTATTATTATTATTATTATTAAAAGAGAAATTATTGGGATTAACAACTTTTAGTATTTTTGGTTATTTTTTAGCACCATAAATATTAAATTATATTTAATAGATAAATTTTATTAATTTATGTGTATAAATTTTAAAAAATTTGAGTAAAAATAATAAATATAGGTGTAAATTAGATGTTTATTGTGTGTAAAATCTATGTAATATATAAGTACAAATTATTGCTGGTTAAGTACGGGCCAAAAATGATAATACTTATTGGCCATGTAGCATTACTTTTATTAAAAAATTTTATAATAGATTCTATTAATAATATTTATCTTCTCACTTTTTAAATTCACTAAAGCTAGTATCTGTAAATCTTAAATTCATAATGTCATACCTAGAATAATTTATTTAAATAAACTAGTTAAAAATCAATAATATCATATTATATTAAAAATGGAAGCATCATAATTTTGTCCTCTCAATATTTATATTTTTTTATCCTTAAATAATGTTAATTGTTTTACTATAGATAATTATTGAATTTTTTTTCTAATTTTATTCTTATTCAAATTTAAATTTTGAGACTTCCATGTTTTTAAAAGCGACTTTATTAGCAGATCCCAAATATAAAAAATAAAGTGAATGATACATATAAAATAAAGTATATATTATAACTTTTTGCTTTGAATATACCAAAATTTTCTAATATTTAATTTAATTATATTTTATTTTTAACTCTAAAATAAATTTTAATTTGATCTTGCAATAATATCTATTTTTACAATACATAATTATTCGATTAATTTTTTAATTGCATCTAAATAAATTACACTTAATCTTGTTACTCTAATTCTAAATATATATTTTTTAAAATTTTACTCTTAATCACATTACTTTCTTTTTAAGTAAATTTAAATTCGAATAAGAATAAAATTAGAAAAAAATTCAATAATAATCTATTGTAAAACAATTAACATTATTTAAGGATAAAAAAATATAAATATTGAGAGGACAAAATTATGATGCTTCCATTTTTAATACAATCTAGTACTATTGATTTTCAACTAGTTCATTTAAATAAATTATCCTAGATATGACATTATGAATTTAAGATTTACAGATACTAGTTTTAGTGAATTCAAAAAGTGGAAAGATAAATATTATTAATAGAATCTATTATAAAGATTTTTAATAAAAGTAATGCTACATGGTCAATAAGTATTATCATTTTTGGCCCGTACTTAATCAGTAATAATTTGTACTCATATATTACATAAATTTTACACACAATAAACATCTAATTTATATCTATATTTATTATTTTCACTCAAATTTTTCAAAATTTATACACATGAATTAATAAAATTTATCTGTTAAATATAATTTAATATTTATGTTGCTCAAAAAATGACCAAAAATACTAAAAATTGTTAATCCCAATAATTTCTCTTTTAATAATAATAATAATAATAATAATAATAATAATAATAATAATAATAATAATAATGTTTAATAGTTATTTTTATTAAAATAATATTTCATTATAAAATTTAAACACTTTATAAATTTATTCTCTCATATAATCCATGCTACAAATATATTAATAGCAAGAATTTATATAAATGTCCCATTATTTTGTTCTTTTTCTTTTTCCCTTATATTACCGTTATTTATTAATAATTCAGGAGGTTTTGTTGACCATCATTATAATGAATTTTTAGTTTTGGGTATTATTCATTCAAAAATGATTAATAAGACTTTTTTTTTTTTTTTCCACAAAAGACCCATCTTTTTTGTCCTGCAATAATTACTAGCATTTATAACAATCAATCCCACCAAAACCTGCATGCTTCTTTTCATATGTCATCTGTTTATAGAATAGTCATATCTTGGCCATTCTTAGTCATGGTAACCTTGGCCACCAGAGAACTTCCCATTTTTTTAATATGTTTTAAATATTTTTTTTCTTATGTTTAGGATGTTTCTTTCTTTTAGGTTTTGAAATTTTTTTAAATAATTTTAGATATTTCTTTTTTTAGTTTTCGAATGTTCTTTTTTCAATAAAGTTGAATGTCTCGTGTTGGTAATTTTTTTTATTTTTTAAAATAATTTTGGATATCTCTTTTTATTCGATTTTAGATGTTTTTTTTTGTTACGTTTTTTATATTCTTTTTACAAAAATTTTGAATGTTTGTTTTTATTTAATTTTGGATGTTTCTCATGATAATTTGAATTCAGGTTCTCTAAAGAGAGAATTCAAAAAAAAGGACTCGAAGAAAGGTGTTGGGTAGTGCAAACGATTCTGAGCGACAAACGGTGGGGAGGGAGGGGGCGTGGACGACTTCTAATTGAGGGAAGATGGTGGACAGGACGGATGATTTTGAGCAACATATGGTGGCGGGAAGTACACGCGTGGTTTTGGATTGCAGTGTGTGAATTTAAGTGTTTTCTTTTTTTTTATTGGGTTTCTTTTGCAATTTATATACTAATCGACTGTAATTGGCTGATATTCTAATTGGTTAACAAAGTTGAATGATATATAATAATTATGTAGTTTTTCTAAGAATTAGCTTAGCTATAGTATTATCTTGGATTAGAAAGGAGAACCTCTACTAAGCCACTATATACTTCAAATTTAAATTGTACCATATTATATATGATCCACTCTTTATATTCTTAATAATAGATGCAAATTAAAAGATTATATCTCAAATCTAGTACGCTATAAGATATACAGGAAATTACGGCGACAATTTACCTGCCATAGATTACTCGAACCGCCGCGAACTGGCGATTAAAAGATTATATATAATCTTAATTAAACCCTTACCGTTAATTAAAACCTAAACTAAGCTAAGTTTCTTCTTTATCTTTCTTTCTTTCTTTCTTTTTTAAGGGTAAATTAAAGTATTGAGCTTTCCAAATGTGCAGGTGTCCATAGATACAAGTGTGTATATACATATATATGGGTATGCTAGGTAGACAAAAAAAAAAACAGCCAAAACTTGCCTTATTTAACATTAATTAATTGTCGCAACAATTAATGAATGCTAAATAAGACAAGTTATGGCTGTTTTTGGCTGATTTTCTTTGGTTACCAAACATTTTCGATATATATATATATATATATATATGGTGAATGCTACCCAACCCCTCTAAAATAACATGTAAGTTACCCTTCATTATGTGTCACATTGTAATTGGTCCTTATCTTAACCATAGTTGGGGCGCCATCTACTGTCCTTCCACACAACCTCTCTTCCCAGTATAGCCAGCACCTTTTTTTTTTTTTACCATGGATCACTTCTTACCCACATAATTAATGGTTAATTTGGTTATTAAATTTTTTTATTAAAAAAATATATCTTTATTTAATTACGTGATGGAACATATATTTATATGTAAAATATAATTAAATAATAAAATACGAATAAATTAAAAATTAAAAAAAATACTATAAAAAATACTTGTAAGAAAGTTAGATTTTATCATTTTAAACTTGTGTTATTAATTTTAACAATTTATTTTTTTTAAAAATAATTTATGTACGACAAAAAATATGCTTTTTTTTTTCTAATTTTAATTATACTTTTAAGTACTCTAAATAGAGTTATTATATTATATTTTACATATAGTCACCAAAAAAAATATTATATTTTACATATGAATATATGTTCTATCGTGTAATTAAATAAAGATTTGTTTTAATAAAAAAATTTAATTATTTATCTCTTAAATATTTATACAATTTATTTTTTAAACTGTCATATTGGTCTCTTCTTTAATATAATACAAAAAATAAATTGTCATAAAAATAATTTGTTTAATTATTAATTAAATAATAAAGTACTAATAAATTAAAAATTAAAAAAATAAAAATACGGTAAAAAAGTTGAATTTTATCATTTTAAATTTCTGTTATTAATTTTAATAATATATTTATTTTTTAAATAATATATGTATGATAAAAAAATATGTTTATTTGTTTGGAGTACAAATTTTATTATTATATTTGTATGTTCATGATTTTAATTATACTTTTAAATACTTTGAATATATTTATTTTATTATATTATATTTTACATATAAATATATGTTCCATCACGTAATTAAATAAAGATATGTTTTTTTAATAAAAAAATTTAATAACCAAATTAACCATTAATTATGTGGGTAAGAAGTGATCCATGGCAAAAAGAGACGCTGGCTATAATGGGAAGAGAGGTTATGTGGGAGCTGGGAGGGCAGTAGATGGCGATGACGTTGGCGCCCCAACTATGGTTAAGATAAGGACCAATTACAATGTGACATATAATGAAGGATAACTTACATGTTATTTTAGAGGAGTTGAATAGCATTCACACATATATATATATATATATATATATATATATATATATATATATACTACAATAATATTGTTAATATATTATTATATCTACAATATACACCATAGCTTTATTAAAGTCCATTATTTTATCCCATTACCATTATCACCTAATTGAATCAACCACCATTATTAATTATATATATTCTATTTCGTTTGCTTCTTCAATATAATTAATGAACCCTAAAGCAGCATGCATGGATTTTTTTTTTTTTTGTCTTTTTAGAAAATGGCTGCAAGTGTTACCACAACCACTGCTTTCTTAAGAAATGGACAAATAAATCAATCAATATATTACTATACCTTTAACTTTTAAGTTATGGCTCTAAAGTTGAGGAAGTTTATGACTTAGCTTGAATGGTCACCGTGGCTTCTCATGACAAAGGTTTCTAATAATAAGATCCAATATCTTAGGAAGCATTTTTTGTGGCGGTTTTACACTAATATAGTGGTAATATATATTCGCTTGCTCACTCAAACCCCTAAGGCATTAAGTCATTAACTAATGTATTTAATTTACGTTGTGCTAATGAGATCTTATGTTCATCAAATTCGTAATTAACCATATAGATATGTATGTATTCGAACTTTGTCATTAGAGATTAATTACATTGATTATTAAGAATTTCTGACTACTGTAATATATTGAAGAGTTCAAATATTGACCGTTATTGAAATTTGAAAACATTATGAACGAACAAAGACCATATATATAAGCCAAAAAGTAAATTGAAATGCAGAAATTAAAGGATTTATCACACTTTATTCACATATAAAGTAAAATAAAAATGATTGATGCCCAACAATGATATGATATGTAAACGTGTTGTCAAACAAATGGTGAATATAATGTCGTTGTTACCTTGCATGACATGTCAGACATACGTGTCCCAACTTTACTCTAAAGAAGATATATTAAAGCTGATTCAAAAGGTTAAAAATATCAACCACAAAGTGGGCGGTTAGATTGTACATGCACTTTGTATATTGGTTTAATTTGGAATTCAAATTTTGAATTTTATTTTAGAGAATAAAATATAATTTTTTATTATTTATTTTATAGATAAAATTAAAAAAAAATATAAAAAAAATTATTTAAAATAAAAAATTATATTTTATTTTTTAAAATAAAAATTTAAAATTTAGAAAATTCAAATTAAATTTTGTGAAAGCATAGTATATTATATATTTTTTGATAACTATTAGTATGAAATGATATTTTTATGTAAAGATAATAAATTATATCTGTTATATAAGTTAAGATGTTTGATTAGATTAATTAATATAATATTTATTTATATTTTAATTGTTACTTTTATGTTAAAATATCTGCTTAATGTAAAAAAATAATTACTCATATATTTAGTGTTTTTTAATTAAAAAATATTATTTATATATTAAAATTAATTTTTAAAATTAATTATTATATATTTATGTATAAATATATATATTATTTAATTTATTTTTAATATATATTTTATATTACAATATATATTTTATACTAATAATTTATTTTAATGACTAATTTTAGTATATATATATCCCTAATAATATAAATAGTGTCTCCTTACATTCGAGTATTTAACTAACTCTATCCCTTCTCATATTGAATTTATAGATTTAATTAATGAATGATTTTTTTTTTAGTATCTCTCAATTTAATAGGTTAAAAATTAATCTGTCGCGAATTTAAACTCAATTTAAAAGTTTATCATTGATTAATAAATTGTTTTATGCATATGACGAGATTTGAGTTCTCGACACTTACTTAAACAGCCAAGTGAATTAATCATTCGATTAATCCAAATTAGTTAATAAATGACTTTAATTTTAAAAATATTTGCTAATAAAAATGCTAAATATAAAAAAATTATATTAAAAAATTATTTTATTGTATAAAAAAATATATATATGCTCGTAAAAAGATTTGTGTGGAAATAATGGACATGCATAAACTACCATCAGCACCATATATAATGCTGGAGAGGGTGAGAAGCCAATAATTGAGTAGAAGAGACAAGATATCGATATAGACTTGAAAGGGATAATAAAGCCAACCTCCAACTCACCAACTTTAAAGTAGAACCTTAAACTTCTATATTTAATTACTCACTAACATTATTGACACACATAATAATAGTACTTAAAGTTCCTTGCTTTTATATATATCTCACTTTTATCATGGAAATTAAAGTAGTAGTAGAAAAGGTGCCTTGCTTTGATGGGAGCCAATAAATCCATTTCTACAAGGGAACCATCAATTCTCTTAAATAATTAAATTGTTTCCGAGCGAGCAAGAAGAACCTCCTATTCATACATTCATCATAATGGGTGAACAATAATCATTCAAAGATAATGACAATTAAAGTGATGATATATATTTCTAGGAGTATGTTGGTTAGTTTGTCCAACTTAATTAAAAGTGGTATTTGTAAAATTATTAAGGTTGATAAACATGTATTAGTTATATATTAATGACTGATTTTGTCACTGATGAATTGGGATTAGAGATTGCTTTAACAACTGATTTGCACTGCTGGTAGCTAATACTCGCATATAGAGGAAATTTTTGAAAAGATGGGATTGGGGACCATATAGCAACAAAGAATTCTCCAGTTACTATATATATTATATAGTGACCAAAAAAGCAATTGGAATTGTGGTTGCTAATTAGCGATTGATACATTGATAACAAATTAGCTATTGATTCATTATTAGTAACTGATTTAGGGCTTAAAATAGTTTTTTGTATTGAGAAAGTTTTTGGGTCAGCAATTTTATTAAAATTTGGCCAGTATTTAATTAGCAAAAAAAAATGTAATAAATAATTCTATACCATTAAATATAATTTTACACTATTAAAAATACTAATAATAACCAATTGATGACTATAAATTACAAAATTTATTCACCTCTTAGAACTCCTCTTTTGTATTAATTTTTGACTTGGTCATTTTTATTTGTAAATTAGTCTCTATATTTTAGCAATGATTTAGTGGTTAATTCGAATTAGCAACCAAATGACACCCATCATTTTCGGTCCTCAAATAGTTTGCAATTTCGTAGATATTTTGTAGCGTAATTATTCTAAATATAATTTATAAAAATATTATTTGTATATTAAAATTGATTTATGTATAAATATATGTATGTGTAGTTAAATTTATTTTTAATTTATATTTTATATTTTAAATTGATGACTAATTTTAATAATTAATTTTAGTGTATATTTTAGTATAATTGTATAATTTATTATATGTATATAAAAGTTCTTATTTACATGTGAAATATTTTTGTCTTATAATTTATTTCCCTCATTTCACATATTCTGATTAATTAAGTATTATACACAAAATGTTTACATTATAGAATGCATGTAATTTGAACTCTTATTATCAACACATGGAAAATTAAAGATGTATAAAATAAACCACCACCATATATTTTACAAAAGGGCAGTCAAATAAAAATAAAAAGGAAACACCAAAATCATATATTGAGTTTGAGCTGAAATCAAACACTATATACAACATAAGCACACATATATACAAGGCATCACCTCTTCCCCCTTGGAAAAAAAAACCCTACTACATCAAAATTACTTAATAATTAAGTCACGTGATGCTGTGGTTGCACTGATATCCCCAGTCACGTGATACTTTCTTTTGACATAGCAGTGAAAACACGTAGAGGAGGCGGGTGTATATGTAAATAAGAATATAGGAAGATTTTTTTTTCCATACGTGAAAATAGGAATATTATTTGTACGCTAATATTATTATCGGACACAAGAACATATATTATACAGAATAGAAACACACAATATTTGACATTACTCAATAAATAAAGTCAATATATTGTGTTTCTTAATGTCCAAATAACGTACAAATAATATATATAATTTAATTTTAATATACTGTTGCTATAAAACTATTTTACACATTCATTCAATCACATGAATAATCATTCAAAAAAACGATTGTGATTGCACGATTGTGTAAAACGTTTTATACTATCAGTATATTAAAATTAATATATGTATCTATTATCGGTCCCAAGAGTAATAATAAGGAGAATTTGTGTGTTGTGAGTGAAGATTCTTATAAAACCTTTTAATAAACTCTTCAGCTTTAATATCAATTTTGCCACCATCGTCATCATCAAAATCTTCTTCGTCTTTGAGAGGAAAAGGGGAATCAGTGATCCTCAACTGCTTAGGGCTTTTTCCAAACTCTGGCAATGGCATCAATGGCGAATCCATCACCATCTCATAGTTGTTATTGTTGTTGTTGTCTTTTAGCATCTCAAGAACCTTACATAGGGTTGAAACGTCTTCGTGGTGGTGGCAGCGATGGTGGCGACGACTGTGGTAATTAAAGGCAGGGCTACTAGTGCAGCTGAATTGGTATTCGCGAGGGTAGAAGGAGAGGTTTTTGTTGTTGCGGAAGGAGGAACGGCGGCGCGTGAAGGCGGCGGCGTAGTGGTGGTGGAGAGTGAGAGTGGTGGAGATTGCGTTGCTGGCTGCTATCTTTCCGCGCTTGAGCAAGAGATTGAACTCGGAAATGAGTTTGCTCTTTGATATACCTTTTCTTAACATGACCATAACTATTCTTAGAATGTTCAAAAGCTTCTTTGCCACCATTGGTGCTGCCCTTGCTTCAATTTCCATGGTGATGATGATGATGGATGTGTTGTTTTCTTGGTTTGTTTAAAGAGAGAAAGAGAAAAAGTATATGTATGTATATGTGTGTTTTTTGTGTGATCCAGTGAGGGTGTGATGAGTAAATTGGAATTGTTGTGTTTTGGTTTGTGAAATGAGGGAATGGGGGATGATATGGTATTTAAAGGGATCCAAGAGATCTTAATTAGAATAGTGTATGTGTTATAGTAATTAAATTCCTTAAATTAATTAATTAAGGGCAAGACTAATAAAGTCCCACCTCGTATAATAGCGCGTGAGGAAACGTTTTATGTAGGGTTACATATTTTTTAACAAGATTTTTCATATTAAATAATAGATAATACTAAAAAAACAAAAAAAAACACAAATAATTCAAATTTGTCCTAGTTTATTAATATTTATTTATGGAAAAATCTAGGGACTAGCACTTTTTTAACAATCTGGCCAGCACTTAACCATAAAAAGAAAAGTGAGTGATCTTTTATCATTAGATGTAATCTCACACCATTAAAAATATTATTAATGGCTAGTTAATGGTTACAAAACACAAAATTTGCTGGCCCTAACACTCCTCTTTATTTATTATAGAGTGCATTAAATAAAATCAAAAATAATAAATTTTAGTAGTTTTTGGCTAAATACTTTTTCGGAGACTTTTTGTTAAATAATTATTATAAGTTTTACAATTACACCTTTGTAAATGATAATTGAAAAAAAGTTTGCTTTAGTAGAAGTTTATCCTATAGCTAGTAAGACAAATCAAATTTGGAATATATACAACAAGTAGTAGTACATATTGAGAAATTGTTATCTTTTATTCTTTTAGCTAAAAATAATTGTAATGTAAAAAGATATATAGTGTGAAAAATAGAATTACAACTACTTACAATTATCCATTTAGTTTTGGTCTAAAATAAGTAATCTAAAAACAACAAGAATATTTTAATTGCATTTAAACATAACACAAAATAATCAATTATTTCAATAATATAGCATACTACAATTTAAGATAATATAGATAAAAAAATAACATGATTGAAAGATGTATATGATAATAAAATTAAAAACAGAAGTGTTATAAAACATAAAAATAGGGCTGTATGTGTGACTAATATTTGTTATTGTTTTAGACAAAAATGATACTCATAATTACAACTAAAAGAGAATTCAATGTTACTAAATAACGGATATCGTACAGCGGCTAACAAAATTACCAATTCATAAAATTATCAATCATGGCATTAAAAATGTATAATAAAGACAGTAAATGCCTAAGAAACGATTACCTTATAACAAAGGAATAAAAAGAAAGAATTCAACACGTAAAATTTAATCATCTCTAACACTTAAGAATATTAGTAATTTAAGCATCAGAGTATTTTGCAGGTTGTCCTCTAGACCTGGTGTAAAATCCACAAAATTTATAAATAATTTTTAATCAAGAAAATTAATTATTAATCAAGCAATTAGAAAATAAAATATTATAATTTAATGAGATAGAGCTAATTAAAATAGAATCTTGATACTAATTTTAAAGAGTTTTATTCAAAATTGGGCCGAATGGGACAAACTGAAAAAATTAGGCTTGCATTAGGCCCAAGACCCAACCCAAATCTCGTTAAATAAAAGGACTCAGCCATCTTTTATCCTCATTACATGAGGAACGTTGAATCAAGAAGGGAGGGACTGAATATAAAGCTTAAACCCTAACACCAATTTCAAACCAAGATATCTTCGTACTCCGAGCTCCGATCGCCGCACTGTTTATGGCCACACGACCGCAGCGTCGAGCTCTACAAAGCCCGGTAAGAAATTTGGTAAGGAAGTTACATTCTCAGTTTCAATTCTCTCTTCTCCAATTTCGAGAATTTGTGTTGTGGGTGTTGAGATCTTTGGTTAATTTGATGTTGAGGGTCAAGTTAATTTGGGGAATTAGCGGACTTTTGTTTGATTAAGGCACATACAGGGTAAGGATCCTCAAACCCTAGTGAATCCCTTGATTAATTGAGAATGAGCATTAAGTTGGTACATGAGAATGTGATAATATATGTTAGTTAGTGTATATGTGAGATTAGAACTCAATTGAAGAGATTGGAAGCTTGTTTAAGCCTTGAGTGTTAAGATTTCGGTGTTGGAGGCTTGTGACCTCATCAATTTGGGTGTTTTTGGCTTAGGAGAGAAATCGGCCAAGGTATGGTTTTGGTTTCTTGTATTTAATATATAATGTCTTGTAAAAACTTAGGCTAGATAACCATATGATAGGTTGGAATGCATGATTGTGTTAAATGTTTAGTATCCTTGATGATGATTGTTGATTTGGGTTGAGTATAAATTTCGGCAATTGATGTTGTGGTGAGAATATATTAATGCATGATGATTTTAATGATGAATGATGAGGATGATGGTAATGAATATATACATGTGATGAATTATTGATGATCTTGTTGGTTTAATTGAGAAGTTCATGTATGAGATTGTTTGCAATTGAGGTATGATTGTTTCTGTGATATGATATATTTTGGTGTTGATTATGAGCATAGAAAGTTGGTTTTGAATGGTGAATTGATGAAAATAGAGGTTAGAGCATTTTTGTGAAAATCTAATTTTTGGCAGAATTTCGGCGAGCCATAACTTGGCTTTCAGACCCCCAAATTCTTTCAAACTTATTTCATATGAAAATTAGGTCCGTGAAGTTTATAACGTTCAAAGAACAGATGAAAAATATTTTAAATGATAAAGTTATGCGCATTAGAAGTTCGGTGTGCAAAATTGAAATTCTGTAGCACTTAGCATTTTTACCTATTCTGCAGAACTTGCATACGCGACCATCTACACGCGACGCGACGAACCCTTTCAGGTTTGGTATCTCGCGTATGCGAGCAGGGATCTTTAAGGGGTTGGGTACACGGCCACTTGCACGCGACGCGACCAACCCTTCCGAGTTTGGTATCTCGCGTACGCGAGCAAGGGGATTCGTATGCGAGCAGGGTAAAACGAGCCCTTGCGTACGCAAGTAAGGTGCTGCGTACGCGACCCCCCTGTTTTCAGTAAATGAATTTTTTTGTGTTTTAAAACTAATTTTGAATCTCTAAACCTCTATTTTTACTCCTTTAGCCCCAAGACCTTAGTGGTATGCCTAGTGATAAGGTGAAGCTAGGAAGGGATGATAGCTTGGGGGAAGTAAGCTTGGAAAATGATGAATTAAGAATGAAAAGTGCGAAGATGTGACTGAATTGAGGGGTGAATGTTGAGACTGGCAATGACTGGGTATGGTCGGAGTAGTTGAGATGGCAAGGTTTGGGTGCGAACCCGCTTGCGTGTTAACTTGAAAATGTATTCAGATAGATGGCAAGTTGAGGACGGAGGATTCCCTCTCTTGTCGTGATGGGGATGTAGGGAAGGTGGAAAGGTACTCTTCTTCGTATTGTTTCCTCCACATTCTTCTCTGGTTGCAAGGTAGAAAGGCACATTCCTTCGATGTGGAAAGGCACTCTCCTTCATGAAACCTCCAGAAAAAGGTGGAAAGACACCCTCCTTCGTTAAAGTTCCTCCTGGGATGCGCAACCTAGGGACAAATGTCTGGGTTAGCTACCAGATGTGTCGGGTTCTGGCAAAGTAACTAACATGTAAGCTCACGGCCAGTAGAATAGACATTCATCATATGCATATGTATATTTTGTTTGCTTGTGCATTAATTGGGCTTGCCTATGTGATTATTATGCTTACTTGCTATATTTGCTACCTGCTATATCTGTAATCTCCTTGTGTCTGATTTGTCTACCTTGTCTGTTTGTGTGGTTCTACTGGTGTCTTGTAGGATGGTGGAGGAAGGGAATAGTTGAGGGTTTTAGTGAGAATTTGGTTAAGTTTTAAGAACCTTAGAAAACCACCCCTGTTTATGGTTTCTGTTCTAATTCTTTAAGTCTTATAATCTAAGTGTCGGAGTTTCAGGATTGCCTCTAGCTTTTCCAAGACCTTATATCTTATGTATAAGGCACCATTACCATGCTGAGAACCTCTGGTTCTCATTCTATACGGATATTTATGTTTTTCAGATGCAGGTCGCGAGGCACCTCGTTAGGCGTCTGGAGCTCTTGCAGCGAAGTGGGTCTTTTGGGATATTATCTTTTGCTTCTATTTAGATATATGCTCCTGTATATAACTCTCCTTTAGACTTGCTTTATTTTGTACCTCATAGAGGTTTATGGAGCATTAGAAACTCTTTTGTGTATTTTGGGATTTGGACTTAATATGTATGTATGTAAATACTCTCCGGCCAGCCTTAACTTCGCAGGCTGAGCTTGGAGCTTGATTACTATGTATCCTTGATCCTCTATTCCTTTTGTATATAAGTATTTATTTGCGCTTAAGCTTTCTTCATACGCAAGCAACGTTATTTCTAAGCGGTGCGCTTTTAATTTTGCGATTTTGCTTTAACTATCTTTCAAGACTCCTCGAATATTACATTCTTTCAATTATTATACATATATATTTTTTATTTTTAGAGGTCGTAATACCATACCACCTCTATTTTATGACTTAAGCATAAGACTCTGCGTGGTAGGGTGTTACACCTGGTTCTGTAGTCAATTAAATTAGGATCTCCGATTCCCTGATCTCACAAGCTCGTATCCACTATCAAAGGTATGAACATTTGGCACTGTCTGTAGGGATCCTATTCTATTGGAACCATGGCTAATCAAAAAATCCATTTGGTGATCAACTCAACCACTCCTTTTATCAAGAAGATGGGCACGAAACGGATGTCACCCCGCCTACTCATGAGGAACATCAAGTTCCCCCAGGTTACGAGAATCGTGAAGTACCCAATTTGGAGGCATGCAATGCTAGAGCTCATAACTTTAGGGTTCGAAACTTTGAGGGGTTAAGGGATGACTATCATCATGCCGTGCAGAAAATGTGTCACAGAATGCAAGAGATGGAATGCCATCAGGTTGAGTTAGAGCATCGGTTGGTGGAATGATCACAATCGAGACAATTTCGGTCTCGAAGTCGTACGACCAGGGGCCATGATGATCATAGTTGTGAAAGGAGAAACCCAGAAAAGGGTCCCTGAACAGTTACAAGACAATAATCGGCGCCGTTTACGCTCACCTTAGAGATGCAGGAGATCGCCACAACATGAGGATGGACGTCATGAGTCTGAGATGCGAGCAAGGGATGAGTCCTGATCAGCTCATTCTAAAAGGAGACGAACTCCGTAAAGGAGTGCGAGTCCTAAAAGGCACATAGATACCCGAGATAGAGCACGTGATCTAGATGGGTCAGACTCCATTCGCTCCCTATGTCCTTCAGGTTTGCTTACTAAAGCACGTTGATAAGCCAAACAATTTGAAGTATGATGGGAAGTCAGATCCTCGGGAGCACATTGATGCTTTTGAGGATAGGACGAACCTTGAAGGTGCAGGGGATGCGATCCGGTGTAAGACTTTTTAGTGACGTTATCAGGTCCAGCAATGGCATGGTTCTGTACACTTCCTTCCTGGTCCATCTCCTCATTTGGTGACATCAAAACTAAATTTTTGGCGCACTTTACTACAAGAAGAACTTAAGCAATGCACCCGATTTTATTACTTGGTGTCGAGCAAAGGGTGCGAGAAAGCATCTGATATTACTTGGATCGCTTCAATAAAATTCTATTGAAGGTAAACACACGAACTTCCCAAGTTGTGTGCTTATACTAGATCGCCGGGTTGTTAGAATGAGACTTCAGAAGGCAAGTAATTTCCAAGGATGTGAAGTCCATGGAAGAGATTCACCAAATTGCTTTGGAATACATGCGAAATAAGAACGTCTCAAAGGTAGTTTCAACAAAAAAGGAAAAACCTGGCTCCATCACCTAATAAAGTCGAAGGATCAGGGCAGTCCTCAGCACAAAAGGCATCTACTCCCCGAGTTAGGAAATTCTCCACGCATACACCCCTGGTGGCATCATTAACGGAGGTGTATCAACAAGTGTCTCAACAGGGACATTCTTCTAAAGGCAATGCAAATTCAACCAAGGGCTTCTTTGAATAAGTCACAATATTGTGACTATCACAAATTTCATGGTTACAGGACAGAAGATTGTATTGATTGGAAGGATGCATTGGAGCAGGCGATACAGGATAGGAAGCTTTCTGAGTTCGTTCAGCACGTTAGGCCGCCTTGACGGCACAACAATGACAAAGATCGGAAAATCAGAAACCCAAGAAATATAACGACTGTAGAAGTCCCGGAGGATACTGCTCAGGTCATGGTGAACATGATTAGGCAAGAAAGGACTATCAAGGTCTAGGAATGCCATTAAGAAAGATATTAAGATTACAAATTCAGAAGTTTTAAAGGTAACTAGTATTTCAACTGTCCAGTTTACGAAAGATGACTTCCAATATACCACGTTAAATGATGATGAGCCTTTGGTGATTACTGCCAAGTTGGAAAATAGAATTGTGAAGGGAATTTTAGTTGACACTAGAGCAGATTCAAATATGCTTTTCAAGAATGCTTTTGATGCATTAGGGTTAAAAGTTCAGCATTTGAAACCATATCTTCCTATAGTAGTGGGATTATAAGATTATTACATTAAGCCTGATGGGGCCTTGATCTCCTATTTACTGTGAGTGAAGGTGCTAATGTTCATCGTCCTAAAGGATTCAACAGCTTACAATGTGATCCTAGGAAGGAAGACTAGGGATGGCAACGGGTCCCCATGGGGGCGGGGCGCCTCCGATAATATTCCCCGTCCCGCAACGGTTAACGGGGATCCCGTATTCGCCGGGGAATCGGATATCTGCGGATTTAAAAAAAATATTAAAAATGAAAAAAATAGAAAAACAGAAAAAAAATTGAAAAAATCAAGATAATCTTTAATTGTTATTACAAACATAATTTCATTAGGGTTCAAAGACTCAAATAGCAATAACCGATAAAATATATTCATGAAAACATAATTTATCACTCCAAAGCTAAACACTGCTACTTTAATTGAGAATAAAATACTATTACAACATCCATCAATGATGGTGGTAATGTGATACAAATGACAAGAACAACCATATTTAAGTGACTATGATCCACCTTCAAATTTTGTGAAGATGATAAATATCTGTGTTGTTTTTTCTACAAATATATATATAGTGAGAATCTGGATCTTTCAAAATAAAATTTGGAGGAAGTAAACTCTTTTCAGTTAGAGGAATGGGATCTAAATATGATTTTTTTGATGAACTAGTACTCTCAGGCTTTTGAAATCCTAATCTGGCTGCAGAAATATAGAAAATGTGTGCATAAGAAAAGCACCAAACCAAATCTCCACAACTATAGTCTATAGGCATTTGGCAACAAGAATTCATATGTATATATACTTCATATATAATTTATCAAAGATAGATTCGTTTGAATCCTATTGACTTGTCGCCGTTCTACCTTTGTCGGACTGCTACGCCGCTGCTGAGAAGCTCGAAGGGAGGAAGGAGGGCTGCCTTGCCGCTGTCGAGCTGCTGTATCTCATCGTTGCTGTTCTGGAAGCCGTGCCGACAACGGTGACGGTGACAGCACCAAGCCCTGCCAGCGATGCTCCTCTTCCTCTCCTCCAGCACGCGTGCAGCAGTGCTGATGGAGGCTCAGCAGTAGTGACGACGCAGCATGACGGCGGCACCCAGTCCCGCTGGCGTTGTCTCCTTCCTCTTAACTGTGGGTGAGTGTCGGGTGGGGGTGGGTGGCGGCTGGTGTGTGTGAGGGAGTGGGAATTAGGGTTTTATTTGGGTTAAATTAGGGTTTTGGTAGTGTCAAATTATGATTTGTTTGGTAATAAAATTAGGGATAATATAGTAATTGAATATCAAAATGAACCCAACAATAATTATCTATAAAATACTATTTAATTATCAACTTGTAAATTATTTTTAAATAAATTATAATTCAATAAAAATTAGAGATAATTAAATTAATTTTTTTATTCATAAAATAAAATTCAAAATCTCAATATTCATATTAAACCATATAAAATATTCATTAAAAGAATTTCTAAACATGAAATTTTAAACAAATATACTAAATTATAAATAATTTATTATTTAAATTCCAAAGACTCGGGATGTTACAAGTATTGACACCCTGAACTCAGATTTTGGGAGACGAAACATTAAAGTTTCAATAAAGGTTGAACATTTTTTATCTTCTAAGATCATAAAAAAATGTGTTGTACCTTCTGCCCTTTCAATCATAAAAAATTTTTTCTTTGAATCTGTGATAGGATTCCTCAAAGAGAGTAAAGATTCTTCTATTTGGGTTACCTCAAAAAAAGTAAAGAACCCCATCTATTCGGGTTACTTGCTACCCGCTACCCACGTCCTTCTAAACTAAACGGCATAGTTAAAATAAAGAAATAAAAGAAGACTATAATAGAAAGTTCAAGACCTAAAAATAAACATAAAAGTTTAAATCTGCGAATAATAGCCCAATTATTGGGGGTGGAGATGCGAATGGACACATCCAGTGTACTTTAAAATATCCATTTAAAAGTCGCTAAAAGAAAGCCGAACTCCAAGTTAGAAAAATAGAGTCTTGTACATCCACAACCAGTCCAGAACATTACCAGCATCCTCATTAATGTGGCACAAGCGATCGTTAGGCCTTGGAATCAAAAATACGTAAAAATTACACAAATCGGTAAATATAATCCTGGCTTCTCGCAAGCTTTCCAACTCTTCATGGGTGATGGTGGAAGGGGGGTGACTTCACCTCCTCGGAAAACTAAGAATAAATATCCACCTCGATTCCACCATCTGGGTTGACTGGAGGAATGGGGCCGGGCAGGTCAGGGTCTTGGGCGTTTGGAGGCGCTAGCTCACTCACGAGTTGTAATAACTTTCTTTCTCAGCGTCTCGAAAAACCTATAGAGGCACCACCATTATGTTATACAGAGAAAAATTCGAAATTCATCCAAGAAACTCAAAGAAAAATCCACCAAAATCTGAAAAATCCATAAAGGTGCGAAGAAAACTCAAAAGCAGGGTAAACAAAAACTAACTCAACGATGCCGAAATTGGGAAAACTAAAACAGTGGTACCCCATATTATATCAACCTAATTACAGCTATGAATGCAGAAACAAAGACCAAAATAATGAAAAAATGTGTGTGACGTTTAAAAAAAAAAAAAAGAAGAGGGAGCAAAATGAGAAAAAGGGGAAAAAAATTCAAGGAATAAAAAGTACCCAGATAAAGCATACATGAATTACAAAAAAAGAGTGACGAATGTATAAAACTTTCTCAATTTGTTGAAAGCTGTTGAAAAGTATGTTTGAGAATGGTCGTAGAAAGCAAGTTTTATGTCATTGGGACAAAAGCGGAGAAGAAGAAGAAGAAGGAAGTTTTAGAAGAAATCCTCTAGAAGGAAAGAAGATTTTGGGAAAATGAAAAAGGAAAAGTTAAAGTAAGGAGTTATTAAATTAAAAATTAATGTGGCATTAATTGATAGAGAGAAAAGTTGTAATTGTAGCTTGACAGTTCACATATCAAAGGAAGTTACAATTGCACAAAGAAAATTGAAATTTTTTTAAAGGTATTTGGCGCTTTAAAAATGTAAAACTCGTTTAGGCTCGATCTCGTAAACTCGGACATTCGTGACAAAGCCCTTAAATTAAGAGACTTGAGTTGGGACACTGTTCTAAATAAGTATGATACTCATAATTACAATTAAATGAGAAACGTTACTAAATAACAAACACAGCATAACAACTAATAAAATTGCTAACTCATAAAACTGTCAAATCATGATATTAAAAGCATATAATAAAAACAATAAATACCTAAGAAACGATTATCCTAGAGCAAGAGAATAAAAAGAGAGAGAACTCAAAATAAAATCTAATACTTTCTAACACTTAAAAATATTACTAATTTAAATATTAGACTACTTTACAAATTATTCTCTTTGCCTGATTTTGCAATTAATTAAATTAAGATATCCGATTTTTTAATCTCACACGCTCATATCCCCTCTCAAAGATACAAACAATTATATATCTCTCTACTCAAAAATGTTAAAATATAAGATAGGTACTATTTTAATTAGTTTTATATATTTAAAATAAATAAAACAATTAATTAATAAACCAGTCAATATAATTAATGCACCCCAATCCAGTAGGAAGAGGGGGAAATTTTTCTTAAACAGTGCCAAGTGATTGGAGATTGAAGTGCACGAGCCAAAAGAGCGTTTGCATGGTGGGGTTAGTATTAAATTGTTTGTTTTCATATTTGTGCTTTACGTTTTGAAGACTTGGAATTTACTAGAAGGTCTCCATGATGGTAACCAATAAAACTTTATATCATTTCATTATATATAGTAACCTCAAATGGCTAGCATTTGCCTTGAGGACTAAGTTAATCATTAATAACGGAACTAATCATAAAAACGTTAAAAATGGAAAAGTTTTTATTATCGGTTCATTTTTTTTTTTTTTGGTATGATCAAAGCTAGTATTTACTAGTGAGTGTTGACTACTTTTTTGTTGCTTCCTTGGAGCCTCAAAATAAAAAAGATAAATTGGTTTAGATTTTTGCTATCATTTAAAATGAATATCAATAACTAACATAAAATAGTTGATTGCTTAATTCATTCGTCTGTTAAATAAATAAATAAATATTAAAAGTTTAAATTTCATCTTGTATATATAATAATTTATTGACTAACAACAAATTTTTAAATAAAACTTAGATCTATAATGAATTAGTTTTTAATCAGCTACATTAAAAAATATCATAAAAAAAAATATCATCAAGCGATGATAAATAGATGACAATAGTGTACCTTGATTTAATTTTAAGACAAACTTCCAGCAATGAACTTGAGATTGATTAAAATATATAGTAAATATTCTTTGAACCAAGTATCTTAAATAACTTGAGCCTTGAAAATAGAAAGAAAAGTCTCACTAGAACTTCAAATGGCTCTCCCTTTGAATTCTTTATGCCCACATTAATATATTTGTTGAGCTTGGTAAATAATCGGTAAACTTAGAAAAATTGAAAAGATAGACTTACCTCTTTTAAAATTTTAATTAGTATGTGTAAGATATCTATTAGTAAAAATTCTTTATGCACTACTATATATATTGTGACCATAATAACCCCTGGTTAGAGGTTCAATTAACTTTCTTTATCCACATAGACTATGTGGATGAGAACTAACGAGGTTAAAGAAAGAAGAAAAGGGACATTTGGCCATAACTAACCACCAACAAGGTAAAAAACTATATATATTAAAGTTATAAACATATAAATTAAAGCACAGTTCTCAAATCAAATTATTATCTTGTCAATTTCAAATAAATATCCGTCATGGCTCCATAAAATAAATAAGATATTTTAGTCCAGAATTATTGGTGGCACCGCACATACATTATGCATGGCACTGATGATATATGTAGTTGCAAGTTTCAACTTCAACTCATTCTTTTAAAAATTAAATGATCGGTTTAATGAACAACTTTTATTTTTTAGTGCTTCTGCTTTTTTAAAACTTTTTCCAATTAAAATCCTTTGCACTTAAGTTCTTGTTCACTGTGGGCTCAGTTCATCACTTAGCAGGTGCTTATCGGTAATGCCACATCAACGATCTTGCCTCCGATACATAGAAAAATATATATATATATACACAAGACAATCATTTGAATATTATTAAAATTAATTACTAAAATTAATTATTATTATAAAATATACATTTAAAAAATTAAAAAAATATATATTTATATAAAAATATATAATAATTAATTTTTATAATTAATTTAATATATAAATAATATTTTTGATATACAAATTGAGAGAGGTTAATTTAACCTAAAAATTAGTGTAATACAAATGAACTCTCACGTAATATTATAATTATTGAATAAGATTAATTCAATTTTAAAAATTAATTTAAAACATAAAAGTTATCTCATATTTATAAATTTTATAATGATTTTATTATTGATAACGTACTAATAATACACTCTTTTTAACATAAAAATAGTTATTTGGAATGTGAACATTAATAAAAATGTGCATATATATTGTATTTACTCAACTACGCTCATACAAATTTATGGAGCACGGACACTTTGTTAAATTCTCGTATTTACCTGTCGGACACATTTTAGATACGATATTTATCGCTATTCGTCCGACACATATCTGTTGTGTCCAACTGTGTTTTAATAAAAAATAAAAAATTCTTATTCAAACACATTTGGACACACCTAAATATCATCACGTGTCAGTGTGTCGGCTGTGTCCAGTCTTATTCTTAACATATATTCTTGAAATAAATTTAGATATAATATATATTATTATTTATTAAAATAAAAAAATATTTTAAATACTTGATATGATTAAAACAAGACATTAAAAATAATTTAAAAAATTAATTTATATTTAATATCAATAAAATATTTTATATTTTATATGTATGCATGTCCCCATATCTTATAAAATTTTAAAATTCGCGTATCGGTGTGTCCTGTGTCGTATCGTGTCGTGTTCTGTGTTAGGGCAGAATTGAGTGTAGAAGATAAGGGTAGAAGGAAAGAACAGAATAACCGAACAGAGGAAGGAATTATCGATGTGATAATTACCCCACTGACAAAATAATATTATAGATTTAAATGAAAGAAAAAAACAAGAATAATTGACTTTTGAGAGGTCAATTCTCTCCTTCTAGATTTTCACTCCACTTATTTCCTGCCTATTAGCTTTTTCAGCCTTCCTATTTATAATATCTAATCCTATAACTACTGTCCTATAGATGTGGAGTTTCATAATTTAAAATTCAGTTTGTTACTTTTTCTTCTCTCCTTTTATAAGTATATTTAAAAGGAGTTAAATCCCTATTATCTCTCTGGTTTGTTGCAATACCCCCCATGAAGAGCCACCTTGTCCTCAAGGTAGAAAGAGGGAAATGTTGTCTGTAATGTCGCTGCTGACTCCCAAGTGTTCTCGAAATCTGGCAGTTCTTTCCATTTGATAAGGACCTCAAGATCTCTCTGATTGTTGTAGCGGCTGTCAATGGCTTGTTCAGGTTCGACCAACAATTCCCTTCTTCAATGAGTGCTTCGGATAATGGTTGAGGATGTAAGGAAAGTCCAACACTTTTCTTCAACTGGGAAATATGAAAAATAGGGTGTATTCTTGCTGTGTCAGGTAATTTCAGCCTGTAGGCCACTGCCCCAATCATTTTTAGCACCTCAAAAGGACCATAAAACCTTGCACCCAACTTTTGATTTGATCTGGCTGCTAAAGACTTCATCCTATAGGGCTGAAGTTTGAGATACACAAAGTCTCCTATTTCAAAAGACACATCACGTCTTTTTTGTCTGCACTTTGTCTCATTCTGTTCTGAACCCTATTAAGCTGAAATTGAATTTCATCCAGCATCTGATTTCGTTCCTCTAATAAGACCATTACGTCCTCCACTGAAGATTCCATCCCTCCTCGTAATAAAGCTGGAGGTTTCCTGCCATATAAACTCGAAAAGGCGTCATCCGAATAGAGCCATGGTATGAGGTATTATACCAAAATTCTGCCCAAGAAAGCCAAGCTGGCCATTGTTTAGGTTTAGCACCAGTTAAGCATCGTAGGTAGATTTCTAGGCATTTATCACCGCCTTAGTTTGGCCATCGGTCTGTGGGTGATAGGCCGAGGACATCTTCAAGGTAGTACCGGCCTATTTAAAAACTTCAGTCCAGAAAGCACTCATGAATATTTTGTCTCGATCGGAGACAATTGAAGATGAAAAACCATGGAGGCGTACCACTTCCTTAATGAACAAAACAGCAACATCCTTTGCCGTAAAGGGATGTGAAAGTGGGAAGAAATGAGCATATTTAGTCATGTGATCCACCACCACAAATTTCGTATCCATCCGTTTGACTTTGGGTAATCCCCCTATGAAATCCATTGAGATGTCATCCCATACATTGGAAGGAATCGGCAGCGGTTATAGGAGACCAGCAGGTTGCAAGATAAAATGCTTGTTTTGCTGACAAATTTCACAGCCTTTAATAAAGTTCATTAGTGCTGCCTTCATACCTTCCCAGTAAAGGATAGCAGACATCCTCTTGTAAGTTCTAAAGAAGCCCGAATGGCCTCCCAGCTTGGAGCTATGAAATTCCATCAGAATTTTTGGAATCCATTTAGAGGTTTTTGCAAGCACTAACCTCCCTTTATATTTGAGTTTTCCATTCATTAATGCAAAATCGGGTATAGTTTTTTCTCCCACCAACAACTTCTGCATAATCCCATTTAATTTCTCATCAGCCAATACTTCAGCCTCCATATCATCCCACTCTACTGCCATGAAAAAAGACAGGAGGAGAAATAAAATTTCCTAGAAAGGGTATCAGCCACCCTGTTTTCTGTCCCTACCTTATATTTAATGTCAAAATTGTATCCCAATAACTTGGATAACCATTTCTGCTGGCCTTTTTCTGCTACTTACTGATCTAATAAAAACTTCAGGGACTTTTGATCAGTAAAAATCGTGAACTGCTGTCCCATGAGATAGTGTTTCCACTTTTGAACAACTAGAACAATTGCCATCAACTCTCTTTCGTAGACAGATTTCTGCTGGGCTGTTTCCAAGAGTTTTTGGCTCATAAAAGCAATTGGCCGGCCCTCCTGCATCAAGACAGCACCCACTCCCTTTCCGGATGCATCGGTTTCCAGCTGGAAAGGTTTAGAAAAGCATGGAACGGCTAAAATTGGAACTGAAACCATAGCTGTTTTGAGCATTTGAAAAGCAGATTCAGCATCCTTACCCCAATTAAAAGAGTCCTTTTTGAGAAGTTGGGTGAGAGGAGCAGCAATAGCACTATAACCCTTTACAAAACGCCGATAATATTCGGTTAAGCCCAAGAAACCCCTCAAGCTGCGAATATCTTTTGGTGGAGGCCAGTCAAGCATATCTCTGAGTTTCTTAGGATCCGCCGCCACCCCTTCGGCAGAAATAACGTGGCCAAGGTACTTAATACTCGTTGCTTCAAAACAACACTTCTTTTTATTTACCAATAAACTGTGCTGTCTCAGTACCTTAAAAATATTTTGCAAATGACCTCTGTGGCTAATGATATCCTTGCTATAAATAAGGATGTCATCGAAGAAAACTAGAGCAAATTTTCTGAGAAACGGATGAAGTACAGTGTTCATGAGAGCTTGAAAAGTGGATGGAGCGTTTGTGAGGCCAAAAGGCATTACAAGGAATTCGTAATGGCCGTCGTGGGTGCGAAAAGCTGTCTTATGAATATCCTCTTCCTTCATTCGAATTTGATGATATTCGGATTTGAGATCCAATTTCGAAAACACTGTTGCACCATCGAGCTCATCCAATAGCTCCTCTATAACAGGAATAGGAAATCTGTCCGGCACCGTGATCTTATTGAGGGCCCTATAGTCGAAGCAAAACCTCCACCCACCATCCTTTTTCTTTACCAGAATTACTGGGCTCGAGAAGGGACTTGTGCTGGGCCGAATAATCCCAATCTACAGCATTTCATCAATTATTTTTTTCATTTGTGCCTTCTGATAATGTGGATATCTGTAAGGTCTAATGTTTGGAATCTCTGCACTGTCTTTTAATACTATAGCATGATCGTGAGTTCTTTGTGGAGGAAGACCATATGGGAACTGAAAGATATCCTCAAATTGCTGCAAAATTGCCAAAGTTGCTGATGAAACAGATAGTTGGGCTTCTGTAGAATCGACAACGAACACAGGGGTTACGAGAAAGCCCTCTTCATTATTTCTCAGAGCATTTAAAGTCACTTTTGCACTAGCTCGACTTCTCCCTAAAGAGGGATCACCATGCAAAGTCACCTTCTTCCCATTCAACATCCAGCTCAAGGATAAGGCGTTATAATCCCCTTCAAATTTTCCAAAACTAGCAATCCACCCCGCACCCAAAACTACTTCAGAACGTCCCAATTCCATCACCAAGAAATCCTTCACAATAGAAAGTCCTTGTACCAATATTTCCACTTTTTCACAGCCACCTAACCCCTGCTCTATCGCTCTATTTCCAACCTCAATTCGGAAAGGAGGCAGGTGTACCAATGGCAAACTCAGTATGGAGACGAGAGAAGATGAGATAAAATTCGCCTCAGCCCCGGGTCAACCAACACGACCACCTCAACACCGTTTATAGTAGCTCGTACTTCAAAGTTTGGTGTGATGTAAGTCCCCAATAACTTAGAGAAGAGAGACGAAGAGAAAGACTGTTAATGGTTACTACAGGTTCCTCCGAGGCCAAATCTTCGCGATAATCCTCGGGTTGTTCCTCCTCCTCCCCCAAGAGAATGAGTTGTTGATGTCTGAACTTGCATGCGTGGCCAGGATTCCACTTGTCCCCGCATCGGAAATAGAGACCTTTGCGCTGTCTCTCACTCCATTCCTCATGTGAAATCCATCGTGATGAAGGCTTTGTTATATTAGTGGTGGAAGGAGCCGAGGAAGTATTGGATTCTGTTTTACTATGTGGGGTGGGTGTGGGCTGTTTAGTTATTGAGGGAGATTGTGAAGTGGGCCGAGCCCAATTATTGGATCTGGCACCGCTCCAGCCTAGACGGTTGGTATTTTCATTTCGTCTTCCTCCTGGGTGCTTTCCATCTTCACGCCACGCTTCATTCCTCGACTCTAACATCATGGCCCTATCCATCAGCGCCTTGAGGTTTTCAAACTCAGCAACTCTCATCTCCGCTTTAATTGACGGTTTGAGTCCTTCATGGAACATGCACAACAAAGTATCTCCGCCCAAATGTCTATGTGCCCTAGCCGCTATCTCAAAGTCTCTCCGATACTCCATAACCGACCCATGCTGTCTCACCTGCAATAATGGCGCAAGAGGATTCGCATCTGCACCTGGCTCAAATCGTTTGAGCAAATCTTGTTTAAAACGAATCCATGAAGGGAAGGTGGATTGAGACTCCCACCATTCAAACCACGTTAAAGCTTCCCCATGAAGTGCAAGCACCACGTACTCGAGTTTCTCTTCCACCTGAATCCTCGATATGCGAAAATAACGATCCATTCGAACTAACCACCCACTCGCATCTGAGCCATCAAAGGAAGGAATGTCCACTCTGCGATTGAGATCACCCCTGTTTGGAGTTGGATCTCGGTGACGCCCTCCACCCGGATTGTTGATGCGCGAGTTCCCACTGCTCGAATCCTGTTGTGGGATTCACATCACTAATTCATCCATCCTTTGCGTCATCGTTTCCATTATTCTGTTTTGTTCATATCGAAACTCATTCAACTGTTTCTCCAGACTCTCAACCCGATCCTCCATCGCACCTCCGCTGCGTGTGGAAACTATTCACAGGAAGAAGCCCAGATCGACCTTCTGTGTCAGTATCTGTACATCATAGATACAAATACATTTTTCTTTCTTCTTTTCTGCTTTAACCATTCGAATTTAGAAAAAATCAAATCTTATCAAATCCAAGTGGTTGCAAACTAGATACTGAAATAAACACAAGATAGTAGAATTCTAACAACAACTTCCACTAAATAAATAACTACTACTTATAATACTACAAGACTCATATGTCAAGTGTGTTTTCTAACCCTAACTAATACCTCAATTCAAGAGTAAGACATATCTAATTGAGCGTCAAATCTTTACATTTTACAATAGTATACACCTCATACCACACTACTTAATTAGAAGTTTGGAACTAGGCAAATTCTTTAGTGCTTTTTAATTTGGTACTGAATTTGTTGAAATTGTCTTTTAAAATAAATATTAAATATTTAGAAATTATTTATTTTTATATTTTAAAATTAAATATTTTTTTTGTAAATTAGATAATATCATTTAAGCGCCAATAATAACAATCATTTTGGAACTATCACATGGAGCAAAAGGATCAATGAGAGCCTTATACAATTATACAAATAAATACCATGCACTTATGCTAAGTTTTGATTATGACCAACAACACAACATGGTGACTTCTCTGGTGGCACAGCATAGCGTGCCTTACCATGGCCAAGTTTTGATCTGCAAATGGTGTCTTTACACGTAGCATAAAAAAAGTGGTATGTTAATGTGAAACGCAATAACATACATTTCTTGATGCAATGATATTTTAGAAAATTTGTCATTTAATAATTATTGTTTGTAACATGGGTTTAGGTTTTGGTTTGAAAAAAAAAATAAAACAAAAATTTTAGATTGTCCAAAAAAATTTACACAGACTTTTTTATATAAAACTCAATAATATCAAAATGGAGCAGACAATAAAAAAAAAGGTTAGCAGGTGTAAATTTAACTAACGTATAGGACTTATTTAAGTTTGATTAAAAAACAAAGATAAGGTTAAGTTTTTTTTTTTTTTTTGGTGACTAAGATAAGGTTAAGTTAAAAAAATACAACAAACGCAATTCATAATTAACATATTAATGAATTAGTTAATTATAGTCTTTATTAATTTAAAACTCTTAGAATTTGAGTTATATTTTTCAAATTAAATAGACGTGATAAAAAATGTTGGACTACAAATTAAAATTAAAATTTAATTTAACAGATATTAAAATACTGGCATATTACATTTCAAAAAAAAATTAGAACACATTATAAGCATTAATTTTAAATATTAGCGGCTCGTTGATAGTTATTAACGACTTTTCTACCATTTTAGGTATATTTTTTTAAAAATATTTATTTAAATAATTAATTTTTTTTTCAATAGTTATACAAGATAGATAAATTAAAGGAACAAAAGTTTATAAAAGATTAATAGAATTAGTATGTTTAATTTTAAGTGAATTTTTTACTCATCATATTACCGAACTATATCATTTTAGCTAAATAAATTTTATCTTTTTAATTAACTCAAATGTATTTAACCAAATTTTAATTTATCATTTTGTTAAGAATTTTAATTTATAGTAATTGTAATATAAGTAACAGAAATCCGATATTGTTTGGCTTTATTAGTAATTAAATATTTTAATTTTGAGATAATAGACTTAAAATATTCCATGTTTCTTTTTTGGAGTGGGCAGTTATGAATTTTTTTCTATAATTAAAAAAAATTAAAATATTTCACTAAAATTGCAATACTAATCTAAATTTGACAACGGAACAATGAAATATATATCAATGTAATTTTATAACCAAATTTTTCTCAATCAACAATACATAACGAATTTTGTTCTCAATTTCACCCCTATAATTAATCGACCTTAAATCTAGAGGTTGTTCCACTCTTTTTAAAATTCATTATAAAAGTATTTTTGGTCAAAATTTAAAAAGAGTATATTAGTATTCTAAAATAAACTAATATGGTATTTTAGTATCAAAAAATAAAATTTAAATTTCCAAATTCTAATATAATCAAATAATAGCAATTATTCATATAATAGTATTGTGAAAATTACTCATATAAAAAAAGGCCAAAATACTATTTAATTTGAAAAATATAACTCAATTTCTAAGAATTTTAAATTAATAACGACTATAATTAACTAATTATTGTGATAAAAATAGGATGTGGATGCCTATTTATTATGTGTACTTCATATTCTAAAAAATGAAGTACATTAAAAAAAGTATTAAAAAAATTTAAAAATATAAACATGTTAATTATACGTATATAAATAAGAAGTTAAAGTCCCAGAGAATATACACAACAATAAAACAATTTTCTCTCTTTCTTTATGTTACAACTATTTTAAATATTTCTCTCTCTCAATCTTTATAATATTAATAAATATATTATTTTTATTATATTAAGATAATAATTATAGTGAATCTTATTACTAGAGTTATCTAATTATATTTCTTTATTTTATATTTATCACTTCTTCTTTATTTATTTATTTTATAACACTAATTCATTAATACGTAAATTATGAATTACGTTTGTTGTATTTTTTTAACTTAACCTTATTTTTTCTTTTTGAAACTTAAATAAGCCTTATATGTTAATTAAATTTACACCTTCTAACCATTTATTTTCTTTTTTATTGTCTGCTCCATTTTGATATTATTTAGTTTTATATAAAAAAGCCCGTGTAATTTTTTTTTTGGACAATCTAAAATTTTTGTTTTATTCTTTTTTTTCCTCAAATCAAAACCTAAATCCATGTTACAAACTATAATTATTAAATGGCAAATTTCCTAAAATACTATTGCGTCAAGAAGTATAAGTTACCGCGTTTCACATTAACATACCACTTTCTTTATGCTACGTGTAAAGACATCATTTACAAATCAAAACTTGGCCATGGTAAGCCACCTTATACTGTGTTACCAGAGAAGTCACCAACATATTATACATAACATGTATATTCTAATTTTATTCTAATTATTTAACATCTAGAATATTTTTATACATGTCGATTGATATATCAATCGATGCAAAAGAATGAACACTTGATCGAGTTCTTGTTCATTTCACAAAAAATGAGGTGACTCTTAACTTAAACATTAAGACAATTCAATCGCCTTTCATATTATTAATTTGAGACAATGAAAATTCTCTATTAAAAAATATGCAAATACTAATAAAAATTAATTTTATAGTGAGTTTATTTATAATATGTGAGGTTTAATTATCATCATCATCATTATAACTTTTACTACTTCTATATATTGTGTTACCATATTTTATTACCATAATTATCTTATCTACCACCATTGCAACCATGACCACCACCACCACCATGCATCAACATTATCATTCTCTTATCTCATTAATTTCTTGTTCGACGCTATTTTTGAAAGTTTTTGTATTGCCTTACGGCATCATTTGTGACAATGATGATCATTTTCCACTAAACAATACCAATATAGTTTTTTTTTTTTTTTTTAATAAACTGATTAATAATTTATAAACTCCATATAAACCTCATATATTATAAATAAAACGACATAAAATCAAATTCTGTTAATATTTAACGAAATTTTTAACATAAAAATTGCGTGATCTCAAAATAATAAAATTAAGAGCGGTGTTATCCCTTTTTTTTTGGTTAAGGGTCATGTTATGTCTTTTGTGTGATGGACAAAAATGGAATTGAATGTTTACTCAATAAAAAACAATAAACATTAGTTGCTATATATTGTACACTCTTGAAAAGGATGAGCCTATTTATTTAAATGATTTAGATTAGCAAAAGTCAATTTGAAAGTCATAAGAAAATATTTTTAGTGAGATAATAAACAAATAGGTTAGTGTTGGCTTAGATATAAGAAAAGATAAATGTAAAAAGGGTTGATTATATATATATATATATATATATATATATATATATATATATATATATATATATATATATATATATATATATATATGTTCTAATTGATTTTTATGGTATGGTGTTTCTTAAGTTGTCAGGTTAATGATTAATTTGTTGTAGATTTGAATTCTATATAAAAATTTGTTGCTAATTAATATGTTGTTGTATGTATACACAAAGCAAGATTATTTTAATCTCCTGTCACTTATTTGAACAAGGGAGCGCGAGAATCACTTTATCAACTCAAGTAAATTAAGGCATTGACACGTTTATGGTTTGCTACCCTAAATCTCTTTTTTGGTCAAATTCTAAACTATTTTTTTTATCATACAACTTACATACACTCCAGGGCTCTCTTTTAATAAAGGTTCTCCACTGACGGGGTTTACGAGGCTAACAAATTTTCCACTAGCCTCGCCATCCTCCAAGAGACTCTCAGGGTCGTGGGTTAAGCCATCTTAATGCTCTAAGTATATTTTTAACGGTCTCCTCCTTTTGTTTAAGTCTTGGGCCAAACCCATAAACCCTACCCAAACCTGTACACCACCCCATCGGCTCGAACCTGAACCCGATTTCCTATCCTTCTTTATTACCTTCCTCAATTATTGGAAGTATTACTTTTTTTTTTTCAATTTCTCACTGAAAATTGTAGAAGGTTTAGAGAGGGGATTGACTCTATGACATTTTTTTATGTTACTGAATTAACTCTTTTAAGATAGACTTTCAATCTGAATCTATTTGAATTTAGCAGTAAAAAATTTATGAGATAATTTCATTTTGTCTCATGAATATCAGAAAATAGAACAGAACAGAGAAGAAAGAAGCTAACACCACCATGTATTCTGGTTCGTTTGTATTGTGCAGTACAACCTACATCCAGTCTCCACTACAACAGTGGTGGAATTTCCACTATAGTTAAAGTATTACATACACCAATTCATAGGATTGATACAATCCTTTCATACTCAAGTTCTAACCTAACTTGACTTGGCTATGCTAATACCTAACTCTTCACTCTTAGTGCTAACCCAACTAAGAAAGGAATACCTCACTGGTACAAGATACAAGACACTTAATCAACCTAAAAAAATCTGAAATAACTCTAGGCTTTTCACTCAGGTGTATCTCTTTGCCTTTTTCCACTCTTAGGCTCTTTCAATGACTCTCTCATTCAGCCTTTTACCTCAAGAAATTACAGAAAGATAAACATTGAAAAGTAAATTACAATCAATAAAACATGAAGGAGATTGACTTCTTCAACAGCCTCTTAGCTATGTGATAAACCAGATTTGTTAGCCTCTGATTCAGTTCTTCATTCTGGCGAAATGCTCCTTTGACTAGGAAGCACTGTCCAAGCAGATGAACTTCTTCAAAGAGCTTTTCTCAAAACATACACCTCAAGAACACTGGTTATCTCTCCTTGCTTCTGAATGGTGAACCAACTTCTTTTGTATCTCCTTGCATGTTGCTGAGTCACTCTCCCCTAGGTCAACCCTTGAGTTGTGTGCTTCACCAACCCAGCCGTTCACTTTCTTCTATTAATCCTCAATTTTGGTACTTTTGTTTTGACTTCCTTTGTTGACCGAAAGCCTCAAGACAGCAAACACAAAAAGTCTTTCAAAGGTGAACACATATCTTGGCCATTGAAAAAACTACTTGGTCCCTAAGACATAGTTTTAACCGTAGATGCACAGCAGTGAAGAACAGATATCAACTTTCCCATGTATCCCATTTTCGGATTGGCAGAGAGATGGAAAGAAGAGAAGAAGGCATAATGCATGCAATTGAAAATGGGTTACCTTTGACCTTTGCCTTAGCTTGATTTGGTTTGATATGGTTGATTAGACCTCAACCCCTTTTTGCTTAACCTTCTCTTTCTTGCTTCTTTAGTGAATAGCTTAGGGAAGAAGCTCTTTCTTACTTCTGTGGTTTCTGACCAAGATGAAAAGTGAACGTTGCTTTTGGTAAAAGCAAATGAGAGGGATCAGTTTGGAGTGATGGATACGGGCTTGGATTGGTTTTGATTCATGCAACCCGTTTGGCCCATCTGACTTCATTTCTTTGATTTCCTTGGGCTGTTGTTGTTTTTGTAGCCTACCAGCCTTGTTTATATTTTCCATTCACTTTGGGCTGCTGCTTTGTATATCAATTTTGGCCTGCAACATTTAATCATAAATAATTAACATTATTTAGATAATTGCCTAAAAATAATGTTTGTCATCATTAATTAATTTAGTTAATTTCTTAACTCAACAATCTCTCCCTTGATGACAAACATAATTAAAACAATGATCAAAGAAAAAAAATTATTTAAGTTAAGAAACTTCCCTTTGAATGATGTTACTTGCTTTTATGTTGCTCCCCTTTTCCTTTTCAAGAGTAGCTCTCCCTGGATTTATGCTCTCCCTTTTTGTTCTTATTTACATTGTACTGATAGAGAGCACAATAAAGAGCTACACAGCTTCATCTTGACTAAGGGAGTTTAAACAATCAGTACCATAAATTCAGCCGAATGCTGAACATATCATGTCCGCAACCAAAACAAAACATCAAGTTTAGTCAAAGGTAAACCAGCAACATATCATATATAGCAAGTTCCAATTTTCATGCCAAAAGAAAACACGGCAGTAGCAAAAAATTTCAAATCAATTTTTCATGCCCAAACCATTGTGGCACCAGCAATTAAATAACACAAAAAATCCAGTAGCAGCAATCAAAATAGCACAATTAAAATCACAAATTCACATGTTAATGCTATTCATGCTATTTATCATGCTATTTACTCCCCCTTTTGTCATCAAGGGCGGACAATAAGCAAGATCAATAAAAACAGCACCTTAAATCCTGCAAGAAAGTGTTAGAGTACAGTCCAAAATATCAAATAAAGTAAAATTAAGTGCAGCAGTAGTTAGAGTATTACAGTCATCCAAGACAACAAAAACTAGTTCAAAAGTAACAAAAAAACAGTTTTCATGAGACAAAAAGAGAGCAGACAGCAGCAGTTTCATGAGACAAATCTAGGCATCTAAACCATTCCCCTCCGAATCAGCTTCCTCATCAGCATTAGTGGCAGGATCTTCATCTTGTTGAAGATTATCAATGAACTTCATAAATACAGCCACTCTATCTCTTGATTTTCGGAGAAAATTTTCATGCTTGCTTACTAGCTTCCTTTGTTCCTTACTTATGGCAATCATGTGATTAGATTGGGAGACAAACTCCTGGACTACATCTTTGAAAACATTAAGCAGAGAAAATTTTTGTCCAGTAGAGATGGAAGTGCCCTCGATAGAAGGAGGAGGAGATTCCTCAGGAATGAACTCATCATCTTCATCATCTAGAACCACTCTCTCAGATCGAGTAGGTCCTTTTTGCTGTTTCACTGCACCACCTCCCTTTAGATATGAATGTCTATTTTCATAATCCTCATTGGACAAGTCAACATCAAAATGCTCAAAAATACAAGTTAGAAACATGCCATAAGGAAGGGCTTTCTCTTTCTCACTTCTAACAGAGTCAAACATGTATCTAACCATCAAATAAGTAAAAGAAATTTCCGTTTTAGTGAGCAGAGCATACAAACAAGTGTGTCTGTGTAAGAAACCCTTTGATATGAACCACTTTGAGGGAGAATGATGTAGTTGACAATACGGTACAACTGAGCACGTTCATATCCTAGGGCTTTGTGAGTGGGTGTAATGCCATCAATCAAGGAAATATGTTCACAAATATGAGCCAAAGCATTATTATAAGAAACACCAACTCCTTCATCCCACTTAACAGGAGTATAAGCACAAGACCCAACATCAGTATATTTCAATGAATCACTGATTGTTTCATTATTTAAAACCATGTCTCTGCCCTTAACATAAGAGTGAACAGTGCCCTCATGATATGTCATGTTTGCATAAAACTCTTTGACTAACAGAGGATAAACAGGTTTTTTTATATCAAAAAGGTGATTCCAATCTAAAAATTCCAAATTTTCAACATATGAAAAATCTTTTCTTTTCAGGTTAGGCAAATCAGCAAGAAAAGAGGGATACAGGATACGGTACTTGATAACTCCATCATAAAAGTAATTGTTCATGGCAGACCTAAATCTATAAGGATTATAGTTGGAGTGAGATGTCATGAAGTGGGATTTATGTGCAAAGGAATCAATGTCTGGTTCTCTAACTGATTTAAGGGGTATACGAGGATTACCTCTCTGTGAACGCAAGGGAACAGACCTTGTCATAGGTTGTGTAGGCTCAGAGGCAGGTTCAGGCGCTGCTGGTCGTTTCCCTTTCGATGAGCTCGGCTTTGATGACCCAGGCTTTGATTGAGGTTCCCTTGGAGGTGGCATTGCTTGGCTGAAGGTGGAACCCTGGAAGGATTCTTTGTGCGAGCCATAAGATCCAGATGAGGAGGTGGGGTTAGAGGAGAAGGAGAAGGAGTGAAGGTTCAGTCTTGGGAGCGAGATGAGGGTTTAGTAGGAAGCTTGTAAACCTTTTCACACAGAGGCCTTTTAGCTATGGTTTTCTTCCTCATTTGGTTGGTTTCAGGTTTTTGAGGGAAGAGAAGTAGTAAAGTTAGTGGGGGAGAAACCGAAAGGTTTGAGGAGGAGTTATGGAGGGAAGAGAAGGAGTGTTGGTAACCGTACCCAAAAGAAAGTTTCTCAAATCATGCAACTGCATCACCACTGATTTGACTTGAAGGGACTTGACATCATAAAAAGGAAAGATTTGATTTTATTTAAAAAAATAAAAAAAATTTAAAAAGAAAATCAATTTTAAAATTGAAAACTTTTGGACTAAATGACATAAAAGAAATAAACTAAAGCAAACAGGCCAACAAAAACAAAACAAAAAATATATATCATTCATATTGAGCCCAGAGATGGTTGGATTTAAGGAAACATATTGGACCACTCATGATCTGATATTTTTTTTAGGTTGGCCCAGATGATTTTGTTCAAGCAACAAGGCCTTAGAACGCTGATTAGAGGGAGGGTTCTTCACTTGTCCAGAATTGTCTCATACCTGTTTATGAGACAAAAACTCCAACAAACACATCAGTAATTTTCAAATAATGAATCATAACTTAAAATCCCTAGACTAGTCCTAAGCATGCAAAATTTATCCTCAACTAGTGGTTTAGTGAAAATATCAGCTAATTGCTCCTTTGATTTAACAAATTGAATGCTAATATCCCCTTTTTGAACATGTTCTCTTATTGAGTGAAATCTCACTTCAATATGTTTAGTCTTAGAGTGCAAAACTGAATTTTTAGAAATATTAATGGCACTCGTATTATCACATAACAAGAAAATATTTTCAGTATTTAATTTGTAATCGGCAAGCTGTGTTTTTAACCATAAAAGCTGAAAACAACAAGAAGAAGCAATTATATATTCAGCCTCTGCAATAGATAAAGCCACTGTTGGCTGCTTCTTACTTGACCAAACATTCAAGGACTTTCGAAGGAAGCAACATAAGCCTGATGTGCTTCTTCTATCAACTCTATCACCGGCAAAATCTGCATCACAATAACCAACTGAAGAAAAATCATCAATCTTAGGATATCAAAGACCAAAATTGGATGTGCCATGAACATATCTAATGATCCTCTTAATTGCAGAAAGATGAAACTCTTTTGGTTTAGATTGGAATCTTGAACACATTCTAACACTTTGCACAATATCGGGTCTAGAGGAAGTTAAGTACATAAGAGAGCCAATCATTCCTCTATACCTAGTCTCATCTACATCTTTCTCAGTTTCTCCTTTGTCTAATTTTGAATTAGGGTGCATGGGAGTTCCCATGGGTTTGACATTTTTCATACCAAATTTCTTAACTAGTTCCTTGGCATACTTCTTTTGATGAATGAAAATACCTTTTTCAATTTGTTTAATTTGTAGCCCAAGGAAAAAATTAAGTTCACCCATCATACTCATGTCAAATTTACTTGTCATGAGTTTTCCAAATTCAGTACAAAGAGATTCATTGGCTGATCCAAAAAAAATATCATCAACATATATTTGGACTAGAATGAAAGAATCATTAGAGTTCTTGATAAATAGAGTTGTGTCTGTGGTGCCTCTTTGAAAATCATTTTTCAAAAGAAAAATGCTAAGTCTCTTGTACCAAGCTCTAGGAGCTTGTCTTAAACCATAGAGAACTTTAGATAATTTGAAAACATGGTTGGAAAATTCTTTATTTTCAAAACCTGGTGGCTGCTCCACATACACTTCCCTATCTATCACACCGTTCAAAAATGCACATTTCACATCCATTTGATATAATTTAAAACCACAAAAGGCAGCATAAGCTAAGAGAAGTCTTATGGTTTCCATTCGGGCAACAGGGGCAAAGGATTCATCAAAGTCTATTCCTTCTTCTTGGCCATATCCTTGTGCCACTAGCCTTACTTTGTTTCTTGCAATGCTACCATCATCTCCTAACTTGTTCCAAAAAATTCACTTGGTGCCAGTCACTTTCTTTCCATTCGGCCTTGGAACCAATGTCCACACTTGGTTCTTCTCAAATTCAAGAAGCTCATCTTCCATTGCCTTTACCCAATAAGGGTCATTAAGGGCTTCTTTGACATTCTAAGGCTCTATTTGAGAGAGAAAGGCAATGTTTGTTCCTTCATTTGTCTTTCTAGTTGAGGACCGAGTTTTCATCCTATGAGAGACGTCCACAATAACAAATTCCTCATGATAATTCTTCAGAAATCTCTATTCACGAGGTCTGGTGAACTTTGAGGCAGATTTAGATACCAAGGGATTCTAGGTGCTGCTAGTTTTAGGGTCTCTTTCAGATTCATGAGACAAAATAGAATTGTCTCTTGAATTTTCAGGAGCTGTAGTTTCTGGTTCAACTTGTCCAGAATTTCCATTTTCATGATTTTGTGCAATCTCATCGTCCTTTTGAGCTTAATTCCCTGCATCACAATCTTCCAAAATACTTTGCACCAAGTTAGTATCACAAAATGTAACATGTATGGACTCCTCAATAATCCTAGCATCTTGATGATAAATTCTAAATACTTTACTAGTTGTGGAATATCCTACAAACAAGCACTCATACGCCTTTGGATCAAATTTATCCAAATTATCCTTGTTATTGATAACAAAATGTTTTCATCCAAAGATGTGCAAGTAGTCTAAGTTTGGTGGGTAGCCTTTCCAAAGTTCATAAGGGGTTTTCTTCAAAAATTTCCTTATGATAGTTCTATTCAAAATATGGCAAGCTGTGTTAGCCGCTTCAGCCCAAAGGAATTTTGGAACATTGCTTTCACAAAGTATAGCTCTTGTCATTTCTTGAATGCTTCTATTTCTTCTTTCCACAACACTATTTTGTTGTGGTGTCCTTGGACAAGAGAAGTTGTGAGATATTCCAAATTCCTCACAAAAGGATTCAAATAAATTGTTTTCAAATTCGGTTCCATGATCACTTCTTATAGAAGAGATCTTTAAATCCTTTTCATTTTGAATTTTCTTGCAAAAGATTTTAAAGGCCGAAAAAGTTTCATTTTTGTGTGTAAGAAATAAAACCCAACCAAACCTAAAATAGTCATCCACAATCACTAAACCATAATGTTTACCACCTAGGCTTTGAGTTCTTGTTGGACCAAATAAATTAATGTGGAGCAATTCAAGTGGCCTTTTAGTAGAGATGTCTTCCTTTGGTTTAAATGAACTTTTTGTTTGTTTTCCCATTTGGCAAGCATCGCAAGTGATGTCTTTGTCAAACCTTATCAAAGGAAGACCTCTTACTAATCCTTTCTTTACAAGTTTGTTTATTTGAAATATACTCGCATGGCCTAATCTCTTGTGCCATAGCCACTTTTCAGATTCTTTAGAATGAAAGCAAGTTACATTTTGATTCTTTAGTTCATCAAGGGTAAGTCCATACACATTATTACAACGCTTGGCAACAAAAAGCACTTCATTAGTCTTTTCATTTACAACACAGCATTCAAGTCTTTTGAAAGTCACTAAATATCCTAAATCACACAACTAACTTATACTCAAAAGATTGTGCTTCAATCCACATACCAAAAATACATCATCAATGAAAGTATAGTGTTCATTACCTACTTTTCCAACAGCAACTATTTTACCTTTACCATCATCTCCAAAAGTCACAAAACCTCCATCATACTTATTTAGTTTGATGAAGTAAGTTGACCTTCCAGTCATGTGCCTTGAGCATCCACTATCCAAGTACCACATATCCTTTTTGTTCTTGGATGCTAGGCAAATCTGCATGAAAAACTTCAAGTAACCTTAGGTATCCAAATTAATTTAGATCCTTTGAGGTTAATCCATCTTGGTTTCCCAAGTGCATTGAAATCACACACAACATTGTAAATTTGGTTTCCTATAATTCTTTTTTCAATGAAACATTGTGAATATGAATGACCAAATTTTTTGCAATTAATGCAATGATTTTCTGATGTATGTTGCTAAAATTGAGATGAGCTACCATGCTGGAAATGATTAAAGGGCTGAAATTTTCTGATTTTTGGAAGAGTTGCATTTCTTTTGACAAACTGGGCTTTGTTATAATTGTTCCTCTTTGCAAAAGTATTTTCACTAGAATTTTTGAAAACTTTTGGGCTTTTCGAAGATGAGGTTTTGTTGTGAAATGGTGGTTTATTGAAAGCAACTTCATTTTTCCAAATGTACCCCAGACCTAACCTATTTGAAGTAGGTTCGGTTCTTGGTGATGGCTTAGTTTCACTTGTGTAAACTTCATCAAATTTCTCCTCAAATGTGGGAACATATCCAATACCAGATTTATTGGATGTGGATTTAGTATTTGATGAAGAAGCCACAAATCTCATAAAGAAATCATTAAAAACTGCACTTTCCTTGGTTATATAACCTAAAACAGATTTTTCAAACAATGGTCTTTGGCTTGCAAGTAATTTGTCCAAGTTACTAGAACTTTGAGCAAATTTTGCTAAGTCACCATTCAGCCTTTTAATCATATCATTTAATCTTTTATTTTCAACAATTAACTCTTGAGAAGGATCCACAATGTGCTTTCCTTTTAATTTCTCAAGTTCAGATTTTAGAAATCTGTTTTCTTCAATAATATCAAAAGCACATTCAGTTTCCTTCACTTTTTCTTTTAAAAAATTATTTTCAGCTTTTAACACATCTTTTTTAGATCTGCACTTATTGTACTTATCTAGCAGTTTTGAGGTGTTTAGAGTAAGATCATCAATAATAGCATGTAAATCATCTATAGACAAGTCATAGTAATTTACCTCATCAAGATGATTATTTCCAGCCATGAAGCAGGCTTTATCTTCACCTTCAAAATCTTCTTCCTCATTAGAGTCGTTCTCAAGATCCTCCCAAGCTGCCATGAGCACTCTCTTCTTTTCTTTCTTTCCTTTGTCCTCCTTCTTGAGCTTCGGACAGTTTAGCTTGAAATGTCCAGCCTCCTTGCAATGATGACACGTCACTTTGCTCAAGTCCATCTTTTGTTCCTTTGAGCTTGAACCCTTGTACTTGCCCTTGTTCTTCATCATCCTTCTAAATCTCCTAACAAAAAACATAAGCTCCTCAACTGAAATACCATCACTAGACTCACTCTTTTTTTATTCTATTTTTGACTTGAGGGCTATTTCCTTTTTCTTTGAGTCCGGATTTTTGTGTGTGGTTTCATAGGCGAGGAGTTTTCCTCTTAGCTCATCAGAGGTTATAGGACTTAGGTTATTGCTCTCGGCTAGGACAGTGACAATGGTTTCCCATTCTTTTATGAGGCTTCTAAGGAATTTTCTCACTAGGGTTTGTTCTAAGTAGTTTGTACCCATAGCATCAAGGTTGTTGATTATGATTGAGAATCTCTCAAACATTTCATCAATGCTTTCTCCATCCTTCATATTAAACATTTTGTACTCTTTTTGCAGCATATCAATCCTCGTTTCTTTGACCTGTTTAGTGCCTTCGTGTGTAACCTGGAGTTTCTCCCAGATTTCTTTGGCTGTCTTGCATCTAGACACCTTTCGGTACTCTTCAAAGCTGATAGCACAGTGAAGAAGGTTGATGGCTTTAGCATTCAGCTCCATCTTCTTCTTATCGTTTTCATTCCACTCAGCTTCTTCTTTTAGAGTCACCACTCCATCAGCACTTATTTTTGTTGGAATCTTGGGACCGCTTACAACAATCTTCCAAATGTTGTAGTCAATGGATTGGATGAAGATCCTCATCCTCTCTTTCCAGTAGGCATAGTTCTTCCCGTTGAAGAAAGAAGACCGGTTGTTTGACTGGCTTTCAGTGAGGGTGTAGACAACTGTGGTTGTGCCCAAGTTGTTCGCCATTGGATCTTTGCGCGGTGAAGCTTGATTCTTGAGACCTTAGCTTCTGATACCAATTGAAGGTTGTAGAAGGTTTAGAGAAGGGGGGTTGAATCTATGACCTTCTTGTATGTTACTGAATTAACCCTTTTAAGACAGACTTTTAATCTGAATCTGTTTGAACTTAGCAGCGAAAAATTTATGAGACAATTTCATTTTGTCTCATGAATATCAGAAAACAGAACAAAGCAGAGAAGAAAGAAGCTAACACCACCATGTATCCTGGTTCGGTTGCCTTATGCAATACAACCTACATCCAGTCTCCACCACAACAGTGGTGGAATTTCCACTATAGTTAAAGTATTACATACACCAATTCACAGGATTGACACAATCCTTTCACACTTAAGTTCTAGCCTAACTTGACTTGGCTATGCTAATACCTAACTCTTCACTCTTAGTGCTAACCCAACTAAGAAAGGGATACCTCACTGGTACAAGATACAAGACACTTAATGAACCTAAAAAAATCTGAAATAACTCTAGGCTTTTCACTCATGTGTATCTCTCTGCCTTTTTCCACTCTTAGGCTCTTTCAATGACTCTCTCATTCAGCCTTTTACCTCAAGAAATTACAGAAAGATAAACATTGAAAAGTAAACTACAATCAGTAAAACATAAAGGAGATTGACTTCTTCAACAGCCTCTTAGCTATGTGATAAACCAGATTTGTTAGCCTCTGATTCAGTTCTTCATTCTGGCGGAATGTTCCTTTGACTAGGAAGTACTGTCCAAGCAGGTGAACTTCTTCAGAGAGCTCTTCTCAAAACATACACCTCAAGAACACTGGTTATCTCTCCTTGCTTCTGAATGGTGAACTAACTTCTTTTGTATCTCCTTGCATGTTGCTGAGTCACTCTTCCCTAGGTCAACCCTTGAGCTGTGTGCTTCACCAACCCAACCGTTCACTTTCTTCCATTAATCCTCAATTTAGGTACTTTTGTTCTGACTTTCTTTGTTGACCGAAAGCCTCAAGACAACAAACACAAAAAGTCTTTCAAAGGTGAACACACGCAGATCTTGGCCATTGAAAAAACTACTTGGTCCCCAAGACATAGTTTTAACCGTAGATGCACAGCAGTGAAGAATAGAGATCAACTTTCCCATGTATCCCATTTTCGGACTGTTAGAGAGATGGGAAGAAGAGAAGGCAGAATGCATGCAATTAAAAATGGGTTACCTTTGACCTTTGCCTTAGTTTGATTTGGTTTGATATAGTTGATTAGACCTCAACCCCTTTTTGCAAATTAAAAACAATAAAATCTTAAAGAAATCTAATATAAAATTACAAATAATATGATCATCAACTAGCTTAGTGATTATTTCAAGTTTTTATAAGAAGAAAATTGTGTGTATAAGATTCACTTTCTTCACTACATACATAACTTTTACATATATATATATATATATATTATATAATATATTAAAAATGCAGATAGGGTAGGATAGGATATACCCTAAATTCGTACCATATCCTACCTGCAGGTAAATTTGTACCCTATCCTATTCTACCCGCAGCGGATAGGATAGACAACCTTATCCAAACGGGTTGGTCTGGATTAGATATCCGTGAGTAAGATATATATTGCAATCCCCAAGCAGAAAACCATCACATTTAATATAATGATAAAATAATTATCTAAATACAACAACTAAGATTCCTTTAAATTGTTTTAATTGTTTAAATAACATACACTTTTAAATCATGGAAAGATAATAAAAAATAGTTGTCACGTTAGCCACAAGCTTTTAAATTAATGTGTAATAACATGCAGGTGGTATTTTTTAAAAATGTTTTATATGTAACTTTATAAAACCAGTCACCTAATACCAAGAAAAAAAAAAAAAAAAACAGTCACCACTATACAATTACTACTATATTTTAAATTTAAATATGTATTTTAATAAGGAATTTTTTGATATTGTAGAATTATTTCATATCCATATATAAGAAGTGATAGATTAATGGTTACTAATTTTGTAGCCTCTTATTTCTTGAATTTTCTCTGTGTGCACTTGTTTGCTTGTTCCCACTAAAGCACTAGCACTGTTCTTTCAATATCATCGTACTAGAAGTTAAATATTCATTCTTTGTTCTTTCATTATCGTGGAGGAAATTAAATATTCATGCATTATTTCTGGTAGTTCCCACAACAGCATTATACTAATGCATAGAGAAATGATTTTCAAACATTTAGACTTATTTGATTTGTGAAGACGTATTGTGATTTTTTTTTTATTTCAGTGTTTGTAATTTTATAATTTTTGGAAAGAAAAATAAAAATGATTTTATTTTTATTTTCAATTTCTTTAAAAAAAATTACAAACGATAAAATACTGAAAGCAAGAATAAAATATATATAAAAACACAAATAAAGCAAACTCTTAATTTCTCATATTCTATATTTTTATTAAAGAAAGAGAACCATTTGTACTCATGAATTTTACAAAATAAAAATATTCATCAAACAAAAAACTAATATTATATTTATGAAAGATGGGTTCTATGTGACAAAAGTACTAAAATTCTAATTTTTTGTTGATATTTTAATAAAATTATAAAAAAAATAAAAAATTTTAGATACTTTTATTGTACAGAATCCATCTTTCATGGATATAGCGTTAGTTTTCTTATTTGATGAGTACTTTTGTCAACGTTCGCAAAATTTATGAATATAAATAATTGTTTTTCCTATTATTAATATCATTTGAATTTACTATGACTCTCCATTTTAACATCTGATTTAATAAACAATTTTTTTATAAGTGAAACTCATATTTTCAATGTCAAACAAAATTTAAAAAACGATAGGATACTTAAAATAAAAACAAAATGCAAAAGCACAAACCAAACAAACTCTTAAAGTATCATATTCTATATTATCATCTAATATTAATATCAATTGAATTTACTATGATTCTCCATTTTAACATCTAAAATTTTTTATTTTTTTTATAATATTTTTTAGAATTTAATTTTAATATAGAACTGTATAAAGAATTTCAAAGGATAATCCAATTAGTTCTATAAATCATTTTTTAAATAATAAATTTAAAAATTAATTATTTTTACTGATATTATAATACATTATTAAATATCTTTGTGTACCTCTTTATACTATTAATCTATGAAATTTAATTTTTTTTATAAATGAACATATATATTCTCAATTTGAAACAAAATCTTAAAAATGATAAGATACTGAAAATAAAAATAAAATAACTCCTAAAATTATGATATTTTATATTATCGTCGAATATTAATATCATTTGAAGTTACTATGAGTCTATGACTCTCCATTTTGACATTTAAAGTCCTTTTTTTTTTTTTTTCATAAACACTCTCTTGTTTTGAAAGTGAAACACATTCTCAATGTGAAACACATTTCTCAATTTCCTAGTTGTCCGAACATGAAATTGTAGCCCATAATAAACGGACATTTTGACCCACAATTAATTAAATAAACACTCTCTTGTCTTGATGTTTGGAAGATGGTTAAGCAGGCATTCTCCGGTGTTACTCTTGATCCGAGAATGTTGGAGACTTTACTGGTTCTCATTCCAAAGGTTGAATCACCGGTATCTATGAAAGATTTCAGGCCGATTAGTCTCTGCAATGTAGTTTACAAGATCATCACGAAGGTCCTTGTTAATAGGCTTCGTCCTCATCTTGCGGAGATTGTTGGCCCGCTTCAAGGAGGATTTATTCCGGGACGAGGAACTCCTGACAACATCATTATTGCTCAAGAAGTCCTCCACTTTATGAAGAAGACTAAATCAAAGAAAGGCACACTGGCCTTTAAGATTGATCTGGAGAAAGCTTATGACAGAGTTGACTGGAGGTTTTTAGCTCATACCCTTAAGAGCTTTGGTTTTCCTATTCCTACACTTAATTTGATTATGAATTGTGTCACTGCTTCTTCCTTATCTATTCTTTGGAATGGGAGTCGGCTGAATGGCTTTACTCCTAGCCGAGGTCTTAGACAAGGAGACCCTATGTCACCCTATCTTTTTGTGTTGTGTATGGAGCGACTGGCATGCTTTATTAGTCATCAGGTTGATTTGGGCTTGTGGGAGCCGGTTGCTATTTCTAGAGGGGGACCAAGAATATCCCATTTAATGTTTGCGGATGACTTGCTTCTATTCTGTAAAGCTACAAAGAGACAAGTGCAAAATGTGATGTTGGTTTTAGAGACTTTTTGCAAAGCATCTGGGATGAAGATTAATGTGGAGAAGTCTAAAGCGCTTTGCTCCAAGAATGTCTCTACAACAAGGAAAGAGGTTTTCACTGGGGTATCCTCTATCAGATTTGTCCAGGATTTGGGCAAGTATCTTGGAGTTACCCTTAGCCATTCTAGAGTGACTCGTTCAGCTTTCAATAGTGTCCTGGATAAGATTCGGAGTAGGCTAGCAAGCTGGAAAGGGAGTTTACTCAATCGGGCTGGTAGACTCTGCTTGGTTAATTCTGTTGCCGCTGCTATTCCCACGTACCAGATGCAGGTCTCTATTTTTCCCAAAGGAATCATTAGTAAATTGGAGTCTATGATGAGGAATTTTCTTTGGAAAGGACAAGTTGATGGAAGAGGATTGAATCTTGTTAGTTGGAAGGTACTGGTTACTCCAAAAAAATATGGAGGTTTGGGGATTAGAGATCCTTATTGTGTAAATATTGCTCTTCTTGGGAAGCTAGTTTGGACTTTTTTCCAGCAGCCAAACAAGCTATGGGTCCAATTATTGGACGCCAAATACCGATCATCTCTATATGACTGTTTTAGTTATCCTAAGAACAAGGACTCTCCCATTTGGAGGTGTCTTTGCAAGGCTTGGAAAGTGTTGAAGGATGGGTTTGCTTGGTGTATTGGAGATTTGAACCAGAATTTTTGGTTTTCTAGCTGGAGGAGAGAAGGACGGTTATCTAATGAGATGGATTATGTCCACATTTCTGATTCGAATCTCCGGATACAGGATATTTGGTCGGTTGGTAGGTGGCATTTGGATACTCTTTATTCTCCTTTATCTCAAAATCTGAAAAATAATATTCTCTCTTACAATCCAGATGAACAAGCAGGTCCGGAAGTGGGTTGGTATTGGAGTGGGTCTGCTGCCAAAGTCTATGACTCACGCAATGGTTACTTGTGGTTGTGTAAGCAGCTGTTTGGTTGGGAGGAGAGGGAGAATTGGCTTTGGCTTTGGCGTCAGCTTGTTCCGGAAAAGCATAAGTTTTTGGCTTGGTTGTGTCTTAAGGAGGCTCTTCCTACTGCAAGTTTTCGCTTTAGAAGAGGGATGTCGTCATCGGATAGGTGTCCAAGATGTCTTTCTAGCCAGGAATCGGTTATACATTGTATTCGGGATTGTCCAAAAGCTCAGCTTGTCTGGTAAAGGTTGGATATTCCTTGTCATCCTTTGGATTTGAAGAACTGGTTCTTGTATCATAGCAGAGAGCACCCATTCAAGTTCTTTTCGGGACTTTGGTGGATATGGCGAGCAAGGAATAACGACATCTTTAATCCCCATGAAACTTGGCCTCCGGAAAAAGTCATTTGTCTGGCATTAACTTCAGAAAAGGAGCTTAGAAATATTTTTGAATTACAACGTATGTCCCTTCCCTCTACTCTAAATGGTTTTTGGAATCCCCCATCCATTGGTACTTTTAAGATTAATTGTGATGCTAGTTATTTTGGTTCGGGTGATAGTGTTGGTTTTGCTTGTGTTATTAGAGATTGTAATGGGAGCTGGCAAAGGGGGTGTTTGGGAATGATTGAGAGTAATAGTATTCTTCAAGGAGAATTGTTTGCTATTTGGAGAGGATATCTCTTAGCTTGGGATGTGGGTCAACGAGATGTTATTTGTGAGACGGATTGTGTGGAAGCATTTAATCTTGTTACTCAAGATGGTTTTGAGTTTATTGATCCACTGGTGCTCAAAATAAGAGATATCATGCATTGGAATTGGCGTGTTGACTTTCGTTTGATTATGAGAGATGCAAACACGGTGGCAGATACTATGGCAAAGATGGCGATGAAGTTACAACTTTCGCATGTGGAGCTTCTTTCACCTTGGGAGGAGTTTAAGAGTAGTCTTAAACGGGACTGTCCCTCTATTTAAGCAGTTCCTTGTTTTGTTTCTTTTGTTTTTCTTTGTTTAATTTATTTCAGTCACCAAAAAAAAAATTAAATAATCATACGGATTACATAATTAGATATGTTTCTTTTTTTTATAAACATTAGATATGTTTGTTTGCACCTTCAGAAATTCACTAAATCACCGACAGTGGCCCATCACTTTCAGTGACATCATATTTAAGTAATAATGAATTTTCTTGATCGAAAAAAAATTGAGCTGAGGAATTTTGATACATAATTGTCACACAGCATGAATCCCAATATTTGTTACCTCAGTTGACTGTTCCTCACAAATTTCGAGGATTTAATTAGCCACAGAATGTCAGATCAACTAGGCCGAAAAAAATTTATATAGGAGAAATTTGAGAGATATCCAACAAATAGGGTTTTTCGTGTTTTTCTAATATGGGAATTAAGAAGATGTTGGAGGCGAATTATAAAATTTTTTTATTAATTTTTAAAAAGTAAATTTGTTAGGCCGAATTGTATTTTTTTTAATTTAGAAAAACAATTTGTTATGCTGAATTGTATTTTTCTAAAACTTTTAAAAAATGAATTTGTCTGAAATGAATTGTAATTTAAAAAAAATGGAAAATAAATTCACTGTGAGTGAATTTTTTTCTAGAAAAAATATTTATAAATGAAATTTGTCAGAGACGAATTGTAAAAAAAGGAATATGTTAAAAGCGAATTTCAGACAGAATATATCCACGTAACTCACATTTTTTTACCATTTTCTGTAAAAACAAATCTTCCATAATCATATCAAAATTAAAAAAGACAACTTATATAATCTTCAGTATATTAGATAAAATTCAGATCATTTTATCTAATTATATTCATTTTTATCATTCTTTCTAAAAACCAAAAAGAAAAATGCATGTTAATATTTTCTTATAAAAAATGTATACACGATACACACATTTCTTAGTTTATTAATGATAGGCCGAATAAGTGACTAAAAAAATTAGGCCTAATAAAAAATCTTCTGTAATTCAAAATACTCTCACAATGTCAAGCATTATAATTAAATTAGGATGAAGTTCCTGTCCAAAAAAAAAATAGGATAAAGTTTAGACATGCCAATTAAAATTAATTATTTATAAGGGTTAATTTTTGAAATGGTTTTTGAAACATCTTTTATAAGTCAATTTGGTCACTTTAAATGTTTAATGTCTCAATTTGATTCCTGAAAAATATATGATATGAGTTAAGTAGGTCATTTCATTAACTTCTTGTTGATACGTCACACTAATATGTGAGATAAAAATATGTCGTGTATCACTTTCTTAATATGTCATATGGTACTTAACCATAACAAGTTAGAAAAATTAATTTCTCTTATGTTAATATTTTTTAAGAATCCAATTAAGGTGTTGAATTTTTTAATGATCAAATTGATTCCTAATGATCTTTTAAGGATTAGTTCGAAAACTACACTTTTTAATTTAGATATAGAAAGAGGAATGGTGTAGGACATAGTTATGGAGTGTATGGGTGCTTTACGCAGTTGTGGTGTCAAGAACAAATCGGACCCTCCGATTTGTGTTTAAAAAATTTAAAAAAATTGCATTACACAAATTGGACCGTCCGATTTGTATTTTAAACAATTAAAAAAATATTTAATATTGAAATCGGACCATCCGATTTTTGTTTTTAAAATAAAAAAAATTTAAAAGTACAAATCGGATCCTTCGATTTTCCCTTCCATCCGATTTGTGTTCATAATTTTTTTAACGAAGAAATCGGACAACACTTTATGGTTCAAAAAAAATTATCCCACATTCATGTCTAGCACCACCCACCTCCATACCCATGCACAACACATACAGAATTTGCATATCCAAAAAAATGAGCGCGAAAACTAACCTTTGTTTATCCATATATCTCTTTTTCTTATTATTTAAAAAAAAATCTACATGACCAGCAAATATTATTATGTTTGACCCATAATAATTTGCGCTCATTTTTACACGTTTTACACACAAAAAACATATAATTTGTATCTATATTTATCAAAATTTTGCATATATGAATCAATATAGTTTATAGTTATACATATACTTTTCAGAATTTATACACATAAACTAATAAAATTTATTTGTTAAAAATAATTTTGTGCTTGTGCTGGCCAAATAATGACACAAAATATTAAAAATTGCTATCCTCAAGAGTTTCTCTTAAAAAAAAGGAGAAAAAATTGATGGATTCTGATACATGTTATGTAATTAGGCCACTATCATGAGATTATAAATACAGAGCTTATCATACTTGTGTTTTGTGTGGAATTTGTAATATGATGGAAGCTTCAAATCAACAAGTTGAAAAATGGAAGGGCAAGGCCAAAACAGAAGTACTAGGATTCAAAGTAGAGCAAGTATGGCCTCTCTTGGAAGATTTCTTTGGCCTTGACAAGTGGTTCCCTACTCTCTCTACATGCCTTGCTGTCGAAGGCATCTCCGGCCGACCCGGCTGCGTGCGCTTCTGTGCCGGATTCAAGACCCCTGTGGATGAACAAGGCAAACAAACTATAAATTGGACTAAGCAGAAGCTTTTGTCCATTGACCCAACATTGCATACATTTAGCTACTCAATCATAGATGGAAATGTTGGATTCTGCTCCTACATTTCGACCTTGAAGGTGACACCTAAGGAAGATCAGGGCTGCGAGATTGAGTGGCTATATGAAGTTGAACCTGTCCAAGGGTGGCGGCCGGAAGATCTCGATCTTTTCATTGGTTCGGGTTTGCAGGTGATGGCTCAGAGGATTCAGGGAGCTTTGGAGACCATGCAAGAAGCAGTTAAAACTTGAAGTAATCATGTGAGTGGCTACCAAGAAATGCAATAAAGCTACTACTACTTCTTCAGTTGATGTATCCTTTGTGTGTTCTAGTGTATAACTTTGTTATGAATAAGTACTAGTAGTAATTAGTTGAACATGAATGATTTGGAATTTATGCTGTTTGTTTGAAAAGTTGCAACAATAAAATAGCTATTTGTTCTGAATTTCATATGGTGCTCATCTCTGGGTATAAGGTGCTACTTCACTGGAAACTCTCATTCTTTTTTATCCATCAATTTGAAGGAGTCCAAAGGTTGAGATTCCAATAAACACTTCCACTATGTTTGATGCTTTGATAGTTGGAAGTGAAACAGATTATTTGTGTCTTTTATTTTCTCTAATTTTTAAGAAAAAAAAATATAGAAAATTGACATAAACCTTAAAATTGAGCACATAATTCCTTGGTAAAAATAGTAATGGAAAATACTATACTATATAGTATATACATACTAAAACCAACCACCATGTATTTGTATTTGTATTTGTGTGTATTACTTTATATATTTTTAATGTGTATTCTATTTTCTAATATTTAATTTATATGAGTAATAATTCTTTATATGCATGCAACATGATTGAATTAAAATATTGAGTAATGCTAATAATAATAATTAATGTTGAATACACTTAGTAATGTGAAACGTCCTTTTAAACTGTCTATCCAAAAACCAAAATTATCCCCCGTATGCAAGACTTCGGAAATAGTGGGTATATAAGAACACTTTTGGCTGCTTGAACATAAAAATAATAACGACAATTGAATATGTCATAAACAAATTTCATCGTGAATTACTGATACAATTTGGTGATGTTAGACATCAAGATATATGGGATTTCAATAAAGATTTGTCTCACCAATTTGGTCTTTTAGATGAAATGGAGTAGGCATCAATGGGTCTGAAAACCCATTTCATATATGACGAAGTATTGTTTTAAACTTTTGGGATAAAAAAATAAAATAAAAAAAAGGAAATCCAAAATCAATCAAGATTAAGATCCAATTTAGTTACGATATAGTTACATGGATGATATTTTAATCATTATCAAGTTTGACTGATTCATAAAACGATGCACTCAAAACTTAATTCATGTGACGATGGAGAACAAAATTGAACATTAATCCAGCAAAAGAAAAAATCAGGAAGATTTTACTACCATTATTATTGTTTGTTTGGCAAAAAACCAGACTATTGCAGCAAACTTGCTGTGTCTGTCATCAGTGTATGACACTCAATAAGATACCTAAAACTAGGAGAACACACAAAATATTTGAACTTCAAAGAAATTTGTTATTCTGAAATGAATATTCAAGTGAAATGTATGAAATTGAAATAGAAAGGATATAAGAACTGAAATCAACATCTTTCATCTGGGTATATCTATATATTATGAAACCGTAGCAAATATTTCGATTCAACATCAAGGAGTCCAGATTTTTAAGAGACTACTTACCATCAATAGGCAAATATCTACTTTAAAACATTCCAATTCATGATTTCATTTGACATATAACTCAATCAAAAGCCATAAACATTTTAGAACCAGAGTACAGAGACATTTTAGAAAATTCCAAGTTCAAACACAACCTAAACCACCAGTTGGAATATGTAGGAGTGAACTGACCAGCCATCAGAAATTGACATCATTTGATAATAATCTACTTAGTGGCCTCTTTCGAATCCAATGCGAGTCCTACCAGAACCTCCCTCATAACCATCCCGCATTGAAGATCCGGCACTTGCTCTCATTGTTCCTCCACTACCAACATTTTCCATTGCTTTCTTACCACTCTTGACGTCTGTCAAGAACTGATCCAGACCAAATGGATCAGCTTCATCTTGATTCTCAAATTCAAGAGGCCTGTCCCTGGGTCCAGACCTTTCAGAAGTCCCCGCAAATCCTCTATCAGGCTTGAATCGATCCGTCTTCCTAATCTTCTCTAACTGCTCATCTGCACCGCCATAAGTCTCATTATCAACATCCTTCTTTGGCCTATAGAGGGTTGAGAGTGTTGGCTGTGCAGTGAACAAGCCTTGGTCATAAACATTGTACTGATCATCAGTGGCAAATCCAGATGATATTCCTTTTTCCTGGTTGAATAGCCTCTCATCATACATGACCTCAGTACCCGCCTTGGTAGAAGCCATACCAAGAGCAACTTTCTCACTTATATCACGATCCCTGTCTCTTGTGATCTTGCTTTTCTTTCCCATAGCAGCATCCTTAGCCTCTAATCGTCTCTCCCTTTCCCTTTCTCTTCGCCGTTCCTCACGGATTTTTTCCCTATGCAGCCGCTCCTCCCTTTCCTCCCTTGACTCCTTTGGATAGTTCTTCTCCCTTTCACCTCTTTCGCGTTCACGTGGTTGCTCATAATCATCTGCCATGTCAGCATCATCCATGGCGCTCCTCTCAGATGGAACAGGAATGGCAGCTGGAGGGGCTACACCAGTTCTCTCTGAACGTGCTTTCTGGGCCAAAGCCCTCAGCTCCTGTTCTTTCCTTTCCTTCTCCTTTAGAAGCATCTCCTTCTGAACCTTGGACCTCATTGCAACTGCTTCTCTAGCCTTCTGCTCTGCAACATATAATGCCTCTGAAAGCTTTGCAAAATTATCATTAATCTGAACATCCTGAAGACCTCTCCCATCAGCTGCAAGACGCTTGTCAAGAGGGATAGTATAACCTTTTGGATTCTTCCAATTAGAAATACAAGGAGGTATCTTCCAATCCTGCTGGTCTTTCACAGTAACTGGCCTCGGAGGCGAATGCATCACAGGCACTGGAGGGGAGCCGGATGCCTTGGGGACACGCTTATGCTTGAACTTTGGAGGCTCAAGTGGATCAACTGGCATCTCAACCATCCTAATAACCCTCTCTTTCGCCCCAGAATTGAAAGCCGCATTCTGCTGTGAAGGCTTATACTTAATATACTTTGTATCAGATGACTGCTTGGGAACATTTTTTGGCTGTGCTGCACTCAATCTCACATTAACTATCTTCTCAAGTGCAGCCTTAGTCTCCTGAGTTGTCTCCTCAATCTCATTTTGCTCATCCTCATCATCTTCCATGTCACTGTCCTCATCGTTCTTCAAAATCTTTGGTATCAGATCCTTCTGTTGTGTGTACACAATCTTCTTAGCATTCTCATTCTGCTTCACTATTGCATCATATGCAACATTCCCATGAGCATCAACTGTCACCGGAAGGATCTTTGAACCTGGTTTTGAGGACTTATTCCTTCCCATGTCAAGTGGGTACTGAGCAACATGGATCTCAGGAAAGGCACCACCATCTCCAAAATCCTCCACCTTGCGAGGAACAAAACCGGCACGCTTCATATAAGACGGCACTGGCTTGTGCTTGATGGCTGCGGCTTTTTCCTCCTCGGATGAAGAGGAGAATCTCTGCTTGAACCATGGATCGTTACTGTGATCATAGTAAGTTGTTGACGATGATTTTGCTGGAGGAAGAAGCTCCTTCAAAGCCACCATGATTCTGAGACAGAAAAATTACCAAAAGATTATCAACTTTAAAATTCAGATTCACGAGAAATTAAAACAAAATTTTTAAAACTCATCAAATTCACAATGGCATAGCCTCAAGGAAAAGAAAACAAAAGAGTACCCTTAAACAGCCTTAAAATTAGGTATAAATCAATAGATAATGCAGCAATACAGAGAATAGGTTTCGCAATTGAAATTCAATAACAAAACATAGCATCACTTAGTACACTAAGCAGAAGACAAAGTTGCAAGGAAAAAGAAATGACAAAAAAAATGAAGAATAAGCAACCAATAATTTCACAGAAACCACCAAAACAGAAAATTTTAAGAAGACGGATAGCTTTAGCGATTAGGACCAAAATCAAATAATCCTAGCTGTTTTATTTGCAACACCTTATTCCCCGCAACAAGAACGGAGCAATCACAGGTACAGTCCACAGCAAACAATTGAGAAGGATTGCTATGCCTTCTCCCTGCTTCATACTCTTCTCCAGTCCTACAACTTTCTCCTAATTAAAAATTTAAGTCTCTATCCTAATTACAAACATTTATTTCTTATTCTCAACAAAAATGAAAGAAAATTCACCAACCTCTTGGCGTGTAAACACTAATTCAAGAGAAAGCAAGTGCAGCAGCTTCTTGATCAGTCTGAATCCCTCTGCTCCAACAATGCAGCAAAAGCCAAGATTCTAAACAAAGTTGAGATAGAACATGAATAAAGTGATAAGCAATCTAGATTTTTGTCAAATATAAGTAACTATATGAGAGTGAAAAAAAAACTGCAGCTTCCCTCCAACTTAGTCAAACGCATATAACTTGGTAGCGAGGGCAATGAGGATGGATGGAGAAGGGGGTAAAAATCTCCCTATGGGGATGGTGATGGAGATCTCCCTGAGGGAGATTTTAGTGTGGGAATGGGACTACATCCCCCACCCCATGGAGATCCATATCCCGAAGATAATTATATTTATATTAATTAATTTAACTCATAGCAACAAATTTTTTTTATAAAGATGCTAATACTTGATGTTTGGAACGTGCTTCAAATGGAAATTGTACAACATCAACAACACTTGTTTTATCTTTAAAGTCTATTATACTTTGTTTAAAATTTGATCATTTCGCATTTAGACTTAATTTATAATGTTTTTTTTTTCAACCAAAGATAGGGAAACTCAAACCGCAACCTCTTAGGTGAGTATGGAGAGACTATGCCATTTGAGCTATAACTCATTGCCCTTAATTTATAATGTGTTATTATATGGGATAATTGAAAAAATATTAAATTTATTTTATCTTATTATACTAGATTTGATATTGTTTTTATTAAATAGGATAACCCCTATGGGATCCATGGGGTTATATATCGCCAGACGCCAAGAGGATTGGGGATGGCTGGACGGGGAGGAAACTTTTGCTGCAATGGGAACAGGGATGGGGATGTTGAGAATTTGTATGGTATGGGGTGGGAAGTGGGATTGTCCCCCGTCCCTGTTTCCTTACATTGCCATCCCTATAACTTGGCACAGAAAGTGGAGGCTAAATAGAATAAACCCTTAGTTAATCAAATCATTAGGTATGACTTAATTGACACACATCCTCTTCATCTATCATCATCAAAGGAGGACACATGAACATATTTGCAAGAGGAAATAAACTTGACAAAGGGAAATGAGATCAGTAGCATCAAATTGAGATAATGTTAACAAACTTATAGTTAGTTGCCACATATTCCATGCTAATTCCAATTTAAAGGCATTCCAACATAAGAAAAAGAAACTAATCAATGGCTCTCTTGGATAGTTTGGATGTCGAGGTTCACGTTCATAATCCTGGGGTACTCAGTAATCACATATAATAGCCAAAAAGACACACTAAAGAAATATTTTTAATGAAACTCTTTATCATTCAAAGCTACCATAGATTCGCTACTGTGGGAAAAAAAACATAATATTTCATGAGGGGCATCAAGTGGAATCAGCATCATGGCAAGAGCCCCTACCACATAAGCAAAAGGCACAAGCCATCCACCTATTGAAGCTAACATTAACACAATAAAAATACCCGAAAAAAAAAAACCCTAGATTGGCGAGATGCAATTGAATCAACAACTCAAAATCATAAATAAATAAAAACTACAACTTTAAAGTCAATAGCATACATTTGATTAATTAGATCAACTTAGCAGGTTATCAACAAAGTTAGTCTTGCTACCTCAAGGATGGTAGCGGCGAGCTGAGGAGGAGAGAGGATAGACGACGGGAGATGAGATCCAACGCAGAATCGGCGAAGGAGAGAGGAGAGACGACGACGACGGCAACGACGGAGCTGGGGTGGCTTTGCGGCGTTTGAAGAGGTAGAGCAGACCGATGCGTGGGTTTATGGAGAACAAAGCTAATCCACGACCACGAAGATACTGGATATTTGATAACCCTATTTAGTAGACGGATTTCTTTTAATTATTTGAGGGCAGAAGGCTGATCTGTAGATGGCGGTTCAACCGGTTTTTTTTTTTTTAAGTGAGGAGTGAGACTTGAATTCCTGAACTCTAAATAAAAATAAGAAATGATGTCATTTGAAGTAGGACTTGTACGCATGCTTCTCTTGTTACTACATTATTATTTTATAATTTATAATTATTAATTTTATATAAAAATAATTATATATAAATTTTTTTTAAATAAATTTAATCTTCATCTATTAAAAATATAAAACAGATTTATATAATTATTTAATTATATATTATTATATTATTAAAAATAATTAATTTTTTTAACTTATTATTTTAAAAATATTTAAATATATAAATTTAATTAAATAATTATATAAAATTCATTATCAGTATATCAAAAATAAATTTTTGAAAAATTCAGTTTCATCGAATACGCGTAGACCAGATTAGCAACCTTATTTTTACAATGATTTTCACTTTAAATTTATTTTGAAAATGGACGTGATTACAAGCACCGAAATAAGGAATTTGACTCCTCTGAAATTGTTCATTTATTTTAGAGAAAAAAGTAACGCAATTTAAACCCTTAATAATATAAATGGTTCTGATTCTCTTAGATAAATAAATACATTAAATATAGGCTCTTTAATAGAATTCGTTGAAAATCGTACGACAACTACAGCAGCTTCCAAGACTACGTAATTTCTTCTTTTTATTTATCTTCTCTCTTTTATTTAGTTTTTTCTTTCTTTTTCTTCAACAACAAAAATATCTTCGATTCTATTATTTCACAACATTTAATTTTCTTTTTATGTTTTATTATCATGTTCTTCTATGATATTGTTGTTGTTTTGGTTATCTTTTTCTTTTTTATTTTTGTTTTCTGTAACTTAAATTTAAAGTTTTATCATAAAAGAGATTAACAGTGATCACTAATAATTTTTCATCTTTTTAAAATCTTGAACAATTTTTTGAAAAATCTGATAAAAAGTATAAAATAAATTAATTTAAAATGGATCAAGAAATGTTTTTTTTATTTTTTATTTTAATATAAAAAAATATTCATATAAATGTACTCAATTTTTTTTAGATAAATGTACTCAATTTTTTTTTGTTTATACTTGAAATAAGAATGTAACTGAGAACAAATTAAAGAATGTTTAGAGTAACTAATGATATGATGTTGATTTAATAGATCTCTAATAAATTGATATTGATATACATTAAATTAATTTATTTATATTTTTATGTGTTTTTATGTGTTTATGATATTTGTTTCATGTCTAATGTTATAGTTTAAATTTAAATGTGTGAATGGTTAAAGAAAATATAGTAACTAAATGATAGAATGAACATATTTTTTTGTTGAAAAAAAAAAAAAACTAAATAAAAGAGAAAAGATAAATAAATAAAAGAAATCACGCGGTCTTGGAAGTTGCTACAGTATTTTCAACGAATCCTATTAAACAGTTTACATTTAATGTATTTATTTATCTAAGAGAATCAAAACCATTTATATTATTAAGGGTTTAGATTGCGTTACTTTTTTCGGGAGCCAAGTACTTGAAATATGAGGTTTTATTGGTAGAACAATAATCTATTTTAATTGCTTACTTTGACCATTAGATGAAGACCACAGCCCAACCTATAACTTCAATCATTAACATGGTCAAGCTCAAATCTTCAGAACAAGATAAGTGCTTTAATTTGCCAATAAAAAGACAATTCATTTAAAAAATAATTAAAGATAAATAATGACACAAATACAAATACTTCTCTGTATACAACCTCCATATCACAAATTGCATTTTTCACAAGCTGCAAACAGAACCGGAAGAAACTAACCTGTACAAGGTATATTGTTGTTATTGCAAGTACACTATGTCCTAAAGTTATTCCCTGATAGTGGTTAACAGTATTATGAATTCCAAGTTATACCTTGATCATACACTCAGCAATCGACAAGTGAGACTTTAAAACCACACAAAATGAAGCCACTAAAATTCCTAGCTAGAGGGGTTACTCATCAGTTGTTAGACTTTCTTAGACAAGTTGTAATTTTTCTTGAGGAACTTGGCGGCTACCTCATCATTCCTATGGCAAAGAACTCGCAAAAGGGTGTTTGGATCTCCCGGGCTCCATTGATCTGGTGTTGGAGGCATCGGGAGCCGGGATTTGACAGAAGAACCATACATTTCCATGGTGAGCTGAATGAATTGCTGAATTATGTGTTCAGTATCCGCATGGAACAAGGGAAGTATGGCTTGCACAGTAGCAGAATGTTTTTCTATCAATTCAACAGGCAATCCATCACCATTGGACCAGAATAACCCAGTCAAATACTTGAAATCTTCCTCTATTATGGCAGAATCTTGCAGAGAGAAAGCCCGTGGTGGCCCTCCGGCCAACAAAACCAACAAGAACCCATCAAAAGAAGCTTGCATTATGTCAACAATTACGCGCGTTCTAACTTTGTCGTGCACTGTTGATGATATGATCTCCAAGTATTGCTCAAGCTCATGAAGGAAAGGTTCAATCCTGGAGTATGAAACTTCTCCGACATATAGGCCATCCCATAGAACATGACCTAGATCATGGAAAACAATTTTGTATGCCATAAACTCACAGATTTGATGGATACCTTCTACAGCAGCAGCTGCTGAAAGCTTGAACTTCAAGTTCACCCCATAAATATCATCATTGTTAGAAGATTTAGAACTACTAAGATTGGCAAGTATCCTCTTTTCCAAAACTACCAACTCCAGGCGAACGCGCTGCATAGTATTGATGCGAACACACAACTGGGGTGTATCAAATGAGTTATCTCTTGTGGCTCCAACTTGAGCTTTTCTCCTCTGAGCTGATTGTAACTTCTCTTTTTTCCGGAACACACCGTGAAACTTTGATCCAGTTGAACACCTAGTCAAAGGAGGCAAAGTTGGGGCAAAAGTATTACGGTCCCCTGCAGATCATGCAAAACAGAAAGGATGGTAAGATGGGGATTAATAAATGAGTTGGTAAATCCAATATCATGCTATGCATTAAATATATACCACAGCCAGCTTTGGCTTTCAAAATGTATTGCTGGAGTGATTTGTCAAGACCAGACATCAATTCAGGAACCAAAACTGCATGCATGGATATAGGCAACAGAAAGAAAGCTTCAAGAGTGTCATCTACAACCCGTAGGACTTCAACAGCTGAAGGAGCCAACCCCTCTTTGTTTGCCTGTGGATTCCATACCTACAGAAAGATGGTGTAACAAATATATCAAAACTTGCCATTGTCAACAATCATGTTCCTTGGTAGTAAAGGAATGAAAGCTTAATAAGTTTTGGATGTCACAAAAGAAAATCATAATTGCTTTGTTCAGAAAAAAAGAAATACCATGCTAACTTGATTAATTTAGAAGCAACCAATATTTCACATACCTCATGTTGCAGATTTCTGTTGACCCATTCCCCTAGTCTTTCTACTCTAATCTTTATCCATGACTTAACCAAATTAGCAATTACAGCCTCAGCCTCATAAGGTTGCATCTCCCTAATAACGGATTTTCCACCATCTTCACTGTCAACAGAATCTGCCACCGCAATCTGCACCAGATCTTTCTCCAATTTGTCAGCGGCCATTAACACTTCTATAGCATCAGGTGTCAGCTCAGTAATACTCTTTACATATTTCTTCAGTTCATCTCCATAACATACATGAAGGGTAGCAACGGCAACACCAGCAGCAAGAGGATGCCATCTCTTTAGATTCGGACTGAACATTGCTTTCTCATTATAAGCCAGTTCAGTAACATGCTGGGCGAGGATAGAAAGAGTGGGAAAAGCTCTATTCTGTTTTCTCGATGAATGCTTGCTGGGATCCAGTTTATCTAATTTCTGCATTAAAGAGATTGAAAAGAGTTAGGATATGCTGATGGCCTCAAAAATACCTATTAGCTTTTTTGCAAATGATGTATGTATATTAAAACATGATACCTGAAGTGGTTGCTAAGGTTCTTGAGCTCCAATACCGTATAAAGATAATTAAATAGCAACATTCGAAATATAATGGAAAACTTGGTAAAGAGAATTTTCAGAAATTTTCACTATAATGGAGCATAACAGATGACTTTATCCTATTTCATTCAGCGGGTTCAAAATACACCAAATACGTTACAAATATGTCAAAAACTCAAAATTGACCACATGTAAATACTGCGATGGAGTAGTCATGTTTAGGGAGTTTCAAGGATGGAAATTACCTGAGCGAAAGCAGCCCGCAAAGATGATCTTATATAATTTTCAACTCTGGTATAGGCTACATCATGATCCCTCTTCTTCCGATTATACTCTGACAATATCTTTGCAGACAATACAGCAATAGAAACAATGCTTTCCATTGGTTCAATATTACCATCATGGAAAGTATCATGGTATGCAAGGAGCCTTTTCTCTGCCCAATTTAACATCAAACTCACTACATTGCTCACAACCTTCGAATAAAAAGGATCTTTCACAGTCTTAGCATCATTTTCAACTTCCGCTAACAGGTTACTGGATGCAAAAAGCAGATCATTTTCCAGTTGACCAGTGGCAACATACCGATGAAATAAGACCCATGAGAAACAAATATTATGCAGCATCTCGTTAATTCCAAGCATAACCCAGGTCTTCTTAATGAGCTCTAAGACCTCATCAACCTCTTCTATCACAGAAATTTCTTCATGTATATCAAAACAAGATCCTAAAAGAGTTTGATAGATCCAGAGGTTCAGCGGAAATCCGTCAGCCCAATGGCATGTCTCTGGAACAGATCCATCAAATGATCTAAAAGCAAGAGATAGAACAACATTTCGGAAGTTTTGCATTGATTCACCTGTCTTTCCAAGATCCATGGGTTTCTCAAATGCTTCACGGATTATACGGCGAAGGCTCTGCGAAGAAGTGTCTGCCTTATCTAATGGAAAGTGAGGATACAAGAGGAGTCCTGCTTCAAGAACCTTCAAATTTCTCCTCAGCCAAGCCTCATAATCTTGTTGACTCGGAAAATCTGAACACTTGAACTGTTGAATTAGTTCTAGTGGAAGAACCACTGATTCCATGCGTCTTCCAAGCTATTTCATGAACAAAGACCTAGTAAGCTATCATTAGTGATCAAATAACTGTAAGGATCCATAATACATATTCATATTTTAAATTTTTGTCCACATCTGAATCAGTTGATGAAAAACAAGCAAGCAATACAAAGAGTGAAATGGATCTTCACATGTCAAATCGACAATACACATAACCAATGAAATGTGCATAAATGTAGGCAACTCATGATGTATATTAGCTTCTTGTTTTTGTTCTTTCTTTTATCTTTTCGGAAATCATTAATCATACGTCATCAGGAAAATGCTTGGCTGTTCTTGTTGCCGTAATCAATCACATTGCTTTATTTAGGGTTGTGGTAATAGAGAAAGAAAAATTACCACTGTGGTTGCACTGCAATTACTACCACAGTTTACAGTTAAAATTACATTCTAGCCTGTTGACGACTTTTGACTAAAGGATTCAGTTATGAAAATATATTTTGCATAAGCAACTGTCCATGGTTAATTTTTGCATCTTATGTTAAAACTAGCAATAAAATCTAGATAATCCAACACCAATTGTTCCTCAAGACAAGTGGCCTGCAATCTTTTTTAGTGTCACATAGGGCTTCCTATGACTGTAATCCTTGCTCTTAACAGTGTTAGGCATGAACGAACTTCTTTTATTACATGTGACAACTTGCAAGCCACACCAGTTCAACCAATGAGTTAGAATCAAGTCGTTACTTCGGGCCATTCTCATGAACAGTATCAATATTATCAAAAGGTGCTATTCACCATTTGGTGAATATCACTCAGCAGTGTCACCATACATCAGATAGTGAAAAGAATAAACAATTAGTGATGAATGACGTGGATTTTAATACCATTTAGTCTAACCCAAGTTAGTCAAAATAAGTCTAAACGGTTTAAGCATAACTTTTCAGCTGCAAAAACAAGAACAACTATCACAGTATCATCAAACAAAAACCACACACATAACAATCTCTTTAATCCCTAAAAAAAATAACAAAAATCACAATTACAGAAATACCTGGCCTGCAGCAATTCTCAACAAGGCACGTCTAATCCTTGAATCACTCTGCTCCGAAATCTTCATCTGCACTCTCACCAACTCCCCTGTCGTAACCGCACGCTTCGCACTCCTCCCACCGCCGCCGCCGCCGCCGCCATCTTTCCTCTTCGTTTTAAGTCCCAACGCCTTCTTCACCTTGCTAGCCGCCGTCGACGTCAGCGACCGGTGCAGCGAGGGAGTCGCCGCAGCAGAAGACCGATCCCGATCCCGATCCCCTCCTCTGTCGGAACTGGATATGAAAGTGAGAGGCTTGGGGCCGGAGCTTCGGCATGCGCAGACGAGTACCTCGTATGCCGTTTCTCGGAGCTCTGATTCCGACCAATTGGAAGGCGGGTCTCCGAACGGTGATGGAAGATCCTCCATTGGGTGCACCGGCATGGAGGTTTTTGTTTTTCGTCCCTGAAAGTTGTGGAAATTGGTGAATAGTCCCTCCCTTCCTTAATGGAAAGAAAAGAATGAATGAAGATTGGGATAACAAACCGATAAAGGGAGCGAGACTTTGTCGTTGCAGGTGCGACCTTTATTTATTATTTATTTATATTTACTTTCTCTTTTTGTTTTTGGGTCCCTGTTGGATTATTCTTGCTTCGGTTTCAAGGTTTCAAGTGTCAAGAGCTTCAGTAATCAGTAGTGTAATGGGGTGCGAGGACAAAGGGAATCTAAATTGCTACTAACTTCTAACTAACTATTTTTCTTATGACAGTACTAATAATGATGGTAAATTGTTACTCTTATCAAAAATAATAATTATTAAATAATTTAATATATTTAATTAATTAAATTATTTAACATAATATATTAATATTTAATTTATTATCTTTATATAAAAAAAATTATGTGAATATTTTCCTCATAATAATAATAATATAAAGATATAATTAGATTTTATTAAAATGAACAACGAGCATTGAGAATAAATTCTTAGAGGAAATTATTTTGATATTTTTTTAAATTAGAGAATAAATTATATTATTGTATATTATCGTGTAATAATGTTAATTGTGCTGGTATTTAATATGCGAAATAAAACTTTTTGTATATTTTATTTGAACATAAAGTATTATATTTGTAAAAAATATAATTATTTAGTGTCTTTTTCAGTTTTTTTATTAATTTAAACTAAAAAAAATTATAACATAATATTAGAATTTTTATGACTAAAAGATTTAGAGTTTTATTTTATCCAAAAGAAATTTTTACTTAAAAAAATATGTTATTATAAATTAGAGAGTGAATTCTTTTAATTTTTTTTCAATTACTTGGTAAAATGTAATTTTTTATTATTTAATATTTTCTCTCACATGTATTCTCTTGATCATATTTAAAGAGTGTAAAGTGAGAGATCACACTTTACTAAATAATTAAAAAAAATTGAAAAATTATATTCTCTTATAACAAGACTATTTATATAATTCTTTATATCAATTTAAACTTTAAAAAAAAAAAATTTTAGGATAACATTTAAGTTAAACTCTACACAAATAACTTACTACATCATTTTTATATATTCTCACAGGACTATAAAACTTGATAAATCTTTGCATAATCTTATTTAATGAATGTTCCAAAAACTTATTTTATCCAAATTTTTAACTGTGTTAAATTGATTAAATGTGTAATTATTTAATGTATTAAACTGTTAATAGCATACAAAACAAAGCTTATATATATGTAACAAAGAAAATATAATTTACCATCTAAATAATAGAGTTAAATAATAGAGTTCTTAGATTTACACTTCTTTATATGTGTCTTTATTTTGTTGAACATTTACATCTTTGTTGTTAGATTAAACTTTTAATGATACAAATATATATCACATAACTGCATAAAACATTTGTGTATCATCAACAATTCCTTTTTTAATGCATTCAACATTAAGTATTTTATTTATAATTTTCTTTTATAGTATGCACATGATTTTGTCTTCCTTTTCATTTGTGTTATATGTTTTATAGGCTGCATTTAGAAAAAAGATTAAAACTGACAGAAACTAAAAAATACAAATTAAATTAAATTTTTATATTATATTTAATATAAAATGTATTGAAAAAAAATGTACTAAAATAAATTATATAGTCAGATCATATTTAATTTAAAATAAATATAAAAATTAAAAAATAAATTTAAAATTTAAAAAATTAAATAAAAATATTTTTTTAAAAAAATATTATTAAAATTTTAATTTTCCTTCCTAAAAATTAGAAAGCCATATGCCCATATTGTCTCTACTGGATGCCAGTGAATCTTACTAGCATAATAACCCAATAATAATTCTTATACGAGGTTTAATTCCTCTGACATGCATATGCATTGGCAATGGCATAATTTTTAGCTTATTTCAACTACAGTAGTTTAATATATGGTTTTGCCTTGTCTTTTATTCCAGGTCCTCATCAATAATTCAACTTTCTCTCTTCTTGTAGTTTTGTGGAGAATTTTGTCATTTACATATTCAAATATTTTATTATATGTTTAACACTTCAACCCTTAACTAATATATATACGCGTTTTCTTCTTTCCAGTTATGGTGTTGTTTAGTTTGTTGTTTACTTGGTAGATTTTGTAGTTAAAATATATTTGATAACAGAAATGATTAACAAAAATACTATATGTATATTAAAATTAGTCACTAAAATAATTATTTATTATATATTTATATATAAATATATATTATTTAATAGTTAATTTTAATATATATTTAATATAATTGATAAATTGTTAAATATATTGAGAGTAAATCAATTCCTCTATAATCTGATTAATTAATTGGGTATCAAATCAATATTATATAAATTCATTATTATTTTTATTTTAAAAATACAATACAAATTGACTTTAAACTAATAAAATAAAATACAGAATAAAAGCATTCATTTGCCTTTTTTTTTTTTTGGGTGACTTTTCATTTGCTTTTATAGTACACAGGAAATTTTCATTTGAGAATGGAACTTCTAATAAAATACAAGCAGCTAAGCTAAGATGAAGAAAGAAAGAATCAAAAGTTAAGTACAAATAGATATCATTAAATTCAGCAAATAGATAAGAACAGTTTATTATGATGAATAATACAAGATAACTTACTTCCAAATAATATATAAATATAATATCATTTTTTAATAGAAAAAAATACAAGAAATTATATTCCCGGTAGGCGGTAGCTAGGTTGGTTGTGTCAAGAAAAGTATTGGTACTTCAAAATAGTTGAGTGGGGTGCCTAATCATAAAGTTGCTATTGATTGATTAATCTCTCTCATTATTATAATGATGTCCAGCCTTGCAACCAACTAACCTATCAATTATTATAAACCAATTACCAAGTATATATATCTGCACTAACTTCAATATCCAAAAATAAATAAAATTTAATTTTAATATACTATAATTATAAAATAATTTTACACGTATACTTAATTATATAATATTACATCAGCAAAAATAATTATATTTTATATTAATCACGTAAATAATCATCTAAAAAAATAAATATAATTACATGATTGTATAAAATATTTTATACTGTCGTTATAACAAAAATATTTGCACTAACTTTTTCACATGGAAGGAAAGAACAAGCTACAACATGGATATATAACAAAGAAAATTAGAGATATGAACATGAAGGTAGAAAAAAGCCAAATTTTGCATGCTTCCACTACAAGAGAAACAGATAATTGCAGCAAAAAATTGTCGGTGTTTTCTCAAATGGCCGCAAATTCATTGAGTAGTTGCGATTCTTGATATGTTATTTGTTTTCGTCAAAGACTGCTCAAGATAGGGGCGGTTTTGTGTATCAACCGACGCAGATAATATGTTGCTCAAATTTATTTCATAATTGAAATTGGGTGAAGTTAGGGCCATTAATCTTCGTTTTTGCGTAAAACTAAAGGGGGACAAAGGTGCCAATCACCAGTTTCAAGACTCTTTGCTGCCGTATACCTTCTGTTCATCAGCTGCAGCCGTTACATCCTTCTTCGTCACGGATCTGCTCAAGTTCCCGCATAGCTCCCGCGCGCAAAAGAAAGATGGAGAGGCACATCCATTGTTTGTCCCTCTGCCGTGCAAGTTTCAATGTCGTCGTGTGGCTTCTCAACCGTCCCGGTATCGTCGTCTTCAACCTTCTTCCCTTGCTCTGTTGTGCGCCGCTCAAACACATCCTCTTTTTGCTTTTTGGTTTGTTTTCTCCCCCTTTTCTTGTTCTTTCAATTTCATCGTTTGTCTTCGTTCTTTTGTTTCAATTGAATCATTTTGATTATTGATGGAATCTCTTTGCACCAATTTAATTTAATTGCTTGTTCTCAATTTGGTTGCTATTTTGGGCAGTTAGCGGAGGTTAATTTCTTTGGATATTGGATAAAAATTGGTGTAATCCTTTAATATTAGAAGTTACGGTGTTTTACAAAATTCTAGGGGCTATAGAATTCGCAGGGTGCGAATTGTCAGATTATTTTTTTTTAATTTATAAAGACAATACACAGACTGCGTATTGTATTATTTTAATATTAAATTACAATTTGTAAATACACAAACTGCGTATTGTCAATACAATACGTATTCTGCGTATTGTATTTGCACAGAACAACACTCCCAAAACATTGTAAAATTTTATTTTTTATAACATTAATGTAAAACTCTCTTCACTCTTTCATATTAAAATAAAAAATCCGCTGGTGGATGGTTGCTGGCTGCATAGAATCTTAAAAGTTATTAGATTAGATTATTTTGGGCTAAAAGAATAGCTAGAGATATAAAGGAACGTTTATTTATTTCCTATGCTAATACACATTTATTAATTAATAATTATAAAAATGTTATATGTTTGAGTGATGCCCTAATTACAATATTTTTTCTTTTATACTCATTTTAGACTCATTATTTTATCAGAATAAAGTAAAATGGTCGAACCTTATTTAAAATAGGAATTGTATTTTATTTTATTTTATTTTATTTTATATTATATTATATTATATTAATAAAATGACTATAAAAAACTACAATCTTACTTAAATGGTGGTTTCTCTTTCTCAATTTCCTTCGATTATATTTTTTGTTATAAAATTATGTATTTTATAAAAGATTAAATATTGATATTTTTTTTAAACGCTAAACAACAACTAGTTTAGGATAAGATTGATAATAACCTATAAAAATCCTAACTCTAAAAACTTATCACATGCTAGAAGTTATCACAAATTTAAAATCAAGTGAGAGAATATAAAATAAAAAAAATACTACATTCAACTCAAAATTTTAAATTAGTAAATTAAGGAATTTTTCATGTTATAAATTCTTACTATTTCTTATTTTTTTTTAATATGAGACTAATTTCATATATTCCTCACACTTTTAATATTAACAAAAACAACACACAAAATACAGAGATACAAAAATTAGTATTTTTGTATTTTGTTTAGTGATAAATTAAATACAAGATAAAATAAACAATAAAAAATCCAATTAATCTTATTTTTTATTTTTTTCTTCCCATAATTTAAAAAAATAGAATAATAAAAAATATAATTATAAAAAATTAATATTGACGATAAAAAAAATGTGTCTCCGCTTAATGTTTCTGTATTATTTCTGATAGAAAAAATACAAAATACATTAATTCAGTATTTCAAAATACAATATCTTTCTATTTATATCTTATTTGCTAAATATAATTTTATATCTCTATATTTATATTTTAGTGTTCTATGTTTATAAACAAACATACTAAAAAAAACACTAAGATTTGCCCCTAAACTAAAGTCTTGGCTGCTGTTTTTTTTTTTTGTTCTGTTTTTTTTCGTCTCCTCATGGGCTTCAATTATTTTTTCTCTTTTGGTCATGAGCTTCAATTCTTGATTATACAATTAAATAAAACTTGCTGACTCATTTATTGGGCTATTCATTTAGCATTTAGCAATTGCTATATATATATGTCAATACCCATTTTAACCAAAAGCTCATCCGGCCACGTTTTGATAATTCTTGCTGGACACCAAAAAATTAAAGACACGTGAAGACAATCAATTCTGTGAGAAACCATTTTGTATATCTATATTTAGTTATTTACCTCTCTATTTAAATAAGTTTGTATTCCTTTATCTCTCTATTTATGTTTTCGAATGCAGCCGTAGCTTGAGGTTCGGAAGCTTGACTTCAAAATTGATTTTGTTGATTCTTCTCTGAGCACAATTTTATATATATTTGCACAACTCGCTGATACACTACTGCGTATATATATTTTTTTATAATATATATTACTTTTAAATTCTAATACGAAAAAAATAAAAATTTTATACAACTCACAAGTTTTTTCCCCAATGTACCATAGTTCGATAAGTCAAGAATTAATCTGTTGTAAATCTGAATTTTATTTAAAAATTTGTTGTTAGCTAATAATAAATTGTTACATACATAAAAAGAGATTCTCATCCCTAATACTTGTATAAGCGAACAAGTAAGTTGACCACTTGATGAAGTTAAGTTAGTTACTCACAAGATCTTTTAACTATATATATATATATATATATATATATATATATATATATATATATATTAGTGTTAAATCCGTGCGATGCACGGGCTTATATTTAAATTTGATAAGTTAAATTAAAAATAATATTTTATAACCATATATTTTTTTAAATTTAGTATAACACTATCATCGTTGTTATATAATAAACGTGTTAAATATGTTGTTTTATCTTTATTCAAAGTAAAATATAAATAGAAGAGTTTGAAGTTTATAATATTTTTGAACCATAAGGAGGGAGACATAAAAAAATAAGAACATATATAACTGTAATAATAGCATATTAATTTTACCCTAAATTTTATATAAAAAAGTTAATAAAAATTTATCGATAACCTAGTATCTTACTAACTTCATTAGAAAAGCAATTGGCATAGGATGTTGTGCTCCTTGTTACACATTTCATTTCAAATTTGAAAAAAGAGTTATAGATAAATTAGTTATATCTATAGTAAATATTTGTACAAAAATGTAAATCATAACATGCTATTAAAATGAAAATAATATTATTCTTACCTAAATATTATTAAAAACCTCTTTGAACACGATATTTCTTGTTGATGACTTTGGATTGCCGTCTTCGTCTAGAATTAAAACCCTGAGGCCACTGTGACTCTTAACTCTTGACAAAGCAACATAAAGTTGTCCATGGGTGAACACTGATTTTGGCAAATAAAGCCGTACATGTGATAATGATTGAGCCTGACTCATGTTAATGGTTATTGCAAAGCATACTGTTAATGAAAATTGTCTCCGTTGGAACTTAAATGGCAATCCTGAATCTGAAGGGATCAAGTTCATTCTTGGAATGTACACTTTATCTCCAATATTTCTACTGGTCACTACCGTCGCTCCAATTACGTTGCTGCCAAGTTCGTTAACTATTAATCTTGTCCCGTTGCATAAACCTGAAGTCTGGTCTATGTTTCGCAGTAGCATTACAGCGACTCCTGGCTTCAAAGTCAACTTGTGATTGGGTAGTCCCGAACATTTGATGTCATTTAGGAACTCTAGTGTGAACCACTCTTGTTGTACATCTTCATTCTCATCAGCTTGACATGTTGTATCAGAGCTCAAATACTCCTTTTCCATCCCTGGAAAGATTGTCAAGACAAAATCGTTTACCTTCTCGACACTCTCAAGCGTGGGTGCAAGAATTACCCTACTCTGAAAATACCTGTAATCTAACATATTTTGCAACAAATTTGGATATGAAAAGTCTACCAAATGAAAGAGAGGGTCATCAGTAGTTGTAATCAATAGATCATCTGGAATTTCAACTTCTGATTCATCACCAACAACAGAGCCAATATTTCCATTTCCAACATCAAGTATCCAATTAGCAAATCTCTTCATTTCACCTTCATCTTGATCCGAAGAAGACATTAGAAGCCTCATATTCGTATGCAGTTTCAGAACCTTACAAAATGACCACAGATGGGATGAGTTAATAGCGGATGCCAATATATCGTGTCTACTTCCTTTCAGAATCACCGGAAGTATCTGTCTGAAATCACCTCCTAGAACAACAACCTTACCACCAAATGGTTGATGTGTCTTATGTTGATCAGTAACTGACATAAGATCCCTGAGCGTCCGATCAAGTGCTTCAAAATGGCAGTTGTACCTTTCCTCGCATACAACATATTGAGAACTCAAAATTGGATCCTGTTTTGGACTTCTCTGATCTCTCCTCATACCACATCATGGCGTCGCAATGCCGAAAAAAATTCTGGGTCACCAATATCTATCACATCTAATAATTACTAAGATAATAAATTATTTCAGTTATATCTGCAACAAATACTTTATATAAAAATATACCTTTCTTTCACAATGTTAAGTATAAAAATAATATTTATAAAAGATTATCGAAGAATACAATTTATGGATTAAAAAGATGAGATCATATAATACAATTTCATTATGCCAACCTCAAGATTTAAGTTTTACATGCACGTTAATCAAACAATAAGAATTACAATAAATCAATGTTCAAATACAAAAATTATAATATATAACCATATTTTAGTTCGAATTTTAAAACTTGAACACTAAACGATAATTTTTTGTTTATAAAAAGCATAACAATAGTAAATAATAAAGTGCTGATATTGCTACTTCTTAAATTACCTGCATTCTCAGCAACATCGAATATGGCTAGGTATTCAATTTGCACAGAATCATCTAATATAGTCGTGTTTTCAGTAATATCCTCAACTTCTTCAAAAAATTTTAAAAGATTTATAGTCAATTCCTTCAAGAATGTTTTTCTTTGTATCAGGTGTCTTTCTTTTTCAGCTATGCACACTTCTTCTAATTCTTTAGTATCTAAATTTGAATTAGATGTACTTGCTCCTGTAATCATTAGAGATAATACATCAAGTACTTTATATTATAAAAAAAGAAAAATGAATATATGTTAAATGTTTGAATCAGCTGAATTATGAATATATATTATGAAGATAGTATTAAAGATAAAAGAAGTAAAATTTTAGCTTTGTGATAATTACAATCTATCATGCTTATCTTACCATGTCTCTTTTGAAGTAGCATAGTCTTTCTATTCAGTCTTGCATCACTTTACAATCTAATTTGATTTGTGTACTCCAATGAATCTATAATAATTATTTAGCATATACCAAAGATTATTTTTAATAGACCAATTGAAAAGTTAAATGTTTGGTCTTTAAGTAATAAAAGCATATTAACATACGCTGGTTTTGTAACTGGTCGATATTGTTTGATGTTTGTTGAAGATGTTGCTGACTTGTTCTAATGACATGGGCTATCATATACTTCACGTGTGATACCCGAATTACTAATATCACTAATATTAGAATATCGTTCTTTTTCATCTACAGAGTGTAGATTAGTAGTTGGAGACCTTGATCGATATGGTGTTGGGTTATTACCTAATAAGATAACTCGAGATATTAGTTTTGAACATATTTTCTGTTAAAGTTTATAATTGAATAAATAGTAGAAAAATCAAAATACATAAAGTGCATGTACATTCACATAAGCAAGTTCCAAAAAAAATTCATCCAAAAATAAATCTGTATTAATGCTATTTGTAATATTCGACAACACCGATTGAAAATGCACACCATTGGAACTATCACTCGAATTTTTTGTAATTTTTTCATAAACAAATTTAGTAACATATTACAAAGACAATGTAAATTAATAATTTATTACTTGTCAATAGCTAAATAATATATAAAAAATATTGTATTTTATGGGCTTTCATACTGCCAAAATATATTATTCTAACCTAAAAACAAAAATGATAAAATAATTAATTTATTTTTTTATATGAAATCTACCTTGAATTGTGCTTCGCTTTGTATTTTCTTTGTCTTTTAATATCAATTTTCTCTTCAATATAATCTTGCTTCTCTTTGGACTTCTTGCATCTTTTAATATATACCTAAAAATATTAAATAAATAAATTTTTTAACCAATTAAAAATATATATACATTATACATAATACATTTTTATTATCAATTTTTTTATATTATTAAAAAATAAAGTAGTACACATATGACAGCGTTTGTTTTTGGTATACATGTCCATCAAAATATAGACACAGGAGTACATGTATAGTATTTGCTTACTGAGACAAAAATGATGAAAGACATAGTCATACACAAACACCCATTAAAAACATGTATTTTGTGTCTCTCTAAAATGCTGAAACACTAATTTTTAACTTGAGACACTAATTTTTTTACAATTTTTTCTCATGTCTAACTTACCAAATAGAATATGAAATTAGTGTCTTCTTATGTCTACGTAAAATCGCACATGTTTTATTTTCAATGGCTACTTTAATTTCTTTTTTATTCTCATTTATTTAGTTACGTAAACATATTTTACGAAAAATAATATATATTTTTTTACAAACGTATCTTTTTTAAAATAAATATAAGTTTAATCTCATGATCAAAAAATTCAACTTATAGTTAAATTTTTTTTTAATTTCCTTAAATAAAGAGATTGAAAATGAATAACTTATAAGTAAAAAGAGAGAAAAAGATGAAAGTACCTCTATTGTTGTGTTGAGATAATCTAAAAAATAACAATGTAAACGAAGTAAATAGAAAAAAATTATAAATGTGACAAAAAAAAATTTAAATTTAAAAATCAAAACGGTTAAGAAGCCACTTAATTAGGAATTATATTAGAATTTTAAATTTCAAAATTTTAAATAGAGTTCCTAATTAGCTAGTGCAAATTTAAAATTTTTAAATAAACTTTTTTAATTAAACATTTGTTATTCATTAAGAATCTAGAAATTTGTTAACTTAAAAATAATTTTTATTAGTTTCGTCATAAATAGTATCAATCCTATTATTTATCGATAAAAATAAATAAAATTAAATACAATATAAAAATTAATAACCTTATAAATTACGTAAATTTAGAAAAAATACTTAAAAAGAGAGAAAAAGATGAAAGTACTTCTACAATCTAAAAGATAATAATAAAAATTTATAAATGTGGCAAGTAAAAAAATTTAAATTTAAAAATCAAAATGGTTAAAAACTTAATTAGAAATTAGTATTAGAAATTCAAATTTAAAATTTTTAAATAGAATTTTCTAATTAGCTAGTATAAATTTTAAATTTTTAAATAAAATTTTCTAATCAAACGTCCGTTGTCTATTAGGAATATAGAAATTTGTTAATTTAAAAAAAAAAATTTAGTTTCATCATAAACAGTATTAACTTTATTATACTTTTTCTAAAATTTAAACAATATTATATTTTTTTTAAATAGTATAAATAACTTCACATCTTAATAAGATTGATAATTCTATTTACTTTATTATAATCCTTTGTAATTAGCATAGTAGCTTATAAATTATATAAATTTTTAAAAAATATTTTCAAATCCAATTGCTTACATAAAAATTTAAAAAAAAAGTATATTTGAATTTAAATTTAAAATTCTAAACATAATACTTTAATTAAAAATTATGATTAATTTTTTTTTTAAATAAGTATACATTAAGATTAATAACTAACTTAATTATATCAACAATAATTTAAAGAAGAAATTTATAACTTTATGACATTAAATATCAAATTAAAAATTATCAGAATATCAACGGTGAGAATCAAATTAAAAATAAAACCACAAGTAATAACCAAATAACTTCAATTTATATTTAAAAAAATTCTAAATTCCAAACATAAAAATCGAAAAAAACCAAAAGAAAAATAACAACTCAAGAAAAGATAATGTTTCCACCAAAACAAACATATGCTTGGCATTATTCTATTAGATAGACTCTAAAAGGGATTCCAAAACATGTGCATCCAAATTTTCAAGTTTCTTTCTCAATCTTGATCTTCTTGCAAGTTGAGGTATCTCCTTCCACCTTCGAATCTTCCGACTCCGAGGATAGTCGCTTAGTTGGTGTAATAGCATTTTCCAACAATTCGGATTCATCATTAGCCGCAACTTCATTGGAATTCAAGCAATAAATTCTGTACAAAAAACCACGTTAAATTAAAGACTTCTTTCTATAACCTTTGATTTTATCTCACTAATATTTTTTGAATAAAATTAAGATCTAACTTTGAGAGAACAAAAAAAAATATTTTTTGAACAAATACCTTAGCACCTTCTACTTTCTCCCCTTCAATGATTGAGGATGTCTTTGAAATTGGAAGTAAACCATCGGTGTAGTCAACATCCTAAAATTATAATTAATTATTATTTATAAATTAGATACTACTAATGACCAAGGAAGTAAAAAATAAATTGATTTTTAATAGAAAGTATACTTATATATACTCACAATTTGAATAGAGTGAGCCTCTTTGAATTTATTTATGAGATCCACATTAATAAATAATATAAAAAATATAAAAAATACCAATAAAAATATCTTCACTAATGCTTTTAGAAATAAATATTGGTTAGATCTTACCAATAGGAATGGATCAAGTATCTCTACACAGCTCTTTCCCAAAACTTGTTTTGCCTCCTTGTCAAAGACTACATAACATGCACAGTCAGAATCATCAATGACACCAAGCTTTATTCGATACCTGCTTAAAAAAGAAAATAACATAAAAAAATTAAATATAGACTTATTCAATATCTAATCCAATATACATAGACTTTAATTTAAAAATTAAAGAGATCCACATTATCAGTCATCTTCTTAACTTTATAAGAAGGTGAAAAATGTGGATCATCAGATATTTGAACTTCAACGATGAATTACATAATATATCCTTTCTGCAGGTTGAATAAAAGTGTAGGTGTATCCGATAGATCTCCTTTCTGCAGGGTATTACATAATATATTAATAATAAATAATATAAAAGTACCAATAAAAATATCTTCACTAATGCTTTTAGAAATAAATATTGGTTAGATCTTACCAATAGGAGTGGATCAAGTATCTCTACACAGCTATTTTCCAAAACTTGTTTTGCCTCCTTGTCAAAGACTACATAATATGCACAGTCAGAATCCTCAATGACACCAAACTTTATTCGATACCTACTTAAAAAAGAAAATAACATAAAAAAAAAGTTAAATATAAACTTATTCAATATCTAATCCAATGTACATAGACTTTAATTTAAAAAAATAAATAAATAACCTTGGAGTCATGGATAAAAGGATATTAGTAGAAAACTCGCGTCTTCATCGAGCCAAACCATCTCAATTGAGTATGGCAATGGATAATTTTCGTAACTTGATAGTGTCCATAACCGTATCACTCATATACGTACATACAAATTGTCGATTGTAGGATTGATGTCAGCAATTTTGTGAATACCAGCCATTGGAATAAGTAGGGAGATTTTGGATATATGTAAAGAAAGGGATTGATGTACTTTAAATTGTGGTGCTTTACATCTCTCATAACTTATCCTTTTATAGTTGCATCATAACTAAATTTTTTTAAATTTGGTTGACTTTAATTTAAAATTTAAAAAATAAAACAACCCAAACTTAAAATTTGAAAATAACAACCTAAACAAATAATTATTTAAAAATTATAAACTAACATAAATCTTTATTTATAGTAATATTAGTATGTAACAACCGAAGAATAATTAACGTAAATTTTTTTAAAACTCTAAATTTCTTTAAAAGAATTTATGTAGCTGCAATTTAAAAAAAATCAACAAAATTTTAAAAAATAATGCTAAAAAATTAACAGATTTTTTAAAAATAGTGTTAAAATATAAAAAAGAACAACCTAAGTAAAATCTAAATAAAATTTAAAAAATAACAACTTAAATAAAATAATTTGAAATTAAAAAAAATAACAACCTAAGTAAAACAACTGTTCATACCCTGACCCAATAATAAAGGTCCAGGATCCAAGCAAAGAGGCCCAACCCAAAGGGTTGGCCTTCATCCAGTACCAGCCTTCATCCCAAGAAGTCGGTACTTAACACGACCTGCTCCAAAGAAGTCGGACACGAGGGTTAGCTGGCAGATAACACTCATTCGAATGAGTAACTGCCCCTAGAAACCCTCTAACCACTTCATAGAGCCATATCTTAACCTCCCTAAGATATGGGAACAGTTATCCACCTAAAAAGGTGGCACTACTTCAGCGGTGGTTATTGGTTCACCACTATAAATACACTGACACCATTCAGGTATCTCGAAGTCCCAATACTCTCTAACCTGCTCACACCCTTGCTAACTTAGGCATCGGAGTGTCTTTGCAGGTACCACCCCCCATTTTTTCACACGTACAAGTCGGACGGAGGAACACCGAATAACAGATCCACTCGAAAGCCACCTCCTTCATACGTTTGGGCCAACCAACGCCATCCAGCCCATTAATCTCCGGTTACCCACCGTAACATTGGCGCCGTTGCCGGGGACCCGAGAGATCAACCAGTGATGGCGGATAGATCCCCTGAAGAGGGTCATGTCGAGACAGATTCTGAACAAGAGAATCTGAACACTGGAAACAATGAGGCAGACCAGACCCTTCACCAGGAAGCCAATGATCAACACAGGGAAGGCACCTCCGGAATCAAAAACCCGAAGGTAAATTCCTCGGAGGGGCGCGAATCAGAAAAAGAAGGACCATCCCACGCAATTGAGCTCATGGGATTAGTCCACAGTCGCCTCGAGCAGTTAGAACAGGAACAGGAACGACAAAAGGAAACCGAAAAGAACCTAAAAGAGGAGATGGAGCGACGAAAAGAGTTAGAAAGAAAACTCTTAAAGTTAGAATCTTTCCTCAAAGGTCAGAACTCCCACGACGGTAGAGAAGATTCGCCCTTAGGGGAGAAAGATCCTTTTAGCAAGGACATAATGAGGGCAAAAGTTCCGAGAAACTTTAGAAGCCCCGATATGGACCTCTACGACGGAACCACTGATCCAAAGCATCATCTGAGCAACTTTAAAAGTCGGATGTATCTGGCTGACGCTTCTGACGCTACGCGATGCAAAGCTTTTCCGACAACCTTGTCAAAAGCAGCGATGAAGTGGTTCGACAGCCTCCCTCCGAGGTCGATTACCAGTTTTGAAGACCTCTCAAGAAAGTTCTTGATGAGGCTCTCCATCCAGAAAGACAAAGTAAAACATGCACCAAGTCTCCTGGGAATAAAACAGGAGGTCGGGCAGTCCTTACGGGCCTATATGGAAAGGTTCAACAAAGCATGTTTGGAGATTCAAGACCTGCCTACCAAGGCAGTCATCATGGGGCTAGTCAATGGTCTTAGAGAAGGTCCCTTCTCACAGTCCATATCAAAAAGACACCCCGCCTCTTTAAGTGATGTACAGGAAAGAGCTGAAAAGTACATCAATATGGAAGAAAATGCTAGGCTAAGAGACCCGAGTTGGCGACCTGGTCACCCTCCCTCAACGAAAGAGAGGGAGAGGGAAGCTAAGAAGAAGGAAGAACTCGGCCTCGATAGGCCAAGAAAATATCACTCTTATACTCCACTGAAAGTTCCTGTAGTGGATGTATACAGAGAAATTTGTAATACCGAAAGGCTGCCTCCTCCCAGGCCCATTAAAAATAAAAGAGGGGGAGCCGCGGTGATTACTGTGAGTACCATAAGATATATGGACACTCCACAAACGACTGTTACGACCTTAAAAATGTGATAGAAAAGCTGGCCAGAGAAGGTCGGCTTGACAGATATCTCATAGAAAGGTCAGACAGTCATGGAAAAAGAAAGCGAGATGATGTGGAGAGAAGAGATCCACCACCACAAACTCCGGAGAGACATATCCATATGATCTCAGGAGGGTTTGCGGGAGGGGGACTCACAAAATCTTCTCGCAAAAGACATCTCAAGAGAGTTTACCAGGTCGGAGAGGGGTCATCCGACCTTCCAACCATTTCATTCACAAAGGAAGATGGGCGAGGAATAATCCCTGGGCACGACGATCCAGTGGTAATTACCATGATCCTGGCAAATGCCCATCTCCACAGAACACTAGTAGACCAAGGAAGCTCAGCGGACATCCTCTTTAAGCCCGCTTTCGACAAACTAGGGTTAGATGAGAAAGAGTTAAGAGCCTACCCCGACACCTTGTACGGATTAGGCGACACGCCAATAAAGCCACTAGGATTTTTGCCCCTCCACACCACCTTTGGAAAGGGGGAAAAATCAAAGACTCTGAGTATAGACTTCATAGTCATCGACGTGGGGTCGGCTTATAATGCTTTAATCGGCAGAGCTACCCTTAATCGACTCGAAGCGGTGGTATCGACACCCCACCTCTGCATGAAATTCCCGACCTCAGCGGGGATAGCAACGGTGAAGGGAGATCAGAAGTTGGCAAGGAAATGCTACAATGAAAACCTAAACCTGAGAGGAAAAGGCAAAGAAGTTTACACAATAGAGCTTGGTGGAGCAAGGATTAAAGAAGAACTGCGACCACGACCCGGAGGAAAAACCGAGGAGATTCAGGTCGGAGAAGAGGAAGGAAAAAACACTCACATAGGAACCAACCTAGGGGAAACCCTAAGACAAGAGTTGACTAAGCTCCTAAGAGATAATTCCGATCTCTTCGCCTGGAAGGCCTCCGACATGCCTGGGATAGATCCCGAGCTCATGTCCCACAAGCTCTCGGTCTACTCGGGATCTCGACCTGTACAACAAAGAAGACGCAAGCTCGGCCCAGAGCGAGCTCTAATAGTAGAGGAGCAAGTACAAGCGCTCCTAGAAGCCGGTTTCATCAGAGAAGTCAAATATCCAACATGGCTAGCCAATGTAGTGCTAGTCAAAAAACAAAATGGTAAATTGAGAATGTGCGTCGACTATACCGACTTAAATAAGGCATGTCCCAAGGACCCTTATCCACTACCAAGCATTGACGCCCTAGTAGACTCTAGCTCGGGGTATCAATACTTGTCGTTCATGGACGCCTACTCGGGGTATAACCAAATCCCGATGTATGAACCAGACCAGGAAAAAACATCATTCATCACGCTCAGAGCTAACTTTTGCTACGTGGTCATGCCATTTGGATTGAAAAATGCAGGGGCCACATATCAGAGGCTGATGAATAAGGTGTTTGCCCCTCACCTAGGGAGCTTGATGGATGTGTACGTCGACGATATGCTGGTAAAGACCAAGAAAGAAGTCGACCTCTTGTCTGACCTTTCACGAGTCTTTGACACCATAAGGTTGCACGGGATGAGACTAAATCCTGCAAAGTGCGCCTTCGCGGTGGAGGCAGGAAAATTTCTAGGATTCATGCTAACACAAAGAGGGATCGAAGCCAATCCCGACAAGTGTAGAGCTATCCTGGAAATGAAAAGCCCGACTTGTTTGAGAGAGGTCCAACAGCTGAATGGCCGGCTAGCAGCTCTCTCCAGATTTTTGGCAGGATCAGCACTAAGATCCCTTCCACTATTCTCCCTATTGAGAAAGGGACACCAGTTTGAATGGACTCCCGAATGCGAGGAGGCGTTCCAGGAGTTCAAAAAGTTTTTGATCCAACCTCCTATTTTGACCCGACCTGTAGCCGGAAAAGACCTCGTCCTATACCTATCCGTGGCAGACAAGGCTGTCTCAGCAGCCTTGATAAGAGAAGACGAGGACGGTCAACACCCAATCTATTTCATCAGTAAAGTTCTACAGGGCCCTGAACTAAGGTATCACAAATTAGAGAAATTTGCCTACTCCTTAGTGGTAGCCTCTCGAAGGCTACGGCCTTACTTTCAAGCTCACACAATAAGAGTCCGCACGAACCAACCCATGAAGCAAATCCTCCAAAAGACGGATGTTGCAGGAAGAATGGTTCAATGGGCAATGGAGCTCTCCGAGTTCGACTTGAAGTACGAAACTCGAACGGCGATCAAAGCCCAGTGCCTCGCCGACTTCATTGCAGAATATGCAGGAGATCAAGGAGAAAAACCAACTACATGGGAACTCTATGTAGATGGATCCTCCAACAAAACAGGAAGCGGTGCAGGCATAATATTGGTAGATGAAAGGGGAACCCAGATAGAGATTTCCCTCAAGTTTGAATTCCCAGCTTCAAATAATCAGGCAGAGTATGAAGCCTTGATCGCAGGATTGAAGCTGGCAGAAGAAGTCGGTGCTACGAAGGTGATGATATACAGCGACTCCCAAGTGGTGACCTCCCAAATAAGTGGAGAATATCAGGCAAAGGACCCAAACATGAAGAGGTACTTGGAAAAAATTTTGGAGCACCTGGGGCGCTTTGCAGAAACCGAGGTGAAACACATAACTCGGGATCTAAACAGCAGAGCAGACGCCCTATCCAAGTTAGCAAGTACCAAGCCAGGAGGAAATAACAGAAGCCTGATTCAAGAGACTCTCCAGGAACCTTCAGTGGTAAAAATGGAAGACAAACAAGAAGTCTTTGAAGTGGTCGGATTAAACCTCGGATGGATGAACCCCTTAGTCGAATACCTGAAATTTGACATCCTCCCCAAGGAGGAAAAGGAGGCCAAGAAAATCCGAAGGGAAGCACAACACTATACCTTGGTGAAAAATATTCTCTATAGAAGGAGGATATCAACACCATTGTTAAAGTGTGTACCGACCTCAAGAGCCACCGAGGTATTAGAGGAGGTACATAGTGGAATCTGCGGGAACCATCTCGGAGCAAGATCATTAGCCAGAAAGGTGATCCGAGCTGGATTCTACTGGCCAACCTTGCAGAAAGATGCCACAGACTTTGTGAAAAAGTGCCAACCGTGTCAAATGCATGCAAATTTCCACGTGGCCCCCCCAGAGGAGCTCATTAGTATCACCTCCCCCATGGCCCTTTGTAAAATGGGGAATGGATTTGTTAGGTCCTTTTCTCCAGGCGCCACGACAAGTCAAATACCTAATAGTGGGAATAGATTATTTCACAAAGTGGATAGAAGCAGAACCACTGGCCACCATCACTGCACAAAGAAGTCGGAGGTTCCTCTACAAAAATATAATCACAAGGTATGGGATACCTTATTCCATTACCACAGATAACGGAACCCAGTTCACCGACTCCACTTTTAGAAGCCTAGTAGCCAGTATGAACATCAAACACCAGTTCACCTCAGTGGAACACCCACAAGCCAATGGGCAAGCCGAAGCAGCCAACAAAGTCATACTGGCAGGGCTGAAGAAAAGATTACAAGATGCGAAAGGAGCTTGGGATGAAGAGCTCCCACAAGTACTATGGGCTTACAGAACAACCCCCCAATCCGCCACTGGAGAAACACCCTTCCGACTAGTTTATGGCGTAGAAGCCATGATCCCAATAGAGGTCAATGAGCAAAGCCCAAGAGTGATTTTCCATGACGAGATCAGGAATATACAGGGGCACAAAGAGGAGCTCGACTTGCTTCCCGAAATCCGAGAAGAAGCCCAGATAAGAGAAGCAGCGTTGAAGTAAAGGATGACCGCGAGATACAACAAAAAGTCATTCGAAGGAGTTTCACCCCAGACGACTTGGTCTTAATCAGAAACGACATTGGAGTCAACAAATCTGGGGAAGGAAAGCTCGCTGCAAATTGGAAATGACCATACAAGATCAACGAGGTCTTAGGAAAAGGCTATTATAGGGTAACCGACCTTGACGGCAACGAGTTACCAAGATCATGGCATGCTTGTAATATGAAAAGGTACTACAGCTAAAAAGCGAACCCTACTCCCTGATGTACTCTTTTCCCAACTTCATGATTTTTTTCCAAAATTAAAGGGTTTTTTCTGGAGAAGGGTTTTTAACGAGGCATCATAGTAGGGGCTAAGGGAAAATAAATTATCAAAAGCCCTTAGTAGCAAGAAGGTACCTCCTCAATTAATAAAGATCTCTTTCATTTTAAATATCTCTTTTAAATTCCCTTTTTATTCTCTTTCTACGAAACACGCCGATTTAAGCTCGACAAAACGTGAAAATCCCATGAACCGACCTAGATGGTCGTCAGGATAAAACGACGAGGTACAAGTCGGCGTAAAGAGGCTATAGAAGTCGATCATGATAAACTCGGGAGCAGTCCGACTCATAAGTCGGAAAGCGAAGCCGAGTAAAATTAAAATGAATCGCAAAAGTAGCCTAAGTCACGAAAAACTCAATGAAACAAAATTGAGTACTAGGAATAACAAAAAGAGATAGGAAAAACTAAGAAAAAGTTATAAGGCTGCCTTGAAGATCAAAAAAGATTCAGAAAAGCAGGCAAGCCCCAAAGAAAAGGTTTTTTCCAGAAAAGATCAAAAAGTCAAAAGAACCACGAATAGAAAAGCATGCGCGCATAAGGTAACTCAAAACCCTTATCCAAAAAAGGGCATTTATTTAAACGCTAAATTAAACCCTTATTAAAAAGGGTATCGAAAATTTGTTTTGTTTACGGCCCTAAAAGGCAAAAAAATTGTTGCAAACATCAACAAATAAATATAAAAGAGTTTAAAAGAGGGGCCCACAGGCCGGGCCCCAATAGCCAAAATCACTTCTTAGCAAGAGGAGTAGAAGGAGCACCACTAGCAGAGTCGGAAGGAACGCCAGGAGCAAGGGCTGGAGAGGAAGTCGGAGAAGCAGTAGAAGAACCCGGAGCGTCCTTAGAGCGAGGAGGGGACTCTATGATCCTCTGCCCCCGAGTCTTCAAATCGGACTCGGACTCCACCACGGGGACAGGAGGATCCACGATGGCACCATCAATAACAATCTTATCAGGGTCCAAAGGAGAAAGGTCCAAGTCAGGAGCAATGACTCCGACCTGTTCCTTAAAAACCCGCCAAGCCTCATCAGCACCATCTGCAATAGAGTCCTCTAACTCGGTATAGGCCTTTCGGGCATTCAGCAAGTCATTCTTTACAGACACAAGATCATCAAATAAACTGTTGTAGCTGGCTTGCGCTGCCTTCCTCAAATCCACCTCCATGTTGCATTGGGATTGCAACTTCCTCCCACTCTCCCGAAGATTATCTCTCTCCTCCCTCAGCTTGGCAACTTCCTCCTTCAACTTCCCCTCATGCTCCTGATATATGAGAAGCCTTCCTTCCAGCTCTTCGACCCTCGAGGTCATCCCTAAAGAGCTAAGAGGGGCCTTCTCGAAAATATCCAAGAGTTTGCCACAAACCCCCGCCGCCTTCAGGCTCTCCTCAACCAGAGTGGTAAGGTGGCGCCGAACAGAAACATCATCCATGTTTATGCGAACGTTGGGATAGATGTTCTTTCGGACGAATGCAAGAGCATCCGCCTTCGCCTCACCAGAAGAGCCAGACTCTAAGGTCTTGCGCTTCTTATTATCTGGTTCAGAAGAAGGTCGAGCAGGGGGGTGGCTGAGAGAAAGTTGAAGAAGAAATTACAATGGGCTGAGAGGGAGTCCCAACATTCCGAGGAGGAGGAGGAGGAGAGATAACTGCCCTGACGCCACCAGTCCTGGCGCGAGACCTTGCTTTAGCCTCCTGGACCCTTTGGTAAGATTCTTGAGCGTTTGCCTTTACCATCTCTGAAAAAAGCAACAAATGATAGATTAGACAAGTCGGATAAGACAAGTCGGAAATCCAGCAAACAAATAAAAGCTACCTAGCTGTGCCTGGACAAAGGTCGGAGACCCCTGGAGAAACTTTTTTGTGTCCAAGTATGGGGCCCTCCCCCACACTTCTCGGAGGAACCCCACAATGGCTGCTTCTACCTCATTTAGGTCATCCAGACCATATTTCTCGCAGGGGGAGGCCTCCAGCCAATATAAAGGAAATCGGGAGAGGAATTATCATCCAGGAAAAAGGGGTGGTGACCCTCTACAGCTTGCACTTTGAAAAAGTAGTTCTTGAAGTCGTGAAAGGATTCGTCAAAAAGGGTGAAGATTCTCCGACCTTGTATGGCTCGGAACGACACCCACTGTTGTTTATTGTTTAGCCCACTGAAGGATTTTGTCATATGAAAAAGATGGAAAAAAATCTTTAAAGAAGTCGGAAACTCTAAAGCCTGGCTGATGAATTGATAAATTTTCAAAAAACCCCAAGAGTTGGGGTGAAGCTGGGTGGGAGCGACTCGACAGTGACGCAAAACAGATATCTCAAAATTTGAAAAAGGAAGAAAAACACCCAAACGGGTGATCATGCACTCATACATAAAGAAAAAATGAGGGGCCGCCTCATTGACTCTTCCAAAACAAACCCGGTCTTCAGGACCCGGGACTACCAATTCATATTTTGGTTCGTCATCCTCAGAAGTACAAATTCTGTGATGAGTGCGAAGGTTGGTAATGAACTCAGAATCGACTGAGGGCTCCTCCCCTAAGACCGTGACATCAACCCAGTGAGAGAGAGCATCTACAGAAGCCATTTCTTTTTATAAAAAAGGGGGTAACAAAACCTACAAGGGGAAAAGAAAAATCACCAACACGGTCTCTAAAGGGAGGAGGATGCGAAACTAAAGTCTGCAAATCAAATTTATCTACAAGGGCATATTAAAGAACTAACCTTTATCCGGAAATAAGGGTTGGAAGCAAAAGCCTTCGAAAACGCAAGAATGCAGCACGAACGAATGCAAGGGAAATTTGAAAGATCGCAGAAACGAAACAACGAAAGAGAGGGAAAGTATTTATAAGAACGTTAGGGGCATAATGGTAAAATTGGGGCAATCATTAATGAAGATGCACCGTTACCAAGGCCATTAAATCCCTACGCACACCCCTAACGGACACGACGCTTGATTAGACGTAACTGTCAGAACCAAAAGGTCACGAAAAATCACGTCGGTTCTTAAACCATCACGTCGGTCCTCTTGCAAATCGGCTACGACCCCGAGTTGAATACTCGAACCCAAATCCTAAAAAGAAATTGGGCTCGAGTAGGGGCACTGTTCATACCCTGGCCCAATAATAAAGGTCCAGGATCCAAGCAAAAAGGCCCAACCCAAAGGGTTGGCCTTCATCCAGTACCAGCCTTCATCCCAAGAAGTCGGTACTTAACACGACCTGCTCCAAAGAAGTCGGACACGAGGGTTAGCTGGCAGATAACACTCATTCGAATGAGTAACTGCCCCTAGAAACCCTCTAACCACTTCATAGAGCCATATCTTAACCTCCCTAAGATATGGGAACGGTTATCCACCTAAAAAGGTGGCACTACTTCAGCGGTGGTTATTGGTTCACCACTATAAATACACTGACACCATTCAGGTATCTCGAAGTCCCAATACTCTCTAACCTGCTCACACCCTTGCTAACTTAGGCATCGGAGTGTCTTTGCAGGTACCACCCCCCATTCTTTCACACGTACAAGTCGGACGGAGGAACACCGAATAACAGATCCACTCGAAAGCCACCTCCTTCATACGTTTGGGCCAACCAACGCCATCCAGCCCATTAATCTCCGGTTACCCACCGTAACAACAACCCAAACAAATAAAACAATTTAAAATTTAAAAAATAACAACGTAACTAAAACAACCCAAATTTAAAATTTGAAAATAACAACCTAAGCAAATAATAATTTATAATTTATAAATATAAATCTAAAAATTTCTAGTGACGACACGTAAGCAAATAAACTCCCAGAATCAACGTATGAGCGCCACGTCAGCAAATGAGCTCCCTATTTGTATTACTATGAAGATTAGTCTTGGACTTTAATTGTTTTTAACACACTCTCCTTCATCAAAGGGTAGTTTTGTCTTTATATATATATATATTAGTCTTGGACTTTAATTGTTTTTAACACACTCTCCTTCATCAAATGGCAGTTTTGTCTTTGGACAGTCTTCGGCCAGGGCCAAAAGTATTGTGTTTTTTGGGCTTAAGTTTATAGGCCTTGTGGAGGTTTTATTTGGTCATAGAGTAACTCAATATCCGGTAATCAACTTGGGTTAGTCGAGTGGTCAGCTCACTCGTCCGTTTAAACAAGTGTCGGGGGTTCGAATCCTGCCTTGTGCACGCAGCAACCTATTGGCCAGCGACAAACCCTTAAATGGAGCTTCGATCCACGACGGATTGGACAAAAACAAGTACTAAATCGTCTATTGGACAAACATGTTTTCATCATTGCATTAAATTTTGCCATAGACCAACTTACTTGAATGTAACACAAAGTCCTCCAAATTCAAACACAAGGATGCCTGTCCAAAAAAAAAAAAAAACTATCAGGATGAAAAACAATTAAAAATAAAATGCATTACCCCCAATAAAAAAAAAAGAAAAAGAAAGTGGCTGAGGCATGTAATGTAGCATCTGAAGATCTCTACTAGGGTTTTATTATCTCATTTGGAGAGCCAAATTTCTATTACTAAAGTTGCGTTTGTTTTTTTAGATTAAGACTGAAATTTGAGTATTGTATTTTGTGATAAAAAATTAAAACTAAAATTTAAATTTTAGAATATAAAATTTTAGTCTTTTTAATACTTTTAAAAAGTAGAAATACATGATGCTAAAATTTTTAAAAACAAAGACAAAAATTTTATTAATATTTTTTTAAAAAATAATTTTATTTAACTTTTTAAATTCTAAATCCACTCTCTAATATTTATATTTATACTAAACCAAACATGTTACTGAAACATAACTCGATTCAGTACATTTTATACCAAAATAATACAGAAACTTAATTTAATTTTTATTTTTCAGTCTTTCTCTCTTCTCAGTCTTCATTCTAAACGCAGTCTAAGGATTATAATTTCTCAACCACCAAAGTCGCGTCGATTGCTGATCAACCAACAACGCCGACGACTACTCCCTTTTTGGCTTTGTGTTTTTTTTTCTTTTTTATTTTTTTGATATCCAATTCTTTCACATGAGTCTGCTACCAACATCTCATCTACTTTTCTTACTAAATCTCCACCATCTTATTCCATCGTCAACATTTTCATCGTGCTTCACCCTTCTTCTATGGCCTTCGTCTTGGTTCTCTACCATAGTCTCTTTTGCCTAGTTCCAAATGACCACAAGAACAAGGGTTGAGCTCCAAAAACCCTCAAGATAAAATTAGCAAATTTGAAATAGTGATAGATGTTATAGGTAAAAGTTAGTGCACTTCAAATAAAGTAGAGAGTGCAGCACTTTTTAAAAGTTAACTTACTATTAAAAGTTATCATGTAAATTAAATTTATTTATTATTGTTATTATTTTTTTGGTCATGGGCTGAACAAAAAATTAACACTGACAAAAAAAACTAATTCCTTCATTTAATACAGGACGACCTTTACACCACAAAAATACTCAAAAAAATTTATCGAATTCCTCTATTATTCTGTTATTACCGATGTGATGTCTTCAAGTATCTTTAGACGTTGTGGGCTTGTGGCTAGCTACAGATTTTGACGCTCTTGAATTCACTCCCTTCCAACTCTTCCATGAATAACTTTCAAAGTCCGAAAAATCGTTGCCATAGAGGAGGAAGAAGTCTGTCTGTGTCTGTCACCGCTGTTGATTGGCTAACTCTAAATGCAAAATCGATTTTGTAGAAGAACTCCAGTCTCTATGAAGGTGCCATGATTCTCAGATGACGACACATTCAAAGCACAAAATGCATGGCAGTTACAACAAGTCCATTATCTTTTATTTCAAATTATTCTCAACGTGTACGTAATAGAATAAAAAATTAAAATACAATTATATTTAAACAATTATTTGTATTACTTTTTTATTAATTTATTCAAAAAATAATTACACTTTGAAATTAATTGATATAAAATATTATATATATAAAACTAAGAGAAATTTTTATTTGTATAAGAATGAGTCTAATAAATAATTATTCTATTTAATATATAATTAAGAGTTTTTTTTTTGCAACCAGCTATAATTCGAACTTTAAATGGTATAGTCTTGCTATACTTACCTAAAAAGTCGTAAATTTGAGTCTTCCTATTTTTGGTTAAAAAAAGTACTTCTTTCTTTTATTAACTTATATAATATTTATTGAGTAATCGCAGTTATGTAAATTTTTTTGTCATAATATTTGAACCAAAAAAAAGAAAATTTTATTTTAAGAAAAACTAATAATATATTTTTAATAATATTCTTAACACAAAATAATAAATTTTAAATATTCTTTTAAATAATATATATTAACTAAAATAATATATTCCAAATAATATATTTTAAATATACCAAAGTAACATATTTCAATAAAAAATTTGTTAATAAAAAAATATATAAATATTTTTTAAATGAATTTTTGTTTCGCACTAAATAAAATTATTATTTGTTTGATTGCTTTTTACGTTGTATATATGTTTTTTTAAATTAAATTTATATAATACAAAATCTTTTATCATTCTGTTCATATTTAATGTTATAATTTTGTTTCCCACAAAATAAAATTATATATATATTAAATTTATATAACACAATTTATCATTGTGTTTATATTTAATATTATAATTTTGTTTCACACAAAATAAAATTTATTTAAATTTTAATATTATATACATAATATATATTTAATATTATTTTTTTTAAGATTCTAATATATCTTTTTTTTCTGAATTTAGTACATGAATTTTTAATTTATTTTTCATGTATTATTTATTTTAATTCTAAAGCCTAGTAACTTTTTTTTGTACAGACATAGTGCTTTTAATATTTATTATTTTTTTTATTTTGGACTTCAGTCCAATATCTGAATCTTATAAAAAAATCTAAAATTTATAAAAAAACTAGTTAACCTGATTAATAGGTTATCTTTTTAAATCTAGACCATTCAAATAAAATATAATAAATGAAGAGTTTAGATTTAACGAATTAATAAGGTGTGCAGCACTTCAAACTTAGTAAGGAGCGTTTAAGGATGAGCCTTATAAGTCATTGTAAGATAATAAAAAAAGCTAAGAAGGAAAGAGATGCATAACTTGTAATAATAATTCTCAATATGGACTGATTCAATTTCATCTTTTAATTATATTATATTAGAAAAAAGGATAATGCTACATGTATATCAAAATTAGCTACTAAAATCAGTCACTCGTATAAAATACATGTTGGAATATAAATACACATTAAAAATAAATTAAATCACACATGTATTTATATACGAATATATTGGTGACTGATTTTAGTGACTAATTTTAGCGTACAAATAGCGTTTTTGTAGAAAAAAAGGTTATGAAACTTTTAACAAAATATAAAACTAACAAACATAAATCATATAAAAAATTAATCATTATATTATATATTGTTCCGGGCCGGCCCGGCTGGGTCATTGTCCGACCCGACCCGATTAGCCGACCTAGCGGACCCCACGCCCGGATTTTGACCCGGGCACCTACCTCCTGATAGCCAGCTATGCGACAGCTGGGAGAGGAAGCTTCTAGGAAAGAGACCTCTCCTGTGGGACCCACCCTACTGACAGTGTATATATGGGGAGGGCCCTACCCCTCCCCCACGGTACGTCACTACCACCTTTACTCTCACTGCCATCTGTACCATTTTTGACTTGAGCGTCGGAGTGTCATTGCAGGTGGCACCTCCCTCACACCGCAGAAGCTCGGGAGGTCGTTACCCTTACGACTCGCTCACCAGACGCAGATCCAGGCCGATTCCCACCATCTCACCCGGAGAATATCTCCGACCCGTCCGGCACACGAAGCCCCGAACATTGGCACCGTCTGTAGAAACTGGCCTGAATGGACTTTCTGTTGGGTCCTGTGGAGGCGGATGACAGAGGCGAACCACGCGGGGGAGAGATGGCTCCCCGAACCGGTAGGGTGGCCTCTGTGGCTTCCTCCCGCGAACGTACAAGGTCCCCCCCGCGATGACCCGAGCTACTCTCGCGCTCTCAGGAGAGGCGCCCCTTTGGAGGAACAGGCAGTGACAACACCAGAATAATGCAGGAGCTGCGTCACAGGGTGCAGAACCTAGAACGCGAGCTAGCAAGCCGGGAGCGCTACCAACCAGCTCCTGGACAAGATCACTCCCGATCTCCTCAAAGGAGAGGAAGAAGCCCCCGAAGAAGTCATTCCAGACGCACCCCGAACCCCCGATCAGAATCAGAAAGCCAAGAGGAAAGCAGGGAGTTGCCAAGAAGACGGTGAGATCCCCTAATTTACATCCGACCTTCGACGAGACAAACCGCGGAGGAGAACCACGAAGATAGTAGAGAAAGACCAAGGAGAATGCGACGTCCCATAATCATGGGGGCAACCCCTTTCCATCATTCTATCCTCGAGGTTCGGCTACCGAAGCACTTCGATAAGCCAACGGACATGAGGTATGACGGGACCCAAGACCCCCAGGAACATCTAATGGCCTTCGAGGCCAGGATGAATTTGGAAGGGGTAGGTGATGAAGTGAGATGTCGTGCCTTCCCTATGACCTTGACGGGCCCGGAAATACGTTGGTTCAACGCCCTCCCCCAAGGCTCCATGATGACCTTTGCAGACATCACCCATGCCTTCCTAGCTCAGCTTACCGCCTTACCACACGTATGATAAAGCGAAGCACCCGATCAACTTGCTTGGGGTGACGCAAAGAAGCGGCAAACCGACCAGGAAGTACCTAGATAGGTTCAATGATGAGTGCTTGGAGATTGACGGTATGACCAACTCGGTGGCCAGTTTATGCTTGACGAACGGGTTGCTGAACGAGGATTTCAAGAAACACCTTACCACCAAGCCCGTATGGACAATGCAAGAAACAAAAAATGTGGCTAGGGAGTACATCAACGACGAAGAGGTTAGCTAGGTCATGGCAGCCAACAAGCGGCAGCCCACCTATAACCATGCTCGTCAGCCCGGTAACAGGGAAAGGCCTAGGGAGCACTCCAAGGACGGAGCTCCAGCTAAAACCTTCAAGCTGTTCCTCCGGGTAGGAAAGTTTACCAACTACACCCCCTGGCAGCCCCAATTGTCGAAATCTACCAGCAGATCACCGACAAAGGCATCCTGTCGAAGCCCCGACAACTCAAGGATAGAACTGGAGGGAACAAGAACCTCTACTGTGACTATCACAAGGGCTTCGGCCACAAGACACAAGATTGTTTCGACCTAAAAGATGCTTTGGAACAGGCGATCCGGGAAGGCAAGTTGGCAGAGTTCTTTTACCTCATAAGAAAACCCAAAAGGCGGGATCGTAATTGATCTGGCGATGACAAGAGTCGTGCCGTGAGACAGAGACAAGAACCCGAGGAGGACAATGAGCGCGGCCTCACCATTGTGAACGTTGTAGTCGGGAGAGATGTGGCTCCCAGGTCGAAGTCGGCATGCAGGAAGGATGCCAAAGTCTTGGCAGTGTCATCATCTAATCCCGTGCCTTCCTCCAGGAGGTTCCAGCCAATAGCATTCGGTCCAGAGGACCAATGGTTTGACGACATGCTGGAGAACCCTCCTATGGTGATCACAGCAAGGGTGGGGACTGGTCTGGTCAGGCGAATCCTCGTGGACACCAGAGCCGATTCGAACATCATGTTTCGTAACGTGTTTGATACTCTGGGCCTCCGACTCTCTGCCACTCCAATAGATGTAAGCTCTTTATTTCTTTATTTTTGTATGAGCCTTGCTAGGTGGTCAATAATTTTTTGGACAATATGTAACCAACACTCAAAAAGAGTGCAAAATATAATGATTTGTGTGTGCATGCTTTTTGTCAATCTATGTGTGCAAACTCTGTAATGTGGGTGCAAATTATACTATTCATGTTTGCATGTGTGTATGCAAAATCTGATAGAATGTCAAAAGTTTGGGGTGTTAGTGCCTCTAGAATTTCTGTTTTTGTATTTCATCGACTAACTACCTACCAGGTGACTTGTGGTTCACATTCTGCGCATCCTGAATTGAAAAAACAATTTGGATGCAAGATTTCTAGCGTAAAATTATCAGGAATGGAAAAGAAAATATGCGAACCACCCAGGGTAATTCTTGGCAAATAGTCACTTAAGTCACAACCTCAATGCAATGTTGGGTGTCTTGGTGATGGTGACTTACATTGACATTTGCCATATGCCTCTTAACAGTTCATGTAATGTAACACTTGGATGAAGATCATATAAGCTGCAATGTGCAGTTTAAAGAAACAGCACATTAAATCATGGATTCATCATAATTGCCTAATTACTTTCTGATTGGTGGTTCGACCCTTTGAAATGTAAACGGTTTATGCAGGAAGCAGTGGTAGCTAATGCTTCAGTGGTGAAGAGTGGAAGAAATTTGACTGTAGTTGCACTTGACTTCAAGCTCAAGAAAACTGAAAATTCTGTCTATATTTGTCATTCTACCTACTATAACATGCCAGCTTCTAGTCTATGATTATGAACATATAGCTTTCAGATGCAAGTGGCTCTAGATTCATATTGATTGTCATACCAAAATTCTTAAGATGAATTAGCCTATTCATAATGTTCTACTTCCCTCTGTTAATTCCAATGGGGTTATCCTCTTTTAGTGATAATTTACAAAACAAATATGAAATATTGTCAAACATATGATGTGGCAACCTAGAGTAGTAGTGTATTACACATAAAATTTTGTATTATAAAGTTTTTAACTTTGTTATTAACTGAGATGTAAGCACGTCATTGTAAAGACCATTCTAATCATATCAATAGTTTTTAAAATTTATATTAACTTTTTAAATAAATTTTAAATAACACCCACATCATTCATGTAGTAATATTTTACTTACCATTCAGTAATGTATGAACGTTACCAAAAAGGCAAAAACCAAACCTTTTAGATAATTATTATGGGTAAATTTCCTTTACAAGTGCAAATTTGCATAGATGATGAATTGATGATGGTTGAAACTGAAAAACCTGAGAAATCTAAGCAAGAAAAACATATCATTAATCAAACAGATATATTACAAACAATGGGGCACATGTTTACATGCACATCATATAAACACCTTTGTGTTGTCAAAAACTGAGCCACAGAGAATGAAAAATGTTTCTATACACCCTAACGTGCATCAAAAGCAATATCGTCTCTGCACCACAAAATCATTTACACAGTTTTGTAATGCCTTGATTGCCTTCCCTCTCCTAAGCATGGCTTCACTGCCAGTCTTTCCTATGACCTGGTATTGGCTCTTCATATCCATGCCAAGCTTTTCTGCTAATAAATGATCTTGAAGCAGAACATATACAACAATGGTATGGAAAAGTAAATTGAAATAGCCAATACAAGCAAGAAAATGTCCTACAAGCACAAGGCTACAATTCAAAGTGCTTCTGGTTTAACTAAAATGCTAATATTTCATTTTTCATAGAGTTCTACATTTTCAAGGTAGCATTTTATTACTGTCCATAGAAGAGAAAGAGAAGCTGGGGTAAAAAGTATGTTTGGATAACTGATATAAACAAAAGCTTAAATAGAGATATACAAGAGACATGTCTTGGACAGTTTTTTAGCCATTTTCTGTACTTTCAAAATGCGTGTAATTCCAGTTATACCATGACAAATTTGCAAAAAATTTCAATTTCAATTTTGAAAGGAATGACGAGAACAAATCATAATCCGCATACCATATTAACATAACCTAACATTGGTTTACGAAAAGATGGCATTGACAAAGGCCTCTGCATCAAAGGGTTGAAGGTCTTCTACACGTTCACCAACACCCACAAATTTAACAGGGATTCCAAGCTCATCAACAACACTGACCTGACAACAGATATCAGTGTCTTACAATTTCAACATGATCGCCCCAGCAAAAATAAATAATATTAGATTTGTTGAGCCCTAAAATAGTAGAGATCAGTAAGATGAAATGAAGAGAATACCACACAGCCGCCTCTTGCAGAACCATCCAGCTTGGTCAAAATTAAACCCGTAACACCTACAACCTGCACTTTGGAGGTTTTAGTGTTGAAACAGTTTAGGTAACAACTAACATCGAATTGATTTGGAAATATTAAGGGGCAATAATCACACTACACCCTAAAAAACTAATATGTGATAGACAATTCATTGGGTCACGGTTTGATAAAAGATGTAAGCACGGGAAGGGACAGAATGAAGTTTATTATTCCTATTAGTAGAACTTCGAACTGGTCAGACAAAAATCCAATTCAAAACATAAACTAGTGTTTACCTCATTGAACTCTCTTGCCTGTGGCAGCATATTCAAACCTGTAGTTCCATCCAGAACCAGTAGGATCTCCTGCAGACATCATCAATGCCAACTCAGGTAAGAAAGAAGTTATTGTTAGTGTCAGCCCATGAGGAATTAAAAATGTCAAAAGCGCACAATCTTGTTGAACAGGGATAAAGAAGTCATTTAGATGAACAGATTGTAAGAAAATACAGATATAGAGAGTTTTCGTACATTAACAAAGATTGTAAGTACTATAATGGCTCATCAAATTCTGTCTGGAAGTCTAAAAGCTTACCCCTCAGAGCCTCATATGAATAAAACTTGGGAAATCACTTTCAAATCATAAGTACATCTATCACCAGAAGTAAAATGCGTGTAAAAAGAGCAAAAAGTAACTGCCAAAAACTTGGACTTACATTAGGGGCACCAGCAACGACTTTGCTCACTGCCTTTTTACAAGAAATCAATTCTTCCATTAGGCTGTAATTAGTGTGTAAACCTGACAATTCAAAGTGATCAGCAGCGTTAGTATTACAAACAATAAAGTAGTTCATGAAAATACAAAATAGCTATCTGTAAAATTTCGCACTTACGTCCAGATGTATCGCATAAAACAATATCGAAACCTAGTTCTTTTCCCTTTTTCACAGCTTGTGTAAGCACTGCAAGTAATACAATATAGTAACAACTATAGATATAACAATAAAGACTAAAACAAATTTAATCGAATTTTTTAAAGAATAAAATCAAATAAAGTAAGAAATGAAGTTATGTGAAAAAGAATGAACAGAAGATCTGGTGGTAATTGAGTGAACTCTAACTTCATTTGTACCTGATGATGCTTTGGCTTTCTCTGATTCAGCCCTAACAATCTCACAATCAGTCCTTTCAGCCCATATCTCTAGCTGATCACCAGCAGCTGCTCTAAATGTATCACCAGCAGCCATCAGTATCTGGTTGATTTTTAAAGATACAAACAGAAAACCAGCATTAACCATCATATCCTAAGTAGTCATGGCATAAACCAAACTCAAGTAACATAATCTAACCTTTGCCCCTTCTTTCTTCAGTCTATACGCCAGCTTTCCTGCATGAAAGAGCTGTCATGTTCGCATGCTTTTAAATTTCTAAACTGTTTGCCTCTGCTTCATATCTTAAAAGAATTGGAGTTTTTAAGCACTAGTTACACTATAACAGCATCAACGACCAAACTTTAACCTATTAGTTACTCTATGCCATAAAAGTTTAATATTTTTCCAACCTCACCAAACACAATAAACTTAGATTATAAGTTTGTTCATAGGAGAGAAAGATAAAAGAAAATTGTGTTTCATAGCAATTTTTGGTTTCATTACAAGGCAAATAATAGGGTCAATTTCTTAAGTCTTTTTCTTACCCAGAGATGTTGTCTTTCCACCACCATTAACACCAACTATCATTATTACAGCTGGCTTCCTGAAGATAACAAATTAATCCAATATAAAGCACAAAATTGGCAACTAATAAAAATTGCTGTCTCATAACAATGTCAAAATCAAAAGTTAAATAGCCCTCTCACCTGAATCCAAGTTGAAGTTCAGTTTTACTCACCTTAGTCGTCAACAAATCCAAGACATTCTGTTTCAGTGCTTCCTAAAGCCATTCAAATCCATGCATAACATATTTCATGTCACAAAATTTGAAATTCCCTGGTATATTAAGTAATATAGATAAAATGATCAAAGTGCAAGGATTTTCTTCTATCAGAGTGTGTGTGCTGATTGAAATGATACCTTTATCTCAGTGCCTGATTTGAGCTTCCCTGACAATATATCCTCACGCAAATTCTCCACTATCTTAATAGTGATTTTTGGTCCAAAATCAGACACCAAAAGAGCCTGAACACAAAATGAACACATCAAATCATAAACTTAAATAGTAAATAATAAAAAACCATTTTCTTTTTCAAATAACATTACATTACGCATTTTATTATTTTAGGAGCTTTTCAATTTCGTAAGAAGCTAAACCTCTTCGAGCTCGTCGAGTACTCGATCGGTGTCGGAGAGATTCCAATAGAGAAGAAGCTCGTCGATGACGGCGAGGTTTTTCCGCGTCTTCGTGAACCCGCCGGAGAATATCTTCTCAACGTCGCTCTTCGCCTTCTCCTTTATTAGCCTCCCAAGCTTCGTGAAGAATCCGGTTTGACCAGCCATACACCTGAACCGCCCACCCGAATCGGGAACCGAACCGAGTTTCCCGGTACGGAAGAACGCGAATTGCGGTTGAGAATTATAAAAAGGTCTCGAGATTACTGAAGAGTAAGAAGCGCACATCGAAGAAGAAGAAGAAGCCATTTTTTTCCCTTCTTCACAGCGTTTCACTTCACTGAACCCAAACAAGTAACAAGAAAAAAGATAAAGTTAAACGGCGTCGTTTCAGTTTATTTTAGAGTGAATAAACTAATCACAACGAAATTATTTGGCACATGAAATAACGCACGCAGGTACTTGTTGGTAGATTTGTCTCTCGAATGTGGATAATTACTTATATATATAAATATAGTACTCTTGAAGAATTAGTAAGTTAGAGGTAGTTACAACCAAATGTATTGCAAGCGAACTTGTATTATTCCGAGAAATTCATCATGTAATAAAATATTTAGAGAAAATATTCATTTAAACAACATGTATGGAGAACCTTTTCAAAATAGTAAAAAAGACAAGAGCTCAGACGGCACTTGAGTTCATCCATTAGGATCAGAACGTGAAGGACCCTATCCAACACAGAGTTTGGATTACATCACCGCTCTCAACACACATTGCACCAGCCGGGAATCGAACCCGGGTCTGTACCGTGGCAGGGTACTATTCTACCACTAGACCACTGGTGCTTTGATGAAATTTGGTTAATCGGTTTTTAATTTCTATAAGGACAACTTTCTTACCACTTCTCTTATCCCACAAACATATACACACAATCTCTTGTGAATTTAGGAGTGCAGCTGCAACTTTTTTTAGATGATTTAATGCGTTAAAAATTTTAAAAATATATTTTTATTCTTTAGATATATTAATATAAAAGAGAACGGTTTAAAAATAATTTGGGAGAAGTTTGTGTTTGGCCCACAAAAAATAGTTTGAGATCCAAATAATTTTAAAAGTTCAAAATTTTTCATATGTCAAATTCAAGCTTATGAAAATAGTTTGATAGGCCATTTTGAAAAATGTATCTTCTCAATTTTTTTTAACAATTAAAAAAATAAAATGTGATCTCTCACCATTAATTTTATAAATAAAACTAAAAATAAATATAAAAAAAAAGAACAATGAAGGATTAAAGATCACACTTTACACTCTTAATTTTTTTTAACCATTGAGAAGGTCCATTTTCACCATTTTAGACCAATAAATATATAATTTTATTGTACTAAAAAGTATAATAACAAGGACTTGATCTTGTATCTTTTATTTTATTTAAAGTCTTTTATTTACTATTCTACTTATTTCTTTAACTACATGTATATATCTTCATTTTTTATATATTTAATATCTTTAATTTTATTTAATTGTATTTATTTATTTTGTATTTTTTTAAATTATCAAAATTCCTAACAAATTTTAAATCAAATTAAGTTTCAGAATTATTTATTATAAGTCTAACCTGTTAAGGGTGAACTCTAACCTGTTTTCTCTCTCATCAATAATTAATAGCAACCGTCTTATAATTAATGGTCGTCGTAGTAGTGGTAAGTTGTATTACAAATAAAGGAATACAAAGGGCAAAATTATCCATTCAAATCAAATACATTTTTGTTAAAGTGAAAATTTACATACAGTTATTTTTATATAAAATTGATATTTAAAAATTTTTAGATAATAGATAAATACTCTTTTCTCTCCTGACCCTTTATCCGAAAAACGACACATACCTTAATCTTCGTGTGTGTCATCTTTTGGGTAAAAAGTCATGAGCCGAAAAAAGTATTTATGTTTAGATAATTTAATATTTGCCTAGCTAGATTATCATCTAATAATTTTTAACTATTAACATCATATAAAAATAATTATATATTAATCTTCATCTTTATTAAACTATATTTATAAAAAAAATATTAATTTGTAAATTAATTAAATTTTTAATTTAGTTCAACGAAAATAGTATTTTAAAGATATTATATTTTAAATAGTAAAAGTTCAAGTGCAATCAATTTTTGGGCAATTTATCATATTAAATAATATGAAAACTAATTTTACCAGAATGCACAAAATGGAAAATGGATACCAAAATGCATTTTTTTCCTAATCTATGTAAATCGCGACAGGGGGTCCCGCAGTTTACGAATACACGTAATCCGCTATTGGGTGTCGCAGATTACGTGCAACTAAAAATGAGCATAAACCGCGACGGGGTGTCGCGGTTTACATGTTGGCGTAGAATGTGCATAAACCGCGAGAGGGGTGTAGCGGTTTATGCATTAGTATAAATACGCTGAAGGGGTCTCGCGGATTACATTTGTGTTGGAAAAGAAAGATTTCTAGAGAGAGAAGTAGTGGTTTTCTAGAAAAAGAAAAAGAGAGAGAAGTGGTTGAGTTGAGTTGAGATCGGAGCCGGGACCATGGCGGAGGCACGCAGTCTATACAGGCTAAACGGCGTTGCGAACATTGTTGGGAGCATAAACAAAGAGGTTAGTTTGGTTATTTTTAGTTAATGTATGTTGTATAATATTTTTCGTATTTTTTGGTGTTTTGGTTATTTTTAGTTTCGTAATTGTTAGTTAATTTATTTAAATTTAGATTTAAATTATTATTTTAAATCATACAATGTAGTATTTAAATTATTATTTCAATCGTTTATATCTTTCATTGAATTTTGTGATTAGAAAATAGGAAGTGTATGTCAGTTTAAACTTTAAAATTGTAGTTATGTGGTTGATGACTATAAATTATTACTGTTGGGTTTTTTATATGTTTGGTGTATTCTGTGACATGCTCCAGGCGACTAGGTGTATATATAGTGTCCGGAGGCAGCAGAACATGCCTCTGTATGACAGGATCGTTCCATATCTGGAAAGGGCCGGTTTGTACCACCTGGCGAGGCTCAACACCAGGTAGTTTTGGTTGGATGAGCCCTTAGTTAGTGCTTTCATTGAGAGGTGGCGTCCTGAGATGCATACCTTTCATATGCCCTTTGGAGAATGCACTATCACGCTGCAGGATGTAGTATACCAGTTTGGGCTGCCCATGGATGGTTTACCGGTATCCGAGTGCCTTACTGATTTTGAGAAGTTTATGGAAGAAGGAAAACCGGCATGGGAGTGGTTTGAGGAACTGTTTGGCGAGCTTCCACCATAGAATAAGGTGAAGCAGTATACAATCCACTTCACCTGCTTTCATGAGAGGTTTAGGGTGCTGCCAGATGATGCTACGAAGGAGACCGTACGCATATATGCACAGAGGAGCACAGTCGGTTATGGTGTGCATGTACTTGCTTGATATACTTCGCCATCATTGAGTGGCACCAGGTGGATAGGGTGCTGCCACAGCTGGGTGGTGTTCAGCACGAGCCTGAGCCGGCCTCGAATATTGATTGGCTCCATGCCAAGGATGGGAGGGTGGGGAGAGATAGTTCCCGAGCTACTACCAGGTATGGAACCTTAGTTGGAAGAACATGTTTGATGCTGTCCTAAGTATCCCCCGAGTGCCTGATCCCGAGGCATCCGCAGACTTTTTGCGATGGTGGTACAGAGTGTCTCTTAGGTTTATGTCGCCAGATTTCTTGATTGCCGATCCTAGGGCTGAGGAGATATCCCAGGATTTTGTTCAGAGAGGGTCGTCACAGGCTCCTTCTAGGGTACCCATGCCAGACGTTCCAGACAACAGGTGCGTGGAGCGGCGGCGACTCGTGGGTACCAGGGCTACAGACCAAGAGTGGCGATGGCTGGATGACATGATTCAGGATGATAGATCCAGTGACGACGGAGTCGGACATGCTGATCACCCTGTTCGGCGTGGCCATCCTCAACGTCGGGGTGGTTTAGCAGGGGGCACATCTACTAGTCCTGGTGATAGACTCACTGGGCATGCAGGGGCGGAGACCCAGGAGGTTCCTCTTACACATGTTTCGAGCTCCTAGATATACCATGACATCCATGGCCAGATGTATGATGACCTAGCGGGTCTACTTTCACGATGGATATGGACCACGAGGTTGGGAGTTCACAATTCTATTCTGACTTTGCAGATTTCATCCGGGATGACGATCCTCCGTATTTTCAGCAGTAGACCGCACAGGATCAGGTGCCTGAGACCCAACCCCAGATGAACGTTGCGCATGGGTACCACCCAGATATGGATGATATACAGCGGTACCAGCCGCAGATGTCTGACCCTCATGGATTCCACCCGCAGCTACATGTAGAACTTAATGAGCCTACTGGCAGTCCGTATGACAGTTCGTTGGGCATGGGAGGGACGCCTGCATCTGCATATGGCGTGGGCATGCCGGTCGATCCTCCAGCACAGCAGCGCCAGAGGCCCGCCAGAGTGAGACGGACCGCCCAATGTGGTACATGGTCGCATCTCCTGGGCGCATTTGGACATGACTCTGACGACGAGGATGAGGACAGGCAGGAGTCGTAGCTTACTATTTTATGGTTTCATTGATGATACCTATGTATGTCGGATTTACCATGTACTTTTCTATTATATGTGTTTGTACTTAGTTTATTTCCATTGAATTAGGTGTATGTAGCGTATTTTTTTTATTAACCACACACTTTGTTTTATGTTTATATAAATTGTTTACTAATGCATAAACCGCTACACCCCTCTCGTGGTTTATGCACATTCTATGCCAACACGTAAACCGCGACACCCCTGTCGCGGTTTATGCTCATTTTTAGTTGCACGTAATCCGCGACACCCCTATAGCGGATTACGTGTATTCATAAACCGCGGGACTCCTGTCGCAGTTTACATAGATTAAGAAAAAATGCATTCTGGTATCCATTTTTCATTTTGTGCATTCTTGTAAAATTGATGACTTAAATCTCGCCAAAGATCCGCGACAACATTGCACCACAACACACAACCGAAAATCTTAGAAATAAGAGAAGCATGAAGCTAGGAAAGCATACAAGAATTACAACATTCCCAAGCCTCAAAAGTAGGGTCATTCTTATTAGGTTTGGGAAGAGAACCATTCACAAATAGAAATTTGTTCTTCGTCTTTAGAAAAATTGTCACAGAACGAGACCAAGAATGATAATTTGTGATTGTTCAGGGGAATGGAAGTGAGTGAGATACCAGGATTTTCACTCGCATGAAAAAAATTGACTAGAAGGATCCTAATTGAGATTGGAGTTGGATCTGACGGAAGGAGAAAATTGAGATTGCATAGTCAAAAAGTGATGCATCATCAGCATGAAATTCTAAGATTCAGCGGTGGAGAATCGAGGATTTTCCAAATCGGAGCAAGGAGCGTGTGGATCAACCATTCTTTCAGCAAAGCAGTCAAAATCGGACAAAATGTTGTGAAAGCAAGTTCCACGAACTAGGAATCGTGCGCAAGAGAAATTGAAAATAGGACAAAGACGCTAATCCCCTTGAGACTCAACAAAAACGAGCACCTCCCTTCAATCCGTGTAAACTCGTGATCGGAGTCGACACTTCAATGGAACCGAAGCAAAGCACTCTCATCAACGCTGTCGTGTGAGTGAATCGGAGAAGATGAAAGAGAACAAGTGGAAAAAACACCCACTGCACTATATAAAAACTTAGAACCAGCTGGTAAATTGAAGAGGAAAAAGAGAATAAGATGAGTTCCAAGTTCAGAAATTGAGAACTTGCAGAATGGTTTAGAACTAACTATATCAATGAATTAACTTAATCATCTAGCCAGTTAGACTAATCATCCGTAACAACTTCTAACTAAATTGTATAGGATCTACTACTAACTAGTACAATGAACTTATGCTATATTTTCCAACAATTTGTCTAGTATTGATTTTTTTTTCTTGATGCTAACTAAACTTTAAATCTTTAGATCATAAAAAGCTTAATATCATATTATAAAATTATTTCTTCTAGTAATAATTTTATAATGTGTAAAATATTATAGCAGTTTATATATATTCTATTTCAATTTGTATGTAAAATCATAATAAGATCTCATAGTTTACGTATAAATTTTGAATCCGCTGGTGCTTTTAACAACTTATATAAAATTAAAACAAAATTAAAAAAAATACATCTTTTAAAAAATTATAAATAAATAATATTAAAAAGTTATTTTATTTAAGTAATTTCTCCTTAAATTTGTTTGCAGTCACATATAGACACTACTTTTAAATGTTTAAATAAAAATTAAAATAATAATGTTTTGTCCTTTTATCTGAATTTCTGAGAAGAAGAAGAAGAAAAAGAATTAAAAAGAGTAAATGCCCTTTCCGGTCCCTAACCATTTGCCTGATGGACTTCCCACCCCCTAAGAAATCTAAAAACCCAAATTGGTCCCTATCTACTTTAATATATGTACGTTCCAGTCCCTGCAACCGGTTCCAAGCAGGTCACTTGCTGATGTGTCAGTAACTTGTCCACGTGGGTTTCTCTCCTTCATAATTGAGACAAATTGCCTCCTGGACCTTTGTTGAAACGTTGCGTTTCATAAAGAGCAATTATCTCCTGGGTGTTCATAGTTATTTAGGATTTTTTTCTTATTCTTCATTGTGTGTAGAGTGAAGATAAGGGCTTTTCTCCTAAAGAAGAATATGGCTATGAAAGTCAGAGACTCTTCTTCAAGAACCGTGGAGGAAAACAGTAAAGCTGGGAAGAATTTGTGCTGGAGTCCGACTCTGGGTTCCACTGGGAGTATAGAGAAAAAGGCAAACCAAGGCAAGAAAAGATTTGTAGCACCCAGATGTCATTGTGGCACATATGCAATACTGTTTCAATCTAGCACTGCAGGAAATCCGAACATGCTTTTTTTTGTTACTCTTATTTTAAGGTAATCATCTTGTTTGAAGACAACAACTCATGTTATGGTTATTTACTCTAATTTAGTTATACTTAATTTATGTTATTTCATGTAGTTAGTAGAAGTTAAAATAGTGTATTGAGATATTATCATATTGTATTATTATGTAATTGTGAAACACATGTCTATGAAGATAACAATATAAATATTCAAATATGTGACACATTTAGAATTGCACTCATAAAAGTTGAAACTAATATATAAAGCGATTTATTGATTCACAAACCAAAGCATGAGTGTTCCACAAAAAGTTTACTCCAAAATATGAACAGCTCCAGAGTTTCACTCACAAGACCATGTGTGTTTTTTCAACTTGATACTAAAACAAATACCAAAAAAATTGATAGTATCTCTAAATCAACCCTGAGTATTATGTAGACTTCAAATCAAAACCTAATTATAACATCAAACTTAACCAAAATAACTAAAGTTCCACATTCCCTAAACAACATAATATCCATATAGCAAGTTCTTTTACTGTTTTTTTTTTTTTTTTTGTGGAGGCTTCATTCCTGGAGTTGGAATGAACTTGAATAGCCTTGATGAGGTCCCAGTACTAGCTGCTGCCAGAGTTTCATTGGATATTGCAAGAGAGGTTCTTTGTAAGCCTTGTCCTTCTGGTTGGGCTTGTAAATTGTGAGCAGGTGTGTTGGGCTACACTGGAGGACCTGGGGGCTTTCTTACACTCTGTTTGGGCCTAAACTTTGGAGCTGCAGAAGGGGGATGAGCCTTTGGAACCTGAGTTGTGGCCTGATTCATTGGAGCAGTTTGATCAGTTCCTGAAACCTGGTAAAACAATAGTAAATCACATATGGGCTCCAAAACTGCATCTTTTGTGTTTAAAAAAAAAGTTAAGAACTATGGTATGTCTACTGGACCTCCTAATTCATCTTTTACTGGCCCTTCCATATCTGTTTCTACTGGCCCTTGGGAAGAACCCAACCCACTCGGAGGTGTCTCAGTTCAATTTCCTTTACTAGATTCACCATATAGCACACGTCTCTTCCTCCTCCTCCCGGTATACCTCTTTGACGATTTCTTACCATTTTTCTTAGGTGACACTTTCTTCTTGATTGATGGAGACACCGATGCTTTTTTCTTTATTTTTTTTCATGTCTTTTTGGCGATTCAATATCACTACTATCAGTCTCATAACCAGGAGGAGGAGGCTTGTAGGCCTCATCTTCGGCACTCTCGTATCCGTCATCCGATGAAGAATCATCTGTGAACACAACGGGCTCTTCCTCTGGTTCTGGCTCTGGTTCGACTGCCATTGGTTGACTTACTGGGTGCTCAAAGTAAATGTAGAACTCATTTCTATCTGGACAACTTAGGGTGGCTTCACACATGTCATTAATATCCTGGTCACCCTTAAGGATATGAAGCCCAAACTCCAAGTTTCTTGCCGCTGGATCAAGCCAGTAAATTTCTTTGTATTCTGGATAACCTAATCCCCTGAAGAGTTCTTTCAAGTCCTTCTTGTTGACAAAATCAACATCCATGGGTGGAAATTTCTCAATCTTTCCATCTACATACCGTAACACTCCATTTGAATCTTTCTTTAATCTCCCACCATGGTGAAAAACAGGGACAACAAACACAGACATCTGTAAAAATTCAAACCACAACTCAGTAACAGAGCTAAACTTCAAACTTAATCAAGAATAAATAGACTATAATGTCTATCAGTTAAGAATTCTTAACTCATCAGTAAACACAAAGGTAAAAACTTTCAAAGTTAACATCACTATTATAGTTTCGCTACAATCCTAACTCATCAAACAAAGCTAGTGCTTCACCCCATCCACCTATAATCACCATGCAGAGGAGAACTGGGTTATCAAAGCTAATTTCACTCCCACTATCTGACACACTCCTCAACTTGACTACAATAAAAGATAAAGTAAGTCGAAGAGAACGAAGCATTCCTTACCTTTTCAAAGAAACATGCCAAATGCAGTCAATGTCTTCCCACACAGTGGTGCAACACGCTCGCACGTCCTCAACGTAACGCTCTTTTGGAGGGAAGGAGAAAGGTTTTCAGAATTAAAGGAAAATGTAAATGATGAGGGAGAGGAAGGTGTTTTATGAAATAACGCTCTTTATGAAACGCAACGTTTCAACAAAGGTCCAGGGGCAATTTGTCTCAATTATGAAGGAGAGAAACTCACGTGGACAAGTTACTGACACATCAGCAAGTGACCTGCTCGAAATCGGTTGCAGGGACTGGAACGTACATATATCAAAGTAGATCTAGACCGATTTGAATTTTTAGATTTCTTAGGAGGTGGAAAGTCCATCAGGTTAGGAACCGGAAAGAGCATTTACTCAATTAAAAATAATAATATTTTGTCCTTTTAAATGTAGTGAAGTGATGACATGAATAATCTAATGAAGAGGCAGTAGTAGTAGATACACAGGTAAACTTGTCTCCAAAGGCGCGCACACACTCCTCACTCGGTATATTCCTATCACTAATGACGCGTCAGAATTAATATTTTTTTATTAATATTAGATATTATTTAATTTATATTTTACTTTTATATTATTATAATTTAAAATTTAAATACTGATAATTAAAAATAATAAATTTTATTAGTTATATAATATTACGTTAATTAATATTTAATAATAGAAAAAAATTTATTCTCCTTCTTTACGAGATGTTAAAATGACACTCTCCTTCCCTCTATTTATAAAATGTACATTTTCCTAACTTATAACTTTTAAAAAACATCCTTTTTAACCTATTTTAAATTTTTTGTATTAATTAATTTTAACTTTATCTATTTAAAAAAAATTATTTTTTAAAAAAATACTTTTTAACAAAAATTTTATTTTTTATTATTAAATTTTGCTTATCAAATTATTATTTAATAAATTATTTTTTATTAATTAAATTATATTTTTATCAAAATATTTTTTAAAAAATTTAATAATTAAATTATTTTTTAATAATTTTGTAATTATTAAATTATTATTTTATCAAAATTTTTGTTAATAATTTTTTTATATTTTATTATTAATTTTTTAATATCAATATATATTATTTTAACATTAAATAAAAAAATCTTATAAATGTATAATAATTAATATATATTAATATTAAAAAATGATCTTATTAATATTTTTTTTAATATTAAAATAATATATATTGATCAAAAAATTAATAATAAAATATAAAAAAATTATTAACACAAAAAATTTAAATTAAATTAAAGAAAAAATTTTTAAAAAATTATAAAAAAAAGAAAATATACATCTTATCTTATAAATAGAAAAAAGAGAAATGTAACCTTTCCTAAAAGAGAGAAGTAAAATTTTGTCTTAATAATAAGTACTGTACGTATAATGGACTAATGGTGTAAGTGTAAGTAAGCTGAGGTCAAAAGTCAAAAAGTCCACGCATATATATATATATATATATATATATATATATATATATATATATATATATATATATATATATTGCTCTGCTATGCAGATCCACTAGACTAGGAAAGAAGTATGCATTGCTTACTTACTGTTTGATGTTTGAACGATTCTAGTAACTAGTAGCTAATCAAGTTGCTAGTATGGCGAGACAGGGGGAAGAAAGGGAGGAAGTGGGTGGCGGGGATGCCGCCTGCTACTATATATATATATATATATTTCACGAAAGAACTCGTCAACTTCTTTTGCTATTTCTTTCTCTTCTTCGTGTTCCCTTCCAACAAATTTTTCTACCCCTTGACATCCTTATAAGAGCATTGTTCGGTAGGTCGGTTACTGAACGGTTCGGGTTGTGATCCGAGATGATGATTGGGGCTCGTCGAGTCGTGGACTGTCGGCTAGCGGAGTGCAAGGTCCCGAGTACTTCAAGTGAGAGAGAGGGGGGTGCCACCTGCAAAGACACTCCGACGCTCTTGTCAGTAGGGTGTGCAGGCGGATAAGGTGATAGAGTATGTGACGTACCTCTGGGGGAGTGCAAGCCTCCCCCTTTATATACCTGTCAGAGGTGGGCCCGATGAGAGCAGGCCCATGTTTCCAGGGAGGTTACCCCCCAGCTGTGCATGAGCTGTACTGGACGCGTGTCCGAGGTCGTTGTGGGGCATGTGTCCGGTTCGGGTGGCATCCGGGTCGGGTCGACCCGCAAGGACTCTGGGCCAGGCCGTAACAGTGCCCCCAACGCGCCAGTGATGTTCGTGGGAGACATCGATGGCGCGTGATTTCCTCGTTCGTGTGTTGTCGCCAGATCGGTTGTTCGCGGGGGTGACGTGCTCCCTGCGCGCGTGTCTCTTGGTTGCCAAGGCGACCGTTTCGTCGCTTCGTTCTTCACGCTGAGCATTGAATGCTCATAATGGGTTACTAAAATCCCGCGTGCAAAGACCTTTTTACCCCTGGCCTCTTTGCGCTTCGTGCTGCGGTTTTTAAACAGTTTCTTATTTCTTTTGTTCCCACTTTTGCTATTCCCACTTTTTTTCTCCCTGATATCCAAATTTCCTCCGTTTCAAGCGTTTTTGTGCCTCATCAACCACTTGTTCGAGGTTCTTTGTGCTTCTCCAACCACTTTCAAGTTCCTTCGATTAATTCAGGTATTTCTAGAATCCTTCTCTTTTCTGTTTTGTTCTTGCGTGCTTGTTGTATGTGTTTGTTTCTCCATTTTTACTGTTATGTTGCTATATGGCTTTCTGATGATAGGTAGAGTATTAGGGCAGGGGTACCATTCCAGGGTAGATTTTTAGGTGGGTTGCTTGGTCCATACTTTGATCTTAACTGTTCAGTAGGATGAATTATAGTTTCTGGGTATTTTCCGGGCTCCCGATCTCGTAGACTAACGGAGTGGTACCCCGCTGTAGGTATGCCTCGTGTTGTCTCCCGGGCTTCCCCCTCCGCGGCCAGCTATGATCCGTACGCCTGGGTAACCTCGGATGTAAAGAATTCGCCAAACCAGATGGATCTGGCGGAATTGACGGAGTTCCGGCAGGCCGGGTACTTGTGCGGGGGAACAGATGAAGAGGCCAATTATGAGACCTTCGTGCCTGCCCCCCATGAGCGGCTTTACGAGGTCAATCTTCACTCTCCCCGTATTGCCGACTGGATTTGGTTTTACAAATCTATGTTCACCCAGGTTGGGGTTCGCCTTCCGTTTTTCGAGTTCCAGATGTCACTCTTAAATCGGATATCTGTGTCTCCGTCGCAGCTCCACCCGAACAGTTGGGCTTCTATCCGCTGTTTTGAGATGGTGTGCGAGTATCTCGAACTGCCGGTGTCGGTGGATGTCTTCCTTTTCTTCTTCAACCTTACCAATCCTTCCAAACAAGGGAAGGCGAGGAAAGGGTTCCTTTCTTTCCGGTCCGCCCAGGGTAGGAGAATCTTTGGTCTGTTCGAGGATTCCTACCACGGGTTTAAAGATAAGTTTTTCAAAGTCCGTCCCGTTAGAGGTCGGCATCCTTTTTGGTTATCCTTGGAGGGAGAGCGCCTCATCCCCACTTACTGGAGCTTTGGGGAGGGGTCAAATCCTTTTATTAAGGTAACGTATAAGAGGATGTCCTCGGTAGATAAGCAAATAGCCGATGTGCTATTTGCTCTTTTTGAGAAGAACCCCGTGAACCCTCATCTCCTTATGGGTGAACGGGAGGCCGCCAGGAGCTATATCCGTGAGTCTTCTTGTTTTGTATTTTTGTGATGTTTATTATTCTTTGTTTTATCTGATCTAACGGCTAACGTGTTTGTCCGTTTGTTGCAGTGGAGATGTCTGCTACAGTGACGGGTCTTGAGAACCTGATGAAGACCTTCTTCGAAGAAAGTGATAACGAGAAGGCCGCGGAGAAGGATGCCGGGAAATCGGCTGGACCCTCCGAGGAGAAGGAGGACCAGACTAAGGCCCCTCCCCAGGATACCGAGATGATGGGTGAGAACCAAGAGGGGGCGCACGCTTCTCCCCCTCCCGAGGTCATCGTTGGCGGGCACTCGCCCTCTGTTCCTCCAGAAGACAACGATGTGGAGCTCATCCACACCCCTAAGAGGCGGAGGGCGTCTTCGAGCCCGGAGGGGGCTCTCACCATCATGGAGAGGAATTTTGATGCCACAACTTTTATTGACTCGCAGCTGATTCCTGGGACAGAGGAGCATTTCCACGGTACCGATCTTGCCGGGCAGGCGAGATGGATGTATCGGACTTTGCTCCGGGGGGCCGTGATAGCTCGAAAGGCTGAATTCGAGTTGTCGGGAATGCAGTCCCTTCGGAGGAAGCTCGAGTCCTCTGCCAAGGCAAACAATGACTTCAAGGTGCAGGTTGAGCTGCTTCAGAGCCAGTTGTCTGAGATGGGGGAGAAACTCAAGGCGTCCGACGAAAAGGCGACGTCTGCCGAGGAAAAATTGAAGGCTTCCGACGAGACGGTGGCCCGTTTAGCTGAGCGGGAGATGACCTTGGAGAGCCAGCTGAACGCCGCTCAGGGTCGGGTAGCACTCTTGGAGAAAGAACGTGACCAAGCCGTGTCGTCGGCTAAAGCCGTTAAAGTCGAGGTCGAGGAGCTCCGGAAGAAGCTGAAAGCGACCAAAGAGCAAGGGAAGAGTGCGATTTCTATGACTGAAGATGCTCTGAAAGCCCAAGTGAAGATCGTAGCTCCCGACTTCGACACATCGGCTATTGGGGTCTTCAAAATGATCCAAGACGGCAAGGTTGTCGACATGCCTAGGAAGTGACTTCTTTTAACTTAGACATTTTGATGTAGATTTGTTGAACGTTTGTTGCGTGTTTTGTAATTTGACACTTCCGTAACGTTTATGTTAGGTTGGTCGTTTGGCCGAGTGGCCGTTACAATCTTTCGCCTTGCTCGTCGTATTATTTTCGTTAACGCTTTTTCGTGATGGGCTTATTGCTTGTGCCCGTTTTGTCGTCTTTATGTTGGTAATGATTCGGACCGATTTGGTCGTGTTGTCGCTGCGTTAATCGTGGCTATGGTCTATTTGGCTCCCGGGGTGATCAGTCCTGGGCTGCCGTTTTAGGACGCAATTGTTGTGAAACGCGTATTGGGAAGTAACAGATAAGAAGGAGGATGTTTTGACAAGTGAGAATTAATCATCAGCTAGGCAAGCTCGTTAATATGGCAAGTATTCAATAAGAGTAAATGGCTAAAAAGTGACTAGAAATTAACATGTCAATCAGAGCAAGCATACATAAGTCCGCTAGGCCTCCTGGTCGGTTTGCCCGAGTCAGGAGTAGAATCTTCTTAGATTACCTGCGTTCCACGTTCTAGGGATTTCTTTGCCGTCAAGTCTCTCGAGTTTGTAGGCACCCTTGCCAAGCACCTCTCTAATTCTGTAGGGACCTTCCCAGTTTGCCGCCAGCTTCCCTTCCCCAAGAGTCGGCAGACCGACGTCGTTGCGTCGCAAGACGAGGTCTCTTTCTCCAAAATCCCTCCTAAGGACTCTAGCGTTGTAGCGCAGGGCTATTCTTTGCTTCAATGCCGCTTCTGACAAATGGGCCATCTCCCTCGTCTCCTCAACCAGGTCCTTTTCTACCGCTTCGTCCACACCTGCGAGCAGTAGCCGCGGGCTCGGTTCGCTGATTTCGACGGGTATCACGGCGTCGACCCCGTATGTTAGGCGAAAAGGGGTTTCCCCCGTAGCGCTTTGCTCGGTTGTTCGGTAGGACCACAGGACCAAAGCGACCTCGTCGGCCCATGCGCCTTTCTTGTTGTCTAGGCGCTTCTTGAGGCCGAGTAGGATGATCTTGTTTGCGGACTCCACTTGTCCGTTCGTCTGGGGGTGTTCCACTGAGGAAATTTTTGTTTTACCCCTAGGCCGGTGAGGAATTCCGTGAATTTCTTGTCAGTGAATTGTGTTCCGTTATCCGAGATGATGATATCCGGGATCCCGAATCGGGTTATCACCTGTCTCCACATGAATTTCCTGCAATTAGAGGAGGATATGCTGGCTAGTGGTTCGGCCTCTATCCATTTGGCGTAGTAGTCGATGGCCACTATGAGATACTTGACTTGTCCTGGGCCAACCGGGGAGGGTCCCAGGAGGTCGATTCCCCATTGAGCGAAAGGTCGTGTGGTCGTCAGAAGGCTCAGTTCAGAGGCCGGTGCCTTGTGGAAATTGGCGTTTTGTTGACACTTTACGCACTTTCTAACGAATTCCTTGGAGTCCTTCATCATTGATGGCCAATAGTATCCAGCTCGGATGAGCTTCCTTGCTAGGGCTTTGCCCCCGATATGGTGGCCGCAGCATCCCTCGTGGACTTCTCTAAGTACGTAGTCCGTCTGGTCGGGATGCAAGCACTTCAATAGGGGCTGGCTGAGCCCCTTTCTGAACAGTTGTCCTTGTATGATTGCATATCTGGCCGCCTCCCTTCTCAGTGTTTTGGCAGCCTTCTCATCGTCAGGCAATTTACCGAGCTCCAGGAAGTTTATAATGGGGTCCAACCACGAGGGGCTTAACTCCGTCAGATGGAGGGCGACCGTTGGCTCCTTCGCCATGCCCTGAATGAGAGACTGGTTACCCGCCCCTGGCTTTGTGCTCGCTAGTTTGGACAGGAGGTCCGCCCGTGTGTTCCTTTCTCTTGGGACGTGTTGGATCATGACCTCTTGGAACTGACTCGTCATTTCTTTAACCTTTTCCAAGTATTTTTGTAGGAGGGGGTCCCGGGCTTGGTAGCTTCCGTTTACCTGTGAGGTGACGACCTGTGAATCACTGCATACGTCGACCTTCGACGCCCCGACTTCCCGCGCTAGCATTAGTCCGCTTAAGAGAGCTTCATATTCCGCTTGATTGTTCGACACAGGGAACTCGAACTTGGTCGATTGCTCGTATATGATTCCTGCCGGGCTTTCTAAGATGACCCCTGCTCCCCCGGACGTTTGGTTGGAGGCCCCGTCCACGTGGAGCCTCCAAAGTGTTCCCGTTTCCTCGGGGGGATCACCCGTTACCTCAACCAAAAAGTCTGCCATTGCCTGGGCCTTGATTGCGTGCCGGGGCTCGTACTGCAAGTCGTATTGGGAAAGCTCGATGGCCCAGGTCATCATCCTACCAGCCAAGTCAGGTTTTTGTAGTACTTGGCGAATTGCCTGGTCCTTCCTCACGACTATACGGTGACTCTGGAAGTATTGCCTTAACCTTCGGGAGGAAGTTAGGAGCGTAAATGCCAGCTTTTCCAGTTTGCTGTACCTCAGCTCGGCTCCTTGCAGAGCCCTACTGACGAAGTAGACCGGCTGCTGAGTTTTCCCTTCTTCTCTTACAAGCACCGCTGCGAGCGCTTCCTCTGTTACTGCCAGGTAGAGGTAGAGTGATTCTCCGGCCTTGGGCTTTCCGAGCACAGGAGGCGCTGCTAGGATCTCCTTGAAGTGGTTGAATGCCTCCTCGCACGCCGGGGTCCATTCGAATGCTATTCCCTTTTTCATCAGATTGAAGAAGGGTAGGGCTTTTGCTGCCGATGCACCGAGAAAACGGGATAGAGCCGTCAGCCTTTCGGCCAATCGTTGGACGTCTTTGATACAACCCGGGCTCTTCATCTGGAGAATCGCTTGGCACTTCTCGGGGTTCGCTTCTACCCCTCTTTGGGTGATCATGAATCCCAGGAACTTCCCGGCCTCCATAGCAAAGGCGCATTTGAGTGGGTTAAGCCTCATACCGTGTTGCCGGAGGGACGCAAATACGCCCCTCAGGTCGCTCAGGAGATCGTCTGGTCGTGTGGTTTTTGCGAGGATGTCGTCCACGTAGACTTCCACTGTCTTGCCTATTAGTTCACTGAATATCTTGTTCATCAATCTCTGGTATGTGGCGCCAGCGTTTTTTAGACCAAATGGCATTACTTTGTAGCAATAGGTCCCTCCTGGCGTTATGAATGCCGTTTTTTCCTCGTCGGGTCGGTGCATCGGTATCTGGTTGTACCCAGAATAGGCGTCCATGAAGCTCAGATACCGGTACCCCGCCGCTGCGTCGACGAGTGCGTCAATATTGGGCAAGGGGTAGCAGTCCTTAGGACATGCCTTATTGAGGTCAGAGTAGTCTACACACCTTCTCCACCTCCCATTATGTTTCTTCACCAAAACTACGTTCGACAGCCAGGTCGAGTAGTCCAATTCTAGGATGAACCCCGCTTCAAGGAGGCTGGCCGCCTGCCTGGCCACCTCCTCTGCCCTTTCTTGCGACATCTTTCTCTTCCTTTGGGCCACTGGCCTGGCTTCTGGTTTGACGGCCAGATGGTGTGACATGAGTTGGGGATCTATCCCTGGCATGTCGGCTGGCGTCCAAGCGAAGAGGTCGGCATTGGCTCTGATCATCTCCATCAGAGGCTCTTTCAATTCATGGGGAAGGTTTCTGTTTATAAACGTGAACTTCTCGTCCCCCTCACCAACCCTGAATTTCTCCAAGTCCCCTTCTGGCTTAGGTCTGGGCTTATCTTGTATCCTGGCGTCCAGGTCGGCGAGAAAAACTCCTGAAGCTTCTTTGGACTTTTTCCTGAGAGAGAGGCTGGCGTGGTCGCAGGCGACCGCCGTTTCCAAGTCTCCTCTGATGGATCCTACGGATCCGTCATCAACAACAAACTTCATCACGAGCAGCTTCGTACTAATGGCGGCCCCCAGGTCGTTGATGGTTTTCCTCCCCAAGATAATATTGTAAGCTGTAGAATCTCGTAAGATTACAAAATCGGCCATCACGGTCCTTCGCTTTTGCCCTTGCCCCACGGAGGTTGGGAGCGAGATGATTCCATCCGGCTTGATGAAGTGGTCTCCCAATCCTACCACACCGTGTGGGTGGGTCGCCAGATCGGTATCTCGTAGTCCTAGGGCATCAAAGACATTCCGAAACATGATGTTCGAGTCTGCCCCCGTATCCACCAGGATCCGCTTGACGAGGCCGGTTCCGACCCTGGCCGTGATGACCATGGGGGGACTTTCTGGCATCTCATCGAACCATCGGTCTTCGGGAACAAAGGAAATGGATGGGAGTACCCGAGAACTTCTGGCAGACGAGGAGGAGACTGCAAGGACCTTGGCGTCTTTTTTCTGTGCTGATTTCGACCTTGGGGCGGAGTTTCTCGCTGTTACTACGTTCACCACCGTGAGATCGTGGTCGCCCCTCTCTGGTTCTCGGCGTTGTCTTGCCGCCCGGGATTTGTCTTCGCCTTCATGATCCCGATTGCGTCTCCTCGGCTCCCTTATAAGGTGGGAGAAATCGACAAGTTTTTCGTCCCTGATTGCCTGCTCCAGGGCGTCCTTTAGGTCGAAGCAGTCTTGGGTTTTGTGTCCGTATCCCTTATGATATTCGCAGTAGAGGCTCTTGTCTCCACCCGTCCTGCCCTTCAGAGGTCGGGGTTTCGTCAGTATCCCCCTCTCTGCTATTTGTTGGTAGACTTCCGTGATCGGTGCCGTGAGGGGGTGTAATTGGTGAATTTTCCGATTCGGGGGAATGGCTTCGAGGCTTTGCTCGGGCCGCCGTCCTTGGTGTGGTCCCTGGCGTGTTCCCTAGTTTTCTCTCTGCTTTCGTGGTGCCGGGCTTGGTTGTAGGCGGGTTGCTGTTTATTGGCAGCCACGACCCGGCTTACTTCCTCGTCGTTGATATACTCCTTAGCCACGCACTGGATCTCCTGCATTGTTCAGACTGGCTTTGTAGTAAGGTGCTTCCTGAAATCCTCATTCAGGAGCCCATTCGTCAAGCATAAACTCGCCACCGAGTCCGTCAAACCGTCAATTTCCAAGCACTCGTCATTGAAACGGTCCAAGTACTTCCGGGTCGACTCCCCGGCTCTTTGGGTCACCCCTAGCAGATTGATCGGGTGCTTGGCTTTTGCGATCCTGGTTGTGAATTGAGCCAGGAAGGCATGGCTGATGTCGGAGAATTGGGTCACCGAGCCCTGCGGGAGGTTATTGAACCACCGTATTGCAGGCCCCGACAGAGTAACCGGGAAGGCGCGACATCTTACCTCATCTCCTACTCCTTCTAAGTTCATCCTGACCTCGAAGGCCGTTAGATGCTCCAGGGGGTCCTGTGTTCCATCGTACCTCATGTCCGTCGGCTTGTCAAAATGCTTTGGCAGCCGGACCTCGAGTATGGAGCGGTGGAACGGGGTGACCCCTATTATCAATGTCGCGTTTAAGTCATTCTTCGTCTGCAGTTTTATCTTTTTTAAATTCATCTATATATTGCATAACATGACTTTACAATATGATCATTGTTATTTTGTAATTTTTAAAATTTTTTTCACATTTTTATATATAATTTTTTATATGCATTTCAGAAGATAAAGAGACATTTTTTACTTTATAAGACTATATTATTATTAATTTTGGTTGACATTAGGTTTAATGGCATAGAGAAAAATGTTAACAACTTTGTTTTAAAAAGTGCAATATAGCAAGTATTATTCAATATTAAACTATTAGTTTAAATTTTGAGTTATTTATTTGAATATTTAATTTAATTTATGGATTTTTCAACTTTATTTTATTTAGTTAGCAGGTTAAGTTTTATGTAGTCTTTAAAGAAAATTGGACTGCATTTTAAAAATAAAGGCTTTCTGAGTCTTTAGAATGTTGTTGTATATTTTGCTCATTGAATTCAAGGTGTGAAAATAAAAGTGATTACTTAAAAATTTGTATGCAAGAAGAAAACATGGTGGATCCATATATATAATCATTCTTCTAAGCAATTTTTATAAGTTGTTGTAAGATAGTAAGAGAAGCCGAGAAAGAATTTCATTACTAATGACTCATGAGTGATGAGTCCATGACCATGTATGTAGATATTATCCGTTTGACGTTTACTCATGCCATGTGGAATAATTAAGCAACAACATATATTAGGTTTGGTTAAATTATCATCTTCACTGATTGATTAATTTATGTACGAAAATTAGAGCTTTCAAACCTTAAATTCTATAATAACTCCAACTGTTAAAGAATTATTATGATGAATTGATGATGATAACTTGATAAGGGTATGTATGTATGTAGGGTTTTTCATTTTTCTCAATTATTGGTGGCTTTGTGGGATCATCATTTTCCAATGAGGAATCCAAGAAGGTGCGTATCTTTGCCGTTGCATAATCTTTTTCACAATCTGGTGATGAAAGTTCTTCAGGAATTGATATAAAGAAGAAAAATATTCCTCAATTATCAGAAAATTTAATTATTATTACATATTTTTTTAATATTTTTATAATGAAGAGTTCAGATTTAATGAATTAACAAAGTGTGCAGCACTCCATACTTAGTAAAGAGCGTTTAAGGATGAGTCAAGTTTATTAAAATTTAAAGGTTACGGAGTTAAAGTCACAAACGTGAGTTACCTATTTGTTGTATAGCACAACTTTACAGAAAATGCAATGTTCCTATTTCTTTTACCCATCTTAGAGTGGGTTTAAACTTTAAAGTACATAATAATAAATAAAAATATAAGGGGATAAAAAGGAACAAGATTGATGGAGAATGCACGCACTAGCATCTATAAATAGGGTTCAAACAAGTGAAGGAAGCAAAACTAAAATATAAATCATGTAATTTCGGCCTGAGTCAACAAACTAACCAGTCTAAAAGAAACCAAGAGCAAAATATATGTATCAACTCAATGCTAGAACTCAGAGTGACAATGGCTTTAGTGCTTTCAACTCGATAAACTTCCTCATTGAATTGATCACTTTCAAAATGATCAAATGGAAGGGAAGAATGACGCAGTGACTCTTTCCTCATAAGATCTCCACTAGCAAGGTGTTGCTCTAGTCGAGAATATGTGACTGAATCCCCAGTGAAATTTCAGAACAAAATTAGGTAGTTTCTTTGGAGATATGTTGTCAATCTTACTCCATGCATTCTGTTTTATTGTTTTTGAAGTATGAATTATTATTTCATTTCTGCGTATACTTCATTCATGCTAACTTTAACATTATGACACATTAGCTGTTGTGGAAGTGACATGTGAAGTAGGAAGTAAAACCATTAAATCGTATTATGGTACAACAAAGATCAATGGAAAGTACAGTATAACTGTGAAGGATTTTGATTATGTCAAATATGGATCCGCAGTGTGCAAGGCTAAGCTCCATGCTCCTCCTAAGGATTCACCCTGCAACATCCCTACCTTGTTGAACGATGGAACTCACTTGTTTTTCAAGTTTGAGGACAAGTATGAAGTTTTCCTCAAGGCTAAGCCATTTGCTTATGTTTCAAAGAAGCCATATGAAGAATGTGAAAAACACAGTCACCACCACAATCACAAACCTTCACCTACTCCATATTATAACAAGTCACCACCTCCTCCACCATCACCCACTTACGTATATAAGTTTCCTCCTCCACCTGCATATTATTACAAGTCACCTCCTCCACCATCTACAGCATATGTGTATAAGTCTCCACCTCCATCAGCATATTATTACAAATCTCCACCTCCACCATCACATACTCATGTCTATAAGTCTCCACACCTTCTCCTCCACACCATACTACTACAAGTCTCCGATGAAAGCGAAACTACTATCTTATGATATGTTGTATAGAGTAAGATTAACAACATACATATCTCCAAAGAAACTACCCAATTTTGTTCTGAAATTTCAGTGAAGTTTCAGTCACATATTCTCGGCTAGAGCAATACCTTGCTAGTGGAGATCTTATGAGGAAGGAGTTACTGTGTCATTCTTCCCTTCCATTTGATCATTTTGAAAGTGATCAATTCAATGAGGAAGTTTATCGATTTAAAAGCACTAAAGCCATTGTCACTCTGAGTTTTAGCATTAAGTTGATACATATATTTTCCTCTTGACTCCTTTCAGGCGGATTAGTTTGTTCATTCAGGCCGAGATCACATGATTTATTATGATGATGAGTTGCTGATTTGCTGCAGATTGAGCATTAATATCCAGTTGCTTCTAATGCATCCATGAATGGTAACCGCCAATGACTCAGATCGAGTCTCCATTTGAAGCTGTGAACACCGACAGGTACAATTTTAGGATTGATTTGAAATATTGATCCATTTAGAACTGGAAACTATTAATGATTTTAAAGTTTAAGATTGATTTGAATATTGATCCATTTGCACTATTTGTTATATATGGTGCAATCAATTGAGGATAATATATGTGAATTGTTTGAGTGATCTGTGGCTGGATTGCTATGTTAAGTAATGCAGAATTTTTTTATTTCATATGAGTATGCTTAAATGTGAAAAGTGAACAAAAATAATGATTTACTAATCCAGAGTACTTGGGGCTAATTTAATCTTTCCAATAAGTCACAATAGGTAAAAGAAAGTTAGAATGCAAGGTTAGAGTGAGTGAAAAGCTAGGAATCAATTTTTGTCCTCTCAAAATCCAAGGTTACATGTTGCAGAATTATGCAGTTTCAGGCAGCACTTTGTTAACAAAACTGGGAGCAATCTAGCTACTCAAAATGAGTGAAATTATTTTTCTATGAAACCTTGAGATGTCTAGATTGTTTCGCTAAAATTTTAGAATTTTTTGATGTGTGATTTGGGAGATATGATTTTTAGAAAATGATCATTTTCTGTAGAAACAACGTAGTTTGGACTTTTTAATTGCAGTGACGACTTCTAATTGTGTCTCATACTAAATTAGTGACTGTCTTGGAATAAGCTTTCTTGAACTTTTTACCATTTAGTGCTATCAACTCAATAAACTTCCTCATTGAATTGATCACTTTCAAAATGATCAAATGGAAGGGAAGAATGACGCAGTGACTCCTTCTTCATAAGATCTCCACTATCTAGGTGTTGCTCTAGTCGAGAATACGTGACTGAATCCCCAGTGAAAATTCATAATAAAATTAGGTAGTTTCTTTGGAGATACGTTGTCAATCTTACTCTATGCATTCTGCTTTATTGTTTTTTAAGTATGAATTATGATTTGATTTCTGCGTATACTTCATTCATGTTAACTTTAACATTATGACACAGGAGTGACATGTGAAGTAGGAAGTAAAACCATTAAAGTGCATTATGGTACAACAACGATCAATGGAAAGTACAATATAACTGTGAAGGATTTTGATTATGTCAAATATGGATCCGCAGTGTGCAAGGCTAAGCTCCATGCTCCTCCTAAGGATTCACCCTGCAACATCCCTACCTTGTTGAACGATGGAACTTACTTATTTTTCAAGTCCGAGGACAAGTATGAAGTTGTCCTCAGGGCTAAGCCATTTGCTTATGTTTCAAAGAAGCCATATGAAGAATGTGAAAAACACAGTGACCACCACAATCACAAACCTTCACCTACTCCATATTATGACAAGTCACCACCTCCTCCACCATCACCCACTTATGTATATAAGTCTCCTCCTCCACCTGCATATTATTAGAAGTCACCTCCTCCACCATCTCCAGCATATGTGTATAAGTCTCCACCTCCACCAGCATATTATTATAAATCTCTACCTCCACCATCACCTACTTATGTCTATAAGTCTCTACACCTCCTCCTCCACACCGTACTACTACAAGTCTCCGATGAAAGCGAAACTACTATCTTATGATATGTTGTATAGAGTAAGATTGACAACATACAGATCTCCAAAGAAACAACCCAATTTTGTTCTGAAATTTCAGTGAAGATTCAGTCACATATTCTCGGCTAGAGCAATACCTTGCTAGTGGAGATCTTATGAGGAAATAGTTACTGCATCATTCTTCCCTTCTATTTGATCATTTTGAAAGTGATCAATTCAATGAGGAAGTTTATCGAGTTGAAAGCACGATAGCCATTGTCACTTTGAGTTCTAGCATTAAGTTGATACTACATATATTTTGCTCTTGACTCCTTTCAGGCGGATTAATTTGTTCATTCAGGCGGAGATCACATGATTTATTATAATGATGAATTGTTGATTTGCTGCAGATTGAGCATTAAGATCCAGTTGTATCAAATGCATCCATGAATGTTAACCGCCAATGACTCAGATCGAGTCTCCATTTGAAACAGTGAACACCGACAGGTACAATTTTAGGATTGACTTGAAATATTGATCCATTTGGAACTGGAAACTATTAATGATGTTAAAGTTTAAGATTGATTTGAATATTGATCCATTTGGACTATTTTTTATATATGATGCAATCAATTGATGATAATATATGTGAATTGTTTGAGTGATCTGTGTCTGGATTGCTATGTTGAGTAATGCAGAATTTTTTTATTTCATATGAGTATGCTTAAATGTGAAAAGTGAACAAAAATGGTGATTTATAAATCTTGAGTACTTGGGGCTAATTTAATCTTTCCAATAAGTCACAATAGGTTAAAGAAAGTTAGAATGCAAGGTTAGAGTGAGTGAAAAGCTAGGAATCAATTTTGACCTCTCAAAACCCAAGGTTACATGTTGCAGAATTATGCAGTTTCAGGCAGCACTTTGTGAAAAAAACTGGAAGCAATCTAGCCACTCAAAATGAGTGAAATTATTTTTCTATGAAACTTTGAGATGTCTAGAATGTTCTCCCAAAATTTTAGAATTTTTCGATGTGTGATTTGGGAGATATGATTTTTAGAAAATGATCATTTTCTGCAGAAACAATGCTGTCCAGACTTTCTAATTGCAGTGACGACATCTAATTATGTCTCATACTAAACTAGTGACGGTCTTGGAATAAGCTTTCTTGAACTTTTTACCATTTAGTGCTTTCAACTCGATAAACTTCCTCATTGAATTGATCACTTTCAAAATGATCAAATGGAAGGGAAGAATGACGCACTGACTCCATCCTCATAAGATCTCCACTAGCAAGGTATTGATCTATTCGAGAATATGTGACTGAATCCCCAGTGAAATTTCAGAACAAAATTGGATAGTTTCTTTGGAGATATGTTGTCAATCTTACTCTATGCATTCTGCTTTATTATTTTTTAAGTATGAACTGTGTATACTTCATTCATGTTAACTTTAACGTTATGACACAGGAGCTGTTGTGGAAGTGACATGTGAAGTAGGAAGTAAAACCATTAAAGCGTATTATGGTACAACAAAAATCAATAGAAAGTACAGTATAACTGTGAAGGATTTTGATTATGTCAAATATGCATCCGTAGTGTGCAAGGCTAAGCTCCATGCTCCTCCTAAGGATTCACCCTGCAACATTTCTACCTTGTTGAACGATGGAACTCACTTGTTTTTCAAGTCCGAGGACAAGTATGAAGTTGTTCTCAAGGCTAAGCCATTTGCTTATGTTTCAAAGAAGCCATATGAAGAATGTGAAAAACACGGTCACCACCACAACCACAAACCTTCACCTACTCCATATTATAACAAGTCACCACCTCCTCCACCATCACCCACTTAAGTATATAAGTCTCCTCCTCCACCAACATATTATTACAAGCCACCTTCTCCACCATCTCCAGCATATGTGTATAAGTCTCCACCTACACCAGCATATTATTACAAATCTCTACCTCCACCATCACCTACTTATGTCTATAAGTCTCTACACCTCCTCCTCCACACCGTACTACTACAAGTCTCCGATGAAAGCGAAACTACTATTTATGATATGTTGTATAGAGTAAGATTGACAACATACAGATCTCCAAAGAAACAACCCAATTTTGTTCTAAAATTTCAGTGAAGATTCAGTCACATATTCTCGGCTAGAGCAATACCTTGCTAGTGGAGATCTTATGAGGAAATAGTTACTGCATCATTCTTCCCTTCTATTTGATCATTTTGAAAGTGATCAATTCAATGAGGAAGTTTATCGAGTTGAAAGCACGATAGCCATTGTCACTCTGAGTTCTAGCATTAAGTTGATACTACATATATTTTGCTCTTGACTCCTTTCAGGCGGATTAATTTGTTCATTCAGGCGGAGATCACATGATTTATTATAATGATGAATTGTTGATTTGCTGCAGATTGAGCACTAAGATCCAGTTGTATCTAATGCATCCATGAATGGTAACCGCCAATGACTCAGATCGAGTCTCCATTTGAAACTGTGAACACCGACAGGTATAATTTTAGGATTGATTTGAAATATTGATCCATTAAACTATTAATGATGTTAAAGTTTAAGATTGATTTGAATATTGATCCATTTGGACTATTTGTTATATTTGATGCAATCAATTGATAGTAATATATGTTAATTGTTTGAGTGATCTGTCTCTGGATTGCTATGTTGAGTAATGCAGAAATTTTTTTATTTCATATGAGTATGCTTAAATGTGAAAAGTAAACAAAAATGGTTATTTATAAATCCTGAGTACTTGGGGCTGATTTAATCTTTTCAATAAGTCACAATAGGTTAAAGAAAGTTAGAATGCAAGGTTAGAGTGAGTGAAAAGCTAGGAATCAATTTTGACCTCTCAAAACCCAAGGTTACATGTTGCAGAATTATGTAGTTTCGGACAGCACTTTGTGAACAAAACTGGAAGCAATCTAGCCACTCAAAATAAGTGTAATTAATTTCGATGAAACCTTGAAATGTCTAGATTGTTCTCCTAAAATTTCATAATTTTTTGATGTGTGGTTTGGAAGATATGTTTTTTAGAAAATGATCATTTTCTGTAGAAACAATGTTGTCCGGACTTTCTAATTGTAGTGACGACTTCTAATTGTGTCTCATACTAAACTAGTGACTGTCTTGGAATAAGCTTTGTTGAACTTTTTACCATTTAGTGCTTTTAACTCGATAAACTTCCTCATTGAATTGATCACTTTCAAAATAATCAAATGGATGGGAAGAATGACGCAGTGACTCCTTCCTCATTAGATTTCCAGTAGTAAGGTGTCACTCTAGTCTAGAATATGTGACTGAATCCCCAGTGAAATTTCAGAACAAAATTAGGTAGTTTCTTTGGAGATATGTTGTCAATCTTACTCTATGCATTCTTCTTTATTATTTTTTAAGTATGAATTATGATTTGATTTCTGCGTATACTTCATTCATGTTAACTTTAACTTTATGACATAGGAGTTGTTGTGGAAGTGACATGTGAAGTAGGAAGTAAAACCATTAAAGCGCATTATGGTACAACAAAGATCAATGGAAAGTACAGTATGACTGTGAAGGATTTTGATTATGTCAAATATGGATCCGCAGAGTGCAATGCTAAGCTCCATGCTCCTCTTAAGGATTCACCCTGCAACATCCCTACCTTGTTGAATGATGGAACTCACTTGTTTTTCAAGTCCGAGGACAAGTATGAAGTTGTTGTCAAGGCTAAGCCATTTGCTTATGTTTCAAAGAAGCCATATGAAGAGTGTGAAAAACACAGTCACCACCACAATCACAAACCTTCACCTACTCCATATTATAACAAGTCACCACCTCCTCCACCATCACCTACTTACGTATATAAGTCTCCTCCTCCACCTGCATATTATTACAAGTCACCTCCTCCACCATCTCCAACATATGTGTATAAGTCTCCACCTCCACCAGCATATTATTACAAATCTCCACCTCCACCATCACCTACTTATGTCTACAAGTCTCCACACCTCCTCCTCCACACCATACTACTACAAATCTCTGATGAAAGTGTAACTACTATCTTATGATATGTTGTATAGAGTAAGATTGACAACATACATATCTCCAAAGAAACTATCCAATTTTGTTCTGAAATTTCAGGGAAGATTCAGTCACATATTCTCGGCTAGAGCAATACCTTGCTAGTGGATATCTTATGAGGAAGGAGTTACTGCGTCATTCTTCCCTTCCATTTGATCATTTTGAAAGTGATCAATTCAATGAGGAAGTTTATCAAGTTGAAATCACTAAAGTCATTGTCACTCTGAGTTCTAGCATTAAGTTGATACATATATTTTGCTCTTGACTCCTTTCAGGCGAATTAATTTGTTCATTCAGGCCGAGATCACATGATTTATTATGATGAGGAATTGCTGGTTTGCTGCAGATTGAGCATTAAGATCCAGTTGTATCTAATGCATCCATAAATGGTAACCACCAGATCGAGTCTCCATTTGAAACTGTGAACACCGACAGGTACAATTTTAGGATTGATTTGAAATATTGATCCATTTGGAACTGGAAACTATTAATGATGTTAAAGTTTAAGATTGATTTGAATATTGATCCATTTGGAATATTTGTTATATATGATGCAATCAATTAATGATAATATATGTGAATTGTTTGAGTGATCTGTGGCTGGATTGCTATGTTGAGTAATGCAGAAATTTTTTATTTCATATGAGTATGCTTAAATGTGAAAAGTGAACAAAAATAGTGATTTATTAATCCTGAGTACTTGTGGCTGATTTAATCTTTCCAATAAGTCACAATAGGTAAAAAAAAGTTAGAATGCAAGGTTAGAGTGAGTGAAAAGTTAGGAATCAATTTTTGACCTCTTAAAACCCAAGGTTGCATGTTGCAGAATTATATAGTTTCGGGCAGCACTTTGTGAACAAAACTGGGAGCAATCTAGCCACTTAAAATGAGTGAAATTATTTTTCTATGAAACCTTGAGATGTCTAGATTGTTCTCCTAAAATTTCAGAATTTTTCGATGTGTGGTTTGGGAGATATGATTTTTAGAAAATGATCATTTTCTGCAGAAACAATGTTGCCCGGACTTTCTAATTGCAGTGACGACTTCTAATTGTGTCTCATACTAAACTAGTGATTGTCTTGGAATAAGCTTTCTTGAACTTTTTACCCTTTAGTGCTTTCAACTCGATAAACTTTCTCATTGAATTGATCACTTTCAAAATGATCAAATGGTAGGGAAAAATGACGCAGTGACTCCTTCCTTATAAGATCTCCACTAGCAAGGTGTTGCTCTAATTTCGAAAAAATCGATTCAAGATTGGACCGAACGGACCGAATCAGTTGAATCGGGCCCAAACCGAATCCGTGGGCCCAACCAGCCCAGCACTTAAGTGGCCCCAAGCTTTCTTCTTCCTCATTTCAGCTTAAGTAACGCTGAAAGTTACAAAGGGAAGGAAGAAATGAAAATTTCCTCAAAATCCTTACGGCAAAATTCAAACTCCTGTAATGCTAATACACATTTATTAATTAATAATTATAAAAATGTTATATGTTTGAGTGATACTCGAATTACAATATTTTCTCTCTTTACTCATTTTAGACTCATCATTTTATCAGAATAAAATAAAATGGTCGAACCTTACTTAAAATGGGTGTTGTGTTTTATTTTATTTTATTTTATTTTATATTATATTATATTAATAAAATGATGATAAAAAATTACAATCTTACTTAAACGGTGATTTCTCTTTCTCAATTCCCTTCAATTATATTTTTTGTTATAAAATTATGTATTTTATAAAAGACTAAATATTGATATTTTTTTTAAACACTAAACAACAACTAGTTTAGGGTAAGATTGATAATAACCTATAAAAATCCTAACTCTAAAAACTTAACACATGCTAGAAGTTATCACAAATTTAAAATCAAGTAAGAGAATATAAAATAAAAAAATACTAAATCCAACTCAAAATTTTAAAGTAGTTAGTTAACGAATTTTTTATGTTATAAATTCTTACTCTTTCTTTTTTTTTTTTTAATATGAGACTAATTTCATACATTCCTCACATTTCTAATATTAACAAAAACAACACACAAAAGACAGAGACACAAAAATTAATATTTTTATATTTTGTTTGGTGATAAATTAAATACAAGATAGAATAAACAATAAAAAACCCAATTAACCTTATGTTTTATTTTTTTCCTTCACACAATTTAAAAAATAGAATAATAAAAAATATAATTATAAAAAATTAATATTGACGATAAAAAAAATGTGTCTCCGTTTAATGTCTCTGTATTATTTTTTATAGAAAAAATACAAAATACATTAATTAATTTAGTATTTTAAAACACAATATCTCTCTATTTATGTCTTATTTACCAAATACAATTTTATATCTCTATATTTATATCTTAGTGTTCTATTTTTATAAACAAACAGTCTAAAAAACACTAAGATTTGCCACTAAACTAAAGTTTTAGCTGCTGTTTTTTTTTCGCTTTTTTTTTTCGTCTCCTCATGGGCTTCAATTATTTTTTCTCTTTTGGTCATGAGCTTCAATTCTTGATTATACAATTAAATAAAACTTGCTGACTCATTTATTGGGCTATTCATTTAGCATTTATTAGCAATTGCTATATATATGTCAATACCCATTTTAACCAAAAGCTCATCCGGCCACGTTTTGATAATTCTTGCTGGACACCAAAAAATTAAAGACACGTGAAGACAATCAATTCTGTGAGAAACCATTTTGTATATCTATATTTAGTTATTTACCTCTCTATTTAAATAAGTTTGTATTCCTTTATCTCTCTATTTATGTTTTCGAATGCAGCCGTAGCTTGAGGTTCGGAAGCTTGACTTCAAAATTGATTTTGTTGATTCTTCTTTGAGCACAATTTTATATATATTTGCACAACTCGCTAATACACTACTGCGTATATATATTTTTTTATAATATACATTACTTTTAAATTCTAATACAAAAAAATAAAAACTTTATACAACTCACAAGTTTTGGAAAACAGTGTATCGTGGCCCGATAGGTCAAGAACTAATATATTATAAATCTGAATTTTATTTAAAAATTTGTTGCTGGTCAATAATAAGTTGTTACATGCATAAGGAAGAATTCGCATCCCTGATACTTGTATAAGCGGACAAGTAAGTGTGTGTATATATATATATATATATATATATATATTGGTCTTGGACTTTAATTGTTTTTAATCATAGTTCTGAACACCGAACTGGATCGGCCGGTTCAACCGAATTAACCTGAAATTAGTCACCAGGATAGTTCGGTTAGCTTCATAAACCGCTTGGCAAAAAATCGGTCGAATCGGCTGATAACCAGTGAACCGTCGAAATCGGTTGGTTTTTTAAAAGATTTCCGGTTCAGGTACTCCATCCAAATAGCACCGTTTTATACTTTATTTGAAAAAAAAAAAAAAAAAAAACCTAAATGGCTACCCAAGACCCCCAGGACCCCCAACCCACTCCCACTCTCACCCCTCTCGGCGTCTCCTCTCTCAAACTGAAGAAAGCTTGAGATTGAAAGAAGGGGAAGAATCCTAGCCACCCACAGTCACCACAACCACCCACAGTCACCCAGCCTGTAGCCACCGCAGCCCCCAGAGCCCCGCATCGTTTGTCATCGCTGAACCCTTCTCTCCCTTCTCTCTCTCTGTCGCGCTCTTTGTCTCTCTGTTGCTGCTTCGCTGCTTCTCGCCGTGGGTCGTCGTCGCCGCTTCTCCACTCCTCGTCGTGGGTCGTCGCTGCTTCTGGGGAGGCGAGACTAGTTATCAGGTCAGAGAGAGGCCTGGCCCGTAAACTGGCCCTGCAATCCAACCATATGACTTCATCTTCATATTGTTGAAAAGAAACCATATGTTCCCTAGCCACCACACCATCACTGCCAAATCTGCGGGGAACTATGGCCAGGGAGAAAGAAGACGAGAAGACAGAAAGTGCAACTAGCAATCCTAACTTCCCAGACTCGATAGAGGAAGTATAGCCTTCGGTCGATGTCCCTCAGAGCATGAATTCTATTAAGCAAGAGTCAGAATGGGTACTAACCTAGTAGTAGAATTCTATTGATGATGAGGGGGCAAAGCGTCGTTTTTGCTTCTACCTTCCTCGTCGTTTCTGCTTCTTCCTTCCTCGTCGACGTCGTTTTTGCTTCTCTGCTTCTCTTTTACGTTTCTGCTTCTCTGCTTCTCTGAGTTTTGAGATATTAATTTTTGGAATTTTTATTTGGTGATTCTGAAATTATTGATGATTCTGAAATTTGATGAATTCTGTCGTTGATGAGTTATAAATTCAATTGTTTAATTTATTAATTTTGCTGAGATTGATTTTTAAAAATCCAATATGTTGTACTTGTTATTTTGGTGAATTGTTATTTTGCTGTTATTGATTCAAAATAGAAACATTGCTACAATTCTACATTGAGTTGTTTATGCGGATTTGTTCTGATTTTGGATTGGTGATTCTGTTTGCTGATTGTCTGATTCTAAATTGTTGATGGTCCTATGGTGCATGCTTCATTGCATTGTGCTGAATTGATGAAATTTTCCTGATTTTGAGATGTTTATGGTTTGACTCTGCTGCATTGTGTTTATGTTGGGATTTTTGTTTATGCTATTTCTTTATATATATATATATATATATATATATATATATATATATATATTGTTGATTATTTGTGAATTTTTAATCATAAATTATGAAAAACTGTAAAATTTTAAAATTTATCAGCTAAAAATTATTAAATTCAAATATTTAAAATTATATATTAAATTTTTTATAATTTTATTATATATTTAATTAAATCGGTTGAACTTCAGTTAAACTTCGGTTGAATCTTTAAATTATTGAACCACTCACCTTTTCGGTTCGATTTTCGCAACCTTGTTTTTAACATACTCTCCTTCATCAAAGGGCAATTTTGTCTTTGGACAGTCTTCGACCAGGGCCAAAAGTATTGTATTTTTTGGGCTTAAGTTTATAGCCCTTGTGGAGGTTTTATTTGGTCATAGAGTAACTCAATACCCGATAAAAAAAAGTACTAAATCGTCTATTGGACAAACATGTTTTCATCGTTGCATTAAATTTTGCCATAGCCCAACTTACTTGAATGTAACACAAAGTCCTCCAAATTCAAACACAAGGATGTCTGTCCAAAAATAAAAACTACCAGGATGAAAAACAATTAAAAAATAAAATGCATTACCCCCAATCAAAAAAAAAAAAAAAAAAAAAAAGAAAAGAAAAGTGGCTGAGGCATGTGATGTAGCATCGAAGATCTCTACTAGGGTTTTATTATCTCATTTGGAGAGCCAAATTTCTATTACTAAAGTTGCGTTTGTTTTTTTAGATTAAGACTGAACTGAAACTTGAGTATTGTATTTTGTGATCAAAGATTAAAATTAAAATTAAAATTTTAAAATACAAAATTTCAGCTTTTTTAATATTTCCAAAAAGTAGGGATACAGAATGCTAAAATTTTTAAGAATAAAAACAAAAATTTTATTAATATTTTTTTTTAAAATAATCTTATTTAATTTTTTAAATTCTAAATCTATCCTTTAATCTTTATATTTATACTAAACCAAACATATTACTTTATATTTATACTAAACCAAACATATTACTGAGACATAACTCAATTCAATACATTTTATACTAAATACAATACAAAAATTTAATTTAATTTTTATCTTTTAATCTTTGTCTCTTCTCTGTCTTTATTCTAAATGCAGTCTAAGAATTACAATTTCTCAACCAACAAGGCCGCGTCGATTGCTGATCAACCAACAACGCCGAAGACTACTCCCTTTTTTGCTTTGTGTTTTTTTTTTTCTTTTATTTTTTTGATATCTACCTTATTCCATCATCAATATTTCCATGGTGCTTCACCCTTCCTCTATGACCTCCATCTTGGTTGTCTACTATAGTCTCTTTTGCCTGATTCCAAATGATCACAAGAACAAAAGTTGAGCCCAAAAAACCTTCAAGATAAAATTAGCAAATTTAAAACAGTGATAGATGTTATATAACCACATTATTATTTTAGTAACTAAATTAATTCAATATTTTAAGAATTGATAATTAGTTAAAGAAAAAGAATGAAAAAGAGGAGAGATATAGAAAAAAAGAAAAATTTAATTATAAAAGTAATTTGTTGACTTAATATTTTTTAATTTGAAAAGAAAAATTTCATTATTGACACATGTCGTTATTGTAATTAATGAATTTTCAATGAAAATAACAAAATAGAAGGGTAAATCAAGTGCTAATACAGAGACTTGGCTTTCCCTAGAAGGGTAAATCAAGTGCTAATATATGTATTATAAAAAGAGAGTTGATGTATAAAAATAAGTTAAATATTTTATATATTTTTTTATGAAATTAATAATTAAAAATTATTAAATAATTTAATAAATTTGATTAAATTATTATTTAATAATTTTTAATTATCAATTTTATATTGATAAAAATAATTATAGGTGAATTTTTACTTAAAAATAACATTTTTAGAGACAACAATCTAAAATTTAGGGCAACGATATTTGTGTGTATAATGTCAAGTATACATAGCAGTTATACACTTATACTGAGAGTTGAGCTTCTACAAAAATTAGGGTACAAACTAATATAAGAGTTAGGGTATCATTTGAATTTAGAATCTGCTTAGATAGTTTGTTCCTTTTTTTTTTTAATGGTATTCCACAATTTAATAGGTTAAAGACTAATTTGTTACAAATTAAAATTTTATTTAAGAATTTATTGTTAATAAATATAATGAGTTGTTATTACATGCATAAAATAAAATTGAAACATTAATACTTTAAATAAATTAGTGAATTGAGTGGTAGACGAATCCAAATTAATTATCCTAAGTAGTTTATCTCTACATCGATGCTTGTTTATACATATAAATCTGTTAAAAATCTCTATAATGTTGAAAATTTGAAATCACTATCTCTTATACATGTACCTTTGATAAATAAAAGGTAGCTCTTATATTTAAATTAAATTTAACAACAACAATAATAAAATTTAATTATAATTTTATTAAATTTTTAATTAGCTCTTTATACTCTTTTTTTTTTTCAATTAGATTCTGACATTATTTTTAATTTTATAATTAGATCATTTTCATATAAAAAATTAAAATTATCAGAATATGTTTCTCATTAAATACGGTCAAAAATTTTATTATATTTTTAATTATGAATACCTTCAATTTGTAAAAAAATATTCAGTTAATTTTAATATTTTTCACACTAAAAATGATCTAATTATAAAATTAAAAACAATATAGGGATTCAATTAAAAAAAATATAAAACCTAACTATAAATTTAATAAAATTATAATAAGAACTAATAGAACAATTAAACCTAATATATAAATAATAATAATAAAGAAGATTAATGTGGTGAAGTATGATGGTATATTGGTATGTAGTCCCTCCAACCAAATAAAATTTGATGAGATTTTGAAGGCAAGTTCTTGGTTGAAGAAAATTAAAGCAACTCCAAGTAAAAGGAGACAGTTGAAACCTTTTGTGTGTAGCTAAAAAGTTTGAAAGATTTATCTTGTTGCATATACAATAGACATGTAACCCCACACACCCACCACAACCAGATAATAAAACTTCGTCGTATATGATCAACAATAGTAATGCCGACTGTGTAAACTTGACAATTCGAAAACTGTAAAGTTACCTAATGATCTAATATTTGATTTGGATAAATAGAATCTTTTTGACTTTTATTTTGATTTTAAGCTAGCTATATTATTACGATAATACACTAACGAATTCCATAGTGACATCAATTGCACGTTGAATTATTAAGAAAAGCAATGCATATATAATGTATGTTCACTGTTTTCTTAGTATTTGATTGGGTGCATTATGAATATACTTTAAGAGAATAATCCAAGATGCAATATAAGAAATATAAGGTTTCTTAATTAGTTATGATGAGTTGTAATCAATATATATAAGATGAGGCAATAACAAGCACAACGTGGTCCTTTTTCGATCTTGTGTCCAAATACAGCGAAAACAAACTGAAAAAGAGAAAAGTTTTGTTAAATTAGGAAAATGAAAAGGGAGAGGAAATCTTACCCAATTATCCATGTCCCTAGCTAGTCCCTACAACCACCGTCCCACTATAGTAGCTAATTTTTTTTCTATTTTAAAATACAAAATGTTTTATCATCAATATCTTTTGCGTTTCATTATATTCAACCCTAAAATAATACGTTTATATAACTAAACTACTTCCTTTCGAACCAAATTATGAAAATAATAAGCACGTTAATAACATGTGAGTAAATAATTAAAAATGTAAACATATTTATCTACCAAAACAATCTTTTTTTTAGAAAAACTCTTATACTAAACAGTACAACATATAAACCTATTTATTATTATCGGACACAAAAAATTATTAGTTGAAACGTATATTTTAACACAACATTTAAAACTAAGTGAATACATATAATATGTAGGGTGTAACTAATTACACATCCTTCAATTACTAATAACACACTATTTATATTATCTTACCAAAATATCCCAGATTTTATTAATTTTAATCTTTACTAATGATTATAACAATAAATGTATACAGATTTTAATGATTGTGTCATTAATATTGGAAAAATACCCTTGCTTTTGGTAGAGTAATAAATGGTATAAATATAAAATATTTTTAAAACAGGAATATGTTGACAATTCATCCTCTTTAATTTCCAAAATAGTAAAATTATTAAATTTTACATTTTTTACATATGAACATATTGACAATTTAATGATTGTAACACGTAAAAAAAATTAATTTAATTATATTATTATGTACATATCAATGTTAACATACAAGGTTAGATTCATATAAAATTATAAGGTTTGAAATGTAAATATAGGGCAATTTACTATAATAAATAATATAAAAATTAATTTTATCAGAATGTATAAAATGAAAAATGAATACTAAAACGTATTTTTTTATAGTTTATGTAAATTGTAACATGAGTCCTGTCGCGGTTTACGTGTAACGAGAAATGAGCATAAATCGCGATAAGGGTGTTGCGGTTTACATGTGGGCGTTAAATGTGTATAAACCGCAAGAGGGGTGTAGCAGTTTATGCGTTAGTATACAATTTATATAAACATAAAACAAAGTGTGTGGTTAACAAAAAACATACATTACATACACCTAATTTAACGGAAATAAACTAAGTACTAACACATATAATACAAAAATACATAGTAAATCCGGCATACATAGGTATCATCAATGAAAACATAAAATAGTAAGCTACGGCTCCTGCCTGTTCTCATCCTCGTTGTCAGAGTCATGTCCAAATGCGCCCAGGAAATGCGACCCTGTACCACATTGAGCGGCCCGTCTCACTCTGGCGGGCCTCTGGCGCTGCTGTGCTGGAGGATTGACCGGCATGCCCACGCCATATGCAGATGCAGGCGTCCCTCCCATGCCCAACCAACTGTCATACGGACTGCCAGTAGGCTCATTCAGATCTATATGTAGCTGGGGCTGAAATCCATGAGGGTCAGACATCTGCCGTTGGGTCTTAGGCACCTGATCCTATGGAGTCTGCTGCTGAAAATGCAGGGAGTCGTCATCCCGAATGAGATCTGCAAAGTTGGAATAGAACTGTGAACTCCCAACCTCGTGGTCTATATCCATCATGAAAGTCAGACCCGCCAAGTCATCATACACCCCTCTTGCGATTTATGCACATTTAACGCCCACACGTAAACCGCGACACCTCTGTCGCGGTTTATGCTCATTTCTCGTTGCACGTAAACTGCGACATCCCTATAGCGAATTACGTGTATTTATAAACCGTGAAACCTCTGTTGTGATTTACATAAATTGTGAAAAAAATGCATTTTAGTATCTATTTTTTATTTTGTGCATTCTAGTAAAATTGATTTTATATTATTTATTATAGTAAATTGTCCGTAAATATACTTGTGATGATCTCATTTTTAATAAGACAAACCAAATTAATTTTTTTTAAATGACATAATCACTAAAATCTGTATATATTTGTTGTTATAATCAATTAGTGATGAGGACTAGCGTTTTTCAAAAACGGACAAAATCAGGAATATTTTAATAGGATAATATAAATGGTGTATTATTAGTAATTGAAGGATATATAATTAGTTCCAGGTAATATGTATTCATTGTCTCTACGTATATTAGCAGGGTTCGATTCTTAACGACTTTTAAAATTTTTTTTTTTTAACATAAACCAAATGACAAAAGAAAAAATGATTATACAAAATTTATGTAAATTCAGAAAACAAAATTTTGCATAATATATATATATTCATGTATTTTTATTTATGATTTTAAATTTGTGTAATAAAATAATTTTATGACATATAGTATTCTGTTATCGTAGGCACAAAATTCCTTGGTAAAGCTTAAAGTAGTATTGTTTATATTTTTACAAAATTCAAATTGTCCAAATATGATTTTCCTTTTGGAAACAATGTCTTAAGGTAAAATTTTTTTGAATAGGGATAGCCGACGTAACACCATCATGAGATGAGGTTGTCCTTTTGTCACAGTGGGAGCAATAATTATATTATTAGCTTATGAGAAAGAGTAGGATTTTATAAATTAAAAAAAAAAAAGAAAGAAAAGAAAGTAGGGTTATTCAATGGTTATTGCCATTGTAAATTTTGTTAGACTTTGTTCATAAAAAAATTTAAATGTCTAATATTATTTATTAGATAATGTAAAATAAATTATTTACACCAATGTTTTGAAAACCGGTTCGAACCGGCCGGTCGAACCGGTCGAACCGGGAACCGTTAACAAATACGGTTCGGACAGAAGGCAAAATCGCTAAATTTAAGAACCGAAATTGAACCGCCGAACCGGCCGGGAACCGGTCGGTCGAACCGAACCGTGACCCGGCCGGTTTTTTAAATTTTGTCAAAAACGATGCGTTTTGATCCAGAAACCAACCCTAGCCTTCAGTCTTCGGTCTCCTCACTCTTCAGTTCACTCCCCTGCAGCCCTCCACTCTCGAGCCTCCACCCTGCAGCCCTCCACTCTCGCCTCTCGCACTCAGTGGCCACGTATGCAGTCTCTACCTCGAGCCACCGCCCCCGTCGCAACACCTCCATCGAAGTCACTCACCGTCGCAAGTTCGTGGAGCCAGCTTGGAGATTCGCGCAGCCCTTTCCGTCGAAGTCAGCCGTGGAAATCGCAGCCACCGCCACCACTCCTTGCCGTTGCGCAGTGTCGTCCTGAGTGACCTGAAGCCCTTGCCCCTGTCTCGAGCCCCATTCCTGATTCCTCAGTCTCATACATACTCTCATTATTTCTCCCCAAAACACAACCCTAGCCTCCATCGCGCCCCCGTTGGTCGCACTGTCGCCGCCTGGTTCGTCGTGATCGTTCTTCAATCCTCCTATTTCGTGGTGTTCGAAGGCCCTTCCATTCCCCCAACGCCAATCCTCCTACTGATTAATGATAAATTGATACTGGTTTGTACATGCTTTTATTTTTTTTCTGCTGTTAAATTTTGTTAAAGTTTCTTGATTGTACTCATTGCCTAAAGGAATACTTGTATCACATAGCTCACTACTAGTGCCTGCTGTTCATGTTTATTTTTTAGTTCATAAATTATCAAATTATATTGATTATTGAATGGCTTTTCTCACTACTGCTATGCTGTGTTGTACCCTGGTTTGTGTCTTCTTCGCTGCTGCTGTGCTATGCTTTTTTGGCTCTCTGTTGTTCATTGCTGACTGCTGAGCATTTTTGTGTTTAATTAAGTTAATTAAAACTATGCTTTGGGCTTTATTGTGCTTAGATTGTTAAGTTAGTTAATTCAGCATATGTTCTGCTCTGCTGATGTTGTGTTTTGTGATTTCTTTGCATAGTGATGTGCTGCTGGAAACTGAAGTTGCTGCTGTTTTGTGTGTGTTTGTGGTTGTTTTACTGTTTTGCGATTTAATTATGCTTAAATGGTGACTGCCTTCATGATTTTTTATTTTAGTTATGTAGGATTTTGTGATTTCTTTGCCTAGTGATGTGCTGCTGGAGATTGAATTACTGCTGTTAAATTTTTGAAACTTGACAAGTTTGAGGTCTTTGTGGATTCACTGGATTGTAATTTTCCTTTTGTGGATGATAAATTACAAAACTGGTGAACAGATATATATTATGGAATCAATAAGCAAACTGAAAGCCGGATGATATATATTATTCCATTCCTTAATTTATGACTCCATCCAGAATTAATGGCATGCAGCATTAGTATCAATAACATTGTGATTTATAGTGGATTTTCATGATTGATGATAAGTTTGGATGTTGGAATTTTATGTTTGGTTGTTTTATTTTGTTATTTGACTTTTGAGTTTGTACTTGAATAAGATCATAACATTCTCGTTTATGTAGTACTTTAATTTGGATAATATTTTAAGGTTTATATTAGACTATAATTATGTTTTAATGTGTTTATTTATATTTTATTTATTATTTTATTATAAAACGGTTTTTTCGGTTCAACCACGGTTGAATCGGTTGAACCTATAAACCAATGAACCAGTAACTAGAGCGATTCGATGACCGGTTCGGTTTTCAGAACCTTGATTTACACAAATATCAATCTATAAATATTAACTACAGGTTTAATAATTTTTGTTTATTTATATTTTCAGTTTATAATTTTTTATTATTTTAATAAAATATGAAAACAGTAAGAATCCTGATATTTATTTTTACATTTTTTCACGAAAAAAATTAAAATATATATATAAAATAAAAACAAAATATCAAAATAAAATTCAAATAATAAACTCTATATCCAATTACCAAACAACTTATGAAGTACGAACACTCTCTTAATTTACTGTGTCTACATGTCGGATACATTTTGAATATGACATTCATCAACACTCGTCCGACACGCGTGTCTTCTATGTTTAACTGTATCTTAATAAAAAATAAAAAATTTTTCTCTAGATACGTTTGGACACACCTAAATACCATCACATATCAGCGTGTCCAATTTTATTCTTAACATGTATTATTGAAAGAGGAGTGTTAGGGCCAGCAACTTTTGTGTTTTGTAATCATCAATAGTGTTTTTAATGGTGTAAAATTAAATTCAATGGTATGAGATCATTCAATTTTCTTTTGATGGTTAAATGTTGGCCAACTTTTTAAAAAATTGCTGGTCCGAGACTTTCCCTTATTAAAATTATGAGTTTAGAAATAATACATATTATTAATTATTAAAATAATACAAAAAATATTTTTAATATTTTATATAATTAAAAAAATATTAAAAATAATTAAAAAATTAATACCAAAATATTATTATAATTTATCTAAAAAATACTTTATAATATATATATATATATTTCCATGTCTTATAAAAATTTTAAATTTGTATATCAACATGTCTCGTATCTTATAGTATCTGTGTCCATGTATGTACATCATAGCAAACAACCCAACTCAACACAAGAAAAATGAAATTTGTGATTTTTTATATTGTTTTTCTTTTCTTTTCGTAGTTTTTTTTTTAGAGTAGATTAATATAAAATGTAAGGTGTCATCAATCTCAATAAGTTGGTGTACGTAATAATAATTCCTCTTAATTTTGAATGTTTACATTAAAAGACCCACGGCTAATGATTATGAAATGTCATTTTTCAAACCATAAGAGTTTGTTATTCAATCTCCCCACCCAAAACATAAGTTTTTATATTCAAACAAGTGGTCCATAAATAGACAAGAGCTCTAAAATTATTTATTTTGAGATGTGTATATGATGACGGTTTTGATTTCTTCCATGTCCATCAATAGCAATAGCATCTTTGTTTCTCTCTTCTTTATTTTCTTTCTTTCTCTATTTGAAGATCAGAAAGAAACCATGGCTAGTATGATAAATATGTATATTAAAGTATTGATTTCGCGACACCACCAATTTTTGTCGTCACCTAATAATGAAAATATCAAATAGACAAATACGATTGATTTGTTTGGCCTAATTTGCCAATCTCTCTATTTTGTTCTCATTCGATCAATTATTCTTTAGACTCCCCATCATCACTTTTTTGTGCTATTATTTTACGTGTCATGAAACCATAAATGATTATGCCCTATTCCCAATCACCATTCATGAATCACATCTTTTTCACATTTTCCTCCAAATTCATCTTTTCATATTTTTTGTTAAATATATAATTATTTATGTGTATTATTTATTTAACAGATTAAATTGTTAGATAATAATTTTATAATATAGTATTAAAATCTTTTATAAGTAAAATAAACATTTAAAATTTAATTCTTATTGTTTTTATTTCTTTTTAAATAAGAATACAATGAGTATAAAGTAAGGAACATTTATACATAATTCACCATTTTAAACATAAGATATTTTTACGCGAAGAAATATAATTTAAATTTTTTAAAAAGGATAATTTTATAATATAATATTAGAATTTTTTATTACTAAAATTCAGAATTTAATTTTTATTATTCCTATTTTTCTAATTAAAATTAAAATTTCAGCATAAATTAAAAATTACGTATAAATAATTAATATAAAAAACTCTTACGTGGAGAAATAAAGCTTAAACTTTTAGAAAAAAGAGAGAGATAATTTTAATTTTAGTGATAATTGATAATTAATTTAAAATGTCATATTTGTGCAAGCTCTACACTATTAATTTAAAATAATTTACTTTTATACTTTTAAATTAAATATTAATTTTTATCTTTTTTAAATAAATTAAACAATTATATATAGACACGATAGTATAAGGACCTTAATTTAAAACAGCATATTGGTGCAAGCTCTACACTATTGAGGGCACACCAAGGGAGAAAACAAATAACTTAAAATCTCCAACCAAAAATAACAGGCTAGGCTAAAACCTAGTTTTGGCTATTATATACCTAAGGTTCTTAACGTAATTAAGAAGACCAACACTTCAATCATGGAGAAGCTAGCATTTTGAAAAAGAACAAAGATTGGGAAACGCCAACAATGGGTGAACATGAAATCTAGATGTCTGGTTTCAATAAACTAGATATGTATTTTTTTTTGTTTCATTTTTGAATGCTCATAATCTTTTTTAATTGATTATTGGTTGATTTTAATTATTTTCCTAATAAGCCGTTTTAAAAATTAGAGGATCCAATACCATGGTTCTGAAAACCGAACCGGACCGGCCGGTTCAACCGGAAAAACCGGGAACCGGTCATCTAGTCGGTCCGGGTAACATTAAAAACCGTCTGGCAAAAAACCGGTAAAAGAACCGGTCAAACCGGCGGTTAACCGGTGAACCGGGAGAACCGTCCGGTTTTTTTACGGTTTTTTGGTTTGAAATCAGAAAGGCTAAACGACGTCGTTTTGGCCTATTTAAAAAAAAAAAAAAAAAAAAAAAGAGAAAACGGCAAAAGCAAAACGCGTAACCCTAAATCCCTAATAATCACAATCAGTTTCCAGTGATTTCCCCTTTCCAGTTTCCAGAAACCATTCTTCACCCACAGCAGTTCACCACCGAGCCACCACCCCGTCCTGCTTCTGGCCGAGCCCTAAATCCCCTAATCAGTTTCCAGAAATCACCACGCTCCAGAAATCACCGAAGCACAGTTCACCACCCAGTCACACACAGCCATCAGCCCTCTTCGCAGTCGCATACCCACCAGCCCACCACCACCAATCGAGCAGCCACAGCAGCGACCACCGCAACCACCACCGTCGTTGCCGAGCTCGCCAACTCCTTGGTCGTCGCCGAGCTCGCCTCCTCCTCGGTCGTCCGAGCTCGCCTCCTCGCCGTTACTCGCCTCCTCCTTGGTAATACTCTGTTCTTGATCTATTTGCTGCCTTCTGATTTTGACTTATGAGCTCGCCTCCTTCTGATTTTATGTGCTTGATTTTATGATTTATTTGTCTGCGATTTTGATTTAGTTGCTGCCTTCTGATTTTGATTTTCTGTGCTTCGATTTTGTTTTTTTATTTGCTGCCTTCTGATTTTCATGTTCTGTGCTTGATTTTGTTGCTGCCTTCTGATTTTCATGTTCTGTTCATGATTTTGTTTACTGGCTTCATTATTTGTTTGTTTGCTGGCTTCATGATTCTGAGGTTATTTGTTCATGAATTTGTTTGCTGCTTTATTTGTTCGATTTTGATTTTGATTTTTCATTTTTTGAGGTTATTTGTTTGTTTGGTGGCTTCATGAATTTATAGTGAAGTATGACAATATTTTGCTCTCTGCTGGTCCCTTTACTGTAATAAGATTGCAACATTTCCGTTTTGGATTGAAAAGGAATTTTATTAAAGAGAAGAGCAGATATCAATGAAATTAACAATTTGTTATAATGAACTTTTTCAAATCTTCCAATTTTTTGTTGTTTAATTCAGTGTAGTTTTGGCCATCTAAATTAATGTTGCACACAGTTCTTCTAATTCAATCCTGCTTCCTGCATTTAGTAAAGAATGGCCTTCATCTCTGGACTACCAATGAATTTGGTAGCTTCTTTTGTTTTTTTTTTTTTTTGGGAGTGTTTGTACATGTCAATGTAAGGTCTATTATAAGACTGAATATGATGGTATTTTAACACTTACTATTTTTTTTAAAAAAAAAATGCATGCAGGATAACGTCAGAGATATGGTTGATAATTTTCTTGAATTTGTTGTGAACAATCATCATGTCAACAGGGAGCGAGAACCAGTATCAATGTTACAGGCTTTTCAAATATCTTTGGTCAGAACAGCGATTTCAAATATCTTTGCCTAATGTAGCTGATTTTTCAAATACAACTTCTTTTGATGGTACTTCTAATGATGGTGGCTTTGGATTACCTGTTTATGATGGAGATATTGAAACACTTAATGATAATTATGATTTTTGATGAGTTGCACCTTTGATTAGTTGAAAACTTGCTAGTAATTGTTTCTTTTGAATGTAGAACATTATGGGTTTGTCATTATGTGCGTTTTTTTTTGTTTAGTTATAAACGTTGATGTTTGAAGTTGTTTGTGAACCTCTAATATTAAGTTATGGATAGTTTATTATGTGAAATTTTAAATTTTATTAAGTTAGAAATTATTGAATTTATATATTTAAAATTATTTTCAGGTTTTTTAATAATTTTATTTAATATTTTATTAAATCGGTTGAACCCCGGTTGAACCCCGGTCGAACCAATAAACCAGTGAACCAGTGACCTCACCGGTTTATTGACCGGTCCGGTTCTCGTAACCTTGTCCAATACAATGGGTCATCTGGATTGTAATATTAATTTTTTTCCCGATTTTCTCTGGCGGAATATTAATGAAACTTTTAAAAACCATAAAGAAATTGTTATATTGCTATGGCCCATTAGGCCCAACTAGAGAAAACACGCTTCGCCATTGTTGTCCGACAAAAACTAAAATAAAATCTCAACCGTTGATTAAAAGAAAAATCTCCATGAATGTTTCGTTGAAAAAGGAAAAACACATCATCAATATTAGCCGCACAAATGGAAAAGCAAAAGCGAATACATAAACAGTTAAACACTGAGAAGAGAAACAAGAAGTGGGAAGAGGGACAGAGATCATGGTATTGATATATTGGAATTTGGGAAATCTCTAACATCCTATAATCCATTTAGGATTTAATTTATTTCTACGTACTAGCTAATACTGTATAATGATTATATATATCTACAGTTTTTAATTTTTTTAAAATGTTGAATCATGATATTGCAAGTAACTATCTGTTATAATGGTAAAAAACTACTATTCGTTATGATTCTTCACATTTCTTAATGTCTGTTGGTTGAAAATTTATAAGAAAAAAGTATACGAACATTTATATTTCGTCCATATTAATTTTTAAAAAAATACTAATAAAATTTTCTATGAATAGTAGACATAAATAAGTTATATCCAAATTAAGAATTTTTACTCTAATCATAGAGGCTTATCTGAAGATAATGTGTTAATATTTATTATCGTAAAAAAAATTATGATTAATCACAAAAAATGTATCCAAATTATTTAAACATTGACAAAAATACACTCGAATTTTACTATCGACAAAAATGCCTTCAATTATTTTAAAAACACAATAAAAATACCCAATAGTAAATATATATTTTTAAAAAATACCTTAGAGATTGAATTTTGATGCAATTTTTTGCAAGCATAATCATAAAAATAAGATATTATTATACTTAAAATTTGGTAATTTTTTGTTAATTATATATTTTTTTATAATTTTTTGTTAACAACCAATAATACTTTTAAAAAGTCACAAAATAATATATACTTAACAAAAAATACCAAATTTTAAGAATAATAACATCTCATTTTTCTAATTATGTTTGCAAAAAAATTCATTAAAATTCAATCTCTAATGTATTTTTTGAGAAATACATATATTTAATGTTAGTTTTTTTTTGCAAGATTATCTAACATTAAATATGTATTTCTCAAAAAATACATTAGAGATCTCTAATTTTGATAAATTTTTTGCAAGCATGATTAAAAAATGAGATATTATTACCCTTAAAATTGGTGTTTTTCAGTTAAGTATATATATATATATATATATAGTTGTAATTTTTTTGTTAATAACTAATAATACTTTTAAAAAACCACAAAAAAATATATACTTAGAAAATAATCACCAAATTTTAAGAATAATAATATCTCATTTTTTTAATTATGCTTGTAAAAATCACATCAAAATTCAATCTCTAAAGTATTTTTTGAAAATATATATTTATTGTTGGACATTTTTGTCTCATTTTTAAATTATTTAAAGGCATTTTTATCGATAGTAAAATTCGGATGTATTTTTGTCAGCATTAGAATAATTCGGAGACATTTTTGACAGTTAACCTAAAAATTTATTAATATTATATTTTTTTTCAAAAACTAATATGTCTAAAGTATGAATTTTCAGTAATTTATTTGTTATTTTACTTTAATTCAAATTAAATATAAATGTGTATTAATATATGATTTTTTAACTAAGATGACTAATATGTTTTTTAATAAAATAAGACTGTTTTAAAAATAATATAAACCTTCAATATCTCTTTCATTTAATTTGTACAATCTTTATAAAAAAATGTAATAAGATAAATTGAACCATTTTAGCAGCTGTTAGTTATTTATTTATTTTTTAAAATGTATAGCAATAAGAAAATATAAATAGGGAAGATGGGACCATGCATGGTGTGTATTAGACTATTGGTAGTGGTGGTAACAGCTTCTTAGAAACAGTTACCATATATTGAAGGTTGACACTTGCATAGCAGATACTTGACTACGTTCTCATACCATTGAGACGTACGTATGCTTACTATTTTTCATTTTATGTTTACAACTTTTTAATATTAACTAAAGTTTGATGATTTACACTAGTATTGTCATCATGTAATTAACTATTATAATATTAATTAACAAAAGTAAAAATAAGATAGGACAGTACCGACTAAAAAGGTAATTTAATTTGATCCCATAATAATCAAATATTTATATATATTTGAAATTTGAACTTTAATTTGAAAGAAAAATAAAGGTGCATGCATGGGAAGATGAGGAGATGCTAGGGGAGCATGCACGTGGAGTGAGGGAAGTAGTGGCGACAATGTAAGGTGGTGTGGTGTGGTGTCAGTGTCACCACTCACCACTCACCACCGCCGCCATAGAAAGCCATAACCTCAGCTTCTCAACTCTCAACCATTCTTTCCCTTTTGGCCATCTTTTAAGTATATATATATATATATATATATATATGAGTTAATAGTCAAATTAATCTCTAAAAAAATGAGTTATTTTCTAAATTTATCTCTGAAAAATTTTATTAGTTTTTCAAAAATTATAAAGTAATTACATTTGTCTTTCTATTACTTCATTAACCATTTTCATTAACGATTAATGACGTAGAATATTAATTGACAATTTATATGATATTTAATATGTTCAATTTGACATTCTCCAAATATGTTTTGTGAAAATCTATCAATTTATTAATCTCTTTTTTCAATTATATAAACTCTAATTCTAATATAACTTAGAGACTAAATTGATAAATTTTTATAAACGTATTTAATTAGTATCTAATTGATATGCTAATAGATATATTACATATTAGTTAATACTGCATGCCATCTATTATTAACGAAAATTATTAATAAAGTATATAAAATTTTTTAGATAATTTTAAAAAATAACTCATCTTTTTTTATTAATTTGACCTTTTAAATATATATAAATTTATTTAATTTAAAGCGTGAATCTCGTATAAAAATTCTTTTATGTTTAAATTCTAACAAGGAAATCAACTTTAAATTTTTTTAATTATAAAAATTTTAATACCATATATTATAGAGCTACTTATCTCAATAGAAATACATACTTATATATTTAATAATGTTTCTAACTTCCTACCATCTTATATTAGACTAGTGTTTTAATTTGTTTCTCTCTTGTTTATCTTCTAAAAAATTTAATCCAATGCACATGGTTTTCATAATTTTTTTTATAAATAATAAAACAATTTTAATAAAAGTATAATACAGTACATTTCAACGTATTATATTTCCAAAAAAAAAATTTCTGCTAGGAAGATAATGAGAAATCTTGACAGCAACAGGGACCTCTGATGTTCTTCACTAACCATCCTACCTCAGTGGTGTCAGAGACACCATCACCGTCCATCAGCTTCGACCCCAGTCCACCCCTCTCTCGCACATGTCTACCTCCGTTGCCGGCAACCAATAGCTCAGACGGACACCACCTTCCTGTCGCAAGTTTCTGTGTCATCCGTCCGCAGGCAGCCCCCGTCGTGGAAAGCCTTAGTCGTTCCTGTCACGAGTCCCTAGTGTCTGGTTGGCTTGCCGTTGTCTCCCGCGCCGGTACCCAGCCTGGAGGTCGTGTCCTGTCACCGCCGCCCTAGCGTCCCAGACCATCGAAACTCGTGATACCGCTGAACAGGTTGCCCCAGTTCCTGCTACGACACCCACCCCCAGCTGTCGTCGACCTGCTACCGGTCAGACATTTGCGGACAGCTGGGCAGCGTCGACTGGTGTTCTGGGCAGTGGCGGGTGGTGTTCTATCCGGCGTTCGGAGTGGGGAGAGTGGAAGAGAATGCGCGAGAGAAAGGCACTGTAAGACCGAAATTACACGCGGAGAAAGGAGGTTACTGTATACGTAACTGCACAATTTGCCAAGGTTCTGAAAACCGGATCGGTCATCGAACCGTTTTAGTTACTGATTCACTGGTTTACTGGTCCAACCAGTTCAACCGGAATAACCGTTTTATAATAAAAAATAAATAAAATATAAATAAACATACTAAAATAAATTAAAGTCTAACATAAACTCTAAATTATCATCCCAATTTAAAGTACTACATCAACCAAAATCTTAAATCTTGTCAAAGTACAAATTCAAAAGTTAAATAACCTTTGATCTCATCAATTAATAATAATATAATACTCATTATATTATTAAGACGATCACAATTTACACACAATTTTAACAAAATTGTTAGCACAAAAATTAATAAAGATTAATAAAGATAAACATAAGACTGATTATAATGAACAAGTAATAGTTTCACAATTTTAACATGGCCTGAAGTGATCTTAGTGGATGATCATGAACAAACTCTACTAAAAAATAGGATGAAAAACCAAAAAGAAAGGAAAACTTGGAATGCTAGAACACTGTAATTGCTATTTAGAAAATCAATATAGTAACAATGTTATTGAGTTTGCACATATATGTTCAAGACTCATCCCAAGACTCCTTTTTAACAAAACTAATCTCAATTGATATACCAGATATATATTTCCTATAACTAATAGAACTTAATTTTACTAAGTGATTTCACAATCTTTTGTACCCTTTATCAAGTATAAATTAACTAATTTAGTTAATACACAGCTCCAAACACAGCAAGTAATCTGCTTCATACACTCCTCAATAACAGTGAACTATGCTTCATAAACAACTCAAATTGTCAAAATCAGATTTCAAAAACTGCATAATTTATCAAGCATGGCAAAGCTAAGTTCTCAAACAAAATTTTAATTGAACACAGAATCACAACATAACAAAGCACAAAATACAGCACAGTATATCACAACAGCATTGAGCAAAGCTAATCAATAATCAATTAAACATTCAATAATCAATCAATCATTCAATAATCAATATAATATCTGAACGAAAAATAAAAACAAAAAGAAAAACAAGCATTAGCAGTGAGCAGAGAAGCCATTGCCATCTTCGATCTGAGCCGTGAGCAGTCTGGGCAGAGTATGAGGAAAAGTGGTTGAGCGTGACGGACGACGGTGACCAGGCGACAAGCACAATGACGGACGGCGGCAGAAGCGTGGCTGAGCAGAGGTAGACCAGATGACAATGACCAAAAGTATGGGGTTGGATTTTCGCACTAAAAATAGGATTGACGTTGCAAGTATAGCCCAAACCCAATCATTGATCATCAATCAAATTATAATCCTAAAGATGTCACAATCAACACAAAATAACCGGGAGTTTTAAATCCCGGGTCGTCTTTCCTAGGAACTAATACCAATGAGTGCATAAAATTGGTTGTGAAGATCAAAAGAGTGTTTTCAATGATAAGGAAGCAAACAAATGAAGAGATAAAATAACTAGACAAAATTGCAATTAACAAACTAATAAAGGAATAAAAGAACTATGTATGCAATATAAACAAGACTCAAAATTGATGAAAAAGTGGTTTAAAACATAAATGAAACCTTGACTCGGGATGAGCTATGGAATCCCTTCCTTGCCACAACCACAACTATGATAATTATGATGGATTAATCTCACTAAGTCAACCCTCACATCGGAGAGTAAGTTAAATGAGTATAAGTGTTCTTAACCCACAAATCCTAGCTTGCTTGCTAATTACCTTAGCAACAAATTAGCGTTAGTGGGAACAACAACAATTAACAACCCAAGAATTATCACTAAATGTTGGACATTATGGCTCTAGTAATCCATACACTCATTTTCCCCAAGCCAAGGGGTGGAAATTACCCCATAATCAAAATTGGCATTTTATCAAACACATAGAGGGCATAAACATAAAACATGGCAAAATTGAGAAATTGATGAAAGCTATGAATCATAAATGATCAAAATCAATAAAGGCAACTCAAACAAACATAAAATAAGCATCAAACATCAAATTAACAACTAGAAATCAAGATTGCAAACCTATGCATATATTGACAAGAGAAATGAAAATAGATGAAAGTGTAGAACAAGCAATGTAATTAAAAGAGAAATTAAAGAAATACTTACAATACAATTGTTATAATCCAAAATTAAACTTGAAGTATAAAATTCTACAAACCCTAATTAAAACCCTAAGAGAGAATTACCTAATCTACACTACTCCTACTCCTACTATGTAAAACTATGGAAAATAAAGTCTAAGTCCTAATGCCTTCATATGAGATGTTGCCCCCTTGATATATAGCCTTTGATTTCAGCCTCAAGCCTTTAGAAATGGGACAAAAAGGGCCCCAAAACGCAAGTACACGTGCATTTTTAATGAAGGCACGCACTGGGACCTGTGCGGACGCACAGACGTGTGCGTCCGCACACTTCGCCGAATTTTTACTTGTGCGTATGCACAGAGGGTTGTGCGCACACACACTTTGCGATGCTCTGGACTCGCTCTGCTTGGGTTCTTGTGGGTACGCACAGGTGGTTGTGCGCACACACGCATGCTGATTTCCTTCTTGTGCGTACGCACGCATCCTTGTGTGCACGCACGCATGGCTGAGCTCTCCTCCTTTATTTTTCTTCATGCTTCCTCCCAACTGCATGCTCCTCTTCCATTCCCACCAAGCCATTCCTACCTTATTCATCTGAAATCACTCACAAATAACATCAAGGTATCGAATGGAAGGTAAATGGAATAAAAGTAGTCAAAAATAAGTACAAAAGAGCATGTTTTCATAATCAAGCACAATTTAGGGAGAAAATACAAAAGCATGCTATTTTAGTGAATAAGTGTGAGTTTATGTGATGAAATCCATTCGAATCAAACCAAAATACATCGTCAAATATGGATTCATCAACAGACGATGGACGCGGAGAACGAGAAAGAAGCTGTGATTGGTGAATGAGGAGAGGAGTTGGAGACTTGGATCACGACGACGACGACCAGACAAGGACAGAAGCTCCTGAGCGTGACGGACGGTGGCAGAAGCTATTGTAAGCTAGGGTTTCGTTTTGGAGGAAGATAGCTTCGTTTGAGAGAGTGAGAGTTGAGAGGAGTTTGAGTGAACAGAGGTTGGAGAGCTTAAGAATGACGATGGCGCGACGGACGGCGGCAGTGTCTCCTTCCTTGCAGCGGCGGTGGAGGCTACTGCTAGGGTTTTATTTTTTGTTTGAGAGTGAGTTTGAGAAGAGGAGGAGACTGAACGCCGAACGCTTTCCTTTTTTGTTTTTATCCAAAACCCAAAACAGCACCGTTTCAGCAAAACCAGCCGGGTCTCGGTTCGGTCTGACCGACCGATTCTCAGTCGGTTCAATAGTTTTTAGGCAGTTTTTAAATTAGCAGTTTTATAAGTTAAACCATACCGTAATGAGTCTCGGTTTACGATTTAACCCGTCAGACCGACCGGTCTAATCCAATTTTCAAAATCATACAATTTACAAATCATTATTTTTTTTAAATTCGAAATTATTAAAATTTATTTAAATTAATTATCATCTTATTTTAATTTTTTTTTAACTTTATTGTTCATATTATTTACTAAATCCATTGTCTCCCGTACTTTCTTTAAAAAAAAAAAGTTATACATATATGTACTTTGTTATTTTGTTTTAGTACTGTCTCCTTCCTATAAAGGTAGAGCACGTTTAAATTAGTGTTCCACTTGAAAGCAAGCCTAATCGTACAAATTAAAGTAATAATGTTATATTATCATGTGCAAGGTGTGCGATTTTAATTTTATTATTTTAATTTGGTCAAAGAAAATAATAGACATTGGTCATTATTGGTCAAAGGGAAAAAAGTGGTATACAGAGCAAACAACAGTGGCGGTGGTTGCATGTTAGTACTTAGTACTGATCTCTCTGTCTTCTCAAATTACATATGTGCATGCATTAAGACTTTATAGCAATTTGTTATATAAATTTTTAGCTTTCAAGCCTTGATCAGTTAATTTTATAAAAAAATAATGTTATTTTAGATAACTAATGCTTAAAATAAAATCTTGTTAATATTATTCGATACAAATTAATTTTAATATGCTGTTAAAATTTTATAGTATAAGTAATCAAATTAATTTCATTATTATTATTATTATTATTATTATTATTATTATTATTATGTCAACGTATTTTACCAATGAATCTCAATTATTAAATACAATAACATAAACAAACTAATAAATCGATAGCCAGAAAGCTTAGGAATTACTGAATTAGCTTTTGGTCTTTGCCGGTTGTGGAGATTTCGTGTATAGAAGAATGGAACATTTTTAAATAAATTCTAAAAATTAATATTTTAACAATAAATTAAAATAATATTAAATGCCAAAATAATATTTTTTTAGGTGAAAAATTAGGGTGGATCTTTTTCGATTTTGGCCAGTGGCGGAGCCACATACAAGCCAAGGAGGGCAATGGCCTCCCCCAACTATTAAGTTTTCTTTACAAATTATGCATAAATTTTAATTTAGCCCCCTTAAAATTTTTATTTTATTTTTTGTTAATTATAAAGTTTTTTTTAGCCCCTCCCTAAAAGTTAATCTAGCCCCGCCCCTGATTTTGGCCAAAATCAAGTGGATCCCATTCAATTATTTTTTACATTTATGGTATTAGTTTTTAGTGGTAAAATTTTGTATAATTAGCAAATTACATTTAAAAAATTAGTTTAATCAAATTTAATTAATTTTAAAGTTTATAAATTGTATTGATAATTGGTTATTTAATATTATTTAAAATTTTTAAATTATAATCTAGAATCAAAGACTATTTAATTTAAACTCAATATAAATAATTAAACCAAATATGAGATCAAAATATCAACTAAAATTTAAAATATTATTAATTGAATTCGTCAACTTATTTGGTTTTTTAAAAAAAATAAAAATAATTAAACATGAAGAAATGGATAACTAAACAAAATCTTCTTTTAAGGAAATGAAAGTTTGTTTTTACAATTGATAAGCTATGTTAAATTAAATTTAGTTTTAAAATGTAAGAAATTATATTATTATATGATGTCTCATGTGTGTGATGTGTCTTATCTTATTGGTTTAATAAATATTTAATTAAAATAATAAAATAAAAGAAGATATATAATTATTTTAAAATGTAACCAACTTGATGGAAGTTGGTTTTTATGAAAACAAATAAGAATTTAGTCTGCTCTTTTTACCTATAAAGTCTTTCTTTTTAACTCACCATCAATAACCAAATTAAAAAAAGAATTAAGAAGACAAAAGAATAAATAAAATGAATTTTTCATAATACCATCATCATTATAGATCAAAATTAGTAACTTTTTTTTATTTTATTTGTGACCATCGTAAATTTCAAGATCATCACATTCTAAGATAGATTGCTAATAGACTGTCTTGATTTGAGGAGAAATAATACTTTATTTGAGACATATATTTACATAAATATTAAATCCTACGAATAAAATGTGCCTCCAATATAATAGGCTTACTTATTAAGTAAAAGAAAATCACCCACAAGAGTAGGAGTGGCAATATGTACCTTATCTGTGGGTATCTAATCCGACCCCATCCGATTAGATAGGGTTGCCAACCTGATTCGCAACGGATAGGGTAGGATGTGAGTAGGATTTTTGTGCGGGTCGGGTAGGGTGCAGGTTGAGTCTCAACCCTACCCGACCAACCCGCATTATATATATGTTTATATTATATACTTATATAAAAATATGTTTTAAGTGGATGTTGAATCAAAGACTTTTCACTAAATATAAAAGATCCTTAACCACTAAAAAATAAATCATTAATTGATAATTATATTTTTTTTTTTACATAAAAATCAGTTCTATTTTAAATTATCATCAAGTTATATAATAATGTTGTATATTTTTTGTAACCTACAGATAGGGTTGGGTACCCACAAGTTAAGAGCGGGTAGGGTTAGGATTGAGATATTCTCAATCCGCGAATAGAGTAGAATTGAGTTTATATAAAAATCTCAACTCACGGATAGAGTTAGGGTTAGATCCAAACCCTACCCTACCCTATCCATTGCCACCCTTACACAAGAGACATGAAACACAAGTCCGTACTTATTATTATTTGATTGCCTTGATCAAACTAATTATATAGCCTCGTAACCTCGTTAGCCTCTGAACTGAAACCTGCTAGTCTCCGCGTGCCATGCATCCCCAGCTTTATAAGTTGTTTATGAAATATTTAGGGCGAGCAATATTAATCTTATCTATATATATTCAATCTGATCTAATTTGTTTTAGTAAAGTTGATGACTCAATCTGTAGCAGATCAAATTAAGAAGGAGTGTGTTAAATTGCAGATAGAGTTAAGTTTGAGTTTAAGTTTAACCTAATCTGACCAATCTAAATCTGTGATATATTATAATATGTAATTGAAAATTATTATACATATATAATAAAATCGATGAAAATTAAATTTATATCCTCTTTTCCTGTCATTTAAAAAAAGAGTTTATTATAATTTTATTGCTTTTAATTTTAATATGGATTTAATTTTATATTTTCTATTTTATTAGTATCTTTATGAACTATGAAATGATTAAATATTATATTTGATTGAAAAATTTGATTTGTTGTAGATCGGATCAAGTAAGATCGAGCGTAGAACTTTAGAGTGCGAATAGAAATATGGGTGAGAGATTTTCAATTCGCGAGTAAGATATGCTTGAATTTTAAAAGAATTTAAACCCACGAATAAAATTAACTTGAAGATTAAATTCTACCCTACTCATAGCCACCTCTAAAAATATCTAATCATTTTCAAGGCAATTCACTTGTCAGTACATCTAATTTAATTTTAATTGCTTAGTATGCCCTAAAGACTCGTTATTTTCGTTATGATTTTGCACAATTATGACTATACATGTAATTTGCTACATATATTTTAAAATGCCATGTTGGTATTTTTGTCAAATTTTTTATTTTTTGAAAAGTAAATATTTGGTATTGTAGTATTTGTATATATAAAATTAGTATTTATATTGAAAATAATTTATATAATAAATAAAAATCTAATGCCAATTAAATGCAGTGATTAATAACTGTCATAAAAAACATGTTAATGATAGCTTAAGTTTATTTTGATGGCGATTTAAAACTGCAAAAATCAATCAAAATCGTTTTTCATTTTCATTTTTGCAAAACTCTAAAGCAACTCATCATTTGGTTGTCAATAGTGATGGTTTAAACGTTTATAAATTGTTCTAGAAAAATATTGTCATAATTTAGTTGCTGACAGCATGATTATAAATGACTTTTAAAAAGCATGAGCTCTTACCAAAGTTATTTTAGTGATTACTGATTAGCCAAAATAATTATTGTTTCTTTGTTGACGCTTTATTCAGCCACGCTTGAAGAACGGCTACCACTGACAACTAGCGGCGGTTCATAAAAGGTATCATGAACTTAGGGGGGAGAGAGAGAGAGGGAGGGAGGGAGGGAGAGAGAGAAGAACTGAATCTAGAATAAGTAGCGGCGGTTCATAAAAGGTATCATGAATTTAGGTGGTTATGAGAGAGAGAGAGAGAGAGAGAGGAACTGAATCTAGAATGAGTAATTCAGTGTTGTGATTGAAAAATTGAATGTAGCAGTGAGTGAGTGTGCCTTTTATAGTTGTAGCTTAGTTCTAGAGTCTCTTAGAAGATTCTAGGATCTAACTAACTCTTAATAAGTGACGGAAGATTTATGTCGGTAAAGAATTTCTCAAAAGAATTGTATTGCAAGTATTGTTCTAAACTGACATGCAATCCTCGATCAACGTTTAATTTGTTTGTCACAATGCAAACCAATAAAAATAACTAAAATATATAAACCTTGGGTCATCTCTCAAAGGAATTGCAGGAAAGTGTACTTATTATTGGTTGTGGAAAAGTATTTTGGGATTTTTTTAATGATGAACAAGGAATGTAAATAACAAGAAAATAAACTAACAACTAAGAAAAGTCCTAGCAAGGGTTGAGAATTGGAATTCCTATCATGGTAATTGCCTTTTTCTCTCATTTAGTTAACCTCTAACAATTGAAAGAAAGTCAAGTGAGCAAAATCAACTTAAGTTCACAAGTCCTAATCAAAGACTAGATTTAGTGAAGTTCAAGCCAACTAGCAACTTTCAATCACCAATCAACAAGAGACTTTGACAATTCAAGAGTCTCCAAATTATTCAATCCAAGCCAAGAACACAAAAATCTATTTTAAAATCCAACCAAGTATTTTATCAAATACTTGGAAGGCACAAAATAAAAAAACATAGAAAATTAATAGGAAATAGTAAAATCTAAGACTAACAATTGCAAGAAAACAATAACACAAATTAAAGAAAGCGACAATAAACATAAAATACCTCAAGTGCATTAAAAGAAAATCGGAATCAACAAGAAGTCATGAACAATAAAGCAACAAGGTAAAGGAAACAACATATAAAACTAAGAAAGTAAAGAGGTAATAACAAGAAATTAAAAGAGGAACTTGAATCAAGATAAGAAGTAGAATCTAAACCTAGATGAAACTGAAAATAAAAGAAGAAACCCTAAAACCTAGAGAGAAGAGAGAACCTCTCTCTCTAGAATTCTACATCTATCTAAAACTAAAACTTGTGAATGGATGGAATGATGCCCTCCTCCTTCACTCCCAGCCTCTAATCTGCATACTGGGCTTGAAACTGGGCCAGAAATGAGCTCTGAAATCGCCCCCAACGTTTTCATTCTATTGCAGCATGTGACGCTCGTCACGCGTACGCGTCACCCACGCATACGTGTCATTTGAACTCTGCACTGGCCACGCGTACGCGTCAGGTGGACGCTGCTCCTGGTCATGTGCACGCCTCAGCCATGCGTACACGTCGACACCAGCTTCTCAAATCTTTAAATATTTGTGTTCCTTCCACTTTTGCATGCTTCCTTTCCATCTTCTAAGTCATTCCTGCCCTATAAACTCTAAAATCACTTAACAAACACATCACGGCATCGAATGGTGATAAGAGAGGATTAAAAATTAGTAATTTAAAGGCCTAGGAAGCATATTTTCAATCATAGCACAAAATTTGAAAGGAATCTCAAAAACATGCAATTTATATGGATAAGTGTGAGAATAGTTGACAAAATCCACTCAATTCAATCCAAAATATACCATAAAATCGTGATTTATCAATCTCCCCACACTTAAACATTAGCATGTCCTCATGCTAAGTCAAGGGAAGCTATAAAGGGGTGAAGAGGAATGGTAGGATTTATTAAATGCAACCTATCTATATGAATGCAACTACATGCTAAATGCCTCTACCTACTTGGTTAAAAGTAAATCAATCTTCAAGAATATACGAACAAGTAGGGCTAAGATAGTCATGTATTCATGAATTTCACTAATTCAAATTTAAAAATGAAGTACAAACAAACTTACAAGAAGAAAGCTCATGAAAGCTGGGAACAAAGAATTGAGCATTGAACCCTCATCGGAAGTGTATGCACTCTAATCACTATAGTATTTGAGGGTCAATTCTCTCGGTTCTCTACTAATCCTGCTTTTTAAGACTTGCTCTTCTTCTACCATTCAACAAAAATTTAATGCATGAATACACATATCAAGAGGTCTTTTCAAGGGTTGTAATGGGGTTAGGGTCAAGGTAGGAATGTATTTGGTTAAGTGGACTAAAATCTGAATCATTGATTAACCTAAATTTCTCACCTAACCTAGAACAATCCATGTAATCAAAATGCAGACCTAACTACCCATTGACTATCTTTTGCCGCATATTTATGCATCCCCATTTTGAGTACAATACATACGCATTGCTATCACCACTTACTTTGGAGCATTTTGTCCCCTTTTATTGCTTTTTTTTCTTTTTTTATTTTTTTTTTATTTTTGTTTTTTAAATGGTGGATGATGATTAATGCACACAATTAAAGTAGTGAATGCATGAACATGCCCTCAACATTCTTTTCACATTTTCATAAAAATATACAATACCCAATTCCCAAACCAAATGTTTCCAAACCCAATTTTCCCACACTTAATTCATGTGTACTCTCGCTAATCTAAGCTAACCAAGGATTCAAATTAAGGACATTCATTGTTTTCTACTTAGAGTTAATGATGTGCTAAAATAGAGAACAAATGAGGGAGCCACTTTGAGCCTTTTTATCCCATTTGTTCTATATTTTACCACATTACTAGCCTTAAGCGGAAAAACAATTAAATATCCCAATTGAATCTTTGGTTAGCTTAAGATAGGAATTGTGTGTTAATTGATTATGGGAAGATTGTGGGAACAAGGGTTAATAAGGGGATGTTTCATGATAAAATAATGAAAATTTTGGTACCTACTGATGTGAAACTATGAAAATTTAAAATCCATGTGCATTGATAAGCTATTTTTATTTTAATTAAAAAAATATTTCAATAAATATAAGGGGACAAAATTACCCCGATTCTAAGTTAAGTTCAAAGATCTATGCATGTGTAACAAAAATTAAAAGAAAGCTGATGCATGAGTATGTAATGCAAAAGTGAAGACTATGGGTAGCTAGGCATGATTCTAAAGTTATATAGAGTATATGTATGTTAGGTGAAAGCTTAGGTTAATTAAAGATTCAATTTATAAAGCTCACTTAGCCATATACATATATCCTCACCCTTACCTTAGCCCCATTACAACCTTGAAAAGACCTCATGATGTTTGCATTGGTATGTTAAATATTGTTGATTGGTTAGGCGAAGAACAAAAATTTAGAAAGCATGACTAGAGAAGAGTAGAGTGATTACCCTATACACTTGAGAGACTAGAGTGCACATACACTACCAGTAAGGGTTCAGTACTTAATTCTATGTTTCCTGCTTTCATGAGCTGTCTTCTTACAATGTTACCTGTATTTACTATATGAATTGAGTTAGTGAAATCTAATTTATAATTGTCTTGAAGAGCTTATTTACTTTTAACCAAGTAGACAAGAAGCATATAGTTGCATTTACATATATATATATATATATATATATATATATATATATATATATATAGGTTGCATTGCATTTCATGAGTTTTACATGTCCCTACTCATTTACTTTATCTCCTTCAACTAAGCATGAGGACATGCTAATGTTTAAGTGTGGGGAGGTTGATAAACCATTATTTTATGATTTATATTGTGTTTAATTGTGTGGTTTTATCAAATCTTTACCCACTTATTCATATGATTAGCATGTATTTATAATTACTTCCTAAAATCACTCCATAGTTGAAAACTTGCTTCCTAAAGACCTTTAATTATGTATTTTAATTCTCCCTTATCCCATTCGATGCCGTGATCCGTGTGTTAAGTGTTTCAGGCTTCATAGGGCATGAATGACTTGGAAATTGGAGAGGAGGCTTGCAAAAATGGAAGGAACACAAAAAACTAAGGAGATGATCAGCGAGCAATGACGCGAGCGTATGGCCCACGCGAACGCGCGAAATGGAGAATTTGCAACGACGCGGACGCATGCCTGACGCAAACGCGTGGATTGGAGTCTGCACGAGTGACGCGAATGCGTGACAAGGAAAATCGCTGACCGACGCGAACGCGTGGACGACGCGTACGCGTGACCTGCGCGATCTGCAAAAATAACAGAATATGCTGGGGGCGATTTTGGGCCCTTTTTGACCCAGTTTTTGGCCCAGAAACACAGACTAAACCTAGGGAATATGCAGAAACTCAACAGGCATCCACTGACATTCAGATTCATCACATTAGGATTGCTCTTAGTTTTAGATATGAGTTTTTAGAGTTGCATTACATTGATAGCTTAAGCTTTTGCTTGGATTTTTGGATGCCGAGAGTCATTACCTCCGTTGAAGACATTACTTTAGTTTGTTTCCTTATTCCCTTATTTTTAATTAGTTACTCATTGACTCTGTTCAGATAATTATGTTGTGTTTTGAATTTATTAATATATAGAGTTATCTTTATTTTAATTAATTTTAATTCTCTATTTTATTTTATTTAATTATGTCTTCTCATATTTTTATGATTATTAATTTCATGTCAATGGAGTAAAATTTCTGCTTGACATGGGGGTTGATTAAGAGGCGATACTTGAGTTGGAACGCTCAAGTGCTTGGTTAAACTGGATGTTATTAGCTAATTCCATACCTACTAACACTAGACCTCCCCAAGGGAGAGGGCTAGGATCTGAGGGTAAGAGTTAGTTCAATCACCATACTTTCCCTTATTTAGTAAGGGGTAATCGAGTGAGAACAACAACCTTTTTACACCACACTTGAGAAGATCCCAACAAGGATAGAAGTTTCACTCAATTATTCCCCCAATCAAGGCCTTTTATTTAGAGTAATAATAATCATTCTCAAGTTTATTTTTATTATTTTAATTTTTAAGCATTTTAATTACTCATTATCAAAACTCAATTTTTCTGAAAATCCCTAGTTAATAAAATAGCACTCTTTCCTGCAACTCGTTGGGAGACGACCTGGGACTCATACCCTCAGTATTTTATTTCTAAAAATTTGTGACAATCCTTTTTAAATTGGTGAGACAGATCTTAGCCGGTTAAGAGCTATACGTGCAACGTTGTTCTCTTAAATAAAAATCTCTTAATTGGTTAACTTCTGCCACGCACCAAGCTTGCACAAATTGTGACATTTTGTGTACCCTATATGAAAATCTTAAGCCTGGTCACAGTTAGATATTGTAGCCGCAGGCTGCCAATTATTGACCTATAGAGTTAAGGATCATTGAAGTTAAAACCACCAAAGGCTGATAACTTTACTATTGAAGGTAGAGGAGTGTGATAACTTGAGAAACCTTTCATATTTGCTTTCTTTAGTACCTCATTGATGTACTTCTGCTAGGATAAAAGCACCATTCATCACTTGTCTTAGCTACCTGAATCCTAAGAAAGTAGTGAATATCACCCATATCTTTGAGAACAAACTTTGCATTCAGTTTCTCAATCACTAACACAAAGGTCTTCATCCTATTTCATTCCATTCACCATTCTTAAGAATACCGATACATTTGATTTTGTTGCTTTGAACCCAATTTCTGCTAAACTATAGGCCAGTTTGTAATACCACTCTCTAGGAGCTTGCTTTAGTCCATAGAATGCCTTGGTTAGTTTGCAAACTAGTGAGAAATCACCTTTCTCATACCCCTTTGGCTGCTTCATATACACTTCTTCCACCAAATCTCCATATAAAAAGGCATTGTTTACATCTAATTCCCTACTTGCCCATGACTTAGCTAGAGCAATTGATAAAAGTAATCTGATTGAGATGGTTTTAACCAGTGGACTATATGTCTCAGTGAAGTCAAAGCCTGGCCTCTGTGAATACCCTTGTGCCACCAACCTTGCCTTGTAATTTTGCAATGAGCCATCAGAATTGTATTTAATTCTGAACACCCATCTGCTTCATATTGCTTCTCTATTTGGAGGGAGAGTGACTAGTTCTCAAGTTTTGTTCTTCATTAGGGCTTCATACTCCAAGTCCATAGCTTCTTTCTATTTTGGGGATTGTAGTTCTTGCTATACATTCCTTGGCTCCACACTGGCTAAAAATATTCTTGGTTTGAAGGCACTAGCCTTGCATCTGGTGACCATAAAATGTGTATTCATTGTTGCTGCTACTAAATATGCTTCTTCATCAAGTGGTAAGATAATTTCAATGTCATTTATAGGTATTGGAATAGATGTTGCTGATGCTGTTGTTGGTCTTTGTTGAAGTGCTGCAATTTCGATTGGTTCTTCAGCTCTGAATCTGTTGTTTTGAGTATTGCCTGATAAATGTTGCATGGTCTGATTGTTGTTTATATTACTTGTCATTAATTGTTGTTGCTGCTGCTGTCTATTGATATCTAGTCTTACTTGTGCTGGTTGTTTGTGCTCATTGGTGACCAAGGAATTTCTTGAATTGTTGAATTGTTGTTGCATGTGCTGCTATAAATTATGTTTTAAATTATTGAATTATTGTTGATGTTACTGTGAATTGTGTTTGAAATTGATGAACTATTATTGCTGTTGCTGTGGATTATGTTCTGAATTGTTGAATTGTTGTTGTTGCTGCTACTATGAATTGTGTTTAAAATTGCTGAATTATTGTTGTTGCTGTTGTGAATTGTGTTCTGAATTGTTGAATTGTTGCTGCTGCTGTGAATTGTGTTTGGAATTGATGAACTATTGTTGTTGCTGCTGTTGTGAATTGTGTTCTAAATTGTTCAATTGTTGCTGTTACTGCTGCTGTGAATTGTGTTTGGAATTGCTAAGCTGTTGTTGCTACTCCTGCTGTGAATTGTCTTATGAATTGTTGAGTTGTTATTGTTGCTGCTACTGTCCATTGTGGTCTGAATTGTTGTTGCTGCTGTTGCTGTCTATTGTGATCTAAATTGTTGAATTGTTGTTGCTACTGCTGCTGTCAATTGTGTTCTGAATTGTTGAATTGCTGTCTATTGATTTTTGGTCTTGCTTGTACTAACTAATGTAGTATATTTTCATTGTAAAGTGAGGGAATTTTTGGAATCATTGGAATTGCTGGGGTTGAACTGGATCACTTAGCTTGTGTAATTTCTTGGCTGCTTCTTTAAAGGAAAATCTATCTTCAAAGAAAACTACGTTTGGAGTTGTGATGATCTTGCTTTGTTGAGTGAGATATTTGTAACCTTTCTAAACTATCCCATAGCCAACAAAAGTGCAAGGTGATGATCTGAAATTTAACTTATGCTTGTTGAAGGGGTTTTGATGAGGAAAGGATAAACACCCAAACACTCTCAAATTTTCATAAGGAGGTCTCTTTCCAAACAGCTTCTCAGTAAATGACCGTCCATCTAAAACTGGTGTAGGTAGAACATTGATTAGCTTGGCTGCTGTTGTAAATGCTTCTCCCCAAAATTTAGTAACATTGAAGCTCTAGCCAACAATGTTAGTCCCATTTCAACTATATGCTTATGTTTTCTCTCTGTTGATCCATTTTTTTATGCACATGGAGACAAGAGAACCTGCGACAAACACCTCTTTCTTACAAGATTTTTGATAAACCAATATATTCAGCAGCATTGTCACTTTGTATCATCTTTAATTTTGTGTTTAGTTGTAATTCAATCATTTGTTGAAAGTGATTAAATATTGATTTCAGTTGAGCTCTAGATTTAATAAGATATAACCAAGTAAACTTTGAGAATGCACTAATGAAATTAACAAAGTACCAATTTTTATTATTGTCAGATATGGGTGCTGGACTCTAAATATCTATGTATACAAATTTTAAAGGCTTTGTGTACACTGTTTATGAGATAGGAAAGAACAATTGGTGTGATTTACCAATACAACAAGCTGGACATTCTAGTTTATTAATTGTAAAGGAGAGATTACATGTACTGGGTACTTTAGATATCACACTTTTACTTGGATGTCCTAATCTGGTATGCCAAATGAGAATTGATTCATGCTTTTCAATGAAGAGACATAGGCTGCTGGTGTGTGTGCAGTGGTGAAACTGATCAATTTATACAATTCCTTATCAACACTCCCTTGAAGAACAACTTCCTTATTTTCCTATGACTTGATACAACATCTATTAGCATGGAATTCAAAGAATACCTTATTATCACAGCAGAATTGATATACACTCATCAAATTCTTAGTGATTTTAGATACATGCAACAATTTTCTCATCAAGAACAACCTAGAGCTCAAATTAGACCAAAAACACTAATTACCAACAAAATTGATTTGCAAACCTGTTCCGTTGCCTATCACAACTTGCTCATCTCCACCATATTCCTCTTTCTCCATCAAATTCTGCTCATCATGTGTCATGTGGTGTGTGGTACCTGAATCAGGGTACCGATTTGGATCTTGAATAGTTGCTAGAGTTGCTAGCACATTGCTGAAGTTGGCCTTGGGTCGAGCTACCTGATTGTTATAGCCTTCTTCATTATAGCCTGCATCATATAGCTCCTCATTGTACATGTACCAGCATGTCTTTGCCGTGTTGCCTATTTTGTCGCATATCTGACATTGTGGCTTGTCATATTGAGGCCTTTCTCCTATGCAATTCCTTCCCTGATTGTAACTTCTTGTATCAGCATAGTTTCTTGAATCACTATAGTTTTCTCTTCCTCTTCCGTATTGTCCTCTTCCATACCCAAAAGATTAATCTTGTATTGCTCTACCTCCACTGAATGAGCCTCTACCTCCTCTATATACTCGGCCACCTCATCCTCGAAATCCACCTTTGAAGCCATATCTCATCTGTCGACTTTGGCTAAACTACTGGTTTTGACCGAACTGAGCCATATTAGCTTGCACAAATCCTTCTGACCTTCGAAACCTTGTTAACATGCTCTCATGAGCTAAGAGTAAAGCTTCCAATTCACCTACATTATACTTTGTGATCTAGCTAGTACAGAAGTTATTAGGGTCCATATTCCTCAGTTAAACCATGCAAGATTGTATTTATGTGATCATTTTCTTTCATAGATTCTCCTACAGAGGTTAAAGTATCAATTGTTCCTTTTATTGTGACCGACGCACTGATCTAAATGCTACTCAATTTATTTTTCAATTGCATTACTTTAGCTTTATTTTGAGATGAAAAATGATCTTGAAGTCTCTTCCAAACTTTATATGTGTAGATGCATTCAACCATTCTAGTTGTGAATGGATTGTTCGTGGATGCTAGCAGCCATGACTTGAGAAGTACGTCTTGTCGCTTCCACTTCTGAAATTCAAGATTCACTCCACCAACGACAGCAACGTTTGATACAAGAAACTGTTGAGGTATTTTTTCGTTCTCCGGTGATGTGATTTAGCATATTGTTTCCTTTCATGCATGTTGATTTTGTTTGATCTTTCTATTAGAGATAGTTGTCCTTGAGTCATTGTGACTTAGCTTCTGCTAAATCAGTTACTCTTTTCTCTGAATTTTATAGAAGCTGTAGCACTATAAGGTCTAATACTATAAAAAGTATCATGAACGATAGGTGATGAAAATAAAAAAAGAGAAAGAAAAAGAAGTAAACCATAAGTGATGAAGATAAAAAAAAAAAAAAAAAAAAAAGAGAGGAAAAAGAACTGAATTTGGAATGAATAATTCAGTGTTGTGATTGAAAAAATAAATGTAACAATGAGTGAGTGTGCCTTTTATAGTTATAGTTTAGTTCTAGAGTCTCTTAGAAAATTCTAGTATCTAACTAACTTTCAACAAGCTCTAAACAAAAAGTGCTACAACTAACTAATTTTTCACATGCTTAAAATAAAAAATTGACACCTGCTGCATTATTCTAACTGATTCAACTAACTTCAGTTAGTCTTAAGACATTGAACTTAAAGCACTCCTATCAATTCAAACCGTCGCGACCCATCTAAAAATTCGCCAGCTGCTACTTTTTCTGTTGTGATTACCCAATTAAGTATGATTCTAAACCATGTGGCATGAGAAAAGTCGACGTTGATTATCCATTATCCAATAAACTCTAAGTAATTACCGAAATATTATAGTTTTAAAAGAATATATCCTAATTAATATCATTGGCTTTTAGGACAAAGTGGCTTAGCTTATTTTATTATTCTTTGGCCACTTCAGGTGTACTTTTGTAGGTAATCAGTTTTATCGATCAACAGTGTAGTAATAGTCAAATCAAAAGACTAACTACATTTGAGAGATCGATTAAGAATCCTATGAATAAGAATGCTTTGTAAAGTATGAACACGAATATAATAATGCTTTTAATATATGATTATATTAATTACATACCTTTATTATATTTCCTTTTCTTACTATTTGGTAAAAATAATAAGATAAAAAAATTTTAAAAAATAACGACAAGTTTTTTAATTTATGTTAAAATCTAAGAAAAATCTGATGAAATTGTTATGCATATCTCAAATGTGTAGATACAACAACAAAGAAGCTAGCTTTTTATAGCAATATTTACAACCACCTTCTATAAATGCGTTCTAATTTTGAACTACTAACCACTAACTACAAGCTAACAACAATAATACTCTAATATTCTTCTTCAAATTTAATTAGGAGATAATGAGATCATCTTAAATTTGGACATTAAATTTTAAAATTGAGTAGAATGATGAGTCTTGGTGAAGATATTAGTTATATGATCTAGAATCCCAATAACTATTAGATGAATAAAACCAATAAAAATAATCATTATTATACAAAATGACAATATTCTCAACGTGTTTGGTGTGCTCGTGAAAACATCGTTATGGACGATCTGAATAGAACCTCTGTTATTATAATAAATATCAACGGGAGAAGTATGAAAAGCTCTCAAGTCTTCAAGAAGTCAAGAAATTATGATTACTTCAACAGAAGTATCAGGTAGAGCACGATATTCTGATTAAGAGCTTGATTGAGCGCTAAAAGTTTACTTCTTGGATGGTCAACAGATAAGTGAGTCACCAAAAAACAAAAAATAACTGGTAGTAGAATGTTGATCAGTAAGATCACCAATGCAATTAGCATCGCAATATGATTGAAGAGTTAAAGAAGACTGAACAAAAAAATGAATATCTTGATACATAATGTCTTTTATGTAGTAAAGAATTCGAAGAACTGTAGCATAATGAGTAGTGCAGGAGGCTGATAACAACTGACTAACAACATGAACAAGATATGCGAATATCTGGTCGAATAACACTCAAGTAGATAAGACCACCAGCCAATTGTCTATAGAAAGTGGGATTTTTCAAACCAGTGTCATCCATAGGGATAAGACGAGTATTAGGTTTCAAGAGGAGTAGATTATGTGCAACTATCAGTAAGTTTAGTCCTAGCAAGAATATCAGATGTATACTTTGTTTGAGAAAGATTGATGTCATTATGGGACAAAATAATTTCAAGACCAAGAAAATAACTAAGAGATCTAAGATCTTTCATCTCAAAATAGTGGTGGAAAGAAAGCTCTAGGCGATGCGTGGAGAATCAGACGGCGGTAGGGTTAGGTCTGTTAGACTTGAAACGACAAGACGGGTTCAATGATATAATCGATTATGTAAAAACTCGTAAAAAAGATTACCAAAAATAGTAAAAATGATGACATGGATTGAACGAATGAGTTCCATTCCTTCAACTCATAATGACAAGAGAAGCTTTGGAGGTGGTTAATAACTCAACACAACAACGAAAGGCGGCCAAAAAATGGAAGAAAACTAAATGGAGTGTGTGTGAACATCGCAAAAGGAAAAATAACCTAAACTCTAATATCATGTCAAAATCCAAGAGAAATATGATGAAATTGTTATATATATCTCAAGTATATGATACAATAAAGAAGCTTTAGCTAGTTATTTATAGTAATTATTAGAGATATAATCATTTATATTGCCTCCTTCTATTAGTTTAAGTTTTTGGGATGAATGATTTTATGACATGATATCAGAGCTGATGATTAATCGATCTAGTAATTAGGGAAGATTGTTAATATAATGTTGCAAGTGTGAGGAGTACATGAAATTAGTCTCACATAAAAAAAAATCAGAGAGAATGAAAAATTTATAAAATGAGAGACTCATTAATTTGATACTTTAATATTTTGACTTAGATATGATATCTTCTCATTTTATGTTTTCTCACTTGATTCTCTCTAATAATTAGGAGATCAAATGTGTTCTAACTTCCAACTATTAATCACTAACAACAATAATACTCTAATAATATAAATGATTTTTTATTATAAAAAATAGTATTTTAATTCTTTTTAATCCTGAATTACTCTTCCAAACAGGAGGTAATGAATGAATTTAACATTTCCATTAGCAAGAATGCGTTGACTATAACCTTAGCTTGCCGAGATCAAATCGTCACTCATGAGTGTATAGCTAAACATTAAAAGGGAAAACCACAAATAATTAACAATAATTATAATGTGCCACATATATTTGCTTTTACCTTTCCTTTTACTTTCAATGTACAATATGCTCAAATGATTGAAATCACAAAGTAAAAGTAAGATTCTTATATTTAAACCCACTTTTGAAACATTTGATAGGAAACTTATTCATAAAAAGTAGATGCTTATTTATTTACCAAAAAAAGCAGTTACGGAGTTTAATTTAATAGCATGGATGGGTTTGATTGAAATCATTTGTGTAAAAAGCTTCTAATTTTTTAGAAGTGTATAATTTAGTGTTCTTTTCGCATTTGAAACCGGAGGATATTATACATGGTATTTCTATAATTATATTTTCTTGTTTTAATGTTTAATTAAATTATATGGAATTCAGTATCCTTATATAATTTTTGTAAAGGAAAAGCTAGCAAAATATACAAATAAAATTTTTGTCGGAATTTTATGACCAAATGAGATGATATATATATTTTCAAAATAAAAAAGTGTAGCGTTATTATTACTAAAATTTCTATCAATTTTAATTTATATATGTTAGATATATAATTATTTACGTGTCTCTTTTTATTATGTTAAGTTTTTTAAAAAAATAATTTTATAATATGATATCAATATTTCTGTAACCAAAAATTCTAAAGTTCAATTTATTTGACTCTAAAAAAAATATTTAGCATAAGATACAAAATAAACAAAAATATGATTATTCATCTATCTTTTTTTATTAATTTAAATTTTTGTGATAAATAATTTCATAACATGATACAAGTATCCCACCCTTCATCATGATACTAATATCTCACAAAAAAAAAAAAGAGATAGATTTTGTATATAAAATTAGTTAATTAAGTTTATACAAAATTAGACTAATTTACCCTATATAGCTTAAAAAAAAGTGATAATGCGTGCTCAACCATATAAAGTGAGAACTAACTTTGTTTTCAATTTATATTAAGGAAGCTTTACTAACCAAGTATTTGGAAACTAATATATATATATATATAGGGAAGTTCTATGGTGGCATTGATTTTGGTGGCTAAATATGACATAAGTTTGACCAATAAATAAAATATTACATATGACAAAAAAATTAAATCTAAAATAAAAATGATTCTCTCTCTTATAATTTTTTTAAATTATTTTTATCAAAATAATTTTTTATAATTATTTTCATAATTATAAAAAATAATTTCAAAAAAATAACACCAAAATAATTTTATAATTATATTTATAATTATTATTTTATTATTATTTTATTTATTTTTGAAAATTAATTTTTATAATTATTTTTATTAAAATAATTTTTTATAATAATTTTTATTTTTTAATTATTTTTATTATTATTATTTTTAGTAATTTCTAAAAATAACACCAAATTTATTTTTTAATTATTTTATTATTATTTTTATTTCTAAAAAATAATTTTTTATAATTATTTTTTTATAATTTTGAAAAACTAACACCAAAATGATATTCTCTCTCTTGGTGTTAGTTTAAAAATAATCATAAAAAATTATAAAAGAAAGAATATTATTTTAGTTTTAGTTTTCCAAAATTACAAAAAGAAAAAATGATTATAAAAAAAATTTATTTTGATAAAAAATAATAATAATTAAAATAATTAAAAAATAAAAATAATTATAAAAAATCATTTTAATAAAAATAATTATAAGAATAATTATAAGAAATTATTTTTTAGAAATAAAAATAACAATAAAATAATAATTAAAAAATTATTTTAATATTTTTTAAATTATTTTTATAATTACAAAAAAATTATAAAAAATTATTTTGATAAAAGTAATTATAAAAAATTATAAGAAAGAGAGAATCATTTTAGTTTTAGATTTAATTTTTTTTTACTATATGTCAATATTTTATTTGTTGGTCAAATTTATGCCATCCTTAATCATCAAAACTAATGTCATCATAGAACTTTCCATATATATATAATGGGATCTCCCCCTTTCAAAATCGGACGTGAAAGTTTCCTTTCATCCGGCTTAAATAATTAAGTCCAAAAACAAAAAGAATTCGGTCTAATTAATTACTTGGCTTCGTGGCAGGATGTTTACTTTTTTATATTTGAAAAATATGTCCGATGTTATCTCCGAAGTGAATGGTGGTATATATAATTTTGAGACAACAATTTTCTTTTACTGCAAATGATTGAACTTTGTTTTAAACCGAACTATATTTTTATTTAATATATTAATTTTTTTAAAAATAAATAGTTCAGGATATTTTTTAGTTTTTGATTCTTAAAATCAGGTACCTGTTCAATAACCACTAATTCACTAAAGACATAGATACGAAAAAGGTCAGAAAAAGAAGGGCAGGGGGCAGGGGATGATGGAATTAGTGGCTTTCAATTCTTTGATAAAGCAAAATTTGGAAGAACATGCATGAACTGCTGCTTTACATATATATACTTTCCAATTTTTATGGTAATTATTATTGTTACTTTACATATGCAAAGTTGCAAACTGAAGATAGAAAGTGACAACAATAATGATGATAAAACTTCTGATTCCAACTTTTAATTATAAAACACTTTAGAGCATTATTCGTATTTAGGTAATGCTTACGACAGACGGTAAGAATGCATTTGTCATTTTCTGGCTATTAAAAAGGATTAATTTTTGGAGTGAAGTTACAATTAAGTTTTCAAAAATTTTAATTTTGGATTAACTGATCTTTGAGAAAAACAAAACTACCAATTCCGTCATCCACAATGGCAAGACAGTAAAAATGTTACGTGCTTTTTTTTATGGATAATGTAAAATAAAATTGAATTGTCTATGTATTTTATTATTTATAATTACGTGTCTTATTACTGTCACATAAACATGAAAATGATATTATTTTAGATAGTAAAAAATTTATTATTTTTTGAATTTTCATATAATACTTACCAATTATTATCTATTAAACACAAACCTCAATGAAACAAGTTAAATTTTACTTTAAAAATATTATTATCTTTGTGATCATTTTCTATAAACAAATATATTATTATAATTAATAGTGAGTTGAAACCCATTTTAACCCCTGAAATTTTTGATCGGTCTCAATTTCGACCTCTAAATTTATAGTTACCCAATTAATATCATCAAATATTAGATTGTGACCCACGTTTGTCTCTGTAGCTATCTCCATTAACAGAGATCTGATATGACACGTTAAGTTGACAGAATGTGTATTCACGTGGCACCCAATTTGCTAGAATGGATGTGTGATGAGTGAATGACGTGGCAAAAGTTAAATGAACTCAATTTAAAGCCTTTTTTTCCCAATATGTTCGAAACTTTGCCAGAGAAATTGAGTTCATTCAACTTTTGCCACGTCATTCACTCATCACACATCCATTCTAGCAAGCTGGGTGCACTACAAGAAAAACACCCATTCAGCCACACTTTTTTAAGCTACATTTGAAAAGCGTAGCCTATTCCTAGAATAGGCTACGCTTTTCTCAGTGTTGTCTTTTTGTAAGAGAAATGGAAACACAATTTTGGCATCATTTGAAAAGTGTAGCCTTAGGTATTATAGAAATTACTTATAAAGCATAGCCTTTTCTAAATATCTATGGCTACACTTTTCACACCAAAGAGAGCACTTTTAAAGAGTAACCTATTTGTTATAATTTGGGTACTCTTCAAAAACGTCTCCTAATGTATCTAGGGCCAAATACGGCGTATAACTTAGTGAATATTTTCCCCTTTGCCCCCCAAAGCATGCAGATCAGCTAGCTCTTCAGTAACTCGCGCCTCACCTTCATTCACTATCAGAGAAAGCCTTCGCGTCCTCACTTCTCACCTTCGCCACTCACCGTTGCTTCTTCCCCACTCACCACTCACCACTCACCACACATGACTTCGCCACTCATCGTCAGCTGCTCTCTCCTGCGTTGATCGTCAGTTGCGCTCTCTTGTATTGATCGTGAGCTGCACCCTCACCATCGTCATCTCTGCACTCTGGTCGTCCTCTCTGCGCACACATCGTCGAGAAGGTATCTATAGATTTCCGTTTGGTTTTGAAATTTGGGTGTTTAGAGTTCCAATTTTAGGGTTTTTAATTTGGGGGGTTTGATACAATAATATGGTTTATATGCAACTGTGAATTGTGAATTGATGAACAAGCCATGTATTGTTGATGAACATGCAGGGTTCAACTTGAATACCCCTTTTTTTCCTAATTCTCGCCAAATCCCGTTACCCAGTTTCCGTACGCACCTGCTACCCTCTACGGTGTTGGAGTTCCTTCAAGCTGAGCTCGAGCTTCAAGTAGCGGCTTTGCTTTCCATTCTTAGTGGAATTTGCGTTTTATTTGTTTATTTGTTTATTTTTTTCGAATTGTTACTGATTCTGGTTCGCGTGGCGATGTTATTTTGGAATAAAGAGGGAAGAGAGGAATTGCTTGTAGTGTTACTGAGCCACATTCAGATCCTGAGGGTGACAATGAGGAGGTACTTTTAGTTTGCTTTGGTACTATATCTGTTGGAGAATTTGTGAGTTGGTTAATTTGTTGTAACTGTCACGTTAGTTAGAAATCAGAAGTTAGTTTGTTTGTTTCAAATTTTGACAATTTGCTGCACTATATCTATTAGACTAGCATCTGTTATAAAAGTTATTTTAGTTTCAAAAGTTAGTTTCGATTAGTTTCAAATTCTGATCATTGTAGAACTCGACAGGAAGGAATTCACTACAAGAAAAATAGACAATTGCAGCGGAAAATTGCTTGCGTTTCCCCGAACGGCTGCAAATTCATTGAGTAGCTGCTGTTCTTGATGCGTTATTCGTCTCCGTCAAAGACTGCTCAAGATAGGGGCGGTTTTGTGTATCAAGCTCCCGTGCGCAAAAGCAAGGTGGAGAGGCACGTCCATTGTTTGTCCCTCCGCCGTGCACGTCCCGATGTCGTCGCGTGGCTTCCCAACCATCCCGGTATCGTCGTCCTCAACCTTCCCCCCCTTGCACTGTTGTGCGCCGCTCAAACGCACCCTCTTTCCCGCTTCCTGGTTCGCTTTCTCTCCCTTTTCTTGTTCTTCCAATTTCATCTTTTGTCTTCGTTCCTTTGTTTCAATTGAATCATTTTGATTGTTGATCGAATTTCTTTGCACCAATTTAGTTTAATTGCTTGTTCCCAATTTGGTTGCTATTTTGGTTCGAACCCTAGTTCCAATTTAATTGTTTCCTTAGTTGTTGACCTGAAGATAAATGGTTCATTAGTTGTTTCTTTGCTGAAAATATATTCCTGCATTCTATTAGAAATAATTGTCCAATTTTAATTGTGCATACAGAAGTAATCTGTTCTTTAAAATTTGTTAGAATTCCAATTTAGCTCCAAAATTGCCTCCGATACTGTTCTCATCTATCCTTTTTGAAATTGAAAAAGGGTTCTTTTACCTTTTGATCAATGTATATATAAGACAAAGGCTATCGTGGATTGAATGAAATGTTAAATGCTGAGGTTATAAAACAGAGTTCTGTGTTCTCTTTTTTTTTCTTGCTGAGTGTGTTCTCAGTCACATGAAATTGGTAGATACATTATTTTTTCTCCTATTAACTTCTGTGATCTCATGGTCAACCTCAATTTTGCTAATGCTTTCAATGCCATGTTCTTCTTTTTCATTCTTTTCTGTTTTTACTAGCACAATTTTGCTCCCTTGTGTCATTCATATGATGCAACTTAAAATTGTTATTGTTTATAAATGCTAGAATCTTATGTATATATATAAATGAAGGCAATGAAAGCTATGGTTTTATCTTGTTTTCGGTTCTGCATTATGAAATTATATTGGAGTCACCTAGTCAAACTCTATATGGTACTTCCAACTGCTTTTTATGTATATATAGTGAATGCAAGGCTAATTCTTTTCCATATAGAAGTAAGATAAGAGATATGCTTTAACATGATATAATTTTTTTGTATTCTTTAAAATTGTGAAAAGAACTAAAATTAAAGGGTCCAATTTCTAGGGTCCAAAAGCGTAACCTATTCCCAAACGCCAAAAGCGTAGCCTTTGGTGCAGAAAAGCGTAGCCTTTGAGAATAGGCAACGGCCGAATAGGAATCACCCCAAAAAACGTAGCCGTAACCCAAAAAGCGTAGCCGTAGCCTAAGGCATCATTTTTTTTTTACTTTTGGCTACACTTTTCAAGTGTACCTGAATGGGTGTTTTTCTTGTAGTGGTGTCACGTGGATACATATTCTGTCAACTTAATGTGCCATATCAGATCTCCGTTAATGGAGATAGCTACAGGGGCAAACATGGGTCACAATCTAATATTTGAGGGTGTTAATTGGATAACTATAAATTTAGGGGTCAAAATTGAGGCTGGTCAAAAATTTCAAGGGTCAAAATGAGTTTCAACTCAATTAATAGTATACATAAACACTTTCATTAAATTTTACATAATAAATTAATAGAATAATATAACATATCTATTATTTATTATTATTAAAGATCTCATTAATATTTTTGTTTCAAAAATTAATTAATTAGTCTAAAATTAAAATCTTCTAAAACTAAATTGCCACGTTACTCTAATTTGTATCACTGCTATCATGTAAAGAGATTTTTTTACTTTTGATTATGTATCATTTATATTAAACAAAAACATTTGATTGAATTATTATTATTTATAAACTCATTTATATACAAATATGTAATTGAGTAATAACACATTTGATTTTCTTATATTATCAAATGCATAACAACTAATTATATTAACAATGGTTTATCCCTTTCAAGAAAGTTTGTTTTTTCAGGTAGATACATATAATAATAGTGATGTTACGTTTTACCCTCTTTTAAGTTCTGACACATTGTCGATGTTAAGATTCCAATCTTACATATATCAGTCCTCAGTCCCAAAGAGGCAACCCTTTCTTTCCATTATATATGCTTCCACTGAAAAAGAAATCAATTAGGAATTTTCTGCCTTATTATGAAGTAAGACAGGCCTGTCTAGATTTTTTTTTTTGGTTGATGGCAATTTCTTTAATTTGTTTATTTAATCGGCTCATTGTTAAATATTTTTATTAAGTAGTCACCAAAAAAAGATTTTTATTAAGTAAAGAATATTATGTTTTTTATTAATTAAACAAATTTTTATTTTATTTTATTATATTTTATATAAATTAAATGATCATGATTCATAGGGAAACATGCATTTCATCAGGAATTTCTGTTCCTTTATACTAGCTCACAGTTTTTGTGATTAAAGCAGGCACACTATTGCACCCTGCTGTCAAACTTTATTTCATTCGGATTATTTCATAAATTATTACTGTTTGGTTTATATTTCCTAACATTAAACTCTTGTAGAACTAGTTAAAATGCAATTAAATCATATTAACTAGTTCTACCTACAATAATGTAGCCAAATTATTGTTATTTTATTAATTAGACAAAAAAATCTCAATCATGTTAACTTGTTCTACCTACAATAATGCAGCCAAATTATTGTTATTCTATTAATTAGACCAAAAAATCTCTTTAATCAATCTTAATATTAAAATGTACTCAATATTTTGGTTGATTCAGAGAATCAAACTAAAATAAGGGTGAATATTCATTTCGAATTTTTTTAAAAAGATTTTGAGGTTTTTAACAAAAAAAAAACTTTTTATTTTTGATATTTAATTTTCTGAGATTGATTAGTTTTTCTGTTAATATTTTTTTAAAATATATTTATGTGATATATTAATCATTAATATATCTTTCATTTAATTTATAAATATATATAAATGATTTAAAAATCACTAATATTTCTTAGTTTTACACTGTAAATTTAGCTAATATATTTTAAAAAGATAACAAAAAATATAAAAAAAATTAAACAACATTGACAATTATCCTTAAAAGACAACAAGATTTTTAACAAAAAAAAATTGTCAATCTTAGTTAATTTTTAATGGATAAATCAACAGTTTAACATGTCATATATGCTTATTCTATTAATACAGAGCGAGAATATTAATAGAAGAACTAATTAATCTCATAAAAATAAAGATCAAAAATAAAAAAAAAATTATCAAGAGTCTCTTTATTTTTTAAAATAATTGTCAAAAACTGTTTAGATTTTTTTTTCATAAAATAAAAAGTAAAAAAAATAAAATAAAATGCAACTGGTCTCAACGTCACAGTGAGGCAAGCTTTCGTAATGTGAATCTTTCTGGAATTCAGGCCCCACCTGATTTGCACCCAACAACATATATCTTGCACAAATCATACATACCCCATTCATTAATTGCTTTTGTATTATTATCTTGCAAATTATTGGCATTAATATTTAATACTCCTCTAGAAGATATATGTGCATGGGGCCAAATCATCTTAAAATTAAAATATACACATACACACAATGCTAGCTTCAATTGTCATATTATAACTATACCAAAAACATTGTATTACGTTAGCTGAGAGAAGAAGTTGTTGGCTGGGTTTGTTAGCTTTTTTTTTTGGATAGTGCTCTAGTTAATTATGAAAAGCATATGCTCTTTTTTATTATTAATTCTTTTGTTTGATATATAAACTAATTAAAATGTAGATAGTGTTTTTTTATCAATTAAAAAGAATATTTTTTAAAGGTGTTAGGAAAATGCAATTTTGTACTTTTTTTTAATAAAAACTCAATTTTTCCCTTGTATCAATTATTAATCATTTTAGTTCCCAAGTTTTATATACAATTCCTCAAAATTAAAACTAATTTTCTATATAAAAAATTTTAGAATACTGTAATGCTTATTATAATTTGAAAAGAAAAAAAAAAACCTAACTTTTTTATGATAAGGAATATTGAAATAAAATTATGAAAAAAAAAAGTTTTTTAGTATTAAATGTGTTCTAGCTGACAAAGTTACCAAACTAAATATGTATGATTTCTTCTCACTAAAAACATTTGTAAGCAAAATAATATATTTATTTATTTTAAATGCTATAATAACTTTTGAAAGAAATTTAAAAAGAATCCAAAATTTTGAGCAATAATTTTTTATCAGTTATTTTGTCATGAAATTATTTATTTTAAAAATTAAATTAACTAAAAATACATGAATAATCATATGTCTAGTATGTCTATTTTCAAAAAAAAAAAAAAAAAAAACTTAAACATGATACATAAATTTTTCATAAATTAAATCTAATTTTTTTTATTTTTCTCATAATAAAATTATTTTTTTAAATATAATAATAATTTTTATTAAATTCTATATTTCTAATCATAAAAATTTTAATAAAAAATTATTAAATCATTTATTTCAAAAATTAATTTATTAAATAAAAATATATAAATAATTATATATCTAACATGTTTACCTATAATATATGAAACCAAGAGTTAGACAAATATTACTTAATTTTAGTTACCCTTGACACATGGCAGCTCAAGAAGACTGAAGCTTTCAATTTTTGCAACTTTATTACTATTTTGGATTCTTAATGCATGGATTGATGAAATATGACATTATGACTAGTTATGCTGGAGGTTGACCAGACAATAGCCTTCAATATGAGTCCCTCTTTTTTTGAAAAGCTGCAAACAAAAACTCTCGTTTTTGGACCACACTGAAACTGAGGCGTAGAGACTACACAGCCTTCTTTCTTGCTATAACTAGTTAATTGCTAATTAGCTACAAGCCTTAGCCTACAAAATTTTTATTTAAAAAAAAAAAAGACAAAAAAAAGCACATGTAAATTTAAAGCACAGTACATTCACTGCTATATATGGAATGAGGATCTATCAATTCCCTTTCATTAAATTTTGCACTTCCCTCTTCCATGGTTACCTATAACATTAACTCCCATTCACCTAATAGTGTGTACCATTTATTATTCCATACCAATAAATCAACCTTCAAAATTATTTTATTGTGACTCTAGATATTCACTGTTAATTAGAATTGACTAGCTAGTTTGTTTTTGAAAAGTAAAATTTCTTATGTTGAATTAAGGAAAGAAATATAAATTAAGTGAAAAACTAAAACATAAGTTGATTATTTTATATTTTGATTCAAATAATATATGCAAGACTTACAACTTACATTTAAAATTATAACAATAATATTTTAATTAATCGATTGATTCTGATCTAATGCCTTGAAAGAATAAATCCTATCTACTTATAAGACACTCTTTATGAAATTATTTATTCAAAAGTTTATATATAAGGAGAGATATGACTGATTATATCTTTGATATATTTTTTAGCATAAATTTTATATATATTAGAGATATAATTATTTATATATCTTATTTTTTATTAATTTAAGTATATTTTTAGGAGAAATAATATTATGACATACTATCAAAATCTTTACGATTGAAAAATCTAAAATTCGATCTCTATTGAATCTCAAAAAAAAATATAGCATAAGACAAAATCAAAAAGAAAAGAAAGAAATCTATACAAAAGGTTCAAGACAAAGAAACAACATAATAAACCACAAGCATAGTGTGAACTAACACAACATAAAACTAACATTATTAGACTCAAAATTCTAACAAATAACTTGCATCAAATTACAAGCAATAGTAATAATATCATCATTTGTATAAATTTTAGATCAATTATTATCTAAATACTCAAGCACTGAAATAGATAATCTTTTCAATCCAAAATTCTTTAACATTCTGTAATGAATGATATCCAAATATGAGAGACAGATTCAATTTAAAAAAAAACACACACACACAAATTACAAAATAGTCGAAGGATGATAAAAATTGTGGAATGAGCAATGAAAACTTTACCTTCATCACAAAGAGATTTCTTGGTAGTGATGCAAAGAACCCTAGTGTGCATCTTTACGGGTCCTTTCACCCTGAGGTGCTTGTCCTTGGCAGAAGCACGGATAAAGGAGCCGAGCAGGACAACCAGAAGCGGCATAAATAGAAGGGGATGCAGGCGGCAACTGAAGTAACCGCCGGCAAATGAACCAGAGACAAAGGTGGAAATGAATGGTGGATAAAAAAAGGGGTTACATTTTTTTATTAAAAAAATAAAAACAAGATGGAATAGGGAGAAGGATGAGGGGCAACTTACCTGAACGACGGAAGAGAGACACAACTCTGGTGATAGAGGGAGCAGTAGCGGCAACTCTTCCAACGGTAGCAGAGACAGAAAGAGCAACTCCGTTTGAGACAATAAAACACGATACAGGTGACCTGACGCAGATTTTGGTGGAGAATGGAGGTGGTAGCACTGGCGGAGGGTGGTCGAAGGGGCTTTCGGAGGTAGTTGCAAGGAGAGAGAAGAGAGAGGAGAATGGGGATGGAGAGAGAAGAGAGTTCTCGAAAGTTAGGGGAGAGGGCCGCACATTTTGAATTTAAATCAGGTTTACCAGCGAATAAATCTGACGATAATGCTTACGCCAATGTTTCTTTTTCTCCCTCCAAATATTACCGACGAATTTATCGTCAGAAAATCTAATCCGACGATAACTTTTTTATCCGACCAATTTATTGCCATATTTGTCGATAAATTTGCCGCTAACATCTGACACTAATTTTGATGGTAAATTCGACGGTATTCAACGTTTTTCTTGTAGTGATCATAGCAGTATAAGTTTTATTTTTTTCTTGTTTCTTAGCTTATATTGATTTTTTCTCTTTTGGATCAAAATCAACAATGATTGAATTCTAAATTTTTTCGATCAAAAAACTCTAATACTATATTGATAAAATTACTTATACTAAAAGTTTAAATTGATAAGAGAAAATATATAATAGCTATATCTTGAACAAATAAAAATACATAAATGGTCATTTATTTAACATACATACAAAAGCTAAAAATTGAATTTGAAGTTTAAATAATTAATTGTGTTAATTAAGCTTCATAATTTCAAAAGTTTCAAAATTTTAGTAAGTTGGGTGCTAATTTCGGACAGAAAATTCGTGAATAACATAGGAAAACCCATCAATAAATTATTGATAGATTATCGAAAAAGTTTTTATTGATGGACAAAATTTTTTAATAATAAAAAATTCATCAATAAAAAATCAAAATATATCGCTAATTCTATTTATAATTTGTTATTTTTTATGTAGTGAAATGAGAATTTTAACATTAATTTTTTTTAGGATTCTTAAATTTACACCTTGTATTCTTAATATATTGATATCACATAATTCTCAAGGATATTGACAACTCTAACTTATATCTAATAATTCTTTCCTCAAAACACACACGCAGCAGTTCAGAGCAGGAGAATCTTCAGATTCATACAATAATACTAATAATAATTGACACGAAAAAATATATAGGAAATGAAGCTTAAAAACAAACAAAATCAAAGTAAAAAAAAAAAAAGAGAGAGAGAGAGAGAAGAGTTGCATAAAAATCTAGAGTTAAGATGAGTGTTGCGTGGGTTGTCTTATATATCTGGAAAAGAGGGGACCAACCCTGATTTGAAGATTCCTCAGGGAAACGATACTGCATTGCCTTTCTAATTATGACACTATCGTTTTTGGAGACATATGCATGCCTTCCCTTCCTAATAGCTCTCCACTCTTGTTTGCCATCCACCATGTAAATAAATTATTCTTATAATATTGTATATATGTTAGGAAAATTTTCAAGTGTATTGTCGTACCGGTGTTTCAGTGATTTTTAACCGTTGATTTTAATTATAAAAAATATATAATATATATAATTAAGATCAACGATTAAAAATTACTGATATACCAGTATAACAATACACTTAAAAATCTTCCTACATGTTATAATAACAACTAATTCATGGGTAATCTACTTGTACAACCGTTGCAAATATGTGTGTAGTTTGAGAAATACGCTGAAAATACACAATTCCAAAATTTATCTATTAATTTTAATGTATTATTAATATAAAATCGTTTTACACGTGTATCTAATTATATAATATTATATTAATAAAAATAATTATCTTAGGTAAAGTACTAAATTGGTCCCCTATGTTTGGGTATAATTCTGTTTTAGTCCTTAAGGTTTAAAGTGTTCTATTTGAATCCAAAAAAGTTTCATTTAGCATCAATTTAGTCCCAGAGTGAAGTCAAAGTTAAATAATTAACGAAATGTCCTACATAACAACAGTACAAGAACAAAATCGATAATCTGGAAAACAAGTACAAGCTCCATAGGCACAAAATCAACCGTGGATACATCAATACATTTATTTATTATTTTTCTTATAATATAAATAAAATATTTTCTATAGAACTAAAGAGAATGATAAATAAATGTATTGATGCATCAACGATTGATTTTGTGTCTCTGGAACTTGTACTTGTTCTCCGGATTATCGATTTTGTTCTTGTACTGTTGTTATGTAGGACATTCCGTTAATTATTTAACTTTGACTTCATTATGGGACTAAATTGATGCTAAATGAAACTTTTTTGGATTCAAATAGAACACTTTAAACCTTAAGGACTAAAACAGAATTATGCCCAAACATAAAGGACCAATTTAGTACTTTACCCAATTATCTTTTATATTAACAGCGTAAATGATCATCTAAAAAATGATCGTGATGACACGACTATATAAAATATTTTACATTATAAGTATATCAAAATTTAACTTTTATAATAATTTCATATAATATTTGTGTTATTGTTGATCGGTCAAACAATATTTTCTATATTAAATATTATTAGTAAAGTGAAATTTTATTTTCCTAGGTTTTACTTGATAATTGAATTAGAATGCGGGAGAAAATATGTCGTAAATGATTATATCTTAAATATGTTCTTTCATGCATGAATAAAAAATGGTATGAAGTATGAACCATAACAATGCACTGAAAATTTAGGAGAATAGCAGAAAATATTAATAAAATTGTGAAAGAATAGGAAAATAAAAGAATTGTGAAAGAAAAAGATAAAGAAATTTTATTGATTGTTGATTGAATGAATTGTAAACTATGAAGGTAAAACTAAGTATATATAGAGTATTGGTCTATGAAAGATAAAAGTAGATAAAGATAAGATATAGATAAAGATAAAGATAACTATAAGATAAGATAAAGACTAAATTATAATTTAATTTGTGTATTATGTTGGGCTAAATTTGTGGGCCGTGAGACGTCTTTATTGTTGTCATGGGCTAAGGTGGAAGAGTGGTTTAATACGCCCCCGCAAGCTGGAGGATGAAAGATGTCAAGAACGCTAAGCTTATTCAGATTAAGATGGAAGGGTTGAGGAGACAAAGGCTTGGTGAGGATGTCAGCTAGTTGCCCAGAAGAGGGAATTGGGAGAAGTTTCATCACTCCAACTTGAGCTTTTTGTCGAACCAAGTGACAATCAACCTCTAAATGTTTGGTCCGTTCATGAAAAACCGGGTTAGCAGCAATATGAAGAGCACTCTGATTATCACATTATAAAACTGGTGGGCGGATAGGAGAGATGCGTAAAAATTGTAACACATTTAGTATCCATTGAAGTTCACAAGTTGTGTTGGCAAGTGCACGATATTCTGCTTCCGTGGAAGAGCGGGCAACGGTGGTTTGTTTCTTGGTCTTCCAAGAGACTAAAGAACTGCCTAAGAAGAAACAATAACCTGTTAAAGATTGCCGAGTGTCAGGACATCCGGCCCAATCAGAGTCACTGAAGCCAAGAAGCTGAATTTCTGATTCCCTTGGAAAGAAAAGTCCTTTGCCGGGACTAGTTTTTAGATATCGTAACACATGCTTGGCAGCTTGAAGATGAGATTCAGTATGAGATGCCATGAATTGACTTAATTGTTGAGTGGCATACATGATGTCCGGTCGAGTAGTGGTGAGATAGATAAGACGGTCAACCAAACGACGATATACAAAAGGGTCGGATAGCAAGGGACTTTTGTCTTGATATAGTCTTGTGGTACTATCCATTGGAACAGAGGCAGGTTTTGCACCTAATAAACCAGAATCCTCCAAAAGATCAAGACAATATTTTCTCTGAGATAAGCAAATTTCCTTCTCTGATTGAGCAACTTCAATACCCAAAAAATATTTTAATGGGCCCAAGTCTTTAATTCGGAAGTGTTGGTGTAGAATAGACTTAATGGCAGCAAGTTCAGAAATGGAATTACCAGTGAGAACAATGTCGTCAACATAGACTAAAAGGATAGAAATTTGATCACCAATGAATTTGACAAATAAACTATAATCAGATGAGGTCTGCTGATATCCATGAGATAGTAAAAGATGAGAAAGTTTGTCATACCACATACGACTAGATTGTCGTAAACCATACAGTGACTTTAGTAGCTTACAGCATTGATTCGGTTGAAGAGATATAAATCCGGGTGACAGAGTCATATAAACATCCTCAGAAAGATCCCCATGTAAGAAAGCATTATTGACATCCAACTGATGTATAGGCCAATGCTTCATAGAGGCCAATGCCAAAACTAATCTGATAGTGGCAGGCTTGACAACAGGGGAGAAAGTTTCCAAGAAATCAACACCTTCAGTTTGAGTGAACCCTTTAGCCACAAGGCATGCTTTATATCGATCAACTGAACCATCAAGCTTGCGTTTGATGCGATAGACCCATTCACAGCCAACCGGCTTAACCCCTGCAGGGCAATCAACAAGACGCCAAGTTTTGTTCAGCTCAAGAGCATCCAACTCATCTTTCATAGCACTACGCCAATTAGAGTGTTGATTGGCGTCCTTAAAAGACTTTGGCTCAACGTCAGAATGTAGAGATAAAAGAAACTTTTTATGTAAAGATGAAAGAGAAGAAAAATACATGACTGAAGATAAAGGATACTTACACTTTGAGGGAGATTGATTTGTAGAGATGAGAGAGGAATTACACAAGTAATCAGAGAGATATGCTGGAGGTCGGTGAGGCCGGTCGGAATGATGAGGATGGGGTTGCTCAGGTGGTGAAGAAGGTGACGGGGGATGAGAAGGTGATGGTGGATTGGTGTCTAGTGTTGAAAGTGATTCGGTGGTCATGGGTTCAACTTGGTTAGGAAACGATAGTGAGGAAGAATGAGAGGTTGTTGGAGAAAATAAAGAACTAGGTGGAGTTGGGTCAATGGGTATAGGTGAGGGTTCAACTGGAAGACTAACTGAATCTTGTTTTTGAGAAGGTGTGTTTGGCAATGTTGGGCTGAGTGTCTGGAATTGGACATTTTTTGTGACTAAGGGCAAGATCTTTTCATAAAAAATCACGTTTCTAGAAATTTCAATTCTTTTATCTTCTAAAACATAAACAATATACCCTTTAAAACCAGATTGAAAGCCAATAAATAAAGCCTTTTTAGCTCTTAGATCAAATTTTGATCTACTTGCCATTTGGGTAGAAACAAAACATAAGCATCCAAAAACTTTAATGTCATGATAATTTAGTAGATGATTGAATAAAATCTCAAATGGTGTTTTAAAATTAATTGCAGATGATGGAACTCTATTAAGTAAATAAACAGCATGTCTAACAGCATAAGACCAAAAAGATGATGGTAAATTATATTGAAACATAAGAGCACGAGCTATATTCAAAATATGTTGATGCTTGCGTTCTACCCTTTCATTTTGTTGAGGAGTTTTAACACAACTACGTTGATGAATAATGCCCTTTGAAGCATAAAAATCAGGTAAAATAAATTCTGGTCCATTATCGGAACGAATAGTTTTGACTTTGGAGTTGAATTGTGTTTCAATTAAAGTAATAAAATTTTTTATTTGATTCTGTACTTCTCCTTTTGATTTTAATAAAGTAACCCATGTAAAGCGGCTAAAATCATCAACAATAGTAAAAAAATATTTATGATTATGAATAGAATTTTGTCGAAACGGACCCCAAATATCAAAGTGTAATAAATCAAAACTTGCATTGGCTTTGTTAAAACTTTGAGAAAATGAAAGTTTCTTTTGTTTAGAAAGATGACAAATGTCACAAGTCTCGTCATGATGCATAGAGATAAAAGGAAATTGTTTATGTAAATGATTAAGTCTTTGTTCAGAAAGGTATCCTAAACGAAAATGTCATATATTGGAAGGTGTAATGGGTGGAGATTGGATGGAATTTATGGAGTGTGTAGTGGATGAATTTTTACCAAAATTGGGTTCAAAGACATATAATCCCTCTCTCATTCTGGCCAAATCAATTGTCCCCAATTGTTGCTCTGTAGAGTGCAAGAAGAAGATGAAAAAGTGAGTTCACATATGAGTGCTGAAGTAATTTTTGAAACATAGATAATATTAAAGTTGAAATGAGGTAAATAAAGAACATCATGAAGAACCAAGGATGGTGAAAATTGAACGATGCCTTTATAAGAAACAGTAGTTCGAGAACCATTTGGTAAATGAACAATAATAGGAGAAATTTGTGTGTAAGAAATAAACCAAGACAAATTTGATACAATGTGATCTGTGGCACCAGAATCAATGATCCAAGTATTCAAGAATGAATCTCGATTTGAAGAATTATTAACAGTAGAAAAGGTATTGAAAGAACAAAGATAATGAGTAGTTGGACTTGGCAGAAACTCAAGTTGGTTTGAAGGACGAGCTTCTTCATTGAAAGGAAGTGCCATGAAAGAAAAGTGTTGGGCTGACGAAAGGTCCAAAAGAGACTCCGGATGAAGTTGCTGGTGTGCCCTTTCTCCTTGATCCATGGATGTCAGCAGAGCTCAAGAGGAGCTCTGATACCATAATAAAATTGTGAAAGAATAGGAAAATAAAAGAATTGTGAAAGAAAAAGATAAAGAAATTTTATTGATTGTTGATTGAATGAATTGTAAACTATGAAGGTAAAACTAAGTATATATAGAGTATTGGCCTATGAAAGATAAAAGTAGATAAAGATAAGATATAGATAAAGATAAAGATAACTATAAGATAAGATAAAGACTAAATTATAATTTAATTTGTGTATTCTGTTGGGTTGAATTTGTGGGTCGTAAGACGTTTTTATTGTTGTCATAGGCTAAGGTGGAAGAGTGATTTAATAAATATCAAGAGAAAAAGAAAAGACCGATATCAATATTAATTTTTTTTTTTTTTTACAATAACTCACATATCAAGTAGCCACACTATGCTACAATATATAGTACTAATATTGAAAGAAGTTATAACAAACTTTCAAAATCAACTCTGCTCACCCATCAATTAAGTGTAATAAACTTTCAAAAATTAAACTAAGACTCAGACTTTTTAATTTCAACTCTATCATCAATAATGCAAGAGTAGTTTCTTTAGATTTGTATGAATTTTGTTATAATTTTTTTTAATTTATCTTATACTATATTTTTTTTTCTTTTAGAGTTCAATAAGGATTAAATTTTAATTTTTTTGATTATAGAAATGTATTTAAATATTATGTCATGATATCAATTTTCCAACAACTTTAAGATGATAAAAGAAGATAAATAAATAGTTATATATCTAACAAAACAAATCCTATATATTTAGAATGTTATTTTTTTTTATTTTTTGTCAAAAATAAAAAAAAAATGAAAGCAATAGGAATATAAACACAACTTTCTATATTACTTTTATTAGAATTGAAATTGAATGAATTTAACTCAACTCTAAAAACTAATTTATATCATAAAAAATGTCTTATACGTAAACTATTTAGAACTTCTAACAATATTATTATTGGATCAAATAAGCTCTAATTTTATATTAGAATTTAAATTGAGTGAACTTTATTCAATTCAAAAAATTAACTCATTAAATACGAAATCTCGTACTTATAAATTATATACAGATTTTATCTTTGATAAATGTAGAACTGATAATAATAATCTTTGTTTTTGTATTTGTATAATATTTTCTACCATAATAACGAATCATAATCATAATGTTATTATAATTTATCAAAAGCATATGGAATATGTACCTATCATTAAAAATGCTATAGCGCCATGATATTAAATCTTACGATTCACGTGACGGTTTGCAAATAAAACCAACAACTATATATCTTACCAACAACGATATATCTTATTATTATCTTATTTGAATTATTTAATTTCAATGTCCAGGTTCTTAGCTATTATTGTGTTCGTGACACTTCTTTCCTACCTGTCTTATGATTGCAAGAGATCACATATTATATCGCACATAAATGGCGCCAAATTGACCACTCCACGACAACTTTTTATTACCACTTATACATATATATTAAAATTTATATTTACAAATATTTTGTATTAACAAAGAACTCAAAAAAAAAAAAAAAACGCATTCAAAAAGTATAATATAAATTGTTTAATTTGATAATTATATTAGTGATTAATTTTACAAATTAAACTCGTAATTTTAAAATCACACCAGAAATAATTCAGCACTTGTATATATGTTATTTTAGTAAAAGCGATATATATGTGTGTGTGGACGGATGAATGTAATATTGAAGGAGAAAGCACTCTCACTAAAATTTATTTTTTTTAATAGTATATAATAATAATATTTATTTGTTTCCATTGTATTATTAAATTTAATCTCATTATATTAAATTATTACAAATTTTATTTTATCATATTATATATGTCAAAATTTTCTATATCCGTGTATATATATATAAAAGGTTGACGTTCTATAAATTAGAAGTAATACACAGAACAACAATTTGTGAAATGACAATAATAATATATGCTCCTTTAATTTTCCATATTTTTTTATTTGGGTTTAAGGGGCAAAGCACTTCTTCAGCAGATTCTGCGCTGAGATATTTAACATGCCAGCTTCTAGTTAACAATAAGCTAACTAGTAAGGCCAACTAATTAAGATCTTAATATATAATAATTTCATGAATTCTCACTTGGTTAGTTGCATCTCTAATAATAATAATAACAAAAATATTAATTGTATATTAAAATTAATTATCAAAATTAATTATTAATATAAAATATATTTTAAAAATAAATTAAATAACATATATATTTATACATAAATACATAATAACTGATTTTAGTATAATAATAATAATAATAATAATAATAATAATAATAATAATAATGATGGTTTATATAGTTGTATTTATGCTAAAGCAAAGCACCGAGATCGGGTCGTAATTGATTTGTAGCGCCTGCTACGCTATATATATTCACAACCATGTGATCATATGTATAAATATGGAATCGTGGTGTTTGGAAAATTGGTTCACCATTGTCACATCGATCTATTAGTCTTTTCTTTAATTTGGAAAAAAAAGAAAAAGACATTAGTCCTTTCGATATCACATGATTGAGATTTAGTATCAAAGAATGATTTAGGCAAGTGATTGATTATGCAATCACTGATGAGATAATCGCCTATTAGAATTTTCTACACGGTACTAATAAATAATCATGCATGTCATTATCAGACGAATCCTCCATTTAATTTCTGGAAAATTATATATATATATATATATATTTCTATTAACTCTTTTTAAAATAATATGTAAATTATTTTTTATGATATATTTTATTTTAATTAAATATTTATTTTTAATTTGAGTTACTCTCTTAACCATAATTAGATTATATTGTAATTAATTTTTTAATAAAAGGGGTAAATATATAATTTACTAAAAAATTAAAAATTAATTTTTTTAATTTTTCAAATCACGTTAACGATGTTCCTAATCCTAAATTCTTCTTCCTCGTTCTTTCTCAATATCACTCAACAACTCTTCCTCATGCCTCTCCTGAAGTCTCGAATGGTCGAACTCTAAAGTCCAAAAGTCACGATCACTGTCTCCTTTGATTCGTCTCGCCAGCTCCGATGCGTCTCCAACACTGCGTTGTCGCGTCTGTGGCTCCCCTACTCTGTGTCATCGTGTCTCCTTGCTCCCATGCATCTCTCGTCATTGCGTCCTCGTTTGTCGCTGCTGTCACCCCTGGGCGCACCGACCTTGGCCAAATTCTCCTTCGCCGTGCTTTGACAAGTTGGTTTTCTCTCTTCTTTGCGTTCTTGAAACTTTCTATCAGTTTTTTTAGTTATTCAGTTGGCTTATAATTTGATTACAATCAACGAGGCAGTGCTATTTGGGAGGCACGACGAGGATGAAGGAATGGAGGAGGAGCGAAAGATCGAAAGTCATTTAAGAGAGTTAGGATACATGCATCTTCTGGACATGATTTAGAGAAAAAAGCAATGTTTCAATTTTTAATCCTTTAAAAAATTACATAATTATCCATTTTAAAAATTAATTTAATTATAAAATAGTCTAATCATGGTTAACCTAATAACCAATTAAAAAGTGATATATCACACAAAATAAATTACATGTTACTTTGTAAAAGATACGATAAAATTCATATATATATATATATATATATATATATATATATATATATATATATATATATATTAAAACCTAGGCAAATAGACCCGTCTTAATTATGTTGTAATTCCCAAACAATTCCATCAATAATTAGAGGTCAACTGTGGAATCAAAGAGCACGTGTGACAGCAAAATATATGACCTTGGTCTCAATAAAATACGTTTGTTTTGATAAGTCTACCCAAGTCAAAATGCATCAACGATATCCTCAGTTGTATTCATGATCTTATTATTTATTGTAGCCTGTAGGAGTAGCATGCAGTAAAGTTTAGCATTAGTTTTTATTTATTAAAATAAAACTCAGTTCTCAAAGCATCCACATGTAATGACATGATGCATGCACATGTATTTAATTTATGCCCTTGTTAATTTTACTTTATACCTTTGACTTCTATTTCATGTATGTATTTTAATTTGTTCATTGAATTTTGATATTATTGTATAGATTGATGTTCTTATTAAAACTTTCAAAATGATGTTTACAGTATTTAATTATATCTTTTTTAAATTGTCTAAAATATGTAGTGACCTAAAGTCCTAAGCCTTAACTATAAAATATGTGCTATTTTTTGTTAATAAAAATTATAAAAGCAACTGATATACACATTTAAAAAAAAAATGAAATTAGAAACATTACAATAAGATCAAGAGAGTCAAATGTAATTAAATAATTCTACTTTTAATTTTTGATGTCATTATTGCAGTTAGATTATTGGAAGGCTAGCTAATCAAGAGAGTGAAGATGGCATTTGAATAAAGTTACAAATTTAATATCGACTAATCTATCTCTCATTTTTTCACTTTACCAATCTTTTTATTTTTAAAATTCATTTTCAATTTTGAATAATAATAATAATAATAATAATAATAATAATAATAATAATAATAATGCACCAAAATCTTGTACTAGAAGAGAAGAGAAGAATGGTGATGAGCAAAGCAATCTAGCAATGGGTCCTTAGTCCTTTACCCCTCACATCTTACAGCTAATGTAATGGGGACATGAAGGTTTGACTTGTAAACTCACATATATATAGGTGGGAATGAAAATTGTGATTATTTTGAATAGGGAATGAGAAATGGGTTAAGGCTGCTCCTCAATTATTGAAACAAAAGCCACTATTTGTATTTGTGCGTCCACCTACCATTTTTTTTCCCTCTCCAAATTAATTAAATACTCTTGTGCTAGAGTTTAATGGAATTAACAAAAAGTATATGATAAAACCATGTAAACAAATAATATATATAACTTTTGGGAGCTGCATTTGCATCAAATGGAATGCCTAGCTAATAATGTAATTGTACTAATTATATGTGTTTTAAACAAGAGCTGCTTTTCATATATATAAAGTTGAAACCCTTTAAAATAATTATGGAATTGCAAAATATCTTCATTTTAATGTAATATTAAATTTGTATTTCATGCTTTGCAAGAGATAACAATGTGAATTTTAGTTTCATGCTTTGCAATGAGACAAGACTGAATATGACATGCACAAATTTCAAACGTGTTTCTATTTTTAAAATAGCTTTTGATTACCCTAATGTGTTACTTACTCATTGTATTTTAATAACTATTTATCATCAATATTTTGGCCACTCTAATGTGTTACTTATTCTATTAACAAACTTAGTCAATATTAATCTAATCCCTCTAAACACTGGACATCAATAAAATGGATTTTGAGATACTTATCAGTCATGATACATATTAGTTTTCAATTTAAAAAGTCTCATAATTTGCATCTTATTATTTTTATAGGTTTGGACTGAGAGCGTCTGACTTTGATGATCGCAAATCAATTTATGAATTTTGCGTGTACTATGGCTCGAACTTAATTTCTTGAAAAAGCACAAAACAACAAGTAGTAAGTCACAATTCAGCAAAAGCAGAGTTTTGTGCATTAGCCACTATATATCTTCATGTAATTAATTTGGATTCAATAATTGCTATTTGAAATGAAACAACTTTGCAAGACAGTCCCAACCGTATATTGTGGTAATGTCTGCTGTGCTATTGGCATATATAATTTTTTTTTTTTTTTTTACCGAAGATATGGAGATTCGAACCCGCAACCTCTTAATTGAGTATGGGGAGACTATGCCATTTGAGCTATTGCTTCTTGGCATTGGCATATATAATCTAACTAGTATTTTTACCCGTAATAATATTATGGAAATATAAATTTTTTAAAATTATAGTCTATTTTATTCTAACAGTATAGATTATGTATAACACAAAAGATTTATAAAGTCAAATTACTTTTATAAAAAAAATCGTAGATTGATAAAAGTCTCTAACTAAAAAGACCAAGGTATCTATAAATAAAAATCAAATAGTAAGATTTTTAGTTATTATTTTTATATGAAAAAATCTAATTTTTTATTAATAATTAATTTTAACATTCGTCATCTAAAATTTAAAATAATTTAACTTGTATATTTTTACATTTAATTAGGTGTTAACTGTTAAGTTTGTTGCATAAATAAAAATAATTAATGTTTATACTTGCTATTTAAAAATAATATATTTTCTCCCTGTGTATATAAAAATATAATTAGATATTAGTATAAAAAATTATATTGATAATTATAAAGTTAACTCAAAATTAATTTATTTTAAAACAATTGAATCTTGATTCTAATTTTTAATTATAACATTAGTATTCTCTCTAAATTATATGTAATGAATATTTGAAAGAAGAGAAATAAAAATATAGATTAGAAAGATAAGCGGTGAAAATTTAAAATTAAATAAAAAAAACTATGTATATAATAACAATAATAATATTTTTATTTAAATTATATTGTTTTATTAATTTTGTTTCCGGTAGAAGAGAAAAATAGAAAAAATAGAGAATGAGAGAAAAGAGAGAACGATAAAGATGAAGAATGAGAGTGAGAGTGAGAGTTTGTTAATTTTGAAAGAAAAAATTTTATTTTAATTATAAAAAATATCAAATGACATATTTTAATTTGTCAAAGTACTAATATAAGATATAAATTATATATAGAGTAAAAATAGTATAGAGAAATAAAAAAAATGGAGAGAGGTAGATGAGAGAATTTAGGAAGGGAGTTTATTAATTCTAAAAAAATATTTTCTCTCAAATTTAATAAGAGAGTGTCATGTGACACATTTGATTATTAAATTAGATAGTAATATATGATACATAATATAGATATATTTCAATTTTAATTTTAATTTTAATGCAAGTAAAGAATATTATATTGCACATTTTGATTATCAAATAAGTAATTAGTCATTAATATTGATAATGATATATAAAATAGATAGAGTGGTTGAAGGAATGAGAGAAATAGAGAAAGGAAGAGAGAGGAGAAGAGAACTCTTTAATTTTGGAGGAAAAGATTTGATTTCAGTTGCAATGAAGAAATGACACGTGACACATTTTGGTTGTAAAATTAGTAAGGAGGAGGAGAGAATTCTTTAATTTTGGAGGAAAATATTTAATTTCAATTACAATGAGAGAATAATATGTGACACATTTTGGTTGTAAAATTAGTAAAAAAGAGAGAAAAATTCCTTAATTTTAAAAGAAAATATTTAATTTCAATTACAATGAAAAAGTAATATGTGGCACATTTTGGTTATAAAATATAATAGATATAATAGATGCAATCCTCTATTTTGTTAGAGATAGAGTTAACAAAGTTATTTGCGAAATTTAAAAACAAACTTAGGCTGCTTCAAAGCCACCCTAAATTTGCGCGGAAAGAAGAGGTTTATAAGTGTATATGGAAATAAATAGTAAATTTGTTTTGTCAGTTAAAAAAGTAGTTAGGAGAATCTTGATATCATTCTTGATCCTAATATTATAAATACCAAGGCTGTGACAAGTATTGAATGAAAACCAATATAGCAATTTCATCTATGTGCGCTCTCTCCTATCTCTGCTTCGTTTACAATATTGTTAGTTTAAATTCTTTTAATTATTAATATTTAATTAAATGCTATTATGTAAATAAAAATATTTTAAAATAATAATTTTAAATTAATTGCCTTAATTTATATAATATTGTTATATACAATATCTACCCTTATCATACATATTAATATAATCATAAAATACAGAAAACATTCATTGCAAAAAAGAAAAAGGATCTACATATTAGTTTTTTTTTTCTCTCTCTTTGTATTTTTGCACACTCCCAATATATATGGGAATAAACACCATCTAATATGTAAAAAAAAATTATTTATACATTAAAATTAATTACTAAAATTAATTATTATATAAATATATGTATAATTTAATTTAATTTAATTATGTATTTTATATTTTAATATATTTTTATATTAACTAATTTAATAGCTGATTTGAGTGTAAATTTTATATGATCAAATATATATAAAGGAAATGCCTCACTCTGTACATAGTTGGTATCCTTTTGTCGATCGTATGTAAATTCTCAATCCTAAAGAGAAAACTTAAGTTCATAACAACAGCATCTTTTCTTGTATTGAGGAGAAAGTTTAGAAATATAATTATTTATTTTATGTATTCTTTTATTAGTTTAAATTTTTTATAAAAATAATTTCATGATATAGTATAAGAGTTTATATAATTGAAAGGTTTAGAATTATTTTTATTTTTAAAATAAAAAAAATAGTATAAGATAAATAAAAAAAATTATACAAAAATTAAAACAAATTCAAAAAAAATCTTACTTAAAAGAGCATACTAAAAATATAATAATTTATCTGTTTTTTTTATTAGTTTAAACTTTAAACTACTGTACTCTTAAAAAAAGTTATTTCATGATAATACTTTTAAAAATATATTTTTAAATTAATTATATTATATATATACTAAAATTAGTTATTAAATTAATTATTTATAAAAAATATATATTAAAATATAAAATATATATTAAAAATATATGAAATAATATATATATATAAAAATAATAGTAACTAAGTTAATAACAAGTGTTTTTTTATATACACATAGTATTTTTATTTTAAAACTAAATGCCTACACTTGAAAAAATACCATTATTTTAAAAAAGATAATTGCCCATACTTTTAAAAACATCAAAACGGATGAATAGGCACTGGCTAGTATATTATTAATAAAGGAGCAATCTTACATGATTAGTAATTATTATTATTTTTAGTCAGTACTTAGTCACAATAATTTATATTTATATTTTTTTAAAATAATCTAATATTTATGTGATAACAAAAAAAAAAAATAAAAATTACTATCCTAAAAAATTTCACTTAATAAAAAAGTTTTATATTCATTTCTTTTTTGACCAGTAATAATTAAAGAGCTGTATACCAAAAATTGGATATGAATATTTGGTCCCTTCCTGCTGGATGCCGAACTATGTCATATTGGCATTAATCTTCATGCGCACAAAGAATTTACCAATGGATAGTAGTCTGCCAATAAAATAATTAATATTACAATTTAACGCAGTCAATAGTACATGCATGGAAATAGATCAAGGTAACAAAAATACCGAATGGTGACAAGTAGGCTTATTTAATTATACAAAAGGGACCTATATATGTTTATTTATTTATTCTTTCGTTTCCAGCATCGCAGCAAAAGAATTGGTTCAAAGAAGGGACCCTTTCTTAGCTTCCAGGTTGTCCTGTTAAGGTACAATCACTTGTGTTCCAGATTCATGAAAAGAAGCTGTTAAAGAACATCTCAAATCAGGAGCTTTAATACGTATGATATATATCATAACAAAATTTTAAAATATTCCAGTAATACCGGTATTTCAATATTTTTAGTATTAATTAATATATATATATTATAACTAAAATTAATAATCAAAATTAATAGAATACTAATATTTTTGGAATGCATGAAATTCTTCTTTAGTGTATTTCTCTCTTATGTAGCGTTTGTTTTGAGGTACTGAAACAAATATTAAGAGACTGAGATTCAGTATCATATTTGTTGTCCAAAGACTGGTACTAAAATTTTTGTCTCTGTCTCCAAAATTTCAGTATTTCAGTACCTTCAAAAAGTGGAGACACAATGGACTAAAATTTTAGAGATGGAGATTGAAACTTTAATAACATTTTATATCTAAAATACCCTCATTTCAATTAATTAATTTCAATTTTACCTTTTGTGCAAATTAAATTAAAATTTCATTCTTGTTTCAATTTCTGTCTCTCACTTTGTACCAAACAGAATACTGAAATTTATTTCAGTCTCTGAATTAGTCTCTATCTCTCAGTCTCAGTCTTTCAGTCTCTGTCTCTCCATCAAATGCTGTCTTAAAGACTTTTATTATATTGTACTACTCGTTCGATTTAATTTGTTTAAAATTTTTTATTTATGAATAAATTTGTTATTGTATTAAATTATAGGAAGAATTTTAAATATATCAAGTATACCAATGTTCCAATAATTTTAAATGTTAATTTTAATTATAAATAATATATATAATATATATTAATTAAAATCTAACTATTAAGATTATTGAAGCATCAGTGTTTCGAATACCTTTAAAAACTTTCCTAAATTATATATATAGAATTTATATGTAAAAGTCTTTACCAAAATATTAATCCCGAGCCAAACATGCATACCCTAAAAAAATAAAAATAAAGGAGTACTGTATCAAAGTAGATGTTACATTTTTTAATGGAGCTCATTTTGTATGAGTAAGGTGATTTGATTCTTATCTTTACATATAGGATGTGTTGTAATCTCACAAGTTTTGAAAGATCAATATCTGGAAAAAAAAACTCACATCAAAAGTTAATACCTTTAAAATAGTCTTATACTAATACTTTATAATATTGATTCTTTCAAGATTTTGTAACTCATTAATTATATGTAATTTATTTATTTTATAATTATTCTAAGTTTATTGTGTTGGGATCCTTGTCACAGTGAGCTGACCAGATAAGAATCTAGCTTTGACCCATCTCGGTTTTAATTTACCATCCAAAGAAACCTATATCTTGGTTTATAATAATCACGTAATTAATTGATACCATATTATATATACACAAAAAATAATTATTATATATTTAATTTATTTTTAATATATATTTTATATTTTATACGTATAATTAATTTAGTGATGACTAAATTTTTGTAATATTTATCATGGTTTTATATTATATATATGACCTATATGGAAGCAATAATAAAGAATCGTTCCTCTTAAAAATAATTGGAAAAACGGCTTAACTAATGACACCCATAATGAAGATCATAAATGTTTTTTTTTTTTTTTTTTTTTTTGAGTGACAATGCTTAAGGATTTTGAGCTTGTGGCCACATATTGTAAAGTTCAGAGATCCAACAACGGCAAAGAAAAGCAATTATCACTAGAAAGAGCTAATAGAACCCCACAACCAAAGTAGATATCAGGTATTTATCTTAACCAATAATTAAGTAGTAAAAAAAAAAAAAGAGAGGAGGAAAAAAAAACAAAAGTGATAGCTAGCTAGTTTCAACTTTTTCCTTAAGATTTTTAGGTACCAATTAATAAAAGAACGATAACAAATTGTCATGCTTTTAATTAAAATAGCTATAGCTACCCTATCAAAACAACTAGCAAATAGCCAAATATAGAAACATTAGAGTTAAATTTATTTATATATATATAAGGCCAATTAACTCCTTAGCTTCCACATAATATTTGAAATATTTTAACTCAAATGGTCTATCTTTAATCTTAAGATTACTGTTGTCACTGATACATGATACATCCATCTTCCATTCAAATCCCCACACATACAAGTCTACAACTCACGCACATAATAATGCTATGATATGATTTAACTTGGGTTAAATTTTAAATAATCTTTTTGGTACAAATGTTATTAATTTATTATTATTAAATGTTACGTACTTTAATAATACAATTTGCAGAATTGGATAAGCAAGCACTAGTTTTTGTCGAATATTGCAATGACCAAAGGAAAATTGTAAGACATGAAAAGCCGCGTTGCGTGTTATATAAACTTGTTGCTAGCTGTATATACTATGGGGTCAAAATTAAACTCCCATATATCGGTAATACTAAAAAAATATCTCTCAAATTATTTTATATAATTATATATTTATTATATTTTTAAAATTATAAAATTATTTTAATAATAATTAATAAATATTAAATAAAATAATTTTAAATTATTGAAATTAATTTTTTATTATCTTTTAAATATATATATATATTTCCAGCCACATTATTAGGTAATGTAAATTTACGAATCCAAGGGCGGGTTAATCATTTTATTCAATCATATGATAGATCAAGACTTTGGAATTTTGTTAACATCTAGAAAAATAATAATGGAAGCCCCATGTTTAAGGTACTGATTTTGTATGGACCCAAGGTGTGTGTCTATACGGTTAAAAAAATTAAAAAATAGAAATAAAAAAGAACAGAAGAAGAAGGAGGAGGAAAGAGAATTAATGAGCTGTAAAAAAGCCAAATTAAAAAAAATTAATTAAATTGAAGAATCTACTTTTAACCTTTATTCTTGTCTTTGAAAAGCAAAACTATATCATGCAAGCCCGTCTGAACTACTTTTTAAACGTAGAATTTTTTCTTTTTTTACTCTTCATTTAACTTGCATCATCATCATCATCATCATCATGATAATGATATTGACCCAAACTTTGACCGTATATGCTATATCACAAGCAACTATGGTTCATACTTCATAGCTAAAACCATTGAATTGAACCCACATTATTTCTGAGATTAGCATTGTACACAGTACAGTGCAAGCAAAAATTAAAGAGGAGAATTATAAAATTTTTACTCTATGTAAATCATCATTATATAATATTTTTTTAAAATAACATTATATCTATGAAATGAACAAGCAAGTAGTTGAATGATGATTTATTATTATTATATATCTCTTATTTTCATAACATCTTTCACAAAAATAAGTAATAATAAACACAGTACAAAACAGTGCTTTTAATTTTCTTTTGTCTCCTATTAGAACACACCATAGTCTCTCATATAATACACACTATATATGACTATAAAACACAATTCCACCAGAAAAATATATCTTATTAAGAAATTATATTATATATTTAGCCCTTCAAAAAAAGAAAACAAAATTGACAGAGAGCTAAAGTTAATTCCACCAGAAAAAGTAAAAAAAAAAAAAAAAAGATGATGAGACTGCAACTCTTGTGCAATAACATTATTAGTGTTGCCAGAGAGAACATTGAAGGGAAGAAGAAAAAGAAGAAGAAGAAGAAATAGAAAGATTAGAAGGAGAAGAAGGAAGAACAGAATCTGACTCGAGCAGCATTGACATCATGATGTTGCTGCTGTTATTATTATTGTTATGATTAATGAAGCAGCCATAACAATCATGATCGTGATCATCATAAATGCTTCCCTGATTCCAAGGGTAACAGTTACCGTCAAACGGATCGAAGAACACCAACTGATCAAGATCGTTGATCCCACTCGGATCTACTTCAGCTACTTCGAAGCTGTTTCCAAGCGGAGGAAGCTCAACGATTTCGCCAAGCTCCTCATCCTCGGAGGTGGTAGTGGTGGTGGTGGTGGAAGAGGAAGAGGATTCATCCTCCGGCGGTGGAGGAGGAGTAGTAGGAGTAGGAGCAGGAGGAGGGGGAATCATTGCGGCGGCTTTGGCGGCGGCTGCCTGGACGTCGCGGGGGGAGTTGGAGGCGGGGCGGGGGAGAGAGGGTGCGAGTTCGGGGAAGTTGAGGATGGCGGAGGAGCCTTTGATGGTGAGAGCGGCGGCGTCGTGTGCACGCGCGGCCATGTCGGCGGTGGCGAAGGTTCCGAGCCAGATGCGGCTCTTTTTGCGTGGCTCCCGAATTTCGGAGACCCATTTTCCCCACGTGCGCATTCTGACCCCTCTGTATATAGGGTGCTTGCTGTTAGTGTTAGCATTCCTGTCATTGTCATTTTTATTGCTTTGCCTTGATCGCTTCTTGCTCGATGTGAGAGTTGGTGTTGATGGTGGTGAAGCACATGTGGCAGTGCTTCTTCCAGTTTCTACTGTTTCTGTTTCCGTTTCAGAGCTTGGTGTTCGTGGCTCTACTCCCATTCTTCTTCTTCTTCTTCTTCTTAGTGTTTATTGCGGTGTGTTATTGTTGTTATATATATATATATAGAGAGAGAGAGAGAGAGCTGAGAGAGAAGAAGGGATTATGATAATTGGTGAGTGGTGAGTTGAAGCTAAGAGAGTGAGTGAGGGAGGGAGGGAGAAAAGAGAGGAAATTAAAAGGTGATTGTGAAAGAGAATTGAAAAAACGTGGGGGGGATTTTATTTGGGAGGACCCGGTTGTTAATAGGGTCGAGTAACTCTAATAATCTGATAATGATATGTATGATGTGGTGTTGTTGTCTGACCCACACACGAATGGCTCTTGTTTCTAAACCACATCCTGCCATCCCACCGCCTTCCTAATAATAATTAAAATAAAATTACTAAAATGAATTATAGTAATCAGGTGTAAATATGGGACTATGGGTGGGTAGGGGGAGAGGTGGGAAGGGAGAAGGAAGGTGGTGAGAGTGAAGAATGTGAATGGGAGGGTGCTCTGCTGGGTCATATAGACAGCCTGGCAGGGGAACAGAGCCCTCACTGCAGATTTCGATTTCCTCCCTCCACGCTCCCTTCTCTTGCCACATATCTCACATATACCGTACCGCACACTTTTTCTTATTTTTTTCAATACACTCAAATTAATTGTCATATATATTAAAAATGATTTAAATTATATATATATATATATATATATATATATATATATATATATAAATATATAATAATTAATTTTAAATTCTTATTATTAATTTTAATGTGTAAATAATATTTTTTATTTTTTATTTCTCTAACTTTCCTATTTTTTTATGTGGTATATTATTTTTCTTAACAACGTTAATAAAATTGAGAATTATTATACGTACAAGGTATACGGTTGTAGAGAAAAATAAGAGTCGTGTTGAACACAAATTTTCAGACTACTCAAAATAAGACATATGTACAAATAATACAGTCACTCATTATTTTATATATTTTTAGTATACAATGAATTTATGTATGTTACTATTTAAATATAAATTATTACAATATATATAACAAAAATTGTTCTTTATTCTGAAAACGTTGAATGCGATAATCAACGATTTTAGGTATATAACATCAAAAATTATAGTTGTAAGAAAGGAGTAAGCACTTTTATTACTACATAGACAACATACAAAAAGGTAACATCATTTAATCATTTTAGTTAGGAGAATTTACTAGAATAAATATTTTATTAGAATACACATTTTGTAAAATAGATATTAAAATGTATTTTTTTCATAAACTATGTAAATCGTGATAAGGGTCTTGCGGTTTACGAATGCACATAATTCGCTACAGGGGTGTTGCGGTTTACGTTTGAAGCAAACCTTCACATAATCCGCGGTAGGGGTGTCGCGGTTTATGTGTGATTTGCAAACGTATATAAACCGCTACAGGGGTCTAGTAATTTATGCTTTGTCAAATTAGCATATATATACCACTCAAAATAGGGAGTGAGGCATTTGTAGAGAATCATTTTCATACTTTCACAAATGGATAGTGAGGAGAGCTTGTTGGTTCTAGTCTACTGCTCTGGTAAAAAAAAAAGTAATAGGCATGGTGTTAAGTTTACTGATAAAGAACCGCTGAGCGTTTTTATCCGTTCGACTGATACTTTGTCGGATCTGAAGAGGAACATATTGCAGAAGACAGGGTTGTGTGGGGCCAAGTTCGTGAAGAAGGTGTTCTACAAGATTCCGATGGCTGTTGTGTCAAGTGGTGTGCAGTATGAAACATTTGTGATAGGGTCGGATGAAGACATGGAGGTCTTGTTTCATTGTCGGCGGAGTTTTCCAGAGGTGAGAATACACGAGTTGTTTGCCAAGTTGGAAGACGGTGTCGATAGTTCCGGGGCTTCAGCGCCAAATTCTCAGTCGATGACGGTAGGGGTGCTTCTACTTCGATGCCTGTCGTTGCACCTGGTAGTCTCTTAGCTGCACCTCCACTTTTTCTAGCACCGGCAGCTAGGTCACCTGGTTTGATTACTGGTCTTGTTGGTAGTGGTGAACCGGATGAGGCACACACCTTCAGAGGCCAAGGATTACACGAGGGCAATACTTCTGGGGAATTTCAGATTGGTCAATCTTTCCAGACTAAGGAGGAAGTTGTGATGAGTGTTAAGGATTATAGCATTCGTCGTGGAGTTCAGTATCGGGTTATGGAATCAGATCATTTGAAGTATGTTGAGAGATGCAAAGAGTTTGGAAACGGCTGCACGAGGATGATCTGCATGGCACTTCGACAGCGCAAGGGTAACTGGGAGGTTAGAAGGTACAACGGAGCTCACACTTGCCTGGCCACTTCGATTTTGAGCGACCACCGACAGCTCGATTACCACGTAATTTGTGCGAGGATCTATCCGTTGGTTAGGACGGATGCAGCGGTTACGATAAAGGTGTTGCAAGAAGCTACTGAGTCCACCTACGGATTCAGACCTAGTTATAGGAAGGTGTGGAAGGCAAAGGAGAAGGCAGTCGCACAGATCTACGGAGATTGGGAAGAGTCATATGCCGAGTTGTCCCGGTGGATCCTTGGGATGCAAGCAACGAAGGACGGAACCGTTGCTTTGTTGAAGACTTCTCCAGTGCGTGTAGGTGATGAGGTTGATTAGTCTACAGAGTACTTTCATCGTCTTTTCTGGACATTCCCTCCATGCGTTGAGGCTTTTGAATATTGCAAGCCACTAATCAGCATTGACGGTACGCATCTGCATGGGAAGTATGGCTGGACTTTGCTTCTGGCTATTGTGCAAGATGAAAACTCGAATATATTGTCGGTTGCGTTTGCACTTGTTGAGGGGGAGAATGCTGAGTCATGGACTTTTTTCTTATCCCACTTGCGTCAACATGTGACCCCACAAGAAGGCATTCTGGTGATCTCTAACAGACACAACGGCATTAAGGCTGCACTGGAGGTACCAGACAGTGGTTGGCTACCGCCTCATGCATATCGAGCGTATTGCATTCGACACGTTGTAGCTAATTTTGCTCTCAGTTTCAAGGGCCAGGATGCAAGGCGGCTGCTCGTGAATGCGGCGTATGCCAAGACTGAGGCAGAGTTTGACTACTGGTTTGATATTATGAGGACTGAGAATCCGGCCATGTGTGATTGGGCCAACCGACTAGAATACGATAAGTGGACCCAACACCAGGATGGAGGCAGACGATTCGGCCACATGACGACGAACATATCCGAGTGTGTTAACTCTGTATTGAAGGGGACACGGAATCTTCCGATTACTGCACTTGTGAAATGCACATATGGGAGGTTAGCAGAGCTTTTTGTCGTCTGATGGTAGACAGCAGAGGCGCAGTTGGGATCAGGCCAACGGTTTTGCCAGGTGCTGGTCAAGGCGATAGAGTGCAACTTGAAAGATTCGAGGTGCTTCACGGTTACTCTGTTTGACAGACATTAGTCTGAGTATACCGTGGCTGAGACGACTCTTACCGGTAAATTTTCGCTTGGGACGTATCAGGTTTCCCTCAGAGATCGCACTTGTGACTGCGGGTACTTTCAAGCTCTCCATTACCTGTGCTGCCATGCGATTGCATGCTTTCCTCCATCCCGGTTAGACTGGGCTACGTACGTCCATGAGATTTATACACTGAGTAAGGTGTTCAGTGTATACCGAATGGGGTTTTTTCTCCCTGTTCTAGAGGGTCTGTGGCCACCGTACAACGGTCCTACTGTCGTTCCTGATCCTTACATGAGACGTGTCAGAGAAGGGAGACTGAGGTCAACAAGAATCTGTAATAGTGTAATACCATGGATGAGGCCGATACTAGTCGGTCGAAGCGATGTGGGCTACGCAGACAGACAGGACACACTTGCAGGACTTGCCCTTAGCGAGGATCCGCACCCAGAGCCGAGGCATAGGTGTCATTAGGTCGTCATGATTAGCTTTCATTTTTCTTTTCTTATTTGTGTTGTTGTCATGTTTTAGTCTATGCTTTTCCATGTATGAATGTTAAGTAAAGTTATACTTGTTGTTCATTTTACGGTGATGTGGTTATTGCTAGCGATTCTCTATGTAGTTGTGATTCTCTTGAATAAAGGTGTTCTAATTTTGTTGGTAATTCTATGAGTTCAAGAGACTAATTTCAATTAAATCAAAGCACCAACCTATGTTGCGCCATACATAGAAAAGGCATACCAAAGTTTCATCCAATAACTCATACTCTATGGAAAATGAACTAAGTCCACACTAAAGCATAAACCGCTAGACTCCTGTAGCGCTTTATGCACGTTTGCAAATCACACATAAACCGCGATACCCCTATAGCGGATTACGTACATTCATAAATCGTAAGACCCCTATCGCGGTTTACATAGTTTATAAAAAATGCCAAACAAATAGGATCGAATCCTACCCCGCCTTCAGTCGATGGGCGCCCCGACCGCTGCTTGGGGTGCCCCGCAGGCTAGCATTAAAAAAGGCTTTTGCTGTATATATGGCATGCTATAGGCGATCTGAAGCGTAGGCAGGACCGGCCTTCCCTTCAAGTCCAAGTTTTGCATTCGAGACCCTGGCATTACTATGTGCACCAACTCCATACATTTCAATATCCATTTTACAAAAGAGGAGTGCTAGGGGGCCAGCAACTTTTGTATTTTGTAACCATCAATTGGCCATCAATAGTATTTTTAATGGTGTGAGATTAAATCCAATGGTGTGGGATCATTCAATTTTCTTTTGATGGTAAAATGCTGGCCAATTTTTACAAAAATTGTTGGTCCACTATAAAATGTGTATTCTGATAAATTTAAAGGCCAGAATATTTATTTCAATAAATTTTCTTTTTAGTTATAATAAGAATTGGATACATTGTAGTGACTAGTGAGGACTGAGGCGCACCATCAAAGGGTGGCCTAACAACATTTAGTATTATAAATAATTTACAAGACAAAAGGGGTTAACGTTCATATTTAGTTAGCAAACTATAGTATGAAAATATTTACGGATATTTTTATTGTCTATTTAATTTTCGTGTGACAAAGTCATAGAATTTAAATTATTTATTTTTCCTGCTATAATTTCAAAGGCTGAGTGTATTAATCTCATCAAATCACTTCTTCTAAAAATTTAAATTCATTATAATCACTTCTTTTGGAGTGTATTAATGTCTTATACTTAATTTTTTTATGTTATAAAAGTTCTGATATCATATCATGATATCATTTATCTTAAAAGTTTAAATTTGGTAGGACGAGATATATGAATAATTATATCTTTAAGACTCTAACACGTTCTCTCACGTTAAAGCCTGCTTCTTTTAGATTTGTGTGAATCTTTGAATAGATCTTCTTTCACTTTGTATTTGCATTATTATGCTGAAATTCTTTCTTTTGGAGTTAATAGGGATCGAACTCTAAACTTTTAAGTCATAGAAACTCCGATATCACGTCATGAAATAATTTCTTCCAAAAATTTAAGCAAATAAAAAAAACACATAAATGATTATATCTTTAACAATTAATTTTGATTTATTGTTCTTTGGATTTCTTTCTTACTCTATAAGAAAAACGCCGAGTATCGTCGGATTTAGTGTCGCAGCGTACTAGCGGATTTAGCGACAGTTTTGTAGTGGGATTCGTCATACCAAAGAGTTACCGTTGGAAAAGGTTATCTGACGGTAAAGTCGCTGGTAAATATTTGGCGGGAACACTAGACAAATAGGCACCAACCGTAGTCGTTACCGTCGAATGAAGCCGCCGGTAAATTTGAATTCGACGGTAGTCGTGCCCTAAATTCGAACTGTGAACCTCTTTTCCTTTATTTTAAATTCTCTCTCTCTCTAACCTTTCACCTCTCAGTCTCTCTCTAGCCCCTGCTACAACCGCCTCTGCTGCCACTGCTATCGTGCCCTACCGTCGTTGGAAAGATCGCCATCGCTGCTGCTCGAAACACACCCTTCGCTCTACTCTGTTCTCGCCGTTGTCACCCTCCCGCCACTGAAAAGGCCGCCGGCGTCGTTGCTCGAACCGCCCACTTCTGTCTAATTTCTTTGCATTCCAGGTTTCATTGAATATGTTTTTTTACTATGTTTAACTTCTTCTTAGTTTATTTTAATTTCATTTAGCTAGTTGATTTTTGTAATTAGTTTAGTTAGATTAATTTTTTTTAGTTGATTTTAGGTGATTAGGAATTTTCATTGGATATTTGTCACGCTGCTTAATTTCTTCTTAGTTAATCTTAATTCTATTTCGTTAGTTGATTTTTAGTAATTAGTTTAGTTAGATTAATTTCTGTTTTAGTTGATTTTACGTGGTTAGAGATTTAGTGTTTTGTTATGGTATGTTCTAATACAAATGTGGAGGTACATTTTAAATTTTATAATTTCAACTGCCGGATAAAAGAAAACAAAATAAAGAATATAGCAACAGTAACCTCATCATGGTTTGGGTGTTCTGTTAGTGTATGTTCTTATGCATACAATATTAAAAAATTTATAACATTTTTTTGGGTGCTCCTTTTTCTATTTGTATGATTTCTTTTTTGATTATTTGGTTTGCTTGTTTCTTATATTTTGTTGTTTTTTTTTAATTTAAACAATTATTTTATTTGTATACCTGGTGTACAAAAAATAAAGAATAAAAATCTGGTTCAAAATAGATTTGACTCAAAGAAAAGAATATATGTTCCTATGATTAACACGTATCATATTATAATCTAGCTTCTAATACATATTTATGTTAATTATTGCTCTGCATTCATTATCCAATTTTATGCTACTATCTTTTTCTTTTCTTCACTGCTTACTTGTTCTTGTTTTCTTTTTCTGCTTTGCAGTGTAAGCTTTTTATGTTACTAATATGTTTGTTGTACAGACATGACGACAGGTAGTAGAGGTAAGTCGAGTGGGTCATCATGTATTCGTCATAGAGGGCGGGCTTCCGCTGAATCCTCCAGGGCTGCCTAGTCATCCCCCTCTACCCCGGCTACCCCGTCGACCCTGTGACGTCACAGGCGGATCCATCGTACCAGCAATTCATCATGGTCCCAAGCCCGATCTGGGTGCCTCCTACTGGTATACCCCCTGTAAATGCAGTGACGACAGAGCCCACGGGGGTGATTCCTCCAATGTCCTCGAGCAAGATGCCCATCTATCACCGACCGTCATCCGGCTGAGAATTTGGCCCGATGACATACGGTTGTGAGTTTAATTTTTTGATATTAAGTTTGTTTATGTCAAATTTGGTTGATATATTAATTTGTAGTCTAAGTCGCTGGAGCGTGAGACGACACTGACGGAGACCTTTAAGTATACCCATACTTTGAAGGTAAAAAAGGAGAGATTTGTCGACGAGCTGCGACCCATTAAGTGAGTTTAAATTAATCCTAAGTTTCAACTTTATTTGGTTTAAAGTCAATTATTTAACTATTTCCTAATCAATATTAATGTATGTGACGCAGGAGGAGTGCACGCAGATGTTGGAGGCCGCAACCCAGAAATCTCAGCCGCCTAGTGGGGCCAACGAAGCCGGCTCTGAGACCTTCGTAATAGATCCCGATAGGATTTGGTGTGAGACCGCCTCTAAACCCCACAAGAATCGCCGCTTCGGGTTGGGGTCGTTCTTTGCCAGTGGCCTCCTATCTTCCGCTTTGATGGCTTCCTCTGCGTCTGCCTCTGCCACCAGCCTTGCTGATCCCCAGAAAGTTGTCGACCTAAGAGAGGAGGTGCAAAAGCTAACACAGGAGCTTCATCAGTAGGCGGAGCAGTCTGAGCAGAGGTATCGAGAGTTTCTTGTACGTGTTGTCGTCAGCTCTGACCTGACGGAGAAGCTGGAACAGCTCGATCGGTTGCGGCAATAGATGGAGGAGTACAGCTAGTAGATGTGCGCTGAAGGCAGCAGTGCTGTTGGTTCTAGCGGCACTGCTGTCGATTCCAGCGGCGACGCTACTGTTGGGGCACCGACAGTAGCACCTCCTCCACCGCCTCACTTGGTGGACCATGACGCCGACGACAATGAAGACTACCATGATTTGTAGGATTTAGAGTTTTACACATTTTTCTTTATCTTTACTTTATTGTATTCTACATTTGTGACATTTTATTTCATTCAAACTATTTATTTTTTAATAAAATTATTTCTTTATTTCTGGTGATGTTACATTTCTGCTAACAATTGTGTTAATAAGATTCTCCTAATTGTGGCTTAACTGTGCCAAAAAATTTAGGGTTTATAAATTTCACATTACCGTCAGATTTACCGTCGGTGATATCTGACGGTAACTTTGGCGCCTAAACACATGAAATGGCGCCATCAACACAAAGTCGACAAACCATTGAAAAAGACCGACGGTAACTCCGCTGATAATTAGCGTCGGACATAAAAAATTTGCCGATAAGCTGTTTTCGGCGACATTTATACCGTCATTTTCTTGTAGTGTTAATCTTTTGCCTTTCTCTTTTGTGGGATATATATACCTCTATCACTATAAGAAATTATTAGAATAGCGACCGATTTAGCAACTGATTTAGCGACCGATTCTGGTAGTCGCTAAAACATTGGTGGCTAAATTCAAAATAGCAACTGATGTTGGTCACTAATATTTAGTGACCGATTTTAGTGACCGATTTTCATCCAAGGCCACTTAACCATACAAATTAATTTTGGTCGCTAACAAGATCGATCACTAAATAGCAACCAATATTTCGGTCACTAAATCGGTCGTTGAGGTATTCAGTCGCTAAATGGTGACCAATATTTCGGTTACTAAATCGGTCGTTGTTAGTAATCAATTTTTTCGGTCGCTAAAATCGGTCGCTATTCCGGTACTTTTTTGTAGTGTATCTATTATTTAAAATTTTTTGCATTTTTGGAATAAGTAATTTTTGAATAGAAAAAAGGTCTAAATTTCAATTATTGTTGACCAAGAAAAAAATATTCAATAAATTTCAAAAAAAAAAAAAAAAGAAATACGTAAAATTTACAATTCAAATTTAAAAGGAATTATTTGGTGAATATTATATATATATATATATATATATATATATATATATATATATATATATATATATATATATATATATAAAATATGTTTTTATGTATCGACTTAAATTTTTGTAAGAAGTAATTTTATAGTATTGTAAATGATTAGGATGGTGATGAAAAATGAAAATACTGTTCTTTGAGTTTTATTTTATTTTTTCCCTCTATTTTTCATAAGGATAGCGAAGCCAACGCTGTCAGCATCACTAATGAAGTTTCCCTTGGGAGTTTGTTGTTCCTTCTAATTGGGAAACATCACATTACAACAAAGTAACATTTATGTGCTTCATTTTCATATATGTTTTCTTGTATTCATTATATAGCTATATTTGTAAGAACAATAAAAAATGATGAGAATATAATTTTGGTAGCTCGTCATCAATTGAATCCTTAATTAAGAGATTAGCCGTTAAATTCTATCTTGGCCATGAAAAATATATCATATTGCCAGCAGTCATTTGCTTTTAATGAATTGAATAACATGCAGTGAGAGATTATTAATCACCGCATCTATCAAATCGTAGTACATCCTCTTGAAAAACAAATATATAATTTTCCTTACGCTTATGATTATATAAGCTGCTTTCAACCTGTTCCTCATTCTTACTGGTCCCCTGCAATTTTATCATTCTTATGAATGATACGTACATAGTAATTAGTAGTTAACTAATTTTATTTAATCATTTTGCAAAAAGTTATGAAGCGTTAGTAATAATATTAATAGTTTGAGGTATATTTATCTTAACTCAGATCGATGCTATCATATATATGCACCAAACAAAGAAACCTAGTGCATCGTGTATCATTAGGGAAATGCAACACTATGTATACTTTATGTTTAAAATTTATATATCATTAGAATACCTTATGAAAATACCTGCATTGTTGGTAAAAAGGTCGACAAATACAAAATTAAAATAATTAATTAATTAATTTTAACTGTTCTAATTATTTTATTACTCACATAAAAAATAAAGCAAACACAAACAATCTATACCGTAAACAAACGAAAAAAATCTCTACTTTTATAAATTATTTCACTTCTTTAATCTTACAACTTAATTCTATGGGTTTAAGTCTCTATATATCCTAATTCTTTTTGTGACGGTCTCTATCCTAAATATATATGCAACTATTTGCAACTTAAATATTTTTTAACTATAAATTAATTTCACTCATATTAATTTATTAATATCCATTTCAAACATGATTTAATAAGGCTAAAAGTAACAAATTTTAATATATACCGAGCTAAAGACAATAAAATCTACGGAACTCTTTTACACAACCGGATGAACACAACACCAAGAACAACAACAATACCAACACCACTAACTCTCTAAAAATCTACAATCATAGAAACATTCTTAGAAACCAAACTCAAAACAATCAGAAAAAGTTAACTAATAAAAACGAAACCGATTAAAATAAAGGTTACTCACCACGAATACAAGGACAGTTTCAGAATCTCGAATGAAGCTCCAACTAGGGAGAAATCAACGGTTGGTAGTCACAGCTAGAGAAAGAAAGGGAGAGAGATCGAGGGAGGGTTTAAAGAGAATGAAGCTTTTAAAAATGGTCGAAGAGATGGGAGGGAGGGAGAGGCGTCTAGGCGATAAATGTGTTTATCGACAACATTAAAACGGAAAACATATTTGATTGATGGTTTAATTTGGTCGTTGATAAGTTAAGTAAGTGTGAAATTTAATTTCAAATTATTTGATTGTTGCCGACGGCCAGGCTATTGATAAAGTAGTTTATATTTCTAAAAATGAAAATTAAATTAAATTCCTATTACTTGGCCTTGGTAATTTGTATTTGATATTAATTTTTAAATTTAATTATATAACTTTTATTGATAATGATGTCGTGGGAAAGTAATTTAAATTTTTTAAAATAATAAATTAAATTAAATTCATTAATTACGGCTAAAGTGTTAATGAATTATTTACGAGATTAGTTTATAAATTTATTTATTCAATCATTACCCACTACCAAATCATCTGAAAATATAGGTGGAGCCGTCGACAATGTCATTCTTGCCGATTGTCGCTGGTATGCGAAATCGTGATCTTCAACAATGGCGCCAATGGCTTGGTGCTCTCAAATGTGAATCACACTTTGTCACAATTCCGCACAACTAACCAGCAAGTGCACTGGGTCGTCCAAGTAATAAACCTTACGTGAGTAAGGGTCGATCCCACGGAGATTGTCGGCTTAAAGCAAGCTATGGTCACCTTGTAAATCTCAGTCAGGCGGATTCAAATGGTTGTAGAGTTTTAATAATTAAAAGATAAATAGAACATGAACTAGGATAGAGATACTTATGTAATTCATTGGTGAGAATTTCAGATAAGCGTATAGAGATGCTTTCGTTCCTCTGAACCTCTGCTTTTCTGCTATCTTCATCCAATCATTCCTACTCCTTTCCATGGCAAGCTTTATGTAGGGCATCACCGTTGTCAATGGCTACATCCCATCCTCTCTGTGAAAATGGTCCAATACGCTGTCACTGCATGGCTAATCATCTGTCGGTTCTCGATCATACTGGAATAGGATTTACTATCCTTTTGCGTCTGTCACTGCGTCCAGCACTCGCGAGTTTGAAGCTCGTCACAACCATCCCTTCCCAGATCCTACTCGGAATACCACAGACAAGGTTTAGACTTTCTGGATCTCAGGAATGGCCATCCATGGGTTCTAACTTATACCACGAAGATTCTAATATCTCGGACTTGGTCCTCTGTATTAGATATCTAAGAGATACTCATTCTAGCTTGTTTGCATGTAGAACGGAAGTGTTTGTCAGGCACGCGTTCATAAGTGATAATGATGATGAGCGTCACATAATCATCACATTCATCATGTTCTTGGGTGCGAATGGATATCTTAGAATAGGAATAATCTTGAATTGAATAGAAAAACAGTAGTACTTTGCATTAATCTGTGAGGAACAGCAGAGCTCCACACCTTAATCTATGGGGTGTAGAAACTCCACCGTTGAAAATACATAAGAACAAGGTCCAGGCATGGCCGAGAGGCCAGCCCCCAAGTCTAAGAACTAAACGTCCCAAGATAAAACTTAGGATGATAAAAAAGATGTAAATACAATAGTAAAAAGTCCTATTTATACTAAACTAGTTACTAGGGTTTACAGAAATGAGTAAATGATGCAGAAATCCACTTTCGGGGCCCACTTGGTGTGTGCTTGGGCTGAGCATTGAGCTTTACACGTGTAGAGGCTTCTCTTGGAGTTGAACGCCAGTTCATAACCTGTTTCTAGCGTTTAACTCCACTTTGCAACCTGTTTCTGGCGTTTAACTCCAGAATGCAGCATGAAACTGGCGTTGAACGCCAGTTTACGTCATCTAAACTCGGGCAAAGTATGGACTATTATATATTGCTGGAAAGTGCTGGATGTCTACTTTCCAACTCAATTGAGAGCGCGCCATTTGGAGTTCTGTAGCTCCAGAAAATCCACTTTGAGTGCAGGGAGGTCAGAATCCAACAGCATCTGCAGTCCTTCTTCAACCTCTGAATCTGATTTTTGCTCAAGTCCCTCAATTTCAGCCAGAAAATACCTGAAATCACAGAAAAACACACAAACTCATAGTAAAGTCCAGAAATGTGATTTTTATTTAAAAACTAATAAAAATATACTAAAAACTAATTAAATTATACTGAAAACTATGTAAAAACAATGCCAAAAAGCGTATAAATTATCCGCTCATCACAACACCAAACTTAAATTGTTGCTTGTCCCCAAGCAACTGAAAATCAAATAGGATAAAAAAAAGAGAATATACTATAAATTCGAAAATATCAATGAAACTTAGCTCCAATCAGATGAGCGGGACTTGTAGCTTTTTGCCTCTTGAATAGTTTTGGCATCTCACTTTATCCATTGAAGTTCAGAATTATTGGCATCTATAGGAACTTAGAATTCAGATAGTGTTATTGATTCTCCTAGTTCAGTATGTTGATTCTTGAACACAGCTACTTTATGAGTCTTGGCCGTGGCCCTAAGCACTTTGTTTTCCAGTATTACTACCGGATACATAAATGCCACAGACACATAACTGGGTGAACCTTTTCAGATTGTGACTCAACTTTGCTAAACTCCCCAATTAGAGGTGTCCAGGGTTCTTAAGCACACTCTTCTTTTTGCTTTGGACCTTGACTTTAACCGCCCAGTCTCAAGTTTTCACTTGACACCTTCACGTCACAAGCACATGGTTAGAGACAGCTTGGTTTAGCCGCTTAGGCCAGGATTTTATTCCTTTAGGCCCTCCTATCCACTGATGCTCAAAGCTTTGGATCCTTTTTATTACCCTTGCCTTTTGGTTTTAAGGGCTATTGGCTTTTTGCTCTTGCCTTTTGGTTTTAAGAGCTTTTGGCTTTTTCTGCTTGCTTTTTCTTTTTCTTTCTTTTTTTTTCGCTATTTTTTTTTGCAAGCTTTTGTATTCACTGCTTTTTCTTGCTTCAAGAATCATTTTTATGATTTTTCAGATTATCAAATAACATGTCTCCTTTTTCCTTATTCTTCAAGAGCCAACATATTTAACATTCATAAACATTAACTTCAAAAGACATATGCACTGTTCAAGCATTCATTCAGAAAACAAAAAGTATTGTCACCACATCAAAATAATTAAACTAGTTTCAAGGATGAATTCGAAACCATGTACTTCTTGTTCTTTTGTAATTAAAACATTTTTCATTCAAGAGAGGTGATGGATTCATATTCATAACTTTAAGGCATAGACACTTAGACACTAGTGATCATATAGTGAAGACACAAACATAAATAAAACATAAAGCTCAAAAATCGAAAAACAGTAAATAAATAGACAAGGAGATTAAGGAATGAGTCCACCTTAGTGAGGGTGGCGTCTTCCTCTTCTTGAAAAACCAATGGTGCTCTTGAGCTCCTCTATGTCTCTTCCTTGTCTTTCTTGCTCCTCCCTCATAGCTCTTTGATCTTCTCTAATCTCATGGAGGATGATGGAGTGCTCTTGGTGTTCCATCCTTAGTTGTCCCATGTTGGAACTTAATTCTCCTATGAAAGTGTTGATTTGCTCCCAATAGTTTTGTGGAGGAAAGTGCATCCCCTGAGGCATCTCAGGGATTTCATGGTGGGGAATTTCCTCATGCTCTTGCTAAGGTCCATGATCTCTTATTTGCTTCATCCTTTTCTTAGTGATGGGCTTGTCCTCTTCAATGAGGATGTCTCCATCTATGTCAATTCCAGCCGAATTGCAGAGGTGGTAAATGAGGTGAGAAAAGGCTAACCTTGCCCAAGTGGAGGACTTGTCAGCCACCTTGTAAAGTTCTTGAGGTATAATCTCATGAACTTCCACCTCCTCTCCAATCATGATACTATGGATCATGATGGCCCGGTCTATAGTAACTTTAGACCGCTTACTAGTAGGAATGATTGAGCGTTGAATGAACTCTAGCCATCTCCTAGCCACTGGTTTGAGGTCATGCCTTCTTAATTGAACCGGCTTGCCTCTTGAGTCAATTTTCCATTGAGCTCCTTTCTCACATATGTCTATGAGGACTTGGTCCAACCTTTGATCAAAGTTGACCCTTCTTGTGTAGGGGCGTGCGTTCTCTTCCATCATTGGCAAGTTGAACGCTAGCCTTACATTTTCCGGACTGAAATCTAAGTATTTCTCCCGAACCATGGTGAGCCAATGCTTTGGATTCGGGTTCACACTTTGATCATGGTTCTTAGTGATCCATGCGTTTGCATAGAACTCTTGAACTATTAGGATCCCAACTTGTTGAATGGGGTTGGTGAGAACTTCCCAACCTCTTCTTTGGATCTCAAGTCGGATCTCCGGATACTCATTCTTTTTGAGTTTGAAAGGAACCTCAGGGATTACTTTCTTCTTGAAAACAACTTCATAGAAATGGTCTTGATGGACCTTTGAGATGAATCTCTCCATCTTCCATGACTCAGAGGTGGAAGCAATTGCCTTCCCTTTCCTCTTTCTAGAGGTTTCTCTGGTCTTAGGTGCCATAAATGGTTATGGAAAAACAAAAAGCTATACTTTTACCACACCAAACTTAAAATGTTTGCTCGTCCCCGAGCAAAAGAAGAAAGAAAGTAGTAGAAGAAGAAGAAAATGGAGGAGATGGGGATAAAGGTGTTTTCGGCCAAGGGGTGAAGATAGGGTTGTGTTGTGTGAAAATGAAGAAGGAATGAGGGGTTTATATAGGAGTGAGGGGGTGTGTAGGGTTCGGCCATTAGGGTTGGGTTTGGGAGGGAAATTAGTTTGAATTTTGAAGGTAGGTGGAGTTTATGAGGAAGAGAGGGTGGATGTGAGTGGTGAAGAGGTGATGGGAAAGAGTGATTGAGGTGATTGGTGAGGGGTATTTGGGGAAGAGTGTTATGAAAAAGGTGTGAAAAGGAGAGAAGAAAATGTGGAGATCCTGTGGGGACCACAGATCCTGTGGGGTCTACAGATCAAGTGGGGTCAAGGACTTAACATCCCTGCTCCAATTAGGCGTGTAAAACACCCTTGCTGTGCAATCCTGGCGTTTAACGCCAGACTGCTGCTTGTTTCTAGCGTTAAACGCCCAAATGTAACGCCAGGTAGATGCTTGTTTCTGGCGTTAAACGCCAGCTTGGTGCCTGTTTCTGGCGTTAAACGCCAGACAGATGCTTGTTTCTAGCGTTTAAACGCCAGACTGCTCTCCTCCAGGGTGTGCTATTTTTAATGCTATTTTTCATTTTGTTTTTGATTTTTCAGTAGTTTTTGTGACTCCACATGATCATCAACCTAATAAAACACGAAATAACAAAGAGAAAATAAAATAGATATGATTAAATAACATTGGGTTGCCTCCCAACAAGCGCTTCTTTAATGTCAATAGCTTGACAGTGAGCTCTCATGGAGCCTCACAGATAATCAGAGCAAGGTTGGAACCTCCCAACACCAAACTTAGAGTTTGAATGTGGGGCTTCAACACCAAACTTAGTGTTTGGTTGTGGCCTCCTAACACCAAACTTAGAGTTTGACTGTGGGGGCTTTGATTGACTCTGCAGTGAGAGAAGCTTTTCATGCTTCCTCTCCATGGTTACAGAAGGAGATCCTTGAGTTTCAAACACAAGGTTATCCTCATTCAGTTGGAGGACCAACTCTCCTCTGTCCATATCAATCACAGCTCTTGCTGTGGCTAGGAAGGGTCTTCCAAGGATGATGGATTCATCCTCATTCTTTCCAGTGTCTAGGATTATGAAATCAGTAGGGATGTAAAGGCCTCCAACCTTTACTAATACGTCCTCTACTTGTCCATAAGCCTATTTTCTTGAGTTGTCTGCCATCTCTAATGAGATCCTAGCAGCTTGCACCTCAAAGATCCCAAGTTTCTCCATTATAGAGAGTGGCATTAAATTTATTCCTGACCCCAGGTCACACAGAGCTTTCTCAAAGGTCATGGTGCCTATGTTACAGGGAATTAGGAATTTACCAGGATCCTATTTCTTTTGAGGTAATTTCTGCCTATCCAATGCATTCAGTTCATTGGTGAGCAAGGGAGGTTCATCTTCCCAAGTCTCATTACCAACTAATTTGGCATTCAGCTTCATGATTGCACCAAGGTACTTAGCAACTTGCTCTTCAGTAATGTCTTCATCCTCTTCAGAGGAAGAATACTCATCAGAGCTCATGAAGGGCAGAAGGAGGTTTAATGGAATCTCTATGGTCTCTAAATGAGCCTCAGATTCCTTTGAGGAACTCAAAGGGAAACTCCTTATTGGTCACTGGACATCCCAGGAGGTCTTTCTCACTAGGATTCACGTCCTCTCCCTCCCTTGTAGGTTCGGCCATGATGGTTAAATCAATGGCCTTGCACTCTCTTTTTGGATTCTCTTCTGTATTGCTTGGGAGAGTACTAGGAGGGATTTCAGTGACTCTTTTACTCAGCTGGCCCACTTGTGCCTCCAGATTTCTAATGGAAGACCTTGTTTCATTCATAAAACTTAAAGTGGCCTTAGATAGATCAGAGACTATATTTGCTAAGCTAGATGGATTCTGCTCAGAATTCTCTATCTGTTGCTAAGTAGATGATGGAAAAGGCTTGCTACTGCTAAACCTGTTTCTTCCACCATTATTAAAGTCTTGTTGAGGCTTTTGGTGATCCTTCCATGAGAAATTTGGATGATTTCTCCATGAGGGATTATAGGTGTTTCCATAGGGTTCACCCATGTAATTCACCTCTGCTATTGCAGGGTTCTCAGGATCATAAGCTTCTTCTTCAGAAGATGCCTCTTTAGTACTGTTGGATGATTCCTTCAATCCATTCAGACTCTGAGAGATCATATTGACTTGCTGAGTTAATATTTTATTCTGAGCCAATATGGCATTCAGAGTATCAATTTCAAGAACTCCCTTCCTCTGAGGCGTCCCACTACTCACGGGATTTCTTTCAGAAGTGTACATGAATTGGTTATTTGCAACCATGTCAATGAGTTCTTGAGCTTCTGCAGGCATTTTCTTTAGGTGAATGGATCCACCTGCAGAATGGTCCAATGACATCTTTGATAATTCAGACAGACCATCATAGAATATATCCAGGATGGTCCATTCTGAAAGCATGTCAGAAGGACACTTTTTGGTCAGTTCCTTGTATCTCTCCCAAGCTTCATAGAGGGATTCACCTTCCTTCTGTCTGAAGGTTTGAACATCCACTCTAAGCTTGCTAAGCTTTTGAGGAGGAAAGAACTTGGCTAAGAAAGCCGTGACCAGCTTATCCCAATAGTTCAGGCTATCTTTAGGTTGAGAGTCCAACCATATTCTAGCTCTGTCTCTTATAGCAAACGGGAAAAGTATAAGCCTGTAGACCTCGGGATCAACTCCATTGATCTTAACAGTATCACAGATTTGCAAGAATTCAGTTAAGAACTGAAAAGGATCTTCTGATGGAAGTCCATGGAACTTGCAGTTCTGTTGCATCAGAGAAACTAATTGAGGTTTAAGCTCAAAGTTGTTTGCTCCAATGGTAGGAATTGAGATGCTTCTTCCATGTAAATTGGAATTTGGTGCAGTAAAGTCACCAAGCATTTTCCTTGCATTGTTATTATTTTCGGCAATGTCTCCTTCTTTTTCGAAAATTTCTGTCAGATTTTCTCCAGAGAGTTGTGCTTTAGCTTCCCTTAGCTTCCTCTTCATAGTCCTTTCAGGTTCAGGATCAGCCTCAACAAGAATGTTCTTATCCTTGTTCCTGCTCATATGAAAAAGAAGAGAACACAAAAGAAAATATGGAATCCTCTATGTCACAGTATAGATATTCCTTTATGTAAGTATAAGAAGAGAAGAGTGTAAGAAGGAGAAGAGGAAAAATTTGAACATAGAGAGGAAGATGGGGTTCGAATTTTAGGTGGAAGAGAAGTGTTAGTAGATAAATAAATAAATAGAAGGAGATGAAGAAGAGAAGAACTCGAAAATTAAACAAAATAGAATAAAAATATTTAAAATTAATTTTTAAAATTCAAAAATTAAAATTGAAATTAAATTAAATTAAATTTTTAAAACAATTAATTAATTAAAAAGGAATTTTTGAAAAAGAAGGAAAGGATTTTCGAAAATTAGAGAGAGAATTAGTTAGGTAGTTTTGAAAAAGATAAGAATCAATTAAAAAGTTAAGTGGTTAATTGAAAAAAGATTTGAAAATCAAATTTGAAAAGATAAGAAGTTAGAAAAGATTTTGAAATTGATTTTGAAAAAGACGTGATTGAAATTTATTTTGAAAAAGATTTGAAAAAGAAATTTTGAAAATTAAAGTTGATTACTTGACTAACAAGAAACTAAAAAGATATGATTCTAGAGTTTAAAGATTGAATCTTTCTTACTAGGCAAGTAACAAACTTAAAATTTTTGAATCAATCACATTAATTGTTAGCATTAATTTTGAAAATATGAAATGGAAATAAGAAAAAGATTTTTAAAAATCATTTTGAAAATTTCGAAAATCATAAAAGAAAAATGGAAAAGATTTGATTTTTGAAAAAGATTTGAAAAAGATAGAATTTTTAAATTGAAAATTTGATTTGACTCATAAGAAACAACTAGATTTTAAAATTTTTTGAAAAAGTCAACCCAAATTTTCGAAATTTTATGATAGAATAAGGGAGAGATATTTTTTGATTTTTGAATTTTTAATGAAGAAAGAGAAAAACAACAAAAAAGACTCAAAACATGAAAATTATAAATCAAAACATACAATGCATGCAAGAACACTTTGAATGTCAAGATGAACACCAAGAACACTTTGAAGATCAAGATGAACATCAAGACTTATTTTTGAAAATTTTCAAGAAAAGAGAAACATGCAAGACACCAAACTTAGAAATTATCAAACTTTAGACACTAACAAATTGAAAATGCATATGAAAAACTAGAAAAGATACAAAATAAGAAAATATGAGGATCAAACAAGAAGACTGGCCAAGAACAACTTGAAGATCATGAAGAATGCAATGCATGAAATTTTCGAAAATAATTTTTAGAAAATTAAAAAGATGCAATTGACAGCAAACTTAAAACTTGACTCTAGACTCAAACAAGAAACACAAAATATTTTTGGTTTTATGATTTTATTAAATTTTTTTTTATTTTTCAAAAATTAATTGGGAAAAACGAAAAAGTAAAAAAAAAATTTTTGTATTTTTCGAAAATAAGAAATAAAAAGCTTAAAATTAAAATAAAATTACCTAATGTGAGCAACCAGATGAACCGTCAGTTGTCCAAACTCGAACAATCCCCGGCAACGGCGCCAAAAACTTGGTATGCGAAATCGTGATCTTCAACAATGGCTTGGTGCTCTCAAATGTGAATCACACTTTGTCACAATTTCGCACAACTAACCAGCAAGTGCACTGGGTCGTCCAAGTAATAAACCTTACGTGAGTAAGAGTCGATCCCACGGAGATTGTCGGCTTGAAGCAAGCTTTGGTCACTGACGAATGGATTTTTGACGGTTTAGAATTTCACAAATGAAATCTCGTTGTAAAGTATAGCTTCTAAACCAACAATAATCCTTTCATATAAAAATTTGTTTGTCACAAGTAACAAACCCCTAAATTCTATAAACCGAAGTATTTAAACCTCGGGTCGTTCTCCCTAGGAATTACAATGAAGTGTCTTGTTATTGGTTATGGATTGTATTTTGGGGTTTTGGGATAAGAGACATGAAATGTAAATGACAATGAAAATAAACTAACAACTAAAAAGCACTTGGCAAGGTTGTGAGAATTAGAAGTCCTATCCTAGTTATCCTCCTTGATTGTGACCACAATTGTCCATTGTTACCACTTAGTTAACCTCTAATAATGGAGGAAAGTCAAGTGGATGAATCAACTTGATTCCACAAGTCCTAGCCAACTCCCAAGGGAAAGACTAGCTTTAGTGGTATCTAAATCAATTAGCAACTTCTAATTATCAATCAACAAAGACATTAGATAACTCAAGCGTCACTAATTACTCTACCATAGCCAAGAGGAACAAAATCTATACTAAAATCCAACCATAGCATTTCATCAAACACTTGGAAGGCATAAAAGAAAAGCAAAGTAAATTGATAACAAAGTAGAATCTAACAACAATTATGGCAAGGAATTAACAACAACAATCAAAAGGAACACAATTATTATGAATTACCTCTAATTGAATTGAAAGAGAAGAGAAGGAACAAAAGTAGATCTACAACAAAGCATGGAAACAAAATAGAAGAGATTACAACAAAGGAATAGAAGAAGATTGAATGTAGCAACAAAGAATTGAGAGATAGAAGTGGAAGAAAGCAAAGATTAAAACTTAAATCTAAGAACTAAGCCTAATCCTAATCCTAATTCTAGAGAGAAGAGAGAGCTTCTCTCTCTCTAGAAACTAACTCTCACTACTAAACTAAGCTTAAACTAAACTAATGGTAACTAACTTCTAAAGTATGAAAGGTATGAAAAGTATGAAGTCTCCTCATTCCCCCTTCAATCCTTGGCTTAAATAGCATCAGAAATGAGTTGGATTGGGCCCACAAGGCTTTAGAATTCGCTGGCCACATTTTGCATTAAGTGGGTCATGTGCCACCATCGGCGCGTGCGCGTACTTTGCGCGTGCGCGCCACCATACGTGTAGCAACTATGGCAAATCTTATATCGTTTTGAAGCCCCGGATGTTAGCTTTCCAACCCAACTGGAACCGCATCATTTGGACCTCTGTAGCTCAAGTTATGGCCGATTAAGTGCGAAGAGGTCGGCTTGACAGCTTTCCGGTTCTTCCATTTCTTCATGAGTTCTCCAACTTTTCATGCTTTCTTTCTTCATTCCCTTGATCCAATCTTTGCCTCCTAAACCTTAAATCACTTAACAAACATATCAAGGCATCTAATAGAATCAAGGTGAATTAAATTTAGCTATTTTGAGTCCTAAAAAGCATGTTTTCACATTCAAGCACAATTAAAGGAGAAGTTATAAAACCATGCTATTTCATTGAATAAATGTGGGTAAAAGGTGATAAAATCCCCTAAATTCAATACAAGATAAACCATCAAATTGGGGTTTGTCAACCTTCCCACACTTAAACCAAGCATGTCCTCATGGTTAAGCCAAGAATGAAGTAAGGGTATGGCATTTATTCAATGGAAACTAACTAAATGCAATCTACCTATATGCAACTATCTAAATGAATGCAAGTGCTTGGTCAAAATAAATCAATTCCCAAGAAACATATATGCACAAGGGCTAAGGACTAGCAAGTCTAATCCACAATTGAATTGAGTTATTAAATATTTTTACAAACTTGCATGAAAATTATGATCATAGGTGAAAACATGTAATTGAGCATCAAACCCTCACCGGATGTGTTTGCACTCTATTCGCTCAAGTGTTTAGGGTTGATTCACTCAATTCTCCTCTATTTCATGCTTTCCAAGATTTGTTTTTCTTCTAACAATCAACACTTATTTCATGCATGCATACAAGTATCATGAGGTCTTTCCATTGGTTGTAATGGGGCTAGGGTCAAGGTAGGATGCATATTTGGTCAAGTGAGCTTGAAATTTGAATCTTTGATAAGCTTAAACTTCCCACCTAACCTATGACATCCTATACAATTAAGTTCTAATCTAACTACCCATTCTTCACTTTTTCACATACTCATGCATTTTCTTTTTCATTTCGCAACACTTACGCATTGAGTTTATTGGACCTTGCTTTGGAGCATTATGTCCCCTTTTTATTTCTTTCTTTTTTTTTCTATTTTTTTTTCTTTTATTTTTTTTTTATTTTTCTATTTTTTTCCTTTTCCATATTATTTTTCTTTTCTTTTTCTTTTCTTTTTCTTATTATTTTTTTTCTTTCAAACTATATACAAGAGTACCAATGCATAAGGTCTATACATTTAATCAATACATGAGCATGTACCCAATTCCCAATATTTACAACAAAAATTACAAAACTACCCTTTTATTCACCCAATGTCCCAAGGTTCCCACACTTGAATGATACTCACATACACTAGCCTAAGCTAATCAAAGATCCAGATTAAGGACATTTATTGTTTTTCGCTTTAAGGCTTGTAATGTGCTAAATTAAGAACAAATGGGTTAATCGTAGGCTCAAATTTGGCTAACAATGGAAGATAAAAGGTAGGCTATTTGGGTAAGTGAGCTAATGAAATGATGACCTCAATCATATAAATGCATGAATACACCAAATAATGGACATAAAGAGTCAAACAAATCAAAGATTACAATCATAGAAAGAGAATAATGCACACAAGAAGGAAAAATAAGTGGTTGTAAGATGTAACCACACCGTTAGGCTCAAATCTCACAAGCTTGTGTTCTTAGCTCAAAACATGTTCCACAATATATATAATTCAAGCAAGTTCTATGAAAAGTTTTCACTCAAATCAATTGAAGTGCCTTATAGATAATTTTCTCGAAAAATTTCATTATTTTGACTAAGCTTATTGTGTATACATATGCAAAAATAAGAAAATGCAAGTAAAAATCCTAAAATCCTAGAATGAAATGCAAAAGTGTTGGGATTAGAAACTTGTCACCCAAGATTGCCGAACGGTCGGACGACCTCCCCACACTTAAAAGTTTGCACCGTCCTCGGTGCACTCAAAGATGAGCAAGGGGGTACGGCGACTCTCCAGATTGCTATGTGTTCTTTCTTCCGCTTCCAAGGTTGCTTGTGGTGCATTCGTTATGAAAAACAAAAATATAACACCATAAGATGAGAAGATATAAAAGCAAGGAAGCATACATTGTTGGAATGAGGTAAATCACTAGAATGAGGTGAGGGAATTAGTGTGACATTAAGAAATATTAGGTGTGTGAATTCTAAATTGCGCGGTTTAGAATACACATTAGCATAAAAGCTATGTCACAAAAGAAGCATGCACTTCACTTATCCTAGTGTGCTTGAGATGCTTTAAGTAAGCTTGTAAGGTAAAACAAGCATTAGAGAAGCATGAAAGCATTCAAGTCAAACATATGGATGGATATAATCATGAACACAATGCATTAAGGTAAATGCACAACATCATCCATCAAGAGATTGCCTAATCAAAGAATACGGTTCAAATCACATGGTGGCTAGCTACAACATGCAATTCAAAAGAGTTATAAGCTCGAAGACAATTCTCATCACTTGGTATTTTTCAAAAGGTAAGCATGAAGAACTCAAAACCAAGTAACAAAATATAACCTCAATCATAGAATCCAACAAAGATTATCTAAAAACATTCATGCTAAAATAGCATTTAGGCAATAAGGGATATAGCAATGTATAGTAAACAAAGTCAATACTCCAACACTTATGATGAAAAGAGAGAAAATAAAATGAAAACTAAACTAAAACTAACTAATCAACTAACTAACTAACTAATTTGTTAACTAAAATAAATGGTTGTCAATGGTGTTTGGAAGTGTTGGATGAGGGGTAGGAGGAGGGAAGAAGAAAGGAAAAAGGGAGAAATGGAAGGAGGAGAAGAAAAGAAATGGATGGAAGAAAGGGCATCCACGCGCACGCACGCATGGTGCGCGCGCGTCGTTGGCTTATTTTGAGAGTGGCGCGTACGCGTCATGGGCGCGTGTGCGCAAGTGGGGTTTGTGCCAGAGGCACAACGTTGGCGCGGCGCAGGCACAACTCTCTGGAAAATGTATGGAGGTTGGAACTTCTCAATCCGCGCGTACGCACGCATGGCGCGCGCGCGTGGATGGTCGAAAATGCTGGAAGTGCGCGTACGCGCCATGTACGCGTACGCGTGGATGGTGCTCTGTTTTTCAAAAATTTTTTTCTATGTTTTTGCACCAATCCAAGCATTCCAAACCTCCAAACAGCTACCAAAACAGCATAAAACCTTATTTAACATACTTAAACTACCAATTAAACTCTACCAACTAATCTAAACATGAAATTAAACTAATTTTACCAATATTTACAAAAGAGAAAATGAAAAGATTTTACCATGGTGGGGTGTCTCCCACCTAACACTTTTGTTTATTGTCCTTAAGTTGGACTTATGTGGAGCTCCTCTCAATGTGGCTTGTGCTTGAAGCTATCCTTGAACATCCACCAATGCTTGAATCTCCAATAAGCTCCATTCGTCAATTTTAATATCTTCAAGCCTTGATGGAGTTCTTCACAAACCATGGGCTCCCAAAATTGATCCTCATGTATTCCCGGATCCCATATCTTATTTCCACACCCATCTTCAAGTTGATTATCATTATTCCATTTGGGTGGCATGACCTTAGAATTCTCAATAAAGTGACCAAACATTCTCCTAGACCCAAACAATCTAGCTCTATACCAAACCGTGCAATTAAACTTTGAACATGCAACCATAATGAGCCTAGAATAATGTTTCCAACCACTAGCCATTTCCTTTTTGCTTTTAAAGCCACAAATATGTCTAAGTTGACCATCCGTCTCAAGCAAACCATATTCAAGGGGAATAATAAGGCTTGAGTATAAGGAATTTACCCACTTGAATGAGAGAGTGGATGGTGGTGGCTTGGGGAGAGGTATCTCCAATGTGCTAGCGAGCTTCACTCCCTTGTGTTCTTCCTTGTCAATCTCCACCTCTTCATAAACTTCTTCATTCTCAATCCTTTGTTCATCAACTTCATCTAGCTCGTCTCCATCACTCAAGTCATAAATGGGAGGTTGAGAGAAATCTACCTCCTCATCACTTTTAAATTCATTGGGAGAGGATTCTTCAAATTCAAAGGATTCTTCACCAAGAAGATTGGATGCATGATCTTCATCACCAAGGGAACTCAATTCTTGCTTCATTCCCTCCAAGTCTTCATATAGAATATGCCTTGGAGGTTGTGCACATTCCTCCTCAACATCAAATTTACTCTTCTTGGAGGGATTTTCTTTGATTTTAGCTTCCCATGGAAGTTCCGCATCTCCTAAGTCTTCAACCACTTCTTCCCCTTCTTCCCCTTCTTCAATGGTCATAGGTTCCTCCAATTGTTCTAACACAAAGTAGCATTCCTCCTTTTCCACCGGAGTTTCCAATCTCTCCTTCATGTTATGCTCTTCTTGAGCCATGGGAGTTCCTTGAGTGTCCAAAAGTTGGGATGCTAACCGGTTTACCACCGCATCCAAGGCGGTCATGAATTGTTGCACATCCCTTGTCATCTCCTCATGTCCTTGAAGAAGAACGCCAAGGATTCCATCCATTAGAGGTTGGAGTGGATAAGAAGGTTCATTGTCTTGGAGAAATGGTTCATTATAGGAAGGTGGTTCTTCTTGGTGAGGTGGTGGTGTGTATTGAAGTGGTTCTTGGGAGTAGTAATCTTGGAATTGTGGTTCCATGTATGGCTCATATGGTTCAAAAGGAGGTTGGTATAGTGGGTAAGGATCATGGTCATATGGAGGTGTTTGTTGAAAATAGGCTTGTGAGTGTGGTTGAGGGTCATGTTGAGGATATGACTCATAGGCATATAGTGGTGGTTCTTGAAAATCACAAGGAGATCCACCATAGCCATTTGATTGATATGCATCAAAGAATGGCTCTTCCTCATAGTGCATTGGTGGGGGTTGTTGCCATGATGAATGATCATAAGCATATGGCTCTTCCCACCTTTGATTGTCCCATTCTTGATACACATCTCCATTATAGTCCTCATCACCTACAACATAGTTGTAATCACACTCATAGCCAAAATGAGAATTCATAATGGAAAGAGAAAACAAGAATCAAAAGATAATGGAAAATAAGAGAAATAAAATTCTACAACTAGCAAATAAAGCAAAAAGCAAGATATTCACACTATTCACATATGTACAATAACCAATAACATAACACCATTGCAATTCCCCGGCAACGGCGCCATTTTTGACGGTTTAGAATTTCACAAATGAAATCTCGTTGTAAAGTATAGCTTCTAAACCAACAATAATCCTTTCATACAAAAATTTGTTTGTCACAAGTAACAAACCCCTAAATTCTATAAACCGAAGTATTTAAACCTCGGGTCGTTCTCCCTAGGAATTACAATGAAGTGTCTTGTTATTGGTTATGGATTGTATTTTGGGGTTTTGGGATAAGAGACATGAAATGTAAATGACAATGAAAATAAACTAACAACTAAAAAGCACTTGGCAAGGTTGTGAGAATTAGAAGTCCTATCCTAGTTATCCTCCTTGATTGTGACCACAATTGTCCATTGCTACCACTTAGTTAACCTCTAATAATGGAGGAAAGTCAAGTGGATGAATCAACTTGATTCCACAAGTCCTAGCCAACTCCCAAGGGAAAGACTAGCTTTAGTGGTATCTAAATCAATTAGCAACTTCTAATTATCAATCAACAAAGACATTAGATAACTCAAGCGTCACTAATTACTCTACCATAGCCAAGAGGAACAAAATCTATACTAAAATCCAACCATAGCATTTCATCAAACACTTGGAAGGCATAAAAGAAAAGCAAAGTAAATTGATAACAAAAGTAGAATCTAACAACAATTATGGCAAGGAATTAACAACAACAATCAAAAGGAACACAATTATTATGAATTACCTCTAATTGAATTGAAAGAGAAGAGAAGGAACAAAAGTAGATCTACAACAAAGCATGGAAACAAAATAGAAGAGATTACAACAAAGGAATAGAAGAAGATTGAATGTAGCAACAAAGAATTGAGAGATAGAAGTGGAAGAAAGCAAAGATTAAAACTTAAATCTAAGAACTAAGCCTAATCCTAATCCTAATTCTAGAGAGAAGAGAGAGCTTCTCTCTCTCTAGAAACTAACTCTCACTACTAAACTAAGCTTAAACTAAACTAATGGTAACTAACTTCTAAAGTATGAAAGGTATGAAAAGTATGAAGTCTCCTCATTCCCCCTTCAATCCTTGGCTTAAATAGCATCAGAAATGAGTTGGATTGGGCCCACAAGGCTTTAGAATTCGCTGGCCACGTTTTGCATTAAGTGGGTCATGTGCCACCATCGGCGCGTGCGCGTACTTTGCGCGTGCGCGCCACCATACGTGTAGCAACTATGGCAAATCTTATATCGTTTTGAAGCCCCGGATGTTAGCTTTCCAACCCAACTGGAACCGCATCATTTGGACCTCTGTAGCTCAAGTTATGGCCGATTAAGTGCGAAGAGGTCGGCTTGACAGCTTTCCGGTTCTTCCATTTCTTCATGAGTTCTCCAACTTTTCATGCTTTCTTTCTTCATTCCCTTGATCCAATCTTTGCCTCCTAAACCTTAAATCACTTAACAAACATATCAAGGCATCTAATAGAATCAAGGTGAATTAAATTTAGCTATTTTGAGTCCTAAAAAGCATGTTTTCACATTCAAGCACAATTAAAGGAGAAGTTATAAAACCATGCTATTTCATTGAATAAATGTGGGTAAAAGGTGATAAAATCCCCTAAATTCAATACAAGATAAACCGTCAAATTGGGGTTTGTCAGTCACCTTGTAAATCTCAGTCAGGTGGATTTAAATGGTTGTAGAGTTTTAATAATTAAAAGATAAATAGAACATGAACTAGGATAGAGATACTTATGTAATTCATTGGTGAGAATTTCAGATAAGCGTATAGAGATGCTTTCGTTCCTCTGAACCTATGCTTTCCTGCTGTCTTCATCCAATCATTCCTACTCCTTTCCATGGCAAGCTTTATGTAGGGCATCACCATTGTCAATGGCTACATCCCATCCTCTCTGTGAAAATGGTCCAATGCGCTGTCACTGCATGGCTAATCATCTGTCGGTTCTCGATCATACTGGAATAGGATTTACTATCCTTTTGCGTCTGTCACTACGCCCAGCACTCGCGAGTTTGAAGCTCGTCACAGCCATCCCTTCCCAGATCCAACTCGGAATACCACAGACAAGGTTTAGACTTTCCGGATCTCAGGAATGGCCATCCATGGGTTCTAACTTATACCACGAAGATTCTAATATCACGGACTCGGTCCTCTGTATTAGATATCTAAGAGATACTCATCTAGCTTGTTTGCATGTAGAACGGAAGTGTTTGTCAGGTACGCGTTCATAAGTGATAATGATGATGAACGTCACATAATCATCACATTCATCATGTTCTTGGGTGCGAATGGATATCTTAGAATAGGAATAAGCTTGAATTGAATAGAAAAACAGTAGTACTTTGTATTAATCTGTGAGGAACAGCAGAGCTCCACACCTTAATCTATGGGGTGTAGAAACTCCACCATTGAAAATACATAAGAACAAGGTCCAGGCATGGCCGAGAGGCCAGTCCCCAAGTCTAAGAACTAAACGTCCCAAGATAAAACTTAGGATGATCAAAAAGATGTAAATACAATAGTAAAAAGTCCTATTTATACTAAACTAGTTACTAGGGTTTACAGAAATGAGTAAATGATGCAGAAATCCACTTCCGGGGCCCACTTGGTGTGTGCTTGGGCTGAGTATTGAGCTTTACATGTGTAGAGGCTTCTCTTGGAGTTGAACGCCAGTTCGTAACCTGTTTCTGGTGTTTCACTCCACTTTGCAACCTGTTTCTGGCGTTTAACTCCAGAATGCAGCATGGAACTGGCGTTGAACGCCAGTTTGCGTCATCTAAACTCGGGCAAAGTATGAACTATTATATATTTCTGGAAAGCGTTGGATGTCTACTTTCCAACGCAATTGAGAGCACGCCATTTGGAGTTCTGTAGCTCCAGAAAATCCACTTTGAGTGCAGGGAGGTCAGAATCCAACAACATCTGCAGTCCTTCTTCAACCTCTGAATCTGATTTTTGCTCAAGTCCCTCAATTTCAGCCAGAAAATACTTGAAATCACAGAAAAACACACAAACTCATAGTAAAGTCCAGAAATATAATTTTTATTTAAAAACTAATAAAAATATACTAAAAACTAATTAAATTATACTGAAAACTATGTAAAAACAATGCCAAAAAGCGTATAAATTATCCGCTCATCAGTCGCCATTGTTTACCGATGGTCAGGTTGTCGATAAAAATGACCCCTTGACAGAAAAAATTGACTACTTATTCATTAATGACACCAAATTTTACCGACCATCAGGCCATTGTTAATTATCCGATCCACACGTCGTTGGTAGTCGCTTGGTAATAAATAATAATTTTAAAGTGATATGTTCTTCTACTAGTATAATGTACATGGACTTTTAAGCCACGTGTTGATCCCTCATCTCTTTGGAAGCAAAAATGTGTAAGTATCTTTTCCTGAATTATTTGGAATAAAAAATAAAGGATAAGGGTTGGGTTCCCTTGCTATTCTGTCTAATTCATCTCTTTCTCTCTTTAAAACCCTAACATATCAAAGCTCTCTATATCCTTCCCAAACGTAGGGGCGACGGAGTGAGCAGAGGAAGAGGGCAATAAAGACTCAAAGAGGCAAGATGGACTTTAATAGGGCCGAGGACGACTCGACGGGATATTACTTCTCCCTCAGAGGTGGTGACTCTCCATCCCAAACGCAGCAGCGGCAGAATGAGCAGAGGAAGAGGGCGATGAGGAGTCAAAGAGGCCAGATGGACTATAATAGGCCTAAGAAGGGCTCAACGGGAAGGGACTTATCCCTCTGAGACGATGAGTGTGAACTATCGCTGGTGTGTTCTCTTCCTCTCTCTCACTCTCTTCGGCCTGCTTCCTCTTAGGATTTTTTTATTTTGTTTTAGGTGTCTAAATGGAGGCGCCGTGCGAGGAGCTTCTGGTTCTGACTTAGCTGGTGATGAGCCTAATCACCAGGTACTTCATTTAGATTGTTAACTGCTTCTGAAAATCGTAATTTTAGAAACATCTGCACTGTATTTTTGCCAACTGATTGAGATTTTTTTTTATTTGGAGGTGAATGATGTGTTGGGATGGATATTAGTTAGGGTTGCTGTTGATGATGATGACTCTATCATCTTCTGGGGTAGGTATGTCAGGGTTTTCGATTCATTTAATTTAAGTATTTTTGGATCTGTTATTTCTGAGTTTCATATTGCATTTTTGGTCTAAGAAGGAAGAGTTTTTTTTTTTTTTTTTTGTTCAGATTTGAGTTGGCGACCAAGGATAGTTTACTTTCCAAAATTCCCAGCTGCAGATGTAGGCAAAATAATAATTGAAATGGCAAAGCCTAAATTAGAACCCTCCAAATTGGCATTAAGGGAAGGAGAAACTGTTGAGAGCACAAAAGGCACTAGAACAAGGTACTTTTTATCTTGTAATTTTGGACCTTACATTGTATGTAGAAAAAAAAAGGATAATGGTGTCACATGATTGTTTTACCTTAACATAGTTAAGTTGAGTGCTAACTTTCAACTGTCACCAGCTCAGGTGCATTTATCTCTGCATCAGAAGACAAGTCTGGTATCTTTGTCTTCATTAAAAAAAAATTGCTAAGGTTACAATACCAACAAACCATGGAGAAGTATGTTCTTTTCTTTTTAATCTATCTGAGAATCTTCCATGACAGGATAACTGTTCTATTCATGTATGAGTAACCCAGTGTTGCCATTGTTGCTGTAGTGCAGGCATTCAATATAATGAGGTATGTGATTCTTCAGAAATATGATACTCATTATGATGCCTTCGACCCGTTAACAGAATTGATGGCGGAAAAAATTGAGACGATTTTGAAACGTTAAGGACTTAAATAGGACAAAAATGTTGGGGACAAAAACGATACATAGAAATAAATTTTAGTTTTATCCTTCAATAATATCAATTTTTTACTGTACATAGTATTCAATTATTTTTTAATTACATCTAAATAAATTACACTTAATCACATTAATTTTATTCTAAATAAAATTATTTAGAATAAAAGTAGTGTGATTAAGTGTAATTTACTTAGATGATATTATATACAGTAAAATTGATATTATTGAAGGATAAAATTAAAATTTATTCTATGTATCGTTTTTTTCCCCAACACTTTCGTTCTATTTAAATCCCTAAAGTTTCAAAATCGTCTCAATTTTGTCCCACCGTCAATTCTGTTAATGGATCCCTAACGGCAGGACAACATTGAGCCAATTTTGAAACATCAGGGACTTAAATAGGACGATTGAAATGTCAGGAACAACTTTGGGACTTACCCCCTCCTGTCTCATGGCATCCAAGTCCAAAGATGAAAAGTACTGAGGGTACTACTGTGTCCCAGAGCTAGAACCACCGCCAGCCGCAGCTGGATTACTCGCTGCAATGTCATCGCCACTGTCATCAGCAATGAGGTCCGGCTCCACATCATCATCGTCATCATCATCCAGCAATGCATCACACATACTAGCTGGTGCCCCCACACTGTAAAGAAATCGGCACCCTATCCACGATACCAACATTTCCGCTACCACTGCAGTTGAGATCAACTGCGAACCACGGGGAGGCGACAGGCTCGTCCCGAGGTGCATTCACAGGCACGGACGAAGATGCCCAACAGGTCTCGAGCTAGAACCGGCTACCGTGCCTATAGTTTGGGTATTCCGGTTCGAACCCCCCGACTTAGATACCACATCAACCAACTTTGCCAACAACTCAGGTGTCATGACCTCGGGAACCTGCCGACGACAATGGAAGAGGACCTGCAAATCCTCGTCACTCCCTATGATGAAACAATCGTACTTCACGTTATCTCGCAACACTAAGATCGAAATGCGATAGAATAAGTTTTGAACCCATTTCACGCCTTACAACCCAAGTTTCTGTATTATAAAATTCAAGAAGTCATCAAATATTGTCGTAGGTCTCATAAAAATAATCAGAGGATCTTTATCAGTGAACTTCACACCAGATCGTATTTTTCTCTTAATGGATCCTCTGTAATGCACCAACACTACAAAACTCTCCTCACTAGCCATTTTGTCACTCTAATGAGAGGAATTCACGTTCACACCATACTTATACACGTCTGGGGCTTCATAATTTGAAATAGCCAATTTCGAATTATATATATATAATTCGAATAAACTTGATTCGAACTGCCTAATGATTTGCTCACCATATAATTCGAATCAGGTCTATTCGAACTACCTATGAATTCATGCATGCATAGTTCGAATTGATCAGCTTCGAATTACCCTCCCTATAATTCGAACAGCTCTGATTCGAATTACTCTTGTTTATAGCTCGAGTTGGTTTGATTCGAATTACATATAGGCATGCTTTGGTTGATTCATGTCTCGTTTTTCTTTTTGGCTGAATTGTGTAAAATGTTGCTCCAGTTGGCTTATATGCGCATTTTTCCCAATAAGATATGTTAATGTCAATGTTTTGAAATTGATTGAATACCAGCCCAAACGTATGATTTGTTGTTGTTCACATGTTTCACATTATACCAAGATCGTACATTAATTATGATGAATATTCCAAGTTGATAACTGTTATTTGAGATAGAGAAAATATCGGAGAACAATAATGATTGTAAATAACGCGAATAATGGATTAGAAAAAGAAGGTCAAATTAAAATTCAGATTCTTAATTAATTAATTAATATTAGATTTTAAAATTTAAAAAATTAGGATTAACAACTAAACACATTCACACTATGTACGGTTACTTCCAATCTCATCATAACCTCATTTTCGATGTCCGTGGCATAGCCCACACAATCTCTTTTCAGTTCACGCCCACAACTCGCCGTTGTTGTCGGACACAGCTGTTTGGACGCAGCAGAACGCCGCCGTTCCTCCTTACCCCGTTCAGACACAGTAGAAGCCCGCACCCCACGCCGACGCCACCACATCCTCACGCCGACGCAGCCACAGCCTCACCGCGCGCCGCTGTTTCCCGCAGCCTGTGCAGACCCAGCAGTAGCCGCAACCCATGCCTTCCCCGTTCATGCTATATTTCCTATTTAGAAAACTAACGGATTTTCAATGCCCACGAATCCATCATCATTAATTCATTGTCTAATAATGTAAAAATTTCCAGATCTCAAATCAACATGCTTAATCCACCTCTTCCCATTAGCACCACCATGATCACCACCGACACCGAAAACATGTGCTATGTCAAGCCCCTTTCCAACCGGAAGAAACACCGACCGTACAACACATCTTCTGGATCCTCCTTCATCCACCACCCCCCTCCACTTAAATGTGTGCTTCGAAGAATTCGAACTCAGACAAATGAAATTTTACGCAGATGGTTATTTTCATTCTAAAGTGGATGTTTATTTAATTTGGATTGAATTTAAGTAGATACAATAAAATTTGCTGGATGTTCATTTTACTAGGTATGTGGATGGTTATTTTTATTCTAAAGTGGATGTTTATTTAATTTGGATTGGATTTAAGTAGATACAATAAAATTTGTTAGATATTCATTTTACTAAGTATGTGGATGGTTATTTTCATTCTAAACTGATGGCTTGATGGAGAGGTCAGGGGCGCTGAGGCTGGCTGGTGAGGGAGGGACCGACCGCGCAATGAAGATTTGGGAAGGGGATATGCGGCGGTAAAATAATTAGAAAGTGGATGATTAAAGTGTAAAAGATAAAAGTAAGATTTTTGGGAGGGTAATTATTTGTGATGAATTTTTTTTTTTTTTTTACCTTCTGTAGACTAGGAGTGCAGCATTAATGTATTATTCACTATAAGAATAATCAATTTCAGTGATAAATTTTTAAAGGTAATATGGTGGCATTATTTTTTTTAGTTAATTTATATTTTGATAATAATAATAATAATAATAATATTATTATTATTATTATTAATATTATTATTATTATTATTATTATTATTATTATTATTATTATTATTATTATTATTATTATTATTATTATGACAAGTTATAAAGTTTTGTGACTATTAAAAAAAGTTTGCTGACGTTTGTATAATATGCCACTAAAATTTTTTAACGACAGCATAAGATATTTAATGTCTAATTGTTGATAAATGTGTTAGTAGTTATTTTTAGGGTAAAATATATTTTTTATCCCTAAAGTTTGACAAAAGTTTTAAAAATATTCTTAAGTTTTATTTTGTTTCAATTTTGTCCCAAAAGTTTTCGATTTGCATCAAATATACCCCTGATGGCTAATTTTTTTAAAAAAATTTAAGATCGATTCAACAACAATTTTATAAGAACAACCCCTCAACACAAACAAGTCAAGCATAATTTTTATGCATTATTGTTATATTGGTCTTAAATTTTTTGAAAATTTAGCCTCCGATGATATATTTGATGCAAATCGAAAATTTTTGGGATAAAATTAAAACAAAATAAAATTTAGGGATATTCTTAAAACTTTTGTCAAACTTCGGGAACAAAAAATATACTTTACCCTTATTTTTATTGTTGCAAAAGGTAAAATAAATTGTCATTAAATTAAATTAATTTTTTACGTTGCATTCTAAACCATATATACTACATAATATTTTTTAAAGAAAGATAAATTAGAAATTAATTTTGACAAAGATATTAGCGATATCATCACATATATAAACAACTAGTAACAGAAATTACTCATTTGTATAAACATTAATTAATTTATTATTGTTGTCGTTATTATTTTACTTTGACATTTCTCATTATGCATGCAATATATATGGTGCATGTGGAATTGAGTTAGAATATGTCAAGTACCGAAGTATGGGTTATAATATACGTTGGTACATGTATATATGTACGTATAACAGTTACAAAAGAGTTAAATGTAACATGCATATACAAAATTACAATTATACTATATATGTGTACATTAAAATCAGTTATCAAAATTAATCATTAAAATCAGTTATCAATATAAAATATATGTTAAATATAAATTAAATTATATATATATTTATACACAAATATATTAGTACTTAATTTTAATGTACGAATAATATTTTTTAATAAAATTAACATGTATAACATGCATATATATACATTACACAGTAGTTCTTCCGATATGACAAAACTGAGAATAGTAATAATTCAGAAACATGAACCATATGATATATGCATGCTTTCATTCAGAAACTCACTAGTAAAGGAGAGAATAATGATGCTAACTAGTCAAGACCAGGGACCATGAATCCCATGATCCCTTTGTTTCTGACATTCAATTTTTGCATCCTCCATAAGAACATCATGTAGAAAATTATTTTAGTTAGGTCACTCTTGATAAAAATTATCAAATTATTCTTCTGCAACTTGTCAGATATTAATTTAGTTTTAAAAAAATTGCACATAAATTTGATCCTTAAAAGAATTATATATTTACATCATATAGATTTTGTTTTTATAAGACTTTTGACATTTATTTAGAAATTTGGACAAACTTGAATTATATATATGAGCGTGCGCGTTTTCTGATTACCTAATTTTTTTAATCTTTTGATACTATTTTCATCAAGAAACTAAAAAGAAAGAGATGGATAAACTCATATATTTATAATAGTTAAAATCTCAATTTAATTATTAAATTTTTTAATATTATAATTTTAAATGAACCAATTGGATTTTATAAAATTTATGCTAAATCTAATAATTTTATAATTTAAATCTTTTTATAATTTTTCATTTTACGTATTTATTTAATTTTACCTAAGATTTTAATTTTTTCTATCTTATTTATATTAGTTACAAATATTCCATATATAAATTACAATAAAATTACGTAATCAAGCAATTTTATTAACCAAATACCAATACTAATATGGTCAATACAAATATATTCGGTTCTTATTTCCAACAATTTCTTATTTTTGTTTTTCTTTTTTTTTCGAGTTTCTTCTTTTACATGTTTTTTCTTCTTCTAACGTCGTTTTTTTTGTCGCCATTTTCTTTTTCTCTTGTTTAATCTTTTCTCCTCTATCTTTTTTTCTCTTCATCTTCCAGTCATTATCATCATATTATTATCGTCTTTTTCATAATCTTCTTATTCTCTAATATTTGTTCAGAAAATTATAATACAAAAATTTTGATTCACAGCACAAAAATTTTGGTGCACATCACAAATTTTTAAAGAACCACATGTTTAAAATATTGACACCTAACTAACAAAATACGCACAACATATAATTGTTGGTACACATCATAGAAAATTTGGTGTATAGTACAAAAATATTTGAAAGATTATATATTCAAAATATTGATACCTAACTAACAAAATATATTTAGTATAAAAATTTTGGTGTATAATACAAAAAATTTTAAAAAACTAAAATTGACTCATTCTACTAACAAAATATATTTTCAACAAAAATTTATTTATTATATACAAAATTTTTTATGTTATATTGATAAAATTTTTGTTATATATAAAAATTTATGTATTATGTATAAAATTTTTTATGCTATATCAATAAATTTTTGTATTTTTCAACAAAATTTTTTATGCTAAAAATAATGGGAAAAAAAAAAGTGGTGACGCATACGCGGGTCTTTTTGTTTTTGTTAGGCTGATGACAAATTGGTTATATTTGACTACAAAAACTACGTAGAGCATTACCGTATAAATGATATGCTTTTAATAGTTTAGGGCACTAAATGTTAAGTTCATATTGAATTCCAAAGGTGATAATGATCAAATAAAATCAACAATTTGGAGTTTTCTTTAATATAATGCCAATTGTTACATAAAAAACAGTTATTACTTTATCAATAGTTATAACCATTAACAAGCTTATAACTTAATTATTCAAATAGTAGTTAAGAAATATAAAATAAGATAAACAATAATTAAAAAATATAAAATAAGATAATTTTAAACTGTTTTGAATTGATTTTCTGTTTTTTCTTAAATATTTTTATTTGTAAAATAATTATAGTTAGTACAAGAGGCTGCAACTATTACACGAATTGTGGCTGAAATGTTGATATATAAGTTTGTTGAATTTTGGCTAGTCTTTTATTCAAAACGTCTTTACAAAATTGAAGTTTGGTAAACGGAATTAGTAAATAATTAAAAAAAATACTGGTATATGCTTTTGCCTAAGTTTTTAAAAAGACTAATATGCTTCTTAAAATGTTGCAAGTAATAAGTATTGTCTTTAATATTTATGTTAACAATTTTTTTTTTTAAATCTTGAAATTAACATATGAATCGGTTCATATTTAATTAAGAGTAAGTATTCAAACAAGTTATTTATTTATATATATCATGTCAATTTCCAAAATCCTTGATTCCTAAGATGAAAAATTAATAATAATAATATTATTATTCGAATAGACAGGACATTAGAAAGGAAGAAAAAACAAAATATGACCAAAACGTAAAGAGGGTAGGGTTGAATCTAAATGCCAATAGGGCCCAAACATGAAACTAAACTCCAAATTCCATTAAATTGCTTCTCTTTTTTTTTTTTTTCTTATGTATATGGTGCTGCTTCAAACAGCAAAGCCTAATTAGCTTTTTGTTTCAACAATGTGTAGTGTCACTTGACAGGTTCAGAGAATTAGTACATAATTGTACTATTTTCTTGAGCTGTCATCATAAATTTTAAACATGTTTTAATTTGTTTTGCTAATTCATAATATATATAATTCCGCTATTTGTTTTTCTTAATGTTTTTATTTTTTGTTTTGCTTAGTATATTATATATAATTGTTTAATTTGTTGGCATCATATATTATTAATAAGCCGTTATAATATATATATATATATATATATATATATATATATATATATATATATATATATATATATATATATATTATATTATATTATACATGAAAGGCTGTCTAAGAAGACAACTTCCTTGTCATTTGGGAATTTTATTTCGTTATAATTAAATTTAATTATGTATTTATGTAAGTGTCTGCTGCTATTTATTTAAGATTTTCATATTAGTAATTTTGTGACATATTATGAAAATTTTTAAGACTATAAGAATTAAAATTCTATCTTTGTCAACTTTAAAAAGAACAAAACATAAAAAAATAAAAATAAAAAGATTAAAGACTTTTAAAATTAATGTAAATTCAAAGAGATTTTTATGTGAAATTTTTTTATATATATGTTTTTATCAATTTAAATTTTTGAGATATATAATATCATGATTCATGCATGACATATGGGGTTTTTTTTATTTAAATTAAAAAATATAATATTTATCGATTTAAATAAACGTGTAAATATTTACCAAAATATATTTTTAGTCACATCTCGGATATAGTGGGGGAAATAAAAAAACAAACATATCTCGGGTGCACTGACCCTGTTCTATGATACAGAATCTGAAAAGTCATATCTTAGGTGCACCCGAGATATACTTATAATCTGATATGCACCAGTGCATCTGAGATACGTGCGAGGATGCAAGACGGGAGCACTGCTTCCGAGATATAGTCAAAATCTGATATGCTTATAAAGTTTCTTCTCTTTATTTTAAAATAATTGAATATTGTATTTTATATATGTTTTGAAAATTAATTTGATTTATTAACAATTTAAAGAATAATAATAGGTAGATAATATTCTTTTTTATCTTAACCAATTTTTGAAAAAAAACTAATAATTTCACTTATGTTTAGACAATTAAATTTTGGATTTTTTTATTTAAATTAAAAAATATAATATTTATTTAATTTAAATAAAAAAATCCATTAAATTTTAGCTTATTAGTAATTAATTAAGCTTGGTTAGTTTTAAAAATTATATTATATATCAATATATATTAATGTTGAATTTGTTTATTTATTTATTTTTATTTTTGATATTTATAATAAGATAAATATTATTTCATGTTAAATTTAATAATATAATTTTTTTAACATAAATTTCAATGAAAACAAAGATAATATAATAATAGAAACAAATATATTAATCTATATGTGCTTATTAATTTATTTCCAAATTTCTAATAGAAATAAATACCTCCTTTTTTTCACCTTTGTTTGCCTCTCCTTAAATTATAAATCATAAATAGGATCTTGACTATGTAATTTTTTTTATTTGTTATGCTACTTTTATTTATATTATAAGTATATCGGATCGTGACTATATTTCGGATGCAGTACTTCTGTCCTGCATTCTCGCACGTATCTTAGATGCACTGGTCCATATGAGAATATAAGCATATCTCGAATGCAGTGTATCCGAGATGCGCTCATATTCATATCTCGGGTACACTCGAGATATGACTCTCAGATTCCGTATCATAGAACGGAGTCAGTGCACCCAAAATATATTTATTTTTTAGTTTCTCCCATTGTATTCAAGATGTGACTAATTATGCATTTTAGTAAATTCTTCTACGTTTATTTAAATCGATAAATACTATATTTATTTAATTTAAATTAAAAAATCCCTGACATATGCACTATTGTAATTAAATGGAAATTATTTAAGATTCTTTAATTTTTCAATTTTCCGCCAATTGTTATGAACACGATGGTTCAATTGTTTGAAATCATTTTCAGATGCCACTGTGTTGATCTTAATTAGCCTATCTCTTAGATTTGAAGCAACTAGGGTGTTAAGATAGACATCTGTATTTGCCCAACACCCACAACTAACACATACCGCCATATATAAACTAAACTCTGGAGGACGATACATGCATTTTTCCATGTTTCATTTTTGAAATCTTTAATTTGGTATTTATCATTATTATTTTATTTAGGACAAGATTTTAAAAATCGAGTCAGTCAATCATTAAACTAAAAAAATTAGAGATTCAAAAAATTATAAATTTATCAATTGAAATTCAACTGAGAATGAACTGAATATATATAATAAAATAATATATTTTTTAAAAAATTATTCTTTTAAAAATCTTTTTAAACCAGTTCAATTAGTTCATAAATTTTCAACCAGTTATTACAAGCTCTTTGACCATTATTTTACAATTGATTTTTTTTTACTTGGATCGAATTGATTAGATGACTAATTTTTGGTTAATCCAATTGAATTGGCCGTTTTAAATCAATCAGTAACATTTTTTTTGTCCTTATAATTTTACTAAATTTTAATTAGGTCTTTATTTTTTTTTAATTAAGTCCCTACACTACTTTTAAAATTAACAGAACGTTTCTCCTAAAACACATGTGGTCAAAGATGTAATTAAATTTTTAATCATGAATACCTTCAATTTGCAAAGAAATATTCAGTTAATTCTAACATTTTTTATATTAGAAAAGACCTAATTATAAAATTAAAAGTAGTGTAGGGACCCAATTGAAAGATAAAAAATATAGAGATCTTGTTGAAAATTTGATAAAACTACAAACACCAACAGAATAATTAAACCAATATTTTTTATTTAAAAAAAAAAGCTACATTTAAACAAATCCGGCAAATAGCGGTGGTTTTCTGGCTGCCGCGAAACGTATAGCTGCGATTAATAGACCGCTCCAAGATAGGGCGCGGCTAAATCTTTAGCAGCAGTTTTCTACAACCGCTGGAATAATCGTTGCTAAACGGTATTTTACGGCAAAAATGTTTTGCAGCGGTTAACGGCCGCTGCTAGCTTTAGAACCTGGTTGATGCCCGTGTCGCAAACCGCAGCTATATCGTTCGTAAAACTAGTTATTTTCGCAGCGGGTAATAAAAACTGCCACTGAATTTCTTATTTTTCATTTTTTATTTCTCCAATTTATTTGAATATTTATTCAAATTACAATCACCATTTTTCTATCTTTTTATTCGAGAGGTTAGGTATTAATTTAACTATTTTACTTTCAATTATAATAAAAAACATAATTCAAATGAAAAAAAATACTAGAATAATCCAAATTATATATATAACTACAAAAAATATAAACTATTAATAGCAACTTGTTTTCGAAGTGCACTATTTATAAAGCAAACAAAAATATTAAATTGTTAAAAGATCTCTATCTATTTCGGTGCGTTCTCCAAAGATTTTAGCTCTGCAGCAACGTCAAATGGCAAAGTATCTCCTTACTATTGGATTATGTATCTCAACAGATTCTCCATGGTCTATCTTTTTGCCTTCGCTTCTGCTGCCTCTGTCTTTAGTTCTACTATCGTTGTCTTCAATTCTGTAATCCAATTCTAATACACCTCAATTTACACTCCAGAGTTCTATTGTTGTGTAGTATTACTATTATGAATAATTTGGGTTAGACATGGTCTAAAACCTACTTCCGAACTCATCCTGAATAGTCCTTTTCAAGGACTCATGTAAACAAGTCATTGTGTGAAAGCTCCTTCGAAGAACCATATTGGTTCTTGATATTCGCAATAGCTTCCTACAGACATACCAGAATTGGGTTATTGTGATTTCAAAGTTAGCAACATGAATATAGTAAGATAAATAAATAATTAAAAAACAATACTTACTCCAACAACACATACATCTTGCATACCCGAGCCATCTTTTTTTTATGAACTATAGTCCATACATCTCCTCTACTAATATGCCTTTTCTGTAATTTCTACTATGATCACATTAAATATTTTTACAATCATATATCTAACAAATGAATATCACAAAACACGAAAAAATATACAAAAAAAGTTGATACATAATTACCTCTTCATCCTTTTGCCTTACCAATGTCTTGGAACCCTAGTATGTGTATAAAGTTGTTTAGACCAGTTTAGAGCATTTTATCTGTATTTTTTCTATAAATAAAGACACAAATACAATTAAGCATGTAATGAATTTTAGAACTTAATAACTCCTTTTATGGTGCCCTTTTTGTTTTAAGGTTTAGAAACATAATGGAAGGGTATGATTTTTAATTCTATCATAGTCAATCAATAATTTTATTTAAGAATTCAAAAGGTTTAAAATTGGATAATAAATAAAATACCAATTCAATATTAATTATCTTCATAGAATCTTTCAGTCGATATTAAAGGTACCATTTTTACTGCTGTGCATTTATTCTTGATGGTTTATGCTTAGCATTTTCATCTAAATTCTTTCTCTTGTCGTAAAATTTATGAAATAAGTTATTTTTTGTTTTCTTCCAGATTTTTCCTATTCGTTGAATAATTATCCGCTTTATTTTTCCATTGTCATCCTCCTCATATTGAAAGGTCGGCCACAAATTTGAGGTATAATTTGATGAATATGAAGATAAGAAAAAATAAGGACATAAATCATATTTTAATTAACATAAGATATCAAAACTAAAATTATACCTTAACTGTGTCCTATGTATGTTCTTTCAGAGCAATGTCCATTGTCTTCCAGCTCTCTTCATATGGGTTCGTAAAGTGCATGTTAGGTGTTGGTTGGAGGCTACATTAGGACGCTCTTGTTTCAACCAATACTTAGAAACGGCGAACAAATCTACCATACAGGTTTATTCTTTAAGTATACCCTAAAAAATTTGTGCTAAACTATATTTGAATAATATATATTTTAAGTTAATATATGCTAATAAATTTGTTGTAATAATATTTTTACGTTAACATTTAAATGTGCAAGAACTTCATAAATGGGAATCAATGTACAAGAAAAAATTTGGGTATGTTTTTGTGTCATGTGCATTTGGGAAAAACTCTGAAGACATACTTGCTGAATTGAAGGTTAAAAAAAAATATCTAATACAAAAAGTTCATCATAAAGAAACAGTGTGTTTTACAAAAAGACCATAAACTATATTTGTTATTATGTATATCTGTTTTACAAACAAACATGTTGTTGAGTTGGATATATATTGCATCACATGGGGAAATGAAATTTATAGAATTGCACATTATAGAGTTTCTTTCCAAGAAATCTTTCCAAACTACCAACAACGAAAATAGTAATTGTTTATTTTTGTTTAGTTTTAAAATTGTCTTAACATATTAATGTACCTTTTTTTCTTAATTACTATCTAATGACTTAGGAGTTCTCAGTTTCTTTTAAGTAGACTTAGATTGTTATATGCATGTTTATATTTTTAGTATTAGCTGAATATTCAGGTTAAATAGTTAATGACATTCTAGATGGGATAGAGATTGATTAAGAAGACAATTTAGTTGATATTTCCTCCGTTGGAATTGACATCTCCATGCAGTTTGATTTCAATAAGGTTCCGAAAGAAGACGATAAAACTTCAAGACAAGATGATGTACATGTTGCAAATAGGGTCTTCAATTTGAATAAAAAGCCATGGTTTAGAGATGACATAATAGATCCTGTAACACGTGAAGGCATTGGATTCTTGATAGAGTACTTTTTACTAGGTCAATACGATATTGAAGAGAAATTTTGACCTTTTATTTTAAGACTTAAATTGATTCCCTTAATTTAATGGTTTGAGTCATAGTATTACATATTTGTTTACTTTAATAATTTATTGATTTAGGTTTAGTAAGGTATAACTTCGAAGAAGCCTAAATTTAATTTATGCTCGATTAAATTTAGTTTTAATTTTATGTATTCAAACATTGGCTTATTTTTTTCCCTTTAGATTTATACTTGAATGCAAACTTAAAAGATCTTATAGTAAATAAGGAAATCTAATTAAAAAATTTATTCACATGATTAATAAATATATTTTTCAATTGATTAATTTTTTTTACGTAATAAAAATCCAAAAATAGTATCATGATTTAAGTAACAGTGATTCAAACATATATCTCAAAAAAGGTTTTTAGAATATATTGAAAATTAAATACGGACAAACTCAATTTACTTACTAATAAAAATTTCTAATTTTACGAAAGGCAACATTTTTTTATTAAAACATTGAAAAAACTAGTGAAAACATAAGTAGATTATACCTTATTGGTATTTTGAAAAGAGACAACATTCAAATATGTATGTGAAGATTTAAACTAAATTTACAGTAGTTGGGATGAAACCGTTGCTAACAGAAAAACATAATACAATTACTACTTTTTAGCTGCACTAACTGCCGCAATATGTCAATTTTGCAGCGACTACAGTGTAATCGCCACTAAATACCAAACTAATTGCAGCACTACTCTTATTCGCGCATCAACCGTCGTCATTATTCAGATAACAACAGTTTTTCTAACCGACGAAAAAACAGTCGCTACCTACCGAATTTGTTGCAGTGCTAAACAATGTTCATACTTTATTAATTAAAAAGTACACACTACACTTACCATTGCCGTTAATTTGATGTTTGATCCTGACTTGGGATAAGGGTAAAATAAGGTGCGTACTAATTAACGTACCATATTATACTGGAAGGCTCTCTCCCCGTGCGTACTAATTATTAATTAACGTACCATTTATACCAAAAGGCTTTCTTCACGTGTTGTTTGTTTGACATGCCAAAATCATGAATGGTAAAATTATATGTAAGGTTTGATGACATTTACATTTAGCAATAATTTTTTATGGAATATTTCCTATTAATTGAATGACTAAATCTTTAGTCGTGGTTTTTGATATTTACGATTTATATATTGATTTAAGGAAAAAGTCTAAGGGGCAGCAACTTTGTTAAATTCTGTCCACTATGTAATCAGCAAAAAAAAAAGGAGTCATTGGATGAAATCTCACACCAATCTCACACCATTAAAACCATCATTGATGGCTATTTGATGGCTACAAATCACAAAAATTATTAACCCCTAACATTCTTCATGATTTAATTTTTGAGTTTTTAGTTATATTATTATAGTCTCTAATTTTAATATTTAGGTGATTTTTTGACTCTTTAATAGTGACTCAGCAAATAGAGTGACTAACATTTTAATGTTACGTTAGACATTGACAAAGCACACAATAAAAATAGATATAATATCATTTTGATATATACAAAAACTATTTTAAATGTTAACATAAATTAAAACAACGTTGTAGATATTTTTATTGAGCACTAAAAATAAACAACGTTGTTTCAACAGGATCTAATGTAGTATTAGAGTGTCAATTCATTATTTTATTTTTTGATTCATTGCCTAAAAAAAAATAAAAGAATCGGACTATTATGATATTTAAAAATTAATTTTAGAAATAATAATGGTACCTTTAGAATTTTAAAGACTAAATTGATGTATGACATAAATTTCAGAAACTACTTTATGAATTTAGTTAATTCAATCGCTGCTATAATGTTTACAAATAAAAAAATTTATGTATATTTGGTGGGTGGGTGGGTGGAGTGGGGGGTGTTGTGGCCTTGTGCGAGAGGGGGAAATTCTCTCTCTGTTTTCCTTTCTAATATATACTAGTGATATTGGGACACGCACCATCTTTTGAATAACTTGGACCCTACGAGGAGAATGTGAAAGGGAAGTGATATATTGGCACTTCTAAATTTAATACCAACTCTCTCATCTTTAATTTTTGGAATAAATTACCATTTGTACCTATAAATTTTGTAAATGCTAATAAAAATACCTATTAAACAAAAAAATTAATATTATATTCATGAAAGATAGATTCTGTGTGACAATAGTACTCAAACCCTTATTTTTTGTTGTCTTAATAAAATTTTTAAATTATCCCTTTTATCTTCCTCTTCAAATTTCAATCTTTTACCACCCTCACCCTTGGTCTTTCTCCGCCGCCGTCAGCCACTAGTCCCATTCGAGACCCTAGCACCTGATATCTTCTTCCAATCTTTATCCCCAACATCCATCTCTCTTTTTTCCAATATCAATTTATTCTCTAACTCAAAATCCAAATCAGCTTCAACATTATTACCCTTGCCGTTCCTTTCTTCTTCATATGCAACAACGCTACCTAGAGAATTGTTGTTGCTGCAACACACACCATAAAGCATACCCTTTTCAAGCTCTTCAACCTGAGTATTGTTGTTCTTCTACTTCCAAAGCAACAAGTAGCAAAGTTCAGCAACCAGGGCCAACAAGAGGTCGGCGGCCACGGTCTCTTTCCAACAGTGACTCCAAGCACTGCTCAACGCTATCAATCTATAAGGAAAGGAGTTGCTGTTGGAGTATCTTCATGCCATTTGATGGATTGATATTCGCACCGCAGCCGCCGCCGCCATTCAGGCTAGGCTTCCGAGGCCACTGCAGAACTCTCTAGAAGGATGTGGTGGTGGTAACGTTATTGTTGAAGGGTCTTATTTCTGTTTGAGTACTGGAGAACAAATAGGGATGATGGTGGCAGAGTACATTGATGAAGATGAGCTTTTGAACATGCCGAGTGTGATCGAAGACATGGCTAGAGGAATGCAAGGTGAAGAAGGACCCACGATCCCAAGCCCGTCTTCGAAGACGACTCATCTGCAAGCATTGCTCCTCCGGCGAGTCCCCGACGAAGCTTTTTCTCTGCAACAAATGCAACCGAGGCTACCACATCTTTTGTCTCCGACTTATTCTTCCTTCAGTTCTCAAAGGTTCTTGGTTTTGCTCCTCTGTTCTCACAGTGACACCAAGAAACTAAAATGTATGTTTTTTTTTTTGTCAATTTCAATTTTTTTTCTTTTTCTGCACCAGATCTATAAATTCATAATATTTAAACAATAGCCTCAGATAATAATTCATAGTTTTTAATCTTTTTAATTTTTTGGTGGCTGGTGGTGGCAGAAGAAGACGAAGGGTGAGGGTGGTGAATGTTTGGAATTTGGAGATGAAGATAAAAGGGGTAATTTGGAAATTTTATTAAAAAGTCAACAAAAAATCAGGGGTTGGGTACTATTGTCATACAGAACCCATCTTTTATGGGTACAACATTAGTTTTCTTGTTTGATGGATACTTTTGTCAGCATTCGCAAAATTCATAAATACAAATGGTAGTTTATTCTTAATTTTCGTGTAATTTTTTTAAATTGTCATATTTTATTATTTTATTTTTAATGATGATCAGATAAATTTTCTTTGAAAATAATATAATACACAAGTGATATTATCAAATAGGAAAAGGACTATACTTTCATATGAAATCGTCTTAAAAAAAAGTGAGAAACAAGTGCTCATGAAGTAAAAGCTGGAGTGGTGTCGTTTGAGGTGTCCTACTATATATATGTATAGACACACACACATGGACATTTTGAAGATGTGTGACCTATAATAATGAAGATACAATGTGTACGTGTGTCTAAATATTAAATAACAATGACAATGACCGTATGTGATTTAATTTCATAGAAACTTTGATTATATATATATATATATATCGGGTGTGTGGAATCCCAACCCCCAAGGCCCCAACGCTTTTCATTATATAAGGGTTCTTCTTTTTTTTTTAAAAAAAAATCACAAGTATTTTAATTAATTACTTGGAAACAATTCTATTCAAGTATATATTCAATATGTTATATAAGTGACATAATTTTGTCAACACATATATACTACTACTATACTATGTTGAGTAGTATTCAAATCTGATGAAGACCACACAAAAAAACAGCCAGAATTTGACTTATTTAGCATTCATTAATTGTCGCAACAATTAATAAATGTTAAATAAGGTAAGTTATGACTATTTTTAGCTGATTTTTTTTTGTTACCAAATATTTTCGATGTAAAAATACCTATCATTTCAATCGATCATGTATTGTATTGATTTATTTTTAATTAATAAAGTGGTTATTGTCTTCAATAAGATTTCAATCATAAGCTGGGCATATATATTACCAAATTAAACTGTTATTTCTCACCCCCTAAATACCCGTAAAATTTTCCTTGTTGATCGATGTGACTTAAATATATACGCGTATTAAATTATATGGTTTCCAAATATGGTTCAAATAATGTATATGTCCATGCAGCTTACGAAATAGAGGACCACAGAGAATGATATACGTACATTAAATATGTGAAGTTAGCTCTGATTTTTTCTTTTTATAAAAAAAAAAGGAAAATTATTTTTCAAAAAAATTAGTTGGAATGCTTGCCTTCACGTTTATTCCATTTTCTGAATGATATATAGAAGAAAGATGGCTTTAATGTATGTTAAGACGAAAAAGTCTCTGTTTTTAATTAATTGTTCATTTTAAGATATTTATTTGGATTAAGAAAATTATTGAAATGTATTAATTAAATATATAAAAATGAAAAGTAATTATAAAATTATTCTTGATATCAATAACTATTTTACTGGTTTATATTCTCTCCGTATATTAATTTAGGGATATATGTCTGGGCTGAAAAAATTACGTTAATCTAATAATTAAGTGGATCATTAGTTATGAGAAAGTAAAATTTTAAAATCAGATACTTAGGAATGGATATTATTATTCTTATTTTAAAAATATTACTTCTTTTTTATAAATTTATACAAATACTCAATGCTAAACAATTATGTGTAAAATGATATTATCAAAAATAGGAATGATAATTCTATTTTCCTAGATAAGTAATTAAAAAACGGAAAGAGTAAGTAATATATAGTTGACAATAGAAAAATGAATTAGTGATGCTACACAAGCGTTGTTATAACTAAATCTAACAAAATTAGCACAATTTCGGCAAAAACAATGCGTGTGTATCACACGTTTCTTTTTCTCTTTACTTTTTTTTATCGATATGTAATATAAAAATTTTGTTAAAAAACACAAAAACTTGATAATATAGTATAAATTTTTGTATATAATACAAAATTTTTGTACACAACACATAAATTTATTAATATAACATAAAAAATTTTATACATAACACAAAAATTTATCAATATAAAACATAAATTTTTTATATATAGACCATCAAATTTTACTACACGACTTAGAAATTATTTCTATTGTTGTTCTAGATATTATGCTATCACTAAAATTTCTATGTTGTACATCAAAATTTCTATACTTAATAATTTTGCTGTATAGCTCAAAAATTACTTCTACACCTGTTGTTCTGAATTCTATGTTGTACACCAAAATTTTTGTGTTTAGTAATTTTATTGACCATATATAGAAGAAGAAGAAATCAAACGAGCGAAAGAAGAAGAAGAAAAATGAGGTGGAAAAAGAAAAGGTGAAAAAGGAGGAGGAAGAGGAGATGATGATAATAACGACAACGGTAATAATGATAATGCAAAAAAAATGAAAAGAGAGAAGAAAATACAAAAAAAAGACAAAAAAAACCAAAAAAAAAAATCTGTAGATGAATTTTTATTTTTAGTACTTAATTAGATTTGGTTATACAAATTGTTTAAATGCCTAACATTTTAAAAAATAAATAGTCTCTATTCCTTAGCTTTAATTATGAGTGTTTTGGACAAGAGTAGTGTTTTATAAAAATGTGGATTTTCAGTTTAATACCGAAGTGATATTCCTAAGGTATAATAATATTGTTGGTTTCTTTAAAAAAAATTGATTTTCAATTTTTCATTCAAGTGATGTAGCTAGATAGTAGGGTAGTAGTTATTCAGTATTTATATATGTCATGACATCGTTTTCTTTAAACTTAAGTTGATAGGATGGAGGATATAATATAAATAATTATATCTCTAATTTGTCTTTCTAAAAAAAAGAATTTTTTTAAATTTGTTTTATTTTTTAAATATAAATCTTTTTTTTAGATATTTTTTTAATATAAAACTTTAATATTATATCATAATATTATTTTTTTAAAAAATTTAAATTAATAAACAGAAATATGGTGAATAATTATATCTCTATCAAATATATAATAATAAGTGTTTGGGGTTGCAATTGATGATTGTTACAGCGCACCCGAAATAATTGATCTATTAATAAATAAGTGGAGCCATTTGTAATTGGCTTTTTCATTTTCTTCTTAATTTTTTTTTAAGATGCATACCATCTAACTCGTACGGTACTCGGTGTTATTATTATCGGGGATGCCATTGTTTTTCAATTATATTATATATGGAAGCAATCACTAACAAGAACATAGGTAAGGGATGGAGTTTGGTGACAAGAGAAGCCATGCATGCCAATATGAAAATAACATCAAGAGTAAATATGACTTTTTATAATCATATATGCAAATTAAATGGTCAATATTATATTCGTATTTAACAAATAATATAATAGTAAGAGATTGTTTGGGTGAGCTTCTAAAAAAAATCTTTTTTCAAGTTATTTTTTTTAAAAGATCTTATGAAAAAGTAAAAATAATTTTATGTTTGGGTATCTCATGTAAAAAGATCTTTTTATCTATCAATTATGTTTGGATATAACAATATAAAAATATTTTTTATTTATTTATTACATGAAAAATATTTTTTTTAAAGAAAAAAAGATCTTTTAAAAAAAGATGTAAATTACAGCTTCTAAAAAAAGATATTTTTCTGATTTTTCTAATACTTTTACTTTTACTACTCGAAATTTTTCAAATACGCTAAAAAATAAAAAAAGATCTTTTTTCATTAAGAAAAGATCATTTTTATCAAAATAATAGCGCCCAAACAAGCACTAAGACTCGTTATACTGATACCCTTTTGCTGATCTGATATCCGCAAATATATATAGAATATCAGAGGGTTAATTAATTTTTACTGGTGTATGGAAGATGAACCTTTAAAATTCTTGGATTTAAACCGGGCCTAAGGGTAGAAGCTGACACTCCCGGAAATTTTCCAGCTGCCACACAGATAAAAAATAATAATAAGAGAAAAAATTATTCAATCCAAAACTACTCAAAACAGAATATAATCCAATGACCTCACCAAAATAATCCATCACAGCCGATCTATTATCTTCCCAAGGAAGCAACTCGGACACAGACATCAGTCCCCCCTTAGCTACCATTTCAATCAGAAAAGATATAATACACTCGTTTCAGCTAGTTATCAATTCAGGGCCTAATATGTGTTGCGATTGACAACACCAATACAAGGAGAATTTCTCCCGAAGGTGTTCATCTAGATAAAATAGGAAATCATCATCCACTGACTTAACTTTCAAAAACATTTCCTTGAAATCTTTGAAGGAAGATTTATATAATTTGAAAATTGAAAAACCTGGTGTGCTGTTTAAATTTACCCACAATCCCTTCCATACCCATTTGGCTTGGAATAAGGAAAAGAAAAGCTCCAGCTCCGGGTTAATTTCCAGAAACTCCATTAAAATCTGGAAACACTTTATGAAGGCCTAGCCATTGGGATGAACCTGTGATGGGGGCACAGTTCATTTGTTTCAGAACGTTACACTCAAACTGACTAAACGGAAGTCGGACTCTTAATTCTTCTAAGACACAACTATACATAAAGAAGTTTTCGAAATCATTTTTTCTGTGAAAAACACGATCAGAGCGAATGCATGGCAGTAATTCCAAGCGAAAGCCAGGTTTTACTATTCTAGCTATATTAACTTGATTAACACTATCTTTATCCGCAAACAAAGAAGCTCTTATTTTGACATCCTCATCAACCCAGTCGTACGATTCGTCGTCTTCAATCTTGGGTAACGATTTCACTTTTTTCTCACTCATTGTTTTCGATAGACTCAGAAGAATAGAAGAAAAGATAAGTTAGCAGAAAGGGAAATGTTACTTACCTCTAGTACTCATAGTGTTTAAAAGATTCTGGATAAAACCCTCCAATCTATTGCAGGAAGAAAAATGTAAACCGTTTAGTTGCTTAACTTCTTCAATATATGATGAATATCAAATACCATTAAATGAAGCACACTTTCAACGGTTAAAATCAAGTCTTGGAACTTGCACCTATCTAGAAAAAATAATAATTAAAATTCTACACATATCGAGACTTAGATAATAATTACAGTGACCAGTCTTTTCAGTTACTAGAGGTAACTTTAAAAGAGATATGCTGATCTGGGGGCACAGTGTACCGAGCTATAACTCGCCTATCGTAAAAGCTCAACCTATCTCTTTAAAGTCAGGTCAAGCTTGGGGCTGTGAGTAAAACATCGGTTACAAGTTATAGCTCGGTAATGCCTGAGATCCGATCATAACCGACGATTTCATAATGGCCATAAACAACCATTAATCAATAACGTCGGATTTACAATTAATCCTCTTCTTGGGCATTACAACCTAAGGAAAACGGCCGACCTTTTTCACTAATATAAAGCAGACGAGAAAAGCTGAGGAAGGTATGTGATATTTTCCCAAAATAAGATCTATTATCCACTTTATACTAATTTGAGCGTCGGAGTGCCTTTGCAGGTACCCACCCTCGCCGTTCATCCGTCACCGACGTATATCTTGATCCACTCTGGAAGTTCACCGACCTTATTAGGGAACGAGCTATATCTCGGAATAATCAGGCAAGAACATATATATATATATATATATATATAATGTTAAATATGTCAAATTATAAAACAATTTCCAATTTTATTATCTTAAAGATATTTTGTATTGCTATTGACCCAAGTACCCAACTAATCCTATGTGTTTCTTTTATTATATACACTTTTGATTGAAAAAATTATGGAGTAAAATATATATTTTTTTGTACTTGAAACTCAAGTTTCATTATAACTCTTGGAAGTCATGTGTAGGCTTGGTTGCAGTTTGGCTCCTTAGGCACGAAAATTGGCCAATATTATTAAAACCCAGAACAGATAAAAAATTATTTAATAAAATTTAAATTTTATATATATTTAGATTAACATAATAATAGTAAATACTTTTTAAATATAATAAAAAATTTTAATTTGGTCTATGAATTTATACACAAATTTCAATTTAGTCTATGAAATATTAATTATTTCTATTTAGTTCTCAAACTTTGCAAACGTGATTCATATTAGTTTTTGAGACGATTTTCGCCACACAAAAATTAATAGAGCACTGACGGTAAGAATCCAGATTTTTCAAAAAATAAAATAAAATATGAATTATTTGAGATTTTGAACTTTTGTTTTATGAAGACAAGAAAAATAATTAGAACGAAAATCAGACACTTATTTTAAAGGTATTGGCCTAATATAAAGCCGACGGACCAAAAGTCACAAATGGACTCATATTGAGCCCAAACCCAAAGCTTATTAGTCCCTCATGAGGACATTTCAGCACACTCTCCCTTCATTTACTCAAATGCATTCAGCACAGAAAGAGGAAGAGAGTGGTGCCCTACATGTTATTATTCATCACTTAACTAAAATTCACATATCTTCCAAATCGTAACTCCCATTGACGATTTGTTTGCGGCCACGCGTCACTTTCGTCATGCTCTTCGATTCTATACCACTTTTGTGGTAAGTATTTCCAGGAACCTTGAGTCATTTTCGAGTTTTCCTTTATTTTCACGTTTTAGGTGTAGAATGTTGAGATTTTTGTGATTTTGATATTTAGGGAAGACTTAACCTTGAGTTCTAGCAGAGTTTTTGCCCATGAACACGTGGTACAAGGTAAGGAAACTCTTTTCCTTTGATTTTTTCTAATTATGTATGAAACCCTAGCTTGAGATGTGAATGTTTGGTGTAATTAGATTTAATAAGGAATGATGACTTGCGTGGATTGAGTTTGTGTTGCAATTTTGTGGCTTGGCTTGATTTCGGAGCACTTAGTGGAGGTTTGGTGTCATGGATAGAGGCTTGGATGTGATCTAGAAGAGAATCCAAGGATTGAAAAACTGCCGTCAATAAGGTAGGAATTTTTCTTAATTAAAACCATTTTATTACCAAGAATTGTTACAAAAAGAGGAAGAGAGTGGTGCCCTACATGTTATTATTCATCACTTAACTAAAATTCACATATCTTCCAAATCGTAACTCCCATTGACGATTTGTTTGCGGCCACGCGTCACTTTCGTCATGCTCTTCGATTCTATACCACTTTTGTGGTAAGTATTTCCATGAACCTTGAGTCATTTTCGAGTTTTCCTTCATTTTCACATTTTAGGTGTAGAATGTTGAGATTTTTGTGATTTTGATAATTAGGGAAGACTTAACCTTGAGTTCTAGCAGAGTTTTTGCCCGTGAACACGTGGTACAAGGTAAGGAAACTCTTTTCCTTTGATTTTTCTAATTATGTATGAAACCCTAGCTTGAGATGTGAATGTTTGGTGTAATTAGATTTAATAAGGAATGATGACTTGCGTGGATTGAGTTTGTGTTGCAATTTTGTGGCTTGGCTTGATTTCGAAGCACTTAGTGGAGGTTTGGTGTCATGGATAGAGGCTTGGATGTGATCTAGAAGAGAATCCAAGGATTGGAAAACTGCAGTCAATAAGGTAGGGATTTTTCTTAATTAAAACCATTTTATTACCAAGAATTGTTATAAATCGACATCGATATGAAAAATTATATTTTTATGATTATGTGAGTCTTATGAATTGGTATGTTTGATTGTTGGGTGAAGTATGTGAATTGCCAGTGGCATTGTCATATTATGATTGTGATTGTGAATGGATAATTGTGATGAGTTATAAATTGAGTTGAATGATGTTTGACGTGAGAATTTGGGTCTAATAAGGCCGTATTTGGGTAAGTTTTGGGTAAGTGTTTGGTGAAATTGAGTAAGTGAATTGTAAACCTTGGTGTGATTGTGATATTGTCATATTGACTTGAATGTGATCAATGTTTGAATTTTGGATGATTAAAGGTGTTGGAATGGGAAAAACTTATTGAGAATGAAAGTTAATGAATGAAATGGTATTGAGTATATTGTATATGATTTGGGTGGTGGTTTTGAAATGGAAAAAAGGTTTTGGTTTTCAAAAAGAAAGGAATTGAGAAGTAGTCAAAATGATTTTATGCAGATTTTTGGGAAAAATAAGTTTTTGACCAACTTCAACGGGGCATAACATGGCGCTCAGAGTTTGTAATTTGATGAAACTTGTCTTAAATTAAAGATAACGATGAAAGCTTGGTGCACAGATTCTCACACTCCGTACAACTGAACCTGCAACTGCACTGGGTTGTCCAAGTAATACCTGAGGTGAGTCAGGATCGATCCCACGAGAATTGTCGGCTTGGATCAAATAGTTGTTATTTTGTAAATCTTAGTTAGGTGGATAAAAAATTTGTTTAGTTGTTTAAGTGCATAAAAGTAAAATAAAGATAACGTTACTCAGTAACTGTGAATTCGAATGATAAGAAGATGGTTAAGGCTTCAAAAATGCTTTGTTCTTCTGGATCGATACATTCTTACTGTCTACTCCAACTGTGAATAATTTCTTCTATAGCAGGATGTATTTGATCAACGCCGGTTTGAGTGGCCGCTAATCTTCCTCTAGGCTGAACACCAGGTTTAGTGTGCATCCAGTCTGAATGAGGGTGAAGCTCCTGCAGTTCATCCCCTTGGTGATCCTACTCAAAACGCCACAGACAAGGTCGAATCTTCCGGATCAGAGAATGCTGCGCCTTGGTTCTAGTCTTTACCACAAAGACCCTAATCTCCCCATACCTCGGCTAAACTGATGTCTTGAGAAGTCTCCAACGAAAGTCGGGGATTAGCCGTCTAAGAGACGTGTCCTCAAGTTAGTGGTTCATTGATATCCGATGAAAGACGCTCGCTGAACCCATGTAGAATAGAGATAACCTTGTGCCAGTTCAACTCATTCATAAGGTTGAAGAACGAAGATACATCTTAGAATAGAATCAAATACATATTGAAAATATAACAGTAGTACTTTTATTAGTCCATAAAACTTAGCAGAGCTCCTAACTTTAACCTAGGAGGTTTAGTGACTCATGCTGATAGAAAAAATACAAAATGAAACGTAAAAGTGGGCAAGAGTCTTTGTGTCTGTGTATATATCTAACAAGGATGAACTCTTGCCTATATATACTAATCTAATAACTAAGGATTACAGAAATATGATAGGTTTAGGATTGAAGTGTGAAAATCCACTTCCAGTGCCCACTTGGTGAGTGTTTGGGCTGAGCTTTAGTGTCTCCCACGTGATAGGATGCTCCTTGGGCATTGAACGCTGGCTAGGGACACCTTTATGGGCGTTGGACACTGGCCACCTCTCTCTGGGCGTTGGATGCCAGGACTGGGATAGATGGCTAGCGTTGAATACTAGTTTTGGGCCTTCAATTCTGAAGCAAAGTAATAGTCTAAAAAGCCCTGGATGTTAGCTTTCTATAGTCATTAAGAACGCTCCATTTGGACTTCTGTAACTCCAGAAAAGCTCCTTCGAGTGCACAGAGGTCAGATCCTGACAACATCTGCAGTGCTTTCTCTGCCTCTGAATCAGACTTTTGCTCCAGCTCCTCAATTTCAGCCAGAAAATACCTGAAATTGCATAAAAACACACAAAATCAAATTAGAATCCAAAAATGTGAATTTTACACTAAAACCTATGAAACCTAAATAAAACTTAAACAAAACATGCTAAAAACTATATGAAAATGATGCCAAAAAGCGTATAAAATATCCGCTCATCAAAAGCTTTAAAACGGTTTAAGAATGAACGATTAAAAACTAGTGTAAAAATCTAAAATCTGAGATTATGTAGCAAAATTATAAATTCTGGTCTGCGTGCCCACGCACAGTATAGTGCGTGCGCACCACACAGAACGTGTGCAGGAACTCGTGCGTACGCACGAGGGTTGGTGTGCGAAATCGTGATCTTTACTTCCTTGGTAACGGCGCTAAAAACTACATACGCACGTTCATGTTCTTAATTCTGTTTCACAACTTCGTACAACTAACCAGCAAGTGCACTGGGTCGTCCAAGTAATAAACCTTACGTGAGTAAGGGTCGATCCCACGGAGATTGTTGGTATGAAGCAAGCTATGGTCACTTTGTAGATCTCAGTCAGGCAGATTCAAATGGTTGTATAGTTTTCATAATTAAAAGATAAATAAAACATAAAATAGGATAGAGATACTTATGTAATTCATTGGTGAGAATTTCGGATAAGTGTATAGAGATGCTTTCGTTCCTCTGAACATCTGCTTTCCTGCTGTCTTCATCCAATCAGTCATACTCCTTTCTATGGCAAGCTGTTTGTTAGGCATCACCGTTGTCAATGGCTATATCCTGTCCTCTCAGTGAAAATGGTCCAATGCGCTGTCACTACATGGCTAATCATCTGTCGGTTCTCGATTATACTGGAATAGGATCCATTGATCCTTTTGCTATGTCACTACGCCCAGCACTCGCGAGTTTGAAGCTCGTCACAGCCATCCCTTCCCGGATCCTACTCGGAATACCACAGACAAGGTTTAGACTTTCCGGATCTCAAGAATGGCCGTCCATGGATTCTAACTTATACCACGAAGATTCTGATTAAGGAATCCCAGTACTCATTCAATCTAAGGTAGAACGGAAGTGGTTGTCAGGCACGCGTTCATAGTTGGGAATGATGATGACTGTCACCATCATCACATTCATATTGAGGTGCAAATGAATATCTTAGAATCGGAATAAGCTTGAATTGAATAGAAGAACAGTAGTACTTTGTATTAATTCATGAGGAACAGCAGAGCTCCACACCTTAATCTATGGAGTGTAGAAAATCTACCGTTGGAAATACATAAGTGATAAGGTTCAGGCATGGCCGAATGGCCAGCCCCCAAACGTGATCTAAAGATGAAACTAAAGATAATCCAAAGATGTAAATACAATAGTAAAAAGTCCTATTTATACTAAACTAGTTACTAGGGTTTACAGAAATGAGTAAATGATGCAAAAATCTACTTCCGGGGCCCACTTGGTGTGTGCTTGGGCTGAGCTTGAATTTTACACGTGGAGAGGTCATTCTTGAAGTTGAACGCCAGTTTGTGACGTGTTTCTAGCGTTGAACTCCACTTTTCAACTTGTTTCTGGCACTGAACGCCAGACTGCAACATGGAACTGGCGTTCAACGCCAGTTTGCGTCATATAAACTCAGGCAAAGTATGGACTATTATATATTGCTGGAAAGCTCTGGATGTCTACTTTCTAACGCAATTGGAAGAGCGCCATTTGGAGTTTTGTAGCTCCAGAAAATCCACTTTGAGTGCAGGGAGTTCAGAATCCAACAGCATCTGCAGTCCTTCTTCAACCTCTGAATCTGATTTTTGCTCAAGTCCCTCAATTTCAGCCAGAAAATACCTGAAATCATAGAAAAACACACAAACTCATAGTAAATTCCAGAAATATGAATTTTAATTAAAAACTAATAAAAATATACTAAAAACTAACTAAATCATACTGAAAACTATGTAAAAACAATGCCAAAAAGCGTATAAATTATCCGCTCATCACAACACCAAACTTAAATTGTTGCTTGTCCCCAAGCAACTGAAAATCAAATAGGATAAAAAGAAGAGAATATACTATAAATTCCAAAATATCAATGAAACATAGCTCCAATCAGATGAGCGGGACTTGTAGCTTTTTGCCTTTTGAATAGTTTTGGCATCTCACTTTATCCATTGAAGTTCAGAATGATTGGCATCTATAGGAACTCAGAGTTCAGATAGTGTTATTGATTCTCCTAGTTCAGTACGTTGATTCTTGAACACAGCTACTTTATGAGTCTTGGCCGTGGCCCTAAGCACTTTGTTTTCCAGTATTACCACCGGATACATAAATGCCACAGACACATAACTGGGTGAACCTTTTCAGATTGTGACTCAGCTTTGCTAAAGTCCCCAATTAGAGGTGTCCAGGGTTCTTAAGCACACTCTTCTTTTTGCTTTGGACCTTGACTTTAACCGCTCAGTCTCAAGTTTTCACTTGACACCTTCACGCCACAAGCACATGGTTAGGGACAACTTGGTTTAGCCGCTTAGGCCAGGATTTTATTCCTTTAGGCCCTCCTATCCGCTGATGCTCAAAGTCTTGGATCCTTTTTATTTACCCTTGCCTTTTGGTTTTAAGGGTTATTGGCTTTTTGCTCTTGCCTTTTGGTTTTAAGAGCTTTTGGCTTTTTCTGCTTGCTTTTTCTTTTTCCCAAATTTTTTTTCGCTATAATTTTTTTTCTTTTATTTTTTTTTCTGCAAGCTTTTGTATTCACTGCTTTTTCTTGCTTCAAGAATCATTTTTATGATTTTTCAGATTATCAAATAACATGTCTCCTTTTCATCATTCTTTCAAGAGCCAACATATGTAACATTCATAAACATCAACTTCAAAAGACATATGCACTGTTCAAGCATTCATTCAGAAAACAAAAAGTATTATCACCACATCAAAATAATTAAACTAGTTTCAAGGATGAATTTGAAACCATGTACTTCTTGTTCTTTTATTTTTAAAACATTTTTCATTTAAGAGAGGTGATGGATTCATATTCACTACTTTAAGGCATAGACACTTAGACACTAATGATCATGTAATAAAGACACAAACATAGATAAACATTTAACATAAGAAAACGAAAAACAGAAAATTTAAGAATAAGGAATAAGTCCACCTTAGTGATGGTGGCGTTTCCTTCTTGAGGAACCAATGATGTCCTTGAGCTCTTCTATGTCTCTTCCTTGTCTTTGTTGCTCCTTCCTCATTGCTCTTTGATCTTCTCTAATTTTATGAAGGATGATGGAGTGCCCTTGATGTTCCACCCTTAGTTATCCTATGTTGGAACTTAGTTCTCCTAGGGAGGTGTTGATTTGCTCCCAAAAATTCTGTGGAGGAAAGTGCATCCCTTGAGGCATCTTAGGGATTTCTTGGTGATGAGCTTCTTCATGCGTCCCTTGAGATCCATGAATAGGCTCTCTTGTTGGCTCCATCCTTTTCTTAGTAATGGGCTTGTCCTCATCAATGAGGATATCTCCCTCTATGTCAATCCCAGCCGAATTGCATAGATGGCAAATGAGGTGAGGAAAGGCTAACCTTGACACAGTGGAGGACTTGTCAGCCACCTTCTAGAGTTCTTGAGGTATAATCTCATGAACCTCCACTTCCTCCCCAATCATGATACTATGGATCATGATGGCCCGGTCTATAGTAACTTCAGACCGGTTGCTAGTGGGAATGATTGAGCGTTGAATGAACTCCAACCATCCTCTAGCTACAGGCTTAAGGTCCAATCTTCTCAGTTGAACCAGTTTGCCTTTTGAGTCAATCTTCCATTGAGCTCCTTCCACACATATGTCCATGAGGACTTGGTCCAACCTTTGATCAAATTTGACTCTTCTTGTGTAGGGGCGTGCGTTTTCTTCCATCATTGGCAAGTTGAACGCCAGCCTTACATTTTTCGGACTGAAATCTAAGTAGTTTCCCCGAACCATGGTAAGATAATTCTCTGGGTTCGGGTTCTTACTTTGATCATGGTTCCTAGTGATCCATGCATTGGCATAGAACTCTTGAACCATTAGGATTCCGACTTGTTGAATGGGGTTGGTTAGAACTTTCCAACCTCTTCTTTGGATCTCATGTCAGATCTCCGGATACTCATTTTTCTTGAGTTTGAAAGGGACCTCGGGGATCACCTTCTTCTTGGCCACAACATCATAGAAGTGGTCTTGATGGGTTTTGGAGATGAATCTTTCCATCTCCCATGACTCGGAGGTGGAAGCTTTTGTCTTCCCTTTCCCTTTTCTAGAGGTTTCTCCGGTCTTAGGTGCCATCAATGGTAATGGAAAAACAAAAAAGCTTATGCTTTTACCACACCAAACTTAGAATATTGCTCGTCCTCGAGCAAGAGAAGAAAGAAAAGAAGAAGAAGAGAAAATATGGAGGAGAGGGAGGGGGTGTATTCGGCCAAGGTATAGAAGAGAGGGTTGTGTGGTGTGGAAATGAAGGAGGGAAGGATGGGTTTATATAGTGAGGGAAGAGGGGGTAGGTTCGGCCATTTTGGGTGAGTTTGGGTGGGAAAGTGATTTTGAATTTTGAAGGTAGGTGGGGTTTATGGGGAAGAGTGGATGGATGTGAGTGGTGAAGGGGTAATAGGGAAGAGAGTTTGAGGTGATTGGTGAAGGGTTTTGGGGAAGGGTGCTTATTGGAAAGAGAAGATGAATGTTGAGAAGAGGGAAGAATATGAGTGGAGGTAGGTGGGGATCCTATGGGGTCCATAGATGCTGAGATGATCCTGTGGGGTCCACAGATCCTGAGGTGTCAAGGATTTACATCCCTGCACCAATTAGGCATGTAAAACGCCTTTACATGCAATTCTGGCGTTGAACGCCAGTTCTATGCTTGTTTCTGGCGTTCAGCGCCAGATCCATGCTCTGTTCTGGCGTTGAACGCCAGCCAGATGCTCTTTACTGGTGTTTAAACGCCAGTAAGTCCTTCCTCCAAGGTGTGATTTTTCTTCTGCTGTTTTTGATTCTGTTTTTAATTTTTGTATTTATTTTGTGACTCCACATGATCATGAACCTAATAAAACATGAAAGAACAATAAAAATAGAAATAAAATTAGATAAATAAAAATTGGGTTGCCTCCTAACAAGCGCTTCTTTAATGTCAATAGCTTGACAGTAGGCTCTCATGGAGCCACACAGGTGATCAGGTCAATTTTATAAACTCCCAACACCAAACTTAGAGTTTGACTGTGGGGGCTTTAGTTGACTATGTACTGAGAGAAGCTTTTCATGCTTCCTCTCCATTGTTACAGAAAGAGATCCTTGAGTTTTAAATACAAGGTTGTCCTCATTTAGTTGAAGGACCAACTCTCCTCTGTCTACACCAATCATAGCTCTTGCTGTGGCTAGGAAGGGTCTTCCAAGGATGATGGATTCATTCTCATCCTTCCCAGTGTCTAGGATTATGAAATCAGCAGGGATGTAAAGACCTTCAACCTTTACTAACACGTCCTCTACTAGTCCATAAGCCATTTTCATAGATTTTTCTGCCATCTCTAATGAGAAATTGGCAGCCTGTACCTCAGGGATTCCCAGTTTCTCCATTACAGAGAGTGGCATGAGGTTTATCCCTGACCCAAGGTCACATAGAGCCTTTTCAAAGGTCATGGTGCCTATGGTACAAGGTATTAAGAACTTTCCAGGATCCTGTTTCTTCTGAGGCAATGTTAGTTGATCCAGATCACTCAGTTCATTGATGAGCAAGGGAGGTTCATCTTCCCAAGTCTTATTGCCAAATAATTTGGCATTCAGCTTCATGATTGCACCAAGGTACTTGGCAACTTGCTCTTCAGTAACATCCTCATTCTCTTCAGAAGAAGAATACTCATCAGAGCTCATGAAGGGCATAAGGAGGTTCAATAGAATCTCTATGGTCTCTAGATGAGCCTCAGATTCCTTTGGCTCTTCAAAGGAAAACTCCTTGTTGATCATTGGACGTCCCAGAAGGTCTTCCTCACTGGGATTCACGTCCTCTTCCTCCCCTGTAGGTTCGGCCATGATGGTTATATCAATGGCCTTGCACTCTCTTTTTGGATTCTCTTCTGTATTGCTTGGGAGAGTACTAGGAGGAGTTTCAGTGATCTTTTTACTCAGCTGGCCCACTTGTGCCTCCAAATTTCTAATGGAGGACCTTGTTTCATTCATGAAACTCAGAGTGGCCTTAGATGGATCAGAGACTAAATTTGCTAAGCTAGATGGATTCTGCTCAGAATTTTCTGTCTGTTGCTAAGTGGATGATGGAAAAGGTTTACTATTGTTAAACCTGTTTCTTCCACCATTAGTAAAGCCTTGTTGAGGCTTTTGTTGATCCTTCCATGAGAAATTTGGGTGATTTCTCCATGAGGGGTTATAGGTGTTTCCATAAGGTTCACCCATATAATTTACCTCTGCTATTGCAGGGTTCTCAAGATCATAAGCTTCTTCTTCAGAAGATGCCTCTTGAGTACTGTTGGATGCAGCTTGCATTCCATTCAGACTCTGAGAAATCATATTGACTTGCTGAGTCAATAGTTTGTTCTAAGCCAATATGGCATTCAGAGCATCAATTTCAAGAACTCCCTTCCTTTGAGGCATCCCATTACTTACAGGATTCCTCTCAGAAGTGTACATAAACTGGTTGTTAGCAACCATGTCAATAAGTTCTGGAGCTTCTGCAGGCGTTTTCTTTAGGTGAATGGATCCACCTGCAGAATGGTCCAGTGACATCTTTGATAACTCATACAGACCATCATAGAATATATCCAGGATGGTCCATTCTGAAAGCATGTCAGAAGGACACTTTTTGGTCAGTTGCTTGTATCTCTCCCAAGCTTCATAGAGGGATTCACCTTCTTTCTGTCTGAAGGTTTGAACATCCACTCTAAGCTTACTAAGCTTTTGAGGAGGAAAGAACTTGGCTAAGAAAGTCGTGACCAGCTTATCCCAAGAGTTCAGGCTATCTTTGGGTTGAGAGTCCAACCACACTCTAGCTCTGTCTCTTACAGCAAACGGGAAAAGCATAAGCCTGTAGACCTCGGGATCAACCCCATTGGTCTTAACAGTATCACAGATCTGCAAGAATTCAGTTAAGAACTAAAAGGGATCTTCAGATGGAAGTCCATGAAACTTGCAGTTTTGTTGCATTAGAGAAACTAATTGAGGTTTAAGCTCAAAGTTGTTTGCTCCAATGGCAGGAATTGAGATGCTTCTTCCATGTAAATTGGAATTAGGTGCAGTGAAGTCACCAAGCATCCTCCTTGCATTTTTGTTGTTAGGTGCGTCTGCCATCTCCTTTTCTTGTTCGAAAATTTCAGTAAGGTTGTCTCTGGATTATTGTAATTTAGCTTCTCTTAGTTTTCTCTTCAGAGTCCTTTCAGGTTCTGGATCAGCTTCAACAAGAATGTCCTTTTCCTTGTTCCTGCTCATATGAAAGAGAAGAGAACAAGAAAAGAAGAGGAATCCTCTATGTTACAGTAAAGAGGTTCCTTATTGTTAGTAGAAGAAGAAAGGGAATAAGAGTGAAGAAGAATGGATAATCCAAACACAAGGGTGAGGATAGGAGTAGAGATATGAGATGAAAAGAAGTGTTAGTAGATGAATAAATAAATAGAAGGAGATGAGAGAGAGGTAATTTCGAAAATTAATTAAAATAAAAATTAAAATTTAAAGTTAAATTTCGAAAATTAAAGTTTGAAATTAAAGTAAATTAAAATTAAAAATAATTAGTTAATTAAAATGAAAGTTTGAAAAAAGAGGGAAGGAATTTTCGAAAATTAAAGGTAGAAAGTTAGTTGGGCAGTTTTGAAAAAGATATGATTGAAACAAAAAGATATAATTGATTGAAAAAAATTTGAAATTTGTTTTTGAAAAAGATATGTTTGAAACAAAAAAGATAAGATTGATTGAAAAAGATAAGAATCAAACAAAAAGATAGGATTAGTTTGAAAAAGATTTGAAAATCAATTTTTTTGAAAAGATAAGAGGTTAGAAAAGAAGTTAGAAAAGATTTTGAAATTGATTTTGAAAAGATGTGATTGAAACTTATTTTGAAAAAGATTTGAAAAAGAAATTTAAAAAGATTTGATTTTGAAATCAAAGTTGATTACTTGACTAACAAGAAACTAGAAGATATGATTTAAAATTTTAAAGATTGAACCTTTCTTACTAGGCAAGTAACAAACTTAAAATTTTAGAATCAATCACATTAAATGCTAATAAGATTTTCGAAAATTATGAAAAAGATTTTTGAAAATTAATTTTGAAAATTTCGAAAATTATGAAAGAAAAATGAGAAAGATTTGATTTTTGAAAAAGATTTGCAAAAGATAGAATTTTTAAATTGAAAATTTGATTTGACTCATAAGAAACAAGTAGATTTTAAAAATTTTTGAAAATGTCAATCCAAATTTTCGAAAATTTATTAGAGAAAAAGGGAAAGATATTTTTTTTATTTTTGAATTTTCAATGAAGAAAGAGAAAAACAACCCAAAGACTCAATGCATGAAAATTTTGGATCAAAACATGTGATGCATGCAAGAACACTATGAATGTCAAGATGAACACCAAGAACACTTTGAATGTCAAGATGAATACCAAGAACTTATTTTTGAAAAATTTTGAAGAAAAGAAAACATGCAGGACACTAAACTTAAATATTTTTAATTTTTAGACACTAAGAATTCAAGAATGCATATGAAAAATAAGAAAAGACACAAAACAAGAAAATATGAAGATCAAACAAGAAGACTGGCCAGGAACAACTTGAAGATCATGAAGAATGCAATGCATGAAATTTTCGAAAATAATTTTTAGAAAATTAAAAAGATGCAATTGACACCAAACTTAAAACTTGACTCTAGACTCAAAGAAGAAACACAAAAAATATATTTTTGATTTTATGATTTTGTAAATTTTTTTTTTGGATTTTCGAAATTTAATTAGGAAAAACAAAAAAGAAGAAAAAATTTTTGTATTTTTCGAAAATAAGAAATAAAAAGCTTAAAATTAAAATAAAATTACCTAATCTGAGCAACAAGATGAACCGTCAGTTGTCCAAACTCGAACAATCCCCGGCAACGGCGCCAAAAACTTGGTGTGCGAAATCGTGATCTTTACTTCCCTGATAACGGCACTAAAAACTACATACGCACGTTCATGTTCTTAATTCTGTTTCACAACTTCGTACAACTAACCAGCAAGTGCACTGTGTCGTCCAAGTAATAAACCTTACGTGAGTAAGGGTCGATCCCATGGAGATTGTTGGTATGAAGCAAGCTATGGTCACTTTGTAGATCTCAGTCAGGCGGATTCAAATGGTTGTATAGTTTTCATAATTAAAAGATAAATAAAACATAAAATAGGATAGAGATACTTATGTAATTCATTGGTGAGAATTTCAGATAAGTGTATAGAGATGCTTTCATTCCTCTGAACATCTGCTTTCCTGCTGTCTTCACCCAATCAGTCCTACTTCTTTCTATGGCAAGCTGTTTGTTAGGCATCACCGTTGTCAATGGCTACATCATGTCCTCTCAGTGAAAATGATCCAATGCGCTGTCACTGCATGGCTAATCATCTGTCGGTTCTCGATTATACTGGAATAGGATCCATTGATCCTTTTGCGTCTGTCACTACGCCCAGCACTCGCGAGTTTGAAGCTCGTCACAGCCATCCCTTCCCGGATCCTACTCGGAATACCACAGACAAGGTTTAGACTTTCCGGATCTCAAGAATGGCCTTCCATGGATTCTAACTTATACCACGAAGATTCTGATTAAGGAATCCCAGAGATACTCATTCAATCTAAGGTAGAACGAAAGTGGTTGTCAGACACGCGTTCATAGTTGGGAATGATGATGACTGTCATGATCATCACATTCATATTGAGGTGCAAATGAATATCTTAGAATTGGAATAAGCTTGAATTGAATAGAAGAACAGTAGTACTTTGTATTAATTCATGAGAAACAGCAGAGCTCCACACTTTAATCTATGGAGTGTAGAAACTCTATCGTTGAAAATACATAAGTGATAAGGTTCAGGCATGGCCGAATGGCCAGCCCCCAAACATGATCTAAAGATGAAACTAAAGATAATCCAAAGATGTAAATACAACAGTAAAAAGTCCTATTTATACTAAACTAGTTACTAGGGTTTACAGAAACGAGTAAATGATGCAGAAATCCACTTCCGGGACCCACTTGGTGTGTGCTTGGGTTGAGCTTGAAGTTTACACATGGAGAGGTCATTCTTGGAGTTGAACGCCAGTTTGTGACGTGTTTCTGGCGTTGAACTCCACTTTGTAACTTGTTTCTGGCGCTGAACGCCAGACTGCAACATGGAACTAGAATTCAACGCCAGTTTGCATCATTTAAACTCGGGCAAAGTATGAACTATTATATATTGCTGGAAAGCCCTGGATGTCTACTTTCCAACACAATTGGAAGCGCGCCATTTGAAGTTCTGTAGCTCCAGAAAATCCACTTTGAGTGCAGGGAGGTCAGAATCCAACAGCATCTGCAGTCCTTCTTCAACCTCTGAATCTGATTTTTACTCAGGTCCCTCAATTTCAGCCAGAAAATACCTGAAATCATAGAAAAACACACAAACTCATAGTAAAGTCCAGAAATGTGAATTTTAATTAAAAACTAATAAAAATATACTAAAAAACTAACTAAATCATACTGAAAACTATGTAAAAATAATGCCAAAAAGCGTATAAATTATCCGCTCATCAAGGGTGTACGTACGTGTAACACCCTAAGTTTCAGCACCTCATGATCGTACTAAAAGTTCGAGTGCTACTTACCTCCAATTCTTTTTATTATATACTATCTTTATTTAATATTGAGTCTTCGTGAATACGAACCAAAACTTTAATTAAGAAAACGAAAAGAGACTTTATTTTAAATTACTTAATCACAAAAATATATATATTCACATAGCTTTATACACATAGACTTATTCAAAGATCTTCAAATGCAAGTCCTACCCCTCTAGAAAACTAAACAGTAAACGACGAGGGAAAAATAAAATCTAAGAACTTAACTCGTAAACTCAATCTTCTATACTCCTGTAACTCCGCACTAAACCTTCGCACCTGTAGCTGAAAGGGGGTGGAAATAGGGGATAAGAACTGGGGAGTTCTTTGTAGGGTTGGTGTGTATAGTTATGTTCATTATTTAAATCTAAAATTCATATTTTCCTTATTTAAAATTTTGCACAAAATAACACTCCATACGTTTCACCGCTTACTAAGAAACCATTTTAATCAAAACTTACCGCTGATCCTACCAATCAAGGCCTCCGGCCCAACTCAAATCAACTCGGCCTCTGAACCAAATTAAATCAACATCAAAACTCAATCACAAAATAGAATCAATCAAAGCACAAACAATGCAAGACAAACACAATCAGAGAGCAATTACAACAAGTATAACAAATAACAATCAGACAGAAATCATCAGATAGGCAAACCAAAATACTTAAGCATACCCAAACAAAGCAAAAAAATGTAGTATGATGCATGCCTGTTCTACTGGCCGTGAGCTCACATGTCCATTATATCGCTAGAACCCGACACATCCAGCAGCTAACCTGGATATCGTCCTCCTGCAAACCAGTAGGCGGTACACCACCACAAACCCCACCATTGCGAGCGGTACACCACCACAAACCTCGCAAGATCTTTAATTAGAAAAACAACACACATGTGGGCGGTAAACAACCACGATCCCTACGTCTATCACGCCACTGGACAAGCGATACACCACCACGATCCTTGCCAGGTCATAGCTCAAATTCAAAACCACAATCTTTTTAAAATCTTGACCTGGAGTAAGTGGGACTAAGCCACAACCCTTGCATACTGTCCAGGTCTTTTCAGATATCAAAATCTTTCTTTAAAAATAATTCAAATCCATTTCTCTTTCATTAAACTCCTTTTCATCAAAACAAAAGTCTCAAACCAACTTCAAAATTCATTCTTTAATTCCATTTAAAAAAGAAACTCCAAAATACATAACTCTCAAGTAAACAACAATAATTCAACATAAACTTAATCAAACTCAAACAATAATCAACCAAACCAATATTTACTTATCAAATTCACATTAAATTATTATAAAATTACCAAACCCTACCTCTATACAAAATCAAAATAACGGAAGCTCTGGAGAAGTTTTCTGATCGAGCTGTTGAAGAGGAAAACTATCAGCAATCGTTTGTACCTCCTAGAACTCCAATTGGCCGAACTCAGAAAAAAGGAGAGTTATGTCACCGTCAGTTTTTACCGAACAAAAGTGATGCCAATGTAAAAGAAAAAGATACGAACACTTTTATCGAATTATATTTTTTATTGGAGTTACGGAGTTCAAGAAATCGAGAGACAAAAGTCAAAAGTTCTATGGCTTCACGTTCTCTTACTCACGGTTCACTCTCTTTTTCTTTTTCTTTCAATTTCAGTTCGATCATGAGGTGAGGCAAGAAGGAAGGCTTCCTTAGATATCATTGTTAATAAAGAAATGAGACATGTGTCGTGTTTATATATATATATATATATATATATATATATATATATATATATAATAGACTCATAATAATAATAAAAATTAATTTAATTTTTTGTTTGTCAAAATAATTTTTAATAGATAGTTCAAACTAATAGAATAAAGCATAATTAAATTAAACTTCAATAATCATAATATTCTATTTAATTATTTTTGGTAAAATAATTTTCTTAAAAATAAAATCTCAACAAACATAATAACTCATAAAAAATTAATTATTTAATTTTTAAAAATCTGGAGTTTTACATCCTACCCCACTTAAAAAAAGTTTTCGTCTTAAAAAATTGTTACTTTGAAACAAGTTCGAACCTAAATCAAAGAAAAATAAGATCCATGAAGAGAAATACGCACAGTGTCAAAGATAGTATTCGAAAGAAGTCAGGTAAGCCTTTAGATTTACAGGCAAACAAAGATACATAGGAACGATAAGGTATGGTTGGGAAATAATCAGATCACATTCTGAGAAAATCCAAGACAAAGGATTCAAATGAAGATAATGAAGGAAGAGATGGCACGAGTTCATGTAGCATAATAAAGATTGTACTTCAGATCCAGGCTAACTTCGTAATCTCTAACGTTTTCAAATCCCGTAATTCGTATTACTCATTACTTCTATTTCGTCCATAATAACCCATTAACGTTTCCATATACATAAATCATCAGTATTAAGTTGGCCAGACCTAATACCATGAGGAATGTAATGGTCGACTAACAGCATTAATCATTAGATAGTCATGCATCTGAAACTCAAACTCTTATCATTGGGACAAGTCCTATTGCATGACAAATACTTAGAGTATGTAGTGAAACATAGTCAGTCCATTCCCAAGGCTCTAACAGGAACGAACTGCTCTAATACTATAATATAACACCCTAACTTTTAGTATCTCATGATCATACTAAAAGTTCGAGCGCTACTTACTTCTAATCCTTTTTATTATATACTATCTTTATTTATTATTGAGCCTTCGCGAATACGAACCAAAATTTTAATTAAGAAAATGAAAAGAGACTTTATTTTAAATCACTTAATCACACATACACACACATATATATATATATATATATATATATATATATATATATATATATATATATATATATATATATATATATATATATATATATTCACATAGCTTTATACACATAGACTTATTCAAAGATCCTCAAATGCAAGTCCTACCCCTCTAGAAAATAAAATAGTAAACAATGATGGGAAAATAAAATCTAAGAACTTAACTCGTAAACTCAATCTCCTATGCTCTTATAGCTCCCCACTAAACCTTCACACTTGTAGCTGAAAGGGGTGGAATAGGGAGTAAGAATTGGAGAGTTTTTAGTAGGGTTGGACTGTATAGTTATGTTCATTATTCAAATCTAAAACTCATATTTTCCTTATTTAAAATTTTTCACAAAACAACACTCCATACATTTCACCACTTACTAAGAAACCATTTTAATCAAAACTTACCACTGATCCTACTAATCACGGCCTCTGGCCCAACTCAAATCAACTCGGCCTCTGGCCCAAAATTAAATCAACATCAAAACTCAATCACAAAACAGAATCAATCACAAGCACAAACACAATCAGAGAGTAACTACAGCATATACAACAAATAACAATTAGACAGAAATCATTAGATAGGCAAACCAAAATACTTAAGCATACTCAGACAAAGCAAACAAATGCAGTATAATGCATGCCTGTCCTACTGGCTGTGAGTTCACGTGTTGATTATATCGCCAGAACCTGACACATCCAACAGCTAACCCGGATATCGTCCTCCTGAAAACCGGTAGGCAGTACACCACCACGAATCCCACCATTCCGAGTGGTACACCACCAGGAACCTCACAAGATCTTCAATTGAAAAAACAACCCACATGTGGGCAGTAAATAACCACGATCCCCACAAACACATTCACAACCCGTGGGCGGTAAACAACCACAATCCCTACGTCCATCGCGAAACTGAACAAGCGATACACCACCACGATCCTTGCCAGGTCATAGCTCAAATTCAAAACCACAATCTTTTTAAAATCTTGACCTGGAGCACGTGGGACTAAGCCACGACTCTTTCGTACTGCCCAGGTCTTTCCAGATATCAAAATCTTTCTTTAAAAATAATTCAAATCCATTTCTCTTTTATTAAACTCCTTTTCATCAAAACAAAAGTCTCAAACCAATGTCAAAATTCATTCTTTAATTCCATTTAAAAAACAAAACCCCAAAATACATAATTCTCAAGCAAACAATAATAATTCAACATAAACTTAATCAAACTCAAACAATAATCAACCAAACCAATATTTACTTATCAAATTCATATTAAATTATTATAAAATTACCAAACCCTACCTCCGTACAAAATAAAAACAACGGAAGTTTTGGAGAAGCTTTCTGACCGAGCTGCTGAAGAGGTAAACTGTCAGAAATCATCTGTACCTCCTAGAACTCCAATTGGCCGAACTCAGGGGAAAGGGGGGCTACGTCACCGTTAGCTTCCAACGAACAAAAGTGATGCCAACGTGTAGAGGAGGAAGATATAAACACTTTTATCGAATTACATTTTTTATTGGAGTTACGGAGTTCAAAAAATTGAGCGCCAAAAGTTGAAGGTATCAGAGCCAAGTGAAAGCCTGGTTCTGGTATCTTCTCATGAGACCACCATATAAACATAATACCATGAGAAGATCAATTAAACTTTGTCCTTATTGTTATCCATATGAAACAAACTATATAATCCAAGATGAGGAGATCCTTTATAATCAATTACTTGCGATTAAATTTTTACGTTATTATACTAGGTTTTACTACAATCTTTAAACTTTGTTATATCTTACTTCTTTAATATATTCGTATCCTTATACCTTTATTATTATTCTAAACTTTGTTAAACAACTAAAGACCTTGTAGAACTCCATTCCATAATCTATTAAAGATAAGTGTAGCGATGAGAGCCGTCCATATTTAAATTAATAAGAAATAGAATACTAAAAAGTACTGTCAATAGGATAATAAAATCTAATAAACCAATAATGAACTAAATATTAATACTCACTTGATGATGGAGTAATATGAACTTGTATTATAATTCAAAGGCTTGAACCAAAATACAAAGGATGAAACTTTTTAATACAAAGATTGCAATGAAAGCTTAAAAGTGTTTCAGAGTATGAGAGGATGTGTGTAAAATTGCGGATTTTCTACAACCCCCTCCCCTTCTCCCCTTTTATAGTGGGCTATGCCCTTTATTCTTTTACATTTTAACCCTTGGTTTTGCTAATCCGTTTGCACTTTCTGTGGTTTGATTCAGAGGCTCTGTCTCTGAGTTAATGTCTTCTGTTTTAGTTTTTTGAAAGCCGGTAGTTGGTTTTGTTTTTTCTGATATGATTCTGTTGGAATCCTGCTGATGACTTTGTTCTTTTTTGCATGCGATGCTTTTGTTGCTTTCTGAGATTGTCTTGACACCTTCTCTCTTGATTTTGTACAAGTGTCTGTTTTCGTCTGTTGGTTCTGCTTTTATTGCTTTTAGAGAATTATGGATCTCTTCTTCTGAGTTGGCCGCTGCAAGGACCACCATCATTTGTTTTTTATGGGCTTAAAAGCGAGTTTATTTTTCGAATGATATTTTTTTGAACCTTGAACTGTGGCTTGGGGGTTCTGCTCTTTTTTGGGATATAGTCATCCAATTATCAATAATTAAGTTCAGGTCAAATTTATTCCACCATTACACTTTTATGTTTCTAATTAAATATTGCACGCTTGGAGTGTCTTCATATCCTATGGAATCATATTCCCAAGTCATTATCCAGCATATTCCCATAGTGGGAATGAAGAAAATCAGCTTATATCGATCCAGAAATGATGTTTTGTTTTTGAAATATTTTCGTCTGTTGGTTCTGCTTTTATTGCTTTTAAAGAATTATGGATCTCTTCTTCCGAGGTGGCCGCTGCAAGGACCGCCATCATTTGTTTTTTATAGGCTTGAAAGCGAGTTTCTTTTTTGAATGATATTTTTTCGAACCCTGAACTGTGGCTTGGGGGTTCTGCTCTTTTTTGGGATATAGTCATCCAATTATCAATTGCTCTTTTACTAATTAAGTTCAGGTCAAATTTATTCCACCATTACACTTTTATGTTTCTAATTAAATATTGCACGTTTGGAGTGTCTTCATATCCTGTGGAATCATATTCCCAGGTCATTATCCAGCATATTCCCACAGTTGAAATGAAGGAAATCAGCTTATATCCATCTAGAAATGATGTTTTGTTTTTGAAATATTCATAAGTCATGCTAGCTTCTTTTAGAAAAATTACTTATATTGGTCCAAACTCTTGAAACCATATCTGGAACCATTTGAAAAACTGTAGAGAAATCCCTTTTCAGAACCATATGAACCAAGAGTGGGAATTTGGAGAAAGATATAGGGCGTTCCACCAGGCATCTATATAATCATAATAGGAAGAATGTTGTAGTTCAAATTTTCTAGTAAAACTTTTACAATGAAAGGGAGGTTTTTTCCATTCTGATAATGTTATTACTTTCATAATCTTAATTTTTGAGAATATTGTATCTTTTGTGGTCGGGTCTTTATTATGAGTTAATTCAATGGATCTTGTGTCTACTAAGATAAATTCATAAAAGGTTCGGGTTTTTTGGATGTTTGTTGGAGGGTAATGAAAAGTATTTGGAAAAACTGTTTTATAAAGGGTTCTTCTATCCAACTTAAACCACTCTTTTTCCAAAGCCATTATTTTTAAAGGTATTGGTTTTCATGGTAAGGATGTTCTTCAGATAATGGTTTAGTTTTAAACAAATCTGATGGCTGCAATAATGTATATCTGTTAATTGTAGGACCTCATATAAGCTTTTAGTTGATGCTAATGATTTTTTACTTTTAACAACCTGTGACATCGTCAAGGGTTTAATAGATAATTGTTTAGCTTGTATTGAAGTTGCTGGTTGGTCAAGAGGTTGACCATAATCTTCACTGCTTGCTTGTTTCTTGCTCATTTTTACCTTGTAAAAATTCTCTTGTTAAAAAATCAGGTAATGCATTTGATTCTCCTTTAATATACTCAATAGAAAAATCAAAGAATGATAATATAACTTGTCATCTAGCAAATATTTGTTTAGAAACTAGATTTTTAACATCATTCTTTAATACACTAGGAGCTGCTTTGCAATCAATTCTGACCAAGAAGGTTTTATTGAACAAATCTTCCTGAAAATGTGAAACACATAGGACAATGGCTAATATTTCTTTTTTAATGGTAGCATAATTTTTCTGGACTGAATTTCATACACCCGAATGATATTTAACTATTTGTTCTTTTGAGGAGTTTGGAAGGACTTGTTTAAGTATTCCTCCATACCCTAATTCTGAAGCATCTGTTTCGACAATTAGACTTGCCTTAGAGTCTGGTATACTCAAACAAGAAATTTTTTTTACTAAATATTTAATTTTTTGAACTATTTTAGACATGTCTTTGGTCCAAGGAGGAGGCTGTTTTCTTAGCCTTTTATATAAAGGTTCACATAAAGTTCTTATTTCTGGTAGAAATTTAGCTACATAATTAAGACATCCTAAGAATCTTTGTAATTGTTTCTTGTCGATAATTTTATTTGGAAATTTTCTGCAAATCAATAGATCTCTTAATCAGAGTAATTGTTCTTTGAAAAATTTCATATCCTAGAAACTTTAATTTTGTTATAAATATGTTCATTTTCTTTTCAGATAGGACAAGACCATTTTCTTTTATAATATTAATAAATTTTTCTAGGTGCTGAATATGTTGGGTTATTCCTTTAGAGTATACAAAAATATCGTTTAAGTAGACTATGATAAAATCTACATATGAATAAAAAATATTATTCATAATTTCTTGAAATTCACTTAGTGCTTTTTTTAATCCTTGGGACATTAGATTCTATTCATAATGTCCAAAGGGTAATATAAAAGCTATTTTATATTGGTCTTCTTCTTTTACTGATATTTGATAGTATCCAGATTTTAAATCAAATTTAGAAAATACAGTAGCCTTACTTAGTCTTTTAATTAAGTCATTTTTATTTGGTAAGGGGTATCTTATCCATTTTAAGGCTTTATTTAAAGGCTTATAATTAATTACTAACCTTGGAGCTCCTCTTTCAATTTCTGAAGCTTTCATTGCATAGAATTCTGTGCAACTCCAAGGAGATTTTGATGGCCTGATTAGTCCTTTATCTAAGAATTTCTGGATTTTTTTTTACAATATGTCAATAATTCTTTGTTCATTTGTATCGGTTTGGCTTTAGTGGGGATATCTTTTTCATTAAAGTCATCTTCATAGGGTAGAGATATTTTATGTAATTTTCTATAATGAAAAGCTTAGGCTGCACAAGTCCTTTTTTATCCTATCTTCTATCACTTTTATTAGAGTCTAAATTTTTTGGCTTTCTAATTGTTGTTCTATTTTCTTATATACAATTTCTTGGTTCAAAAAGCTAATTTGTTTCTTTTTTCTTTCTATTATATTGATTTGTGAAGTAGCCATTTGTTGTAGTAAATTTAGTTCCTTTCATTTGGGTTTTTGTATGAATTCAAATAGAATAGGTTGGTTTGGTATACAATAGGTGGTTACACCATCTACATCTACTGTAAAAGGGTATAATAGTAGAGTGAAAGAGTTTCCTAATATAACTTGTTGAGATATTCTTTTTGCTAGGAAAAAGGTAGTTGACAAGCATACATTTTCCTTACAAATTTTTGCTTTAGAAGTCTTATAGTTTATAGTCATTTTGTCATTGTCTACTTTGACAAAAGTTTCAGTTGTTTTTTCATAATACTTGGTAGGTATTAATACTTTTTGGATACAATTTACATCTGTCTCTGAGTCTATCATAGCCATAAACTCAAATTTCTCTGTTTCGATTATTATGACTATATGGGTATACCATTTCTGGTTAATTAATAATGTTAATTCATTAATTTGGTTAATTGGATGTATAATTTCTTCTTCTTCTTCTATTGATTCTAATCTTTCTTTTCCTTTTTGTAATCTTACTATGTTTTCTCCTTCTAATTTTAGTATTCTATAGTCAAGAGATATATTTTGTTGTGTCAATTCAGAAATCTCAGATTTTAATATTTTTATCTCTTCTTGTAAATGTTTTAAAGAATTTTTTTCTTTATGTGTTCTAAACCTATTATATATTTCCTTAATTTCTACTGGCCTTATTTCTTCTTTAGATTTTTCTTCTTTCCTGATCAGATCATTTAATTGAAATAAGAATTCATCTTTGAAGGGAGAATCTCCTAATTTATCTATTATAGAAATTAAAGTGTTTGTTTGTTCTCTAGTTAAGGTATTGATTGACTTTTGAGTACTCGTAATTACATTTAAAGATTGTATACAACTATCACAGTTACATATTCTTGGTCCCAAACACAAATCTTCCTCTGTTACAGAAGACTCTGAAGAGGATGGTATATCTAATTGTTGTATAAAATTTTTTGAATCATCAGAAGAATATTCTTTTTCCGTTTCAATTTCTGATTCACTGTCAATTAGTATAGCCGCTAAAGATTTTCTTACTTCTTCATTACTAATTTTGTTTATTTTTTCTTTTGTTTTGTAGTTATTAGCATAATGACCTGATTTTTTACACTTCCAGCAAACTATTTGTTTCTTGTTACTTTTCTTTTGATTATTCTATTTTTATTTTTTTCTATAATTTTCTTTTGGCTTATTTCCTGTTGTGTAAGGTTCTTTCAATTGATACCGACACCTATTCCCATAAATTTTTATTTTTCTTCTCTTAATGACTCTATTTTGATTGCTAGGTGCTTTTTTAGTTGTAATGCCATATTGTTGACAAAAGTTTCCTAATTCTCGTTTATTGCTCATAATTTTTTTTTTCGCATTTTCTCTTGTAATCTAGTGTCAATGCATATTTCTACTCAGGTTTGTACTACAATATTATGTATTTGGCCAAAAGCTAGGCCTTTATATGGCATTTGAGTATCGAATAGAGATTATAGTTTTTGTAAAACTTTTTCTGAAAAGAATTTAGGTAGGGCAGCTATAAATCTTTCTTTCCAAAAAGGAGCTGCTGCATCATCTCTCATCATAACTTTAGAAATAAAAACATCTTTATACCATCGATAGTCAGACATTGTAGGGCATCGTAGGTTCATTAGTTGGGTTCCTATTCTATCTTTGAAAATATTTGGGTCTCCTAAAAAGTTTTTTATAATTGTAAAAATTAAGGTTGCTATGGCGTCTTGTGATTGGTCTTCTGGTTTTATACTACTTAAAATTAATTCTTTTTCTGGTATAGTTAAAAAGTTATCCCATCATACTTTTAATTGCCCAGTGAACCCTTGTGTGATCATGACTGCTGCTTCTCTATCAGTAGATCATTTTGCCTTATAAGAAGTTGCTGCCATACTCATACTATACATTAGATCTAAAATGGCTTGTTCACTTAAACCATCTAAATTCCATTCTACTAATTCGGATCCGGTAAAACTATTTTGTACTATCTGTGTTCTTTCTTCAAGGCTTACGTCAGTCGGGGTTGGTCTTGGATAATAATTTCTTAGCTTTGGATAGTACTGATTCTTTATGTGTCATTTTGTTAATTTCTATTGTATTAACAGCTGTTTTTTCTAGACTTATAGACTTAAGTTTTTCTTTTAACTCATCAATGTTTGCTTCTACATTTGTTCTAAGTTTGATTACACAGGACTTTGAAACTTATATATAGGTTTTTCTATGGGCTTAAGTTGTTCATATTTATGTTCAATTCTTTCTAACTGGTTTTTCATAATATCTAGGACTGTGTTGGTGTAGTTAAGTTGTTGATGTACCTTTTTAATGTCTCTTTTGTCTACACTTCCTTCTATTCCACTATCTTTATATGGGGTGGCTTCTAGTTCTAAATTGTGTGCTACCTGTAGTTTTATGGTTTCTTCTGGTGGATATTGGAATTCTACGGTTTGCCCTGTATTCGTTTTTCAAGTAGTGGTTGTCTTAGTTAAAAGACAAAAATTTTTTTTAAAATCATGAAAGTAATTTTTTAACCAGTAGAAGAAATATAAATTGATTTTATTTTTTATTAAGTAATCATAAATTTTTTTTCTTATTTCTATAGTTTCCTTTTCAGAATATCTAGGAAAATATCATTTTCTTAATCCTGTATTATATTCTGCATAAAAATCTTTACTAATCCAATTTTTATCAATCTCTAAAGGTTCTTCTTTTATTATAACTCCTAGAATTTGAGAGGTAGTTGGCGAATAATTAGTTTCTGTTCCATATAAAGGAGTTGCTATATGTGGTCTATTGTTATTTATTCCTATAACTTCATCGTTTATGACGAAATTATCTATAGAATGTCTTGGTAAAATTTCTTCTTTATTCTGGTAATTTGGTATTCTAACTGAATGAGACCTATTCATTCTTAGTCTAATATTTAGACCTTCTCTAATAATGTTCCTAATTTCTGTATTTTCTATTTTGTCTTCTTCTACTATATCTTCTAAAATTCATTATTTAGGGATAATCCCGATTAGTTCTTCATGTTGAAGTTTTTTTAGGTGTTTGAACAAAAGACCTTCGTAAATTAGCATGAATAATAATAGTTTCGTCTTTTGATGATTCTCTTATAGCCCTAAAATTTATAATATATTCTATAAATTACTTCAAAAGGATCATATTTTTCATCAATGATATCTTTAGGTATTTTAATATATAATTTGAGAGCTTCAGATGTGTATTCATTTTTAAGACTCATGAAAAAATTTGGATAACAATTAAAAAATACTGGGCCATCATAACAATTACTTTCTAATATAGCTATTAGTGAGTCTCTAAATTTTTTAAACCTTGTGTCCTGTAATACCATTAAGATAGGTATGTTAATTTCTAGTCTAAAGCTAGGTTTGGCGACTACTTGGATAAGTCCTATATGAATAAAATTATAACCTTTTTGTTGATGCTCTTTTAGTTTTTCTTCCTCTGGTATGTTTATGATGTTATTATTACTAGTTTCTGGGTAACTGTACTCTAACATATGTATTTTATTATCTTTTTGTTTTCAAAATGCTTGTCTTTTATAAACTTTGTTTTTGTACTCTAACATATGTATTTTATTATCTTTTTGTTTTCAAAATGCTTGTCTTTTATAAACTTCGTTTTTGCTTATAAGAAGTACAGATCAGTTATGAAACTTTTCTTCTAATTTTACTACTTGTAATTCTAAGGATGAACTTGAGACTTCAGTATCATTATTCCTTGTTATTGTTGAATTATTCTTTTCTTTGTTTAATTCAGCTAAAGATTTTAGAATTCCAGCCATTATCTGTTAAAGACTTATGTTACGGGACCACCCTAGCTTACCAATGGTCTTATTGCCTTCAAAGAGGACTTATCACCAGGTATGCTCACTGGGACGGCTCTCACCATTACACTTATCTTTAATAGATTATGAAATGAAGTTCTACAAGGTTTTTAGTTGTTTAACAAAATTTAGAATAATAATAAAGGTACCAACTATTGATAATATCATATTAATAATAAAAATATTTAAACTAATAAAAAATAGAGTACTAAAAAGTACTGTCAATAAGATAATAAAGTCTAATAAACCAATAATGAACTAAATATTAATACTCACTTGATGATGGAGTAATATGAATTTGTATTATAATTCAGAGGCTTGAACCAAAATACAAAAGATGAAACTTTTTAATACAAAGATTGTAATAAAAACTTAAAATTGTATTTATATATATATACACTGAGAGACGAAAGCTAGGGGAGCGAATGGGATTAGATACCCCAGTAGTCCTAGCCGTAAATGATGGATACTAGGCGCTGTGCGTATTGACCCGTGCAATGCTGTAGCTAACGCGTTAAGTATCCCGCCTGGGGAGTACGTTCGCAAGAATGAAACTCAAAGGAATTGACGGGGGCCCGCACAAGCAGTGGAGCATATATATATATATATATATATATATATATATACTACTAATAATAGACTCATAATAATAATAGACTACTAATAATAATAATAATTAATTTAATTATTTTGTCTATCAAAATAATTTTTAATAAATAATTCAAACTAATAAAATAAAGTATAATTAAATTAAACTTCAATAACAATAAAATTTTATTTAATTATTTTTGGTAAAATAATTTTCTTAAAAATAAAATCTCAACCAACATAATAACATAAATAACTAATTATTTTATTTTAAAAAATTCGGGGTCTTATAGTACGCACGCCAAGGAGAATTTACAAGTTGTGCATACGCTCGTACGTACAAGACAGAAATTGCTTTTTGATTGATATGTACGCACAAGGTGATGCATACACACAGATCTTATTTTCTCAAATAAACTCTGTTTTTAACTGTGTAAATTTTTCAGTAAGCTTGTAAACTTCTGTAATTCCTAAATTAAGTCTGATAACTTATTTTGAAGCTTTGGATAGAGTGTGGCTACTAAATCCAATAAATTAAATTGAATTATTTTCGGATAAATAATTGATTAAACCGGATGATATGATTGTTTGGGTTGGTGATTTGTCCCACCTGCAGTGAGAACGGTGGTGTAATTCCGCTCACGAGGTAATAAAATTAATAAAAGATTGAGATTAATAAACCTAAGCTTGATAAATCAGCAACGATTTGGGGGTTAACGAGTTTAGTAACTTATGATATTACTAAAAGACATTGATATTGACTGATTGTGGCCTAAATGGCTGGATTGACAAGGTCTGGGTGGTATTTTGCTTGCGTATTGATTGAATATATATTTTTGGCAAGGATGAAAGTTTGTCCCGCTTGCGTATTTATAATTGATAAGGATTTGATTGTGGTCTTGATTATGCTTGGTTATGATTATGTTAATGATAAATTGATGATGAAAATGATTATGATTGATATAGTGGGGATGGTGGTTTTGTCTCGCCCATGTTGAGATCGGTGGCTTTGTCCCGCTTAGGGATAGACAAGTTGAGAATGAATGATTCCCTCTTTTGCTGTGATAGACAAGTGGAGGATGCATAATTTTCTCTCTTGTTGCAGTGTGGATATGGGGAAGGTAAAAATGCACTTCCTTTGTATTATACCCCTAAGTTAAGGAAAGGTGGAAAAGCACTCTCTTTCGTATTGTTTCCTCACATCTTTTTCTGGTTGAAAGGTGGAAAGACAAACTCCTTCGATGTGGAAAGGCGCACTCGTTTGTACTACCTCTAGGAGAAGGTGGAAAGGCACTCTCCTTTGTTTATGTTCCTTTTGGAGATGCGCAAGCGAGAGACAATGTCCGGGTTAGATACTGCATGTATCGGATTCTGGCATGTTAACCGACATGTGAGCTCATGGCCAGTAGGACAGGCATACATCATACTGCATTTGTTTGATTTTGCTTGGGTCTGCATAATTATACTTGGCATGCCTAATTAACATCCTGTTAATTGCTAATTGTACTACTTGTTGTACTTGCTCTCTATGTGTGTGATTGTTTGTTTGATTGCTTGAGTTTGTGACTTGTTGGTTTGAAGTGTGGTGGCGTGTAAGTGATTTGATTATATGTTGGATCGGAGGCCAAAATTAGATATTGTTTTAGGCCGAAGGCCGAGAGTTGATATTGATATGGGTTGGAGACCGAGATTTGATATTGTTTTGGGGTCAGAGGCCGAGAGTTGATATTGATGTGGGTTGGAGACCGAGATTTGATATTGTTTTGGGGTCGAAGGCCGAGATTTGATATTATTTTGGGCCGAAGGCCGAGATTTGATTATTTTGGGCCGGAGGTCGTGACTAATTGGTCTGGAGGCTGTAATTCAGTAAGTTGGTAAAGGTTGATACACGCATTGGCTTGTGGTGATTTGTGTGTTGATTGATTATGTGATGGGTCGGATGTCGTGATTGATTTATGTTTAAGGTTTAGTAAAGTATGAAAGATCAAACTGGTTCATCATAGATTTAAAGAACCTATGCTTGGAACAAGTTGGTCATTCATACAGTTTGAGTAACTTTTAAGATTTTATAATGGAAGTATGAATTTGGATTTTGAATAAGTAACTGTTGGTTTTTGAAAGGATTCATAAGACGAGCGATAATCACTTCGGTTGAAATCCATTCTTTTCCTTATACGTATCCTCTTATGACAATTCCAAACTTTCTGCTGAGACCGTGTGGTTAGGTTCTCATCCCTACAGACTTCTCTTTTCAGGAAGCGGACAAAGAAGTTTATGACATGATTTCTACACTTTATGGTTGTATTATCATAGATGTCTTTTTTCTCGCCTTGTTATTGAGATTTATATTTTTGTAAAGAGGGATAGAAGTCATGATTGTAATGATGATTAATGTTTGTTATTGAGATTTATATTTTTGTAAAGAAAGATATGAGTCATGATTGTAATGATGATCAATGTTTGTAATTACTTGTGTTAAAGGACCCTTGTGTGTGTGTGTATTGGAATATGTATGTATGCTTGTAAAACGAAAGAAAAAGTATTTTCCGTTTTTCAAAAAAAAAAAAAAGTATTTCTGGTTTTTCAAAGAAAACAGCGATGCGGTTTTAAGTTAAAGGCTCATAGTTTATTATTATATATGTATGGAAGTCATCGTAATATTTGTTCTATCAGAGTAGTGCAGTCAGAAGTGTGATATTCTGATAGTAAAGATGTCACACTGACATGGACAATCAAATGTTATGCTGAAACTTGTAAAGTGATTTAGTTTTGGTTATGACACTCAAATAGTCCAACAACGATGTCATATCGCTTGTTTTGCAAGAAAATGTTTAAATAAACACCACTTATAATATTTTTTTGGCTATTTGAGTGCCGAAACCAAAACAACATTGTTTTACAGAGTCTAGCGTAGCATCTGGCTGTTCACGTATCAACTTCCGTTACGTCAAAAATTATTTCATATTCGCAAAGTTTGAAAATTAAATAGAGATAACTAAAATTTTAGGGATTAAATTGAAGTTTGCAGCAAATTCAGGAACAAATTGAGTATTCTTTCTATAATAAATTATTTAAAAGAAAAATGAATTCTTTAGAGTTTCTTTCAACGCATGCACCATCGTCGTTGAATAAAAAACCTAAGGTATGAACATATATCCATGTGAGTTGCCAACAACGACTACGATAATAAATAATCTGATTTTTTCATTTTTGGAAACAGAAATGAAGAGACAACGGAAAAAGGCATTGTTTGATTTGAATGTTTTTTATTCTTTGAGTTTGACTCTGAATTTTGCATACGTTTATTATTATTATTTGATTCAGGCTAAAATTCCTTTTTTTATATGAAATAAATAACAAATTCTAAATTGTTTCGTTATAAAATTTTGATAAGATGTCATAAAATTATTTATCTAATTATCTCAAAAGTTTAAAATATTAAACAAAAATATATAAATAATTATATGTCTCATCAAATCATTTACCTAAATTGATCCATACATTCAGAATAAAAGAGTTACGGAGGGGATGAGAAAACTGAAAAACTAAGGAATTGGAGGCCAAAAAGGGTAAAGGGCATAGATCTCCTTCTTTTCTATGTACTTGCAGACATTAAATTTTTTGCATGTGCCACAACTAACAGCTAGGAAATTTTTTTATGATATTTCTTAGGAGATTGGTGTAGAAAGTTAGGTCTTTTTTTTTGTTTTTATATTGGTTCTAAAGGGGTGTAGTCCCCAAACATCACTGAACATGTGTTGTACATGATTGTAGAAAAATACAATACGATTTTGATTTTTTTTTTAATTAAAAAATGATAAATGACAAAATGGGATTACCGTTTTATATTTTTTAAAAAATTAAAATGATAAAAAAACAAAATGTCATTGTCGAAATATAATAAATGACAATTCTGCCGTCAATACTGTCAAATTGTATTTGGGGCAAATTCCTTCCCTCAATATTAATTATTTTTCATAAATTCTTCTTACTCACGCCTTAATATTTGCTATTTCACTATCTTATTAGGTAATTATTAGTTAAAGAAAAGTTAATTTCCTGTCAAAACTAAAGTAAAGAATATATAAATAATACATGTATAACACTAACTAAAGTTTTATAATCCCATTTAAGTATACAAATAAGTAGTACACCAACAAAATTAAATAAATTAATAACTCAATTAACAAGAAAAAACAATCATTTCTGTTCATAAATATTTAAAAGTTTAATTACTTTGTTCATCTCGATAGTTTTACTAAATTTTTAATTAAGTCCCTATATTTTTTTTTTAATGTGTCCTTACAGTGATGGATCCAAAAAAAATATGTGAGTGGGGGCAAAATATACATAATATGATAATAATTTTTATAATTATACTTTGTTATTATAAAATATAATTAGTCTTTAAATTATCGAACCAAAAAATTAAAATACTAAAATAATAATTTAAATAATAATATATAAATTAAAATTTTATTTTTTAATTTTTATATTTTAATGATTAAATACAATCAAATCTAAAATTTCATTGTTAATACAATTAAACATCTCTCTTTTTTGCATGTCGTTAATAATCATTTAAAAATTCATCTCTCATACGATTACGAAATCAATTCTTTATAATATTCATATTTAAAAAGGTTTTTTCAACTGATGTTGTCTCAAAAAAAACTAAAGTTAATTTAAAATAAAAGAAAACACCAATGAATAAACAGTATTATTTTGATTTTTTAATTTTATTATTATTATTATTTATTTATTTAACCATTTTTATTTAATAACCAATAATATAATATTAATATTTTTATTAGATATTTTTAATTTAATATTAAAATTAGTTTAATAAGATAATCGATTACATTTGAAATTAATTTAACAGAATAATTTTATATATTTATAATCAAATTTAATAAAATATTGAGCTGAATTCTATTGACTATTAAATATTTTATTGATTTAAAATTAAGATGCTAACCTAGCGGTAATTTATAGAAGAGGAAATAATGTTTTGAAACATATTATTTTAAACGAGTAAACAATTAAAATAGTATCAAAAAGTTTACATCGTTAACAAAAAAGTAACTCTAAAAGGTGTTAACAACAAATAAGTCCCAAAAAATTAGATATACATTAAATATATATCCTAAAAAAAGATTTTAGATGTTTGATACAATTTTTTATAAATAATATTAAAAAATAAGATCTTTTCATTCTCAAAAATTTATAATTTTATGTCAACTGAATTTTTTTTAAAATTTTTAATTGTGAATGATTAATTTTTTAAAAAAAAAATCTAAATATCAAATTTTACTCTAAATATTTTTATGCATCTTTTAAATATTTGTTCAAACATTGACAAAATAATTTAAATTAAATGGATATGTCATTTATTAAATAAAAATTTTTTTTGTCACTTTTAATAAATATAATATTTATTAATTATTTTTATCGCAATTTTCAAATCATTCAAAGATTATTTTGTTTGAATCTTTTGGATATCAAATTGGTAGTTACCTCTGTTTTGAACAAATAATCAAATATATATATATATATATATATATATAATATTCATTAAATATATAAACAGATTTTTTCAAATTTTAAGTTTATTTATTAGTTGTAATTATAAAATAATAAATTTATAATTATTTTACTCTTTTTAAAAGATATTGTAATAAATTTATTTGAATCTTGGATTATAGTATTATTTATTTTTACATAATTAAAGTTGATCTGTGAAATTCAATTATACTGAAGTCAAATTAAATTATATAATAGGGCAAATAAATTTTGTTATTATATTAATTAAAAAAATTTTAAATTTTACTGGGGGCATTTACTCCCACTTCTTTAAACATGCATGCATGCATCCCTCCTTGGTAATAGTGGTGACGATGATAAATAATAATAACCTTTTCAATTAAATGTGCAGAGATATAAAATTCATCTATATGTACTTTTGCAAAACTTTTTTATAGTGCGTATTTTGGGAATTAAAATATTTTTATGTTTATATATATAAAAAAAAACATTGATCACTATTTAGTTTCAGAGAGTCAATACATTTACGTACATAAACGTACCTTTTGGCTTTTGCATTAGCTGTCATCACAATTAAACATGTTTTGTTCATTCATTATTAATTATCCAACCGCTGGTTTGTATATTATCATAAAATGATTGGATATGAGATAATTTCAAAGTGATCCATCGATAAATAATTAAAATTAAGCTGTAGCAATGGCCAATGTACTTGTAACATTTACGTACTCATTTCGTTTTGATGGCATTGGTTCGTTGCTTATAAATAAATGGTACGGTGGCATCATAACTAGATATGAAACGTTGTTTTCTAACTAACACATGCATGCATGGGTGTTTAATTTGAGTTTTTTACTTTGAATAATTTTTTTTAGTAAATAATCATTTTTAATTATAAAAGATTCAAACGTTCACAAATTAATTATTTAGTTGCTAAATAGCTGAATTAGTTAGCTAGGGTGGAGATATTTAATTTATCATAAGGTAATTAGAGTAAAATTTTATCAGGTGTTATGCGTGTGTATACTAATATAGATGTGAGTGAACTTAACAAATTAGTTGAACTTAACTCATTGTATCTATGGTTGCATATAAGGCTTGTCATGTCTTATAGTTAATTGAGTTTTGTCATTTTCTTATTCAAGCCACACCTCTATTTTTCTCTTCTCTGCTTTCTCTGAACTTGTACAATCTCTAGCTACTCTCGCTGCACCTTCAATATGGTGCGGTTAGCGTGGACCCAAAGAGAGTAGCATGTGCAAGAAGCAAGGCATTGAGGAAGAAGAAGCTTGATCTCTGTGCCTCAATCATCAATTCAAAGAGCACAGAACTCCAATTTCACACAATCAGTAAAATTAAGGGAGAAATGACAAAACCATTCACTGCGAACTCGGGTTCGTCACATTCTACGGTAGAGTTACAAAGAATTACTGAATTTCTGAATCAAATTGCGTCAATTCAAGCTCAACTAACTCGGAACAACGCCAATTCGAGTCAAGATCCAACAAACCCTTACTTTCTTAGCTTCATCCTTCTGAGAGCGCTAGTACTCCTCTTACCCCTATTATTCTGGATGGCAAGAACTAAGGCTCTTGGAGTAGATCGATGTTGTTAGCATTAAAAACTAAAAATAAACTGAAATTCATAGATGGTAGTTTACCAAAACCTGACAAAAATGATAGTGTGTTCGAATCTTGGGAGAGATGCAATACTTAGGTTGTAGTCTAGATAAACCTCTCGTTAATCCCTAGCATTTCGGAATTAGTAATATGGATGAACTTTGCTAGCGATCTATGGAATGACTTGAAACACATGTATTATCATGGTGATAGATTTAGGGTGGCAGAATTACAGGAGGAGTTTTATGCGGTTAGACAAGGAGACATGGATGTCACACTACAAGAAAAAAAGCCCTATGGCCACGCTTTAAAAGCGTAGCCAAAAGTGGTCAATGGCCACGCTTTTATGAGGGTGGCGATTGATTAGAGATTTGGCCACATTTTTTCTTGCTACGCTTAAAAAGCGTGGCAAAAGGGGTTTATGGCCACGCTTTTATGAGGGTGGCAATTGATTCAAGATTTGGCCACGCTTTTTTTTGCCACGTTTCAAAAGCGTAGCTATAGAGAGAAACAAGGACGCTTTTAAAGCGTGGCGACATGTTTTCGTTACCGTGACATTTTAAAAGCGTGGCCATTTCCTTTAACTATTTTGGCACGCTTAAAAAATGTGGCCAAAAGGTTTAAGGAAAAAAAAGCTTTTATTCAAAAACAGTTTCGAAACTCTCCCATTTACATGAAACCCTTTTGGTCGTTCCCTAAACACTGAAACACTAGCACATAACCCTAAACACCAGTGACGGCAAAGAATCCCAGCACTCCAAAGAACATCGCTGTCGCTCCCTCTTCTGGCACTCCCACCATCCCTGGTCCCTTTGTCGGCACTCCCTCTCCTCGTTGGTGACTCCCTTTGGCGGTGACTCTGACCGTCCCTCGCAAACCCTCCATCGATGCCCCTCCGACGCTGCTCCCTTCCATCGCCGCTCCCTTCCGTCGCCACTCCCTTCCATCGCAATGCCCCCATCGGCGCTCTCTCTTCCGACACTCCCACTATCGCTACTCCGATCCCACCATAACTCTCTCACCAAACTCTCTCTCTCTCTCTCTCTCTCTCTCTCTCTCTCTCTCTCTCTCTCTCTCTCTCTCTCTCTCTCTCTCTCTCTCTCTCTCTCTCTCTCTCTCTCTCTCTCTGGAGCAGCATCAGTAACACCTTAGTACCTTACACATCATCCAGTTTAGTTTCCCAGGTTCTATTCCTCAACTTCCACTTCTACATCCAGCAGAGGCTTTTCTTGGTGAGTTCAGCTCCTTTCTAGTTCTTTTTTTCCTTTTCCCTCAATTTTTTCGTGGAATTTGGTGGTCAAGATTGCTCGTTTGGGGGATTAGAGTTTGGCAAGCTTGGAATTTGAATATTTTAATGAAATTCCCGGTTTTATTTGTTTGTATTGTTATGTTATGGTATTATAGATCTGTTCTAGCTTGTCGTTGCTATTGTTGCTAGGGTTTCTCTGTTTTGTTTATTATTATTATTATCAATTAATTATTAATACTATGATATTTTGTGACGTGGATTGCATAATGGTGATTGACTTTAGTGGTTTAGTTGTTGCAGATTTGGTAACTTAGGGTATTATTATTGGAAGTGAGTGAGTGTGAAATGCAGAGGGCAACTGGGGACACAAAAAGCATGGAGAAGAGGTCACTTGAGGGTGGAGAAGATGACCAGCTTGAACGAAAGATGCCTTTTCTTGCCAGGTGCTTCTTCCAACAGGTTTCTAAATTTTGCGAATAAAAACCAGCAGATAAGTCAAATTTTCCTCTCAAATTTATTTAATCTGTTAAAGAAAAAAAATCTTAATCTTCTCCAACAGAATATCCTAATTTTTGTTACTTAGATTTCTGTTTTCTTTTCTACCATGAATTTTTCCTTGTAATATATAATATATAGTAACTATATACAATTTTGAAAATTAACATTGTCTAAGTCTATTATTCTTAACATGTAGCTAACAAATTTGAAATATGATTGATCAGAAACCTTGATGTATATACTATCAACTGAAATTGAATTTTGTTCAGCCATAAGTCCTGATTTCCTATCATCAATATGATGGAATTTTTTTCAGCTAACAATTTTCCTTTTCCTTTAAGTTTGTGGCTCTATCCATCAATGGATACGCATAAGAGAGGGAAGAACTTCATGGAAACCAGCATTAACAAATCTAAGGAGCTTTTGAAAAGCATGGACTGTGGCCATGTTTCAGATATCAGTATGACAGAAGTTAACAAAGATCTTGTGGCATCAATTAAGGAAAAACTCGAAGTGATTTCATCTTTGAAATCCATCTTCAGGATCCTTGTGAAGCTTCTACAAGCAAACCCGAAGGTATACGTCCCTACTAAAGTGTCAGAAAGTAAAGATTTTCCCTCGACTGCATATTGTTACTTTGTTGCTGAATTAAATATCAGATTAGTAGGTAGATCCACTGAAATGAACCAAAATGAATAAGTTCTTTTCAGCTGGAAGGAAAAATTCTAATTTAAGTCCTGACAAACAAATTTTCAATTTATTTTTATTGTTTTATTTTTGGAAGAATTTGTGTGTGTATTGATTGTATCGAGTTAAGTGTGATTGACCGCAATGTAACTTGGCTATAGCATTGTTTGATTTGTATAGTTAACCTCGGCTAATATTTTGATTTTTGTGCTTTATGTGTGTGCAGGTCAGCTTCACCGGTTCGATGGAGGTAGGCCGTGAAATAATGCATGCTGCAGCTAGCAGCAACTTGAAACAAGTTTCACTTGAATTAGTAGGAAAGTCACCTCTTCTAATCTTTGATGATGCTGATGTAGATAAAGCTGCTAGCCTTGCTCTCTTGGGCATAGTATATAACAAGGTCAAATTTCTCTTAAGTGAATTAATAATGAAGAAACTCAGGTTACACATTATAATGACACTCTTTAACATTTTGTTCTTGTTTTGATTTCAGGGTGAGATATGTGTTGAAAGTTCACAGTGTGTTTGTTCAGGAAGGGAATGTGCTGAATAATTATATTAAAAGATGGATTTAGGCATTCCTTTCTTCCTCTTTCACACCCTGCAGGTTTTGACAGCTACTAAAATTAGATATTGGAGGTTTTGTTCAATTAGATGCTAGGTTTTGATAAGTCCCCATGAGATGTAATGGCAAAAGAGAATTGATAGGCACACAGTTTCTTCTTGTTATCATGCTATATAAAAAACATGTCTCAGTTGTGGTGGTTTGGTTTGGTTTTTGTTGTTTTCCATTGCAGGAATGCTATTGATTCCTCTTTATTCAAGCAATGGTTGCATAACTTGCAAAGTGAGATTGGGATTCTAGCTGATGGCACCTTGGCTCTGAGACAAGTTCTAATTCAGGTAATTGCATCATCAGTATTTAAAAAGTGGATATGATTTCTGATAATTAGGCCTTGTTAAGTGGTAATTTAAGTAACTGACTAACCTGTTAGTCTTCTAGTCTTATTCATGTTCTCAAATCAAAATCAACGAAACTAGTTGGACTCTTTTTGATGTAAATAGGGTGTAGACATGTTTGGAAAGTGCATTGGGTTTCTCAAATTTAAAGCTGACATTTATAAGCTAGTCTATATTTCCATTTTCTTGTGTTAATTTTAGCAAGGGGCTATGAACTAGTAGACATTTTACCTGTTATGCTCTATATATATTATTCAAAAATAGCTTCTTCTGCTTCAATATCCAAAAATTGGATTCCTCATCATGGCAAGCAATGTATTAATAGTATTTGATTCATAGGCATACCACATTCTGAGCTATGTGGTATCTAAAATGCACAACTATTAGGATCTTTTGCTTCTTACCTTATGTTCTCAGGCATCCATCATTCCTCTTTTGCTTGTAATTTCTATGCACTTGCACCTGATGCTGATTTCTTTCTTTATATATAATAAAGTAAACCGTGATTAGGTTCCAGGTATTGTATTTGCAAGAGGACCTGCTGTGACTGTGTTGATACTTCTGGAATCAGAAGGTGAAACTTATGCTGTCCTTACTGAACAGGTTCTTAGATGTTAGATCCTTGTAGAGAGAACTATGTTTTTTTTCAAACATTTTAACTAGAGTTCCATATTATGCTTATTATTTTTTATTTATCAGGCAAGGGTTCCTACTGGAAGAATTATTTTGGAATTGCCTGCTGGAATGTTGGATGATGACAAGGGTGATTTCGTTGGCACTGCAGTTCGTGAGGCTTCTCTCTCTCTCTCTCTCTCTCTCTCTCTCTCTCTCTCTCTCTCTCTCTCTCTCTCTACAATTCTCTTTATGGCTTAATTGTGCCTCTAACAGGTTGAAGAGGAGACTGGCATAAAGTTCAAACTTGAAGACATGTTTGATCTCACTGCTTTCTTGGATTCTTCAATAGGATGCAGATTTTTTCCCTCACCGGTATACCTTAAGCATTTTGCATCAACCTTATTGCTTTATTGGTTTTGCAAATAAATAATTTTATCGCTTGAAAAAAGAGCAAATAATGCATCTGCTTTATAGTTGTTCAATAATTTAGTTTGGTATTTTGAGCATAGTTTAGTTTCGTGGTATTGTACTTTTACATTTGCATTTACCAATCAGTGAGCATTCAATTCAATTTCTGGCTATTTGTGGTTCAATCTAACAGTATTTGATAATCCTCGCTTATGGGTCTTTTTTTTTCTAAATAAAATAAAATAAAATAGTGAGAATTTATTATCTCTCTCTCTCTCTCTCTCTCTCTCTCTCTCTCTCTCTCTCTCTCTCTCTCTAAGGATCTAATTTTTTCGCTAAATGATTAATAGACAGTAGACTATAAGAGACCAACCTATGAAGAAGTTGAGAACCTCCAAGCCTTACTTCCAAGGGAGTGCAATATCTGCCAAATGCAAATCGGCAAAATGGTGAACTTTATGGATTCAAAATGTAGTTCAATCCATTTTCTTCACTAATTTTCACTTACTATGAGTTTGGAATACCACTGCCACTATTTGTAAATGGATACTAGGTAGAAGCTGCTCATTAGGTGCCTACTACTTTTTGTAATAATAAAGATAACTAGATGTGCAAGGTGTTTGGAATTTTTATTCCTATTAGCATAACAATGCTGATGAATTTTTATAGTAGAATGTGAACCTGGTTTAATTTGGAATTGTTAATACATGCATAAATTAGATTATTTCTTATAATATTTTTATATATATCGTTTTTGTTGGTTCAATTTGTTCTTGATATTTTGCTGCAGGCTAGTATTGGAATGGATAACTTGAACGCTTAATGCACAAAGTGGAGCAGTTTTAGGTTGATTTTGATCTTTTACTAAGTATTTAGATTGATGATCATCTCTATTAGTGTAATTTGATATATTATGAGCAGTTCTAACTTGTATTGTTTCTGTATTTTTCTTCGGTTTTTAGTTTTGGAATTTGAACTCGAGATTTATTTTGTATTTGAGTAATAGTTTTTTAATGTATAAAACAATTATAGTAAATTATATATCTCACTAATTATTGTTTGATTTGTCTTGTAATAAAAATTGCATACTATATTTGTAGGTTTGGTAATAAAAAAGGATTGAAAATTTATATTGTGTAGCAATGAAGATCAAGTAAGGAAAGAAATTTTTTTTTTAATTTAACAAGGCTTTCGCCACGCTTTTAAAGCATGGCTGTATATTTTGCTATGGCTGGCCACGCTTTAAAAGCGTGGCCGTATCTCTTCCTATCGCCACGTTTTAAAAGCGTGGTCGTATCTCCACCTATCGCCACGCTTTAAAAGCGTGGCCAGATCTGCCCTATCGCCACGCTTTAATAGCGTGGCATATCTCTATCTATCGCCACGCTTTTACAAGTGGCAGTTTGTAAAAAAGCGTGGCAAACAAAAAGCGTGGCAATAGGCTGAAAAAAGCGTGGCAGTAGGTCAAAAAGCGTGGCAAAAAGCTATCGCCACGCTTTTTTCAGCTTTTTGCCACGCTTTAAAAGCGTGGCAATAGACGTGTTTTCTTGTAGTGTCACAACCTATTTCACTAAATTGAAATCAATTTGGGAGGACATAGAGAATTTCAGGATGATTCTTTCATGTGAATATGGAAAGGACTGTATGTGTGATTTAGGTGTTGTGAGAAGACAAGACTGAGGATCAAGTTACACGTTTCTTGAGGGGTTTGAACAATCAATATTCGACTGTAAGGTGCCAAATCATGCTCATGGACCCCCTCCCTGATATCCACACAGCTTTTTCAATGCTCTCATAGCAAGAAAGACAGCAACATAGCTTAGAACCTATCTCAATTGATAGACTCGTGGCATACTCTATAACTTTCTCAAACACTCTGGACTTTAGTCAGAATAGAAGGAGAGGAAAGGGTAGAGGAGGTAGGCAACAAGCTAGAGGGAAAGATGGTCGAGGAAGACAACAAGGAAGAATGCAATGTTCACACTGTAGAAAATTGGGACATGCCATAGAGATATGCTATAAAAAGCATGGCCTTCCACCATGCTTGAGGCAAAGGAATGATGGAGAAGTTGCTGTAAACATAATGGCCACAACGGATATTGAGGATGCAAATGGAGAACTCAGTATGCAGTTAGGAGAGTCTGAGACTTCCAATTCTGGATTTACTGTAGAATAAAAGGAAGCTTTATTGGTATTGCTTCAAATGCATGAACTAAGGCTACATTTGTTTTTGGGGACATGACAGAATATGACACTGAGACAAAGACAATAGAACAGAGACACTAAAAATTATCTTTTGTGTATTGTGTTTGGATACAATGCACAAGACACTAATGTAGTGTCCTATATTATATTTGGATAGACATAGATAACACTAAAATATTATGTGAAATGACTAAAATATCCATGTGATTCCAAATTTTTTGCATCAAGTATAAACTAATTTAATAGAGAATGAGAGTATATGGGAGTATAGAGGATTACAAGAAGAATTGGTCTATGAACCAACAAGGTAAAAATGGTATTGAAGTAACAAAAGTAAGAATGAACAAAGTAACGTAAGTAGAAGAGTGAATTAAGCTTTCATTGAGTAAACCTGCAGCACATCGTAGAGAAGAGAATAAACAATAAGAAGGAAGGAATTAGCAAGCCAAGTAAGAAATTCTGCAAGAAGAATAGAGTATCTAGGAAAAAAGAGAGAAAGAAGAACGCAGAGATAAAGAATCAAAAGGCAGGGAGAAGATAGTACCTTTATGAGAACGATGATGCATGGAAGAAGCTCAAATTAGGAAAAATAAGAAGGGGTAACAGTGGATAACAAAAAATATATACGAACAAAAAGCAAAAAAAAAATTAATAAAAAAATTCGTGTCACCTTCTCAAATCCCGTGTCTATCATTGTCCTTCGTTTAAAAGTGGACCCAAAAATGAAAAAAAAACTGTCATGGAGACACCGTATCCAATAGTGGTGTAATCGGTTCGGTTCTACAGTGATGCCAACTGTTCAGTTTGCTGCTTTCTGGACAACCGAACCAAACCGAACCGAACCAATAGTGGTTTGGTTCGGTTGATTTTTTTGGTTTTTTAAACCTAATAATCAGAATTTAAATCACCATAAAATAAAGTTTAAAACTGTCAATAAACTAAAATAACAAGAGTATATCACATCCAAATTCAATACAAGTTCAACTTGTCCCAACAATTAAAAATAAAAACAAAGACAATTAAAAATGTCTAGCAAACAACGAAACAAACACACTTTAAAACATACTAAAAACCGAGACAACCACTTTAAACCAAATAAAAACCAAAACAGTCACCATGCTTAATCTAAATCCACACCAAATTCATCATCATCTTCTCCAGTTGGTGCGATTTCTACAAAAACAAAACAAAATCATCAATATAGATTATAAACATAAACATAATATAGGTTATAAATTATAAACATAAACTATGAAAGGAACTTCAAAATATTGGATTGTTCATGGTTTGTTGGGTGCATATATATAAACATAACAATGAACAACAAAATACAGCAATTTTATTGAAAAATCAGCATTCAAAGTCATCAATAGCACCAAAAATATTATTTCCAGCAACAAAGTCAGCATTCAAACTTGTTCAAAAATATTGTTTCCAACATTTATGCAACAACAACAAATTGTGAAACATACTAAATAACAAATTATGAAACAAAATAACAAATTGTGAATATACTTTGTTTCCAACATTCCAGCAGCAGCAACAAAATTATATTGTTTCCAGCAACAGCATCAAGAACAACAACAATAAATTATTCTTTGGACCATGTCTCCCCTATAAATTAAAGCATATATGTGTAGCTTTGAGAGTAAAAGGAACAACAATAGGAACAATAATTTTAGTCAAACTCATCTTCCTAATTAACAATAGACTAGCAACAACAATTGGGAATAATAATTTTAGTCAAACTCATCTTCCTAATTAACAACAAACCAGCAACAACAATTAGGAACAATAATTTTAATCAAACTCATCTTCCTAATTAACAACAGACCAGCAACAACAATAGGTATAGTCATTTTATTCAAAAAAAAATATTCAATGTAATTAATTGTTTAGGATGTAAGTTCTGCAGGATAATATACTTGTTTATAAACTATGACAATTGATAAGTTGATAACAAATTAAATTGGTTAATTTATTTAAAGTTGATTTATTTTGAAAATGTAAGAGACACTTTCAATGTACAGATTCTAGAGACAGAGATATATTAATTTGTGAATTTAACTAATATATTTGCCTTTAATCAACAATAAAAATTTGAAAATCAAATTCTAACCTCGGAAGAAGACATTGTTGACTTGCAGCTTGTAGGTGGGGGCTCGAATTGGACTGCTCGGCGTTTGGAGTGTTGCTCGGCGACGGACTGCTGCTCAACGATGGACTGGACTGGAGTGCTGCTCGGCTTAGGGTTTGTTGTGATGGCGACCCTGCGATGGAGATGAATGGACGACTTGTGATGACTTCGAGTGACGATGGGCGACTTCCTTGATGGCAGACGACACTCTCTGGCTCCCTCAGGCTCTCCTTCTCTCAGGCATGGAGGTCGGAGGAGGAAGAATGGAAGATGGAAGTGAGTTGTGGGTGAGTCATGAGTGACTGAATGGGTGCTTGCGCATAAAAGGGGAAGAAAGTTAGGGATTTGGACTGATGGATTCTTTTATTACTAGGTTAAAGGGCAAACTAGTAAAAACAAGCACTGCTGAACACTCACTCCTCGATTTGGTTCGGTTCGGTTTCAGCAAAATCAATCAAAAACCAAACCAAACCGTTCTGTTTAGTTTGGAAAAAAAAACTGATTTTTTCGGTTTTTCTTTCGGCTGTTATAAATTTCGGTTCGATTCTGTGGTAATTTTCGGTCCGATTTGGTAACTTAGACCCCTAGTATTCAATGCCCATGTCTCTCTTTTCAAACACGTTTTAGATATTTATTGTCCTTGTCTCTGTATCCTGTCCACGAAAACAAATGCTGCCTAAGGAACATTCATAGTACCAGCCAAATTGTGACTTCACAGTAGTCACCACCTCATCAAGGTAATTTGGTGAATGTTTTGCATTTCAAAACAAGTGTTAAAGCCTTAAACATTTCAAAACAAAAGTGCAAATCCTGGATAATTGATACGGGTGCTACAGATCACGTATCATATACCTTGGATGATTTTCAAGATTATCAACAAATAGATCCAATTATTGTGAAACCACTAAACGGTTCTTACGCTACAAGTAGCATAATTGGAACTATTGTATTTTCCGAAAAATTGTATTTAAAAAATGCATTATACATTCCTTCATTTAATTTCAAGCTAATTTCAGTCTCTAAGCTTATAGCCACACTACATTGTATCATGAATTTTTTTGAAAAATTGTGCGAGATACAGGACTGCAGCTCCTCGAGGATGATTGGCAAAGCTGAGGTTGTTGGAGGCGTCTATACACTCAATAAGGAACATTCATTGCATACAAATTCTGTACCATACATCATGAGCAATCAAGGCACTTAGGATAGAAGCCTTTGGCATTGTAGGTTAGGGCATCCATCATTAAATAGCTTAAAATCAATGCAAAATATTTATAATTTCACTACTTGTAATAACACTGAGATGTTATCTTGCAACACTTGCCATTTTGCAAAGCAAAAAAGCTGCCATTCACAGCAAGTAATAAGATTGCATCATATTGCCTAGAACTCATTCATGTATATATATGGGAATCTTTGTCTATTTTGTCCACAGGAGGTCATAAGTATTCTTTAACAATTGTGGATAACAAGTCCAGGTACACTTGGTTGTATTTTATGAAAGCTAAATCAGAAGCCATAAACTTATTAAAATCTTTTGTCAACTTAGCTAAAACATAATTCAATCAAACTGTAAAAAGGGTGAAAACTGACAATAGATCTGAATTTTTAATGCCACATTACTATGCATTCAGTGGCATAATTCATCAAAGAACATGTGTTGAGACCCCTCAATAAAATGGTATTGTTGAAAGAAAATACTAACATGTTCTTGTTATAACCAGGGCCCTCTTATTTCTCTCAAACGTTCCTAAGTGCTTCTGGAATTATGCCACTGCACATGCAATTCACTTGATAAATAGGCTGCCATCTATTTTCTTAAAAAATCAGTCACCCTACCAAGTCTTGCACTATTCCTTGTCCTCTATATCACATTTGAGAGTCTTTGGGTGTTTAGCATATGCTAATACCATTATGGCAGGGAGAAAAAAAACTTGACCCAAGGGAAAGGAAATGCACCTTTTTGGGATTTAGGAAAGTTATTAAGGTTTTGTTCTATTAGATCTTCACTCAAATGAAATTTTTATATCTAGAGATGTAAAGTTCTATGAAAAAAATTTTTCTTTCCCCAAAACGGTTGACACACATTCACATTCTACATCATCACAGATTCATCCCATGCATGTCCCTTTCACATATGATACATATTGATACATTTTACCACAAGTCCAGCATCCACACACACGAATACCTTCCTGAACAGCAGATTCCTGCACTCACTCTACCAACACAAAGCACCACACACATCATTGATCCATGCATCAATAATGATTTAAACGGAGAAACAACTGAGCATACATCCATAGATAATCTTCATACCATTGACTCTCAACATCTTGTGTCTTTAAGAAGGTCCACAATAGAGTATAGAAAACATGCATATCTCAAAGATTTCCAATGTATGAGTGCTTCCATAGCCCCACCAAGCAAATGTACCCTCTTATGTTATAATGCACTTTCAACATCACATAGATTCTTCTCCCTGGCCATTTCTATTGACAAAGAACTGAGGTCTTATGAGGATGTCATAGCTTATGATTGTTGGAGGAGTGCCATCAAAGAAGAACTCGATGCACTACAGCAACTACAGACTTGGGAAATCCAAGCTCTTTCTTTTGGCAAGAAAGCCATAGGGTGCAAATGGGTGTTTAAGCTCAAACAAGCATTGAAAGACATAAGGCGTAACTAGTCGTGAAAGGCTTCACCCAAGTATCTGGCATTGACTACCTCTATACATTTAGTTCTATTTTAAAGCTCAGCACACTTCGCGTCGTGCTTGCATTGGCTGCTGCCCAAAGTTGGTTAATTTCTTAAGCAGATTGATGTCAACACAACCTTCCTTCAGGGTGAGTTGGAGGAAGAGGTCTACATGCGCATCCCCCCGGGTTGAATGCCCCACACAATCACGTTTTCAAGCTACGGAAGTCCCTTTATGGCATGAAATAGGCAAGTCAACAGTGGAACAATATGTTAAAATATATTCTATTAGAAAGTGGATACAGCCAATCAAAGTCTGATAACAACTTGTTTACCAAATACAAGAGCAGTGGCTTTACTACACTACTGGTTTACATAGATGATGTGACGTTGGCAGGGAATGACATTAGTGAAATCAATTTCATTAAGGCACTGTTGCATGAGAAGTTGTGCATCAAGGGCATTGGTGATTTAAAGTTCTTCCTAGGGATGGAAGTTGCTCGAAGCAGGGAAGGCATTGCTTTATACCAACGAAAGTATGCTTTGGATTTATTACAAGATTCTGGAATGGAGCAGCACAAACCAGCTTCAACCCCAATGGATTATGGCACTTAGTTGACAAAAGATTGGGGGGAGGGGGGGAGGGAGGGGTTACTACTTGACAACATCGCGTATAAGAAGCTAATCGGCAAACTTATTTATCTGGCTAACACAAGGCCAGAAATCAGTTTTGCAATTGGCAAGCTCAGCCAATTTCTTGAGAAACCAACTACTTTGCACCTCAAGATAGCATATAGGGTTCTAAGATACATCAAGATGGCTCCTGCAACTGGGTTGTTCTTCCCGTCCAAGTCTGATCTGCTAGTGTCAGGCTTTATTGACTTTGATTGGGTGGCATACCCTGATTCACAAAGATCCATCTCTGCCTACTACTTTTATATTGGGAATTTGATTGTTTCATGGAAAAGTAAGAAACAAAGGACCGTGGCATCATATTCTGCTAAAGCAGAATATCGAGCATTGGCCTCAGCTACTAGAGAAGCAATTTGGTTAAAGAAAGTCCTAAGAGTCTTGGGTTTTGAGCTGGAGAAACTTATAAGTCTATACTGTGACAACCAAGCAGCCATTCACATTGCTCACAATCCAGTTTTTCACAAATGAACAAAGCATATTGAGGTTGATTGTCATGTGGTAAGAGACAAGTTGATGGAAAAACTTATCCACTTACTTCCTATCTCGACTCATGAACAACTAGCAGACCTATCGATAAAGCCGCTTGCACCAGGAACTTTTTCCACTATCTACGGTAAGTTAGAACTACTAGACATTTATACTCCTAACTTGAGAGAAGGTGTTACTTGACATGTGAGTTAAGAGACTAAAAAACTAACCATTTAGTTGCTAAGTAGTTGAATTAGTTAGCTAGTGTGGAGATATTTATCACAAGGTGGTTAGAGTAGAATTTTATCAACTGCTATGCATGTGTATACTAATATAATATGTGCAAAACCTAACAAATTAGTTAAGCTTAACTCATTATATCTAAGGTTGTATATAAGGTTTGTCATGCTTCATAGTTAATTGAATTTTGTCATTATTTGATTCAAGTAACATCTCTATCTTTCTTTTCTATGTTTTCTTTAAACTTACACAATCTTTAGCTACTCTTACTACACCTTCAATAAATGGTGTTATTATTTATCTCCTTTTATTGTGTCACTCTCTATCTTTATTTGCTGTTTTGTTATGCCGATGGTAGCATTATCTATGGTGGTGGTGGTATAGTGAGATGGTGTTTAAAATTAAAAAAAAAAAAAAAGTAGTTATTTTATTGTTGTTAACACTTAATAAAGAGTTGAATTTTTTAAGAATTTGAAATGTTAAAAGATAATGAAAGAAATGAAGTTAATTTGGATATTTTGATTAATTTTTTAACAGAATCAATGAAAAATTAATGACAGATTATTTTTGTCAAACATAATTTATTTTTTATGGGTAGAATATTAGTTTTATTTTTTATAATTATTTTTATCAATGACCGAATCTTTTATTATTAGTAATGACTATTTACTTTTTTTTTAATATTTGTATTTGAAAAAAAAAATAAAAAATAAAATTTTATTGTGTGAACAGTTTGTTTTCACAAAATTTTAAATTAAATAAGTACCCTGAACTAAACAAACCCCGTATCTAGACTCCCGATGTTAAAAGTTGAAAAAAATATATATAAACGGATCAACCCACTTTATTTCACAGATTAATCGAGTTAAACTCATTAAAATGTCTCATTTTCATGAAACTATTTTTAAAGTCGAAAGTTTCGTAAGGGTGAGCACATGTCGGTTTGGTTTGGGTTTATAGTAAATTTAGAATCGAACCGATCAAAATATAATTTGTTCAGTTTGATTTAGATTTGTATTTTTTGTATATATATCCGAACCAAACCAAACTAATTAAGAATGTATTGGTTCGGTTTGGGTAATTGGGTACCCAATGACTTTAAAATTCATAAAAAAAAAAACCAAATTTTTATCTTAAAAATTCAACAAATACAATAAAATGTAACATCAATAGAAATAATCCAAACATGTTAAACACCAAATACATTAAAAACTAAAATCCTTAAAATCCAAACATATTAATAGCGAATAATCTTTGTTTAATGGAAAAGTCATATATATATTTTTTATTTTTTTTATTTAGTTAATATATGATCGGATTCGCGGGTTGGTTCGGGTTCCGCACCCTCAGAACCGATACTCGAACCAATCACTAACAAAGATCATCAATTTGGTTCGGGTTGAACCAGATTACCCGTTAGTTCCAGAACTAATTTATTTAGTTCAGTTCGGATTCGGACAGGTAATCGGGTACCCACTACCCGTGCTTATCCCTAAAGTTTCGATTACGATATTAAACGGGCCAAACCCAACACAACCATAATATTATTTTCTGCCATGATTATTGAACATTTATAACACCGCCGAATCAAAAGCAATTTATTAGGGGCAATTCGTTTTTATTCTGGACATAGTTTTTCTCTTTTTGGTCAGGGTGGACATGGTTATTAGTTGTTAATGGTTTTAGGCTGAAAAGCATTTATACAAAAAATGACAAAAACCGGCAACCAAAAAATATGAAAAACAACATTTAGAGGAAACTTGATGGGCTCCAAAGTCATTATGAGAGTGGGTCTTATTCTTAGGGGGTTTTTTGTTCAGTCTTATTCTTAAGTTTGTTTGCTTCCTACACTTCCATCTTGGGCCTAGTTTTTTCTTCTCGTTTCTGGTCAAGCCTAGTTTTTCCTCCTTAACGACTATTTTTTCAGTTTTTAATTAAACATTACGATTGGGCTTAATGCGCCGTTTTCATACCAAAAATAACTAATTAGTTTACCTTAAATATGTATATGTGCTAACCAAGACAGGTCACTCGTCCGTTTAAATAAGTGTTAAAAATTTGAATTTCATTTTATACATATAATAATTGACTTTGAATCCTCTAAAGTTTGAATTTATTTTAGAGAGTAAAATGTGATCTCTACTCTTGAATAGTTTTTCTTTCATATTTATTTTTGGTCCCACCTATAAAATTAATGGTGAGAGATTACATTTTACTCTCTAAAGTGAAATTTAATTTCACTTTAAAGAATCCAAATCTATAATAATTTATTAATTAATGGTAAACTTTTAATAAAATACTTCAGATACATGACAGATTAATCTTTAATCTATTAAATTATAGATAGTAAATTAATGGTAGTATATAATATATTTTAAAAAATTATTATATTATTTAAAAATTAATTAAAATATATATAAATTAATATTAAATTTGATATTTTTTATTTAAAATATTTTATAATATAAATTTTTTTATATTAAAATTGTACATATTTATATCTTTATTTATTGTTTTTATTTTTATATTTGTTTTAATTGAAGAATTTTGTCTTTTTATATAGTGTTTGTCTTTTTTTTTTATTTTGGTTGTTGTTGGAGTTTTTTTTTTTTTATCATATATTCTTGTGGAGATATATTTTTCTAAAATTGTTGACTTGTATACATTTTATAATATATTATTTTTTTTATTCCATCTTTGTATATATGTACTTCATCTGACTTAGATTTATTTACTTTTTTTTTTTTAATTTCTTGATTTGTATATCATCTAGTACTGATGATATTAGTGTTAGTGAAGTTAATTTTTATAATCAATAAAGAATATAAATGAGCAATATAAATGATATTTTAAATAAATAAAAAAATTTTATATTACATATTTTATTTGTTGTAATAGGAGTTGAGTTTCGATATTTTTTATTGGGACAAATGTCTTGGTAATAATGTATTGTTGAGAACATAGTTAAAATCATTTATTTTGACTTTAAATATAAGTGTGAAGTTGTATAAATCTTTTAGGAATAATTATTTTAAAAGACCGTTAGGAAGATTTGATTATTAAAAAAGACTTTTAGTATTAAAATTATTAAGAAAGACTAAATTTTTTTATAATATTTAACAAAAAGAACTAAATTTTTTTATAAAAAGATAAATATATCTTTAATTATTTTTTTATTTATTTTTTATAATCTTTATGTTGATAAATTTTATTTTTCTTAAAATTTTAGTAATTTTTATTATTTTTTTATTTTTGTGATCTTTATTCAACGAGAAAAAAAGACAAAAGATCAAAAAAATAAATAAATAAATAATAAAAATTACTAAAATTTTAGAAAAAATAAAAATTATTAATATAAAAATTATAAAAAATAAGTAAAAAATAATTAAAGATATATTTGTCTTTTATAAAAAGATTTGGTTGTTGTTAATAATATTAATATTAAAGATCTTTTTTTAATAATTAAATCTCTCTAATGGTCTTTTAGAATAATTTTTCCTTAATTAACTAATTAATCCCAAGTGAATATTCATATATATCTATATAGTGTTGAGAATCAAACAGCATATATTAAAGATTATAAAAGAATAAATAAAAAAATAATTAAGATCTCCTTATAAAAGATTTGATTCTTCTTCTTAAATATTATAAAAAAATTTAGTCCTTCTTAATAATTGTAGTATTAAAGGTCATTTTTAATAATTAAATGTTCTTAACGGTCCTTTAGAATAATTTTCTCAATCTTTTAATTGGGATGATATTTGAGTGTCATTGCTATCTTAGAGTGTAATTAGATTTAAGGTAGTTGTACCCAATAATTTTTTTGCTTCTCTATCAAATAGCACAAAAATTATTGTAGCACTTTGATCTAAACCTTTGGTTTAATTCAGAATCTATAATAATTATTGAGTTAGTAATTTATAATTTGATAGAATTTTTTATGATGTATATAATTTGATAGAATTTAATAAAATTTTTTATAATTTAAATCTGTAATATTTTTTTTATGTGGTAGTACAAAAACTTCATTATTTATATTTTTGTGGGTTTTTCTTTGACATTTACTTATTCTTCTTCTTCTAATACATATAGTTTTTCAATGATATCTATAACAATAAGAATAAAAATTTTTAGAATATTTATTGTGTGTGTATATATAATATATTGAATAAACTATTTTTAATAAGAATAATTTAAATAGCATAAAATAAAAATACATGTTAATAATATTTTATGTTGTATCACAAGAACTTTATTTTTTGTATTTTTTGTGGGTTTTCTTTTGACATCTACTTATTTTTTTTTTCTAATGCATATAATTTTTCAATGACATCTATAATAGTAAGATTACAATTTTTTAGAATATGTATTATGTGTGTTTGTGTGTATTGAATAACTCATTTTTAATAAAATTAATTTAAATAGTATTTAAGTAAAAATATTTGTTAATATATTTTTTTAACTTACTCTATTAGATAATATCTCAAATTATACAAATTTAAAATAGTGTTGGAAAATGATCAAAATTAATTTTTTAACTTAAATAGCATATTTAAATAAGTATAATTATAAAGATTTTAAAATATAATTATATGCAAAATATTACAAAATAATAAAAAAAAGTATAAATAGTAAAAGTAATAAGAGTTTTTTTTCCTCATAAATTTGTTTTAAAAATAAAATAAATATTTTTATTTTGTACCTAATAATCTAATAGAATCATTTTTAAATAAATAGGTTTTTCTTCATTTGTTGGTATAAATATTTTTCGTAGACGAACTACGAATTATGAAATAAAGTAATAGCGGTAAAAGTCTTATATATGATATATAAGTATGTCAAATAGTATGGAATTTAAATAGTCTATAACTTAAAATTTGTTATGATAATATTATTATGACACTTTTAATGTAGATGTTTATTGTATTCAATTAATAATTTATATTTCTATTGAATAATAATATGTAATAAATTAATTAATTATGGGAGTTATGATTTTAATTTTTTTTTAATTTTTAATTTTTAAAAATTTGATTGGTTGATTTCTAAACTTTGTCTAGTAAGCAAATGTGCTAAGGTGGCATCATTAAAAAAATAAAGATGATTAAATTTAATGTACAAAGATTTTGGCCTTAATTTTTATATAATAAAAATTAGATAGATAGATAGATAGATAAATTTTCGATAGATGGTCTCTCAATTTTTTTTTAAATAATTGAAGGAGTAAAGTGTGATCTTTAATCTTTCAATATCTTTTTTTTATATATTTTTTCTTAATTTCACTTATAAAATTAATAATGAGAGATTATATTTTACTCTTTTAATTGTTAAAAAAAATTGAAAAAATCCATTTCCATGATGGATGGATAGATAGATACACCAAACTTCAATGATTTATTAGAATATTTATTATTTATTTATACAACAGTCCACGAGACCAAGATTCCCTGGAAGAATTTAGAATTCCCTCCACTCTTTCATTTCCATAATACTCCACAAGAATTTGCTTTTTATTTATGTACATTGACCTGACATAACTAAATTCAATCCAGTGATAAACTGATGCGTATTGACTCGATGTACAAGACAAAATAATATTTCTCTATCAACTTGGACTAGTTTCAGTTGACCAATTTACTATCATCAATATGCTTTTAGCCCAACTAGTTTAGCAAAGGGTCAAGACTCTAATTCATCACCATCATAAGGTTTTGAGTCTAGCTTCAGTTGTTCTATCCACGATGTTGCTCATATTTCATCCCAAAAATTGAACTTATTAATGTCAAGTATCATTGACAACATTATCTTGGTCTAATCTGAGAAAGCCTATTGTTCCATATTGCATGAAGAATCATATGAAACAAGTCATACTTAACAGGAATCCTATGCCACAGAAAATGTTGCTGAACCTTCTTCACTCCCAAATGCAATGCAAGGTACTTCTCTTCTGGGATTGAGACAAGTATTTCTCTTAGATTTGGGATATCCCTTTCACTAACAGTTACAGAAAATGCTTCCCAATTCAAGACTTCAAAAAAAGGTGGCACATAATTATCTGATATGATAACTGGGACACACTCAGAAAAAATGGCCTCAACTATTCTTGGGGTGTGAACCTCATAGCCTCTAGCACATATGCAATATTTACTGCTGTTCATGTATTCCATGTAAAGTTTCTTACCTTCAATATCGCGCCCCATTGGACCGAAAATTTTCATGTCTGATTCTTTGTTTTCCCAGTGTTTTAGCAGCACGGGACGGAGATAACCATGCATGCTCCCCGCAAAGAAGGCGAGAATAGATCTCTCTGAAGGAGATTTACCTGTAAAACCTCTTAGAGGATCCATCATAGAGTGTATATATGTAACTGGTAGAGTGGTGTCTTTTCCTATTTGGAAGCCTTTAGCAATATTTGAGTTGCAGAGAGACCTAATACAATTTTTCATTGGTTGCCTTGTGATTTGAGAGGCCTGAAATTTCATAAACAACATCATATTAATAATGCACATTTTTTTTTAATATGCTACATTAGGTATATGGCCATCATCCCTTTCATCCAATTAAAGTGATTATTCCATGTTTTATCATAAAAACTAGGGCAAATTACACTCCTTGAGGTTTGCTGAAATTTTTTACAATACCCTCGACTTGTCCAAGTGACATTGATCTCCCTCAAGGGAAGGTTAGTGCTATATTTTACACAGGAGAAATGTTATACGCACCACTTTTGTATATACCTTCCACTTTTGGTATTAAAAATGATCGATAGAAAATGAAAGAAGATAAAAAAATTCTCTTTTATACCATAAAAGGAAGGTGTACAAAAGGTGGTGTAGACATCATTTCTCTCCCCTAATCGTAAGGACTTGTACAATTGTCTAGATGTGTGTGTGAAGCGCCTTGCTTTGAGTATGATCAATCCTAACTAATTATCTTGGTCAAAATTTTGAATTGATAAATGCTTGTTGCTTAAAACATTTTCTAAAAGGAGGTCAATTAAAAGAATGAACTTATTGACATTAACTTGTTGAAAATCATTACATAAATAGTAATCAAAGAAATGACAGTCTGAAACAGAAGCTCACCCAGTCATGACAAGCAACAAGAAAATGGTCTGCTCCCCCAGTTCTGTTCCAGAATCGATATCTTCCGGCGATTAAATGCACGTACCTCTCTAGGTATTGCTCCATCTGCTTACCATTAAGCTTTTGTTCAGCAAGAGTAACTCTTAGCTTTTGTGAACTGAATGGCAGGTAAAACAAATGAGCTCTGCGAGGATCCTTCACTACGAACCGTTTATTTCCCTCCATCAGTTTCATAAACCAACCTTCGGATGCATATAGTCCCCTCGTCCTTGGCTGGTGAAATATAGGCTTATCTCCTTCTCTGTAGACGTAAACTTTGAGCCTGCGTTCCATCAGTGCATAACTCCTGAAGAACAGATGTAGAGAAATGCTTCAACCATCAATTATCTACTGGAAGAAGAACAACACATGAACTATTCAGGAGGAAACAATGGTGAAATCTAGTTGACATGTGCATATTTCAAATTTGAAGCACTAAAATACAAAGGACTTGCTGAATTAATCAACGTTATCAAAGTAGCAGAATGATAACAATGATAAAAATGGAACAAGAATAATTCACAACTCAATGCTATATATCTATCTAGAACATTTAACTATTATGATCATACCTTGAGAACTTGGCAACATCCCGGAAAATAGGTGCATAAAGCCCAGAAGGATTTGATACGACACGGCCATTTTCGATCTCCAGTTTTGCTGATAAGAGTTCACGATCAGGACGAGAAGACCACCTAGGTCTCTGTCATCAATGATCAATCAATACACAATATGCAACAATTAGGAGTCCATACATACATATTCCATAATGTCTCATCTTTTTTTCACCACAAAGCTGAAACTCCATACCATATAAGAAGAGTTAAAACTCTGAAGCAATAAGGAGTTCATCCGAGTCAATGAAGTACTCAAATTGGACAAAGGAACTTTCAATAGAGGTGACTTCTCATTTTGAGCTTTCATTTCCCCCCTTTGCATTCCACTGCCATTTGAAGATTTTCTTGCAGTGATTAAGGTGCCCAAATCTTCATCCAGAAATGTTATGCCCTTTGAAGGAACCCCTAGTGGTGAAGCATTATATCTGTATTCTACAGGATCATGTGCATAGTTTGGTCTTTCATGAGTGAAACCTTTCTGAATTGCATCTTCACTATTTTCCCCTCCATAACTGCTATCTAGGGTCTCTCCAATGCTCAAATTTCCATCCACATTAGACTCCAACTCATAGTCCAAATCTACTCCATTCCCCATATCCTTAGCTGGCAGAGCTACTGAGAACTTCTCCGAATCTAACAGAGAATGTAATCTCCAAGAGGGAAGTGCAAAACATTGGAAAACAACTACTATTGCAACCAACACACCAACAAATAAGAACCGCATAGTAGCAAGATGGTACAATCTCCGATCTAGAATAGACATAACACCCATTTTCATGCCCCAAAACTCAATTCATCATCACTTCAAAGTTCAAACTAAACATTCATCCTTACAGCAATCTTAAACTCCTGTTCCAATATCCCAAAAGCTAGAAAAAAGTTTAAAAAATAAAAAATAAAAATATAAGCATGGTAAATCAAATTAGACGCCAACAACAGTTCTTACTTCTTAAAACTAGAAAAATTAAGAAAGAAATTAACTTTATGATGAATTAAAACATATACCTTTGCTCCAGCAACCAACTAAGCTTCACAGTTCACACTACTCAATTCACTTGCAAGGAGAACGCACAAGAATCAAACTGAAGTTACTATAAAATGCTCTCATTCTTGAAGTTAATTACGTTCATACCACTGTCCAAAAACTATACAAAAAAAATTGCCTTCTGTGTGTTGGCGATGGAGAAAAACAGAAAACAGAAAATAGAAAACCCCAAAACGACGTCGCTTCGTAATTCCGAAAATGCCCTTCAATCCTTCATCCTTCGGTTTATCGGTTAGGAGAGTTATGTTTCACTGTTTTGAGCAACATTCTGAAAACTGGACCGGATTGCCGGTTCGACCGGTATAATCGTGAACCGGCAGTAATTACGGTCCGATTTGTTTTCTAAAACCGTTTTTCTAAAAACCGGAGGAGAATAGTCGAACCGGCCGGTTGAACCGGACAGAGAACAACCGGTTTAAAAGAAACGGCGTCGTTTTTGCCAAATTTGCTTACTTTCAGTTTCACTCTTGGTTCTAAAGCTCCTCCGTTTCTTTCTCCCTTTCTCCCTCCGTTTCTTTCATTCACAGAAACAGCCAAAAAACCCTATCACTGTAAGCCTACACCACCGCCGCCGCAAGGAGTGGCATACTGCCGCCGTCCGTCCGTCTATCTAGCTTCCCTCGTGCTCCAAGTCTTCAACCCCCGTTCGTTGTCACCGATCGCAGCTGCTTCCTCGAGCTCGGCGTCCGTCGTCTTTGTCTGCTCAGCCGCGCTTCCGCCGCCGTTGGTTGCCGTTAACGTTCGCGTCTCCGTTCAGCCGTCGTCTTCGTTCGCGTTCTTCGCCGTTCAAGTTTGCTCGGCGTTCACCGTTCGCGTTCACTCGCCATTCACCGTTCGGGTTCGCCTTCGTCTGGAAGCCACGTTGCCCTGCTTCAAACTCTGCGACCAACCCGCGCGCTTCAACTAGCCGTCGAACTGCTCTCTTTTTTTCGCCGCCGTGAGTTCCCTAAACCCACCACCAGACAATACACTCACACAACACCAATACTCTGCTTGAAACTCTGCAACTTCTTATTTCTATTACGATAAGTAACTATTTGATTTGGCAGTGGTTTGGATTTTTTTCATAGACTGAATTAAGTATACAATAGTTATGTTCTCTTCTCTATCACATTGATACTAAGCTTTGAATTCTCTTATTTCGTTTCAAGTTTACCGCACTCAACATGTTTGATGAAATGCTTTAACCATATTTCGGGTTGGTTTTATCATTTCTAGCTTTTAGAAACTTAGTAAGTTGATTGCATGTGAAATTAGAATAATTGGATCTTAGGAATTAGGAAATTTTAGCTGCACAAATAGCATCTTTGTAGAAAACATATTAGCATGATGATTCCACTTGCATTAGTGTTCTTCTGGTAATTTTTAACGGTTAGTGTGAACTTGTTAATTTGCTAATTGTTCTTGTGTTGTTGTTCTGTTGTTCTTCTGTTATTTTTATTTTATTTTATTTTTTGTGATTTTCTGTTCTTGAACCCGTTAAGTTGATAATTTGCTAAATTGTTGGGCTGCTGTTGTTTTAATTTGCTAAATTGTAGGTTTCTGTGATTTAATTTGTTGGATTTTCTATTTAGGTCTTGTTCTTGTTTATTTGCTAAATTGTTGTTGTGTATTTGTTGCCTTTGAGATTCTTGCTGGATATTGGTGATCATTGATTTATTATATGCTTCATGTTTTCATTGTTTTCTTCTTCTGAAGGAAAAAAAAATTCTGTTTTCATTGTTTTGTTGATTGTTTATTTTGTTTCAGAAATTAATTTTTTGTGATCAATGCTCAAACTCTAAATGCTGTTCTGTTGGTTTTTGCAGTGTTTGTTTTGTTTCAGAAATCAATGCTCAAACTCTGAATGTTGTTCTTCTGTTTTTTGTTTTGTTTCATAAATCAATATTTTGTGATCAATGCTCAAACTCTGAATGTTGTTCTGCTGTTTTTGTTGTTTCAGAAATCAATTTTTTGTGATTAATGCTCATACTCTGAATGTTGTTCTGTTTTGTTTTAAGGCTGAGTTTAGAAGAGGTGATTGAATTCTGAGTGTTGTTTTGTTTTTGTTTTAAAGCTGTGTGTTGTGTTCAATTTTCATTTTGTAGGAAATTCTGAGGTATATAAGAATTAAGAAGGAAGACTATTTTAACGGTATTATTCTGTTGATTCTGGTATGCTACAAGCTTGAACATAGAATTGAAGAGAGAAACCCTTTATTATTTTATCATTGGCCTATTTTTGGCATTGCATATCATTGTAGTTTGTTTATTCATAGAACTAGTTGTTTATGATCCCCTTTCGAAGTAAAAAAATGCAGTGGAAGAGTGTTTAGAACCAGTTGCTTTATTCATTGAATTTTTATAGAATCAGGTGTTTATTATAAAACGGTTTTTTCGGTTGAACCATGGTTGAACCAATGAATTAGTGAATCAGTAATGAGCGGTTCGATGACCGGTCCGGTTTTCTGAACCTCGGTTTTGAGTTCACTTCACTTCACTTTTGGATCAGTGAAAATGGCTCTAACCGTCAAGCTGCCAATACGGTTCCCAATTTCCGCGCCAATTATCGACCCGTATCCGACCCATGAACCGACCCAAATATCCACAGAGGTCAGATTCTCTCGTTGGAACAACGCCAATGCCGCCAAGTTCAACGAGCGCCGGCGAACCCAGCAGGAAATCGAGGATGAGATACGCCGCACGCGCCGCTTCGACTCTGCCGACAAAATCGCCGAAACCGCCGAGACTTCCGCCGTTTCCAGCGCCACCGTTAAAACCTTCAAATCCGCTGGGACGCCCTCCGCTCCGTCGAGGCCTTCCATCCCCGGCAGGAAATCGAAGTACTCCAAACCGCCGGCGGAGCCCCCGTGGGATTCTCATGCGGCGGTTAGGTTTTCCAGCACCCCGAATTCGAATCCAAGCAGGACTCAATTGGCACCAGCAAACGTGAGAATCGGCGACGACGGAGTCTCCTACGTGGTTGAAGGCGCACCGTTCGAGTTTCGGTACAGCTACACGGAAACGCCAGCGGCGAAGCCGGTGAAGATTCGGGAGCCATCGTACGTGCCGTTCGGACCAGCGACGATGCCGCGGCCATGGACCGGACGGGCACCGCTGCCGACGAGCAAGAAGAAGTTGAGGGAATTCGACTCGTTCGTTCTGCCGCCGGCAGACAAGAAGGGGGTGAAGCCCGTCCAGAAGCCCGGGCCCTTTTTACCCGGATCGGGCCCGAAACACGTGCAGTCAAAGGAAGAGTTGTTGGGGGAGCCATTGACGAAGGAAGAGATCAATGCGTTGGTTGCCGGCACCGTCAAATCTGCCCGCCAGCTCAATATTGGTACTTTTGCTTGTTTTGAATTTTTTCTTTAATTTTTTTTTATTATTATTTTTTACATATTTGAGAGTTAAAGATATCTAGTTAATTGATGCAAGGCAGAAGTTAGACTTTGCTCGAAAATATCTAGTTAGTTTGTACTTGGGAGTTTTCTAAGGTAATGAAAAGTGTGTTCCTTTTGTTGATAATTGAAATATCATTTTGCCCCAACAAAATTAAGGGTTAATCAATAAGGTAAGATATGCAAAATTTGGCCAAATTGGAAAGGTTATGGTGGATCAGGGTGTGTATGTGAATGTTTGTGCAAATTTGATTACTCTGGGTAGTGTTATGTGAATTTCATGGAAAATTTACCTTTTTCCTACGCACTCTCTGTGTTGGGTGTTTTTCAGGTAGAGATGGTTTGACACATAACATGTTGGAGAATATACATGCTCTTTGGAAACGACGGAGAGTGTGCAAGATAAAGTGCAAAGGAGTGTGCACCGTCGACATGGATAATGTGTGCCAACAGTTAGAGGTTGGTTTCTTCTGCTCTCAACTGTCCCACTTTTCACTGATATCAATTCATAATGACCTCAAATCTGTGCTTGTGTTTTGGAAGTAAAACCTCATCTTGTGTGGTCGATGTGTATTTGCTTTTGGGTTAAAACATTCGTTTATTTGTTCATCCTGCTATGCAATTTAAATGGTAAAGGAGAATATAGTTCATGCATCTTTTGTTTTGGGGTGGGGGGCTACGGTTTCCGATGGCATTTTCTTTGGCTTCTCTCAAGGATATAAATTTTTAACTTTTGTTTTTCTTTTCTTTACGATGCCTTCGCTGATCTTACTTTTCTGAGTTGACCATGTCCTCTGACATTCCTCAATAAAGAAATTAATTGTTTTTCATTACTTATGGTCTTTGTCTGGTTTCCTAGGAAAGGACTGGGGGAAAAATCATTCATAGGAAAAGTGGTACGGTATACCTCTTCCGGGGCAGAAACTACAACTATAGAACACGCCAACGTTTTCCTCTGATGCTGTGGAAACCTGTATCTCCAGTATATCCTAGGTTGGTTAAGCGAGTTCCAGAAGGCCTAACACTAGAAGAAGCAACTGAATTTCGTCGGAAGGGAAGGAACTTGGAACCGATATTCAAGCTGGGTAGAATCTTTCAGATTTTCATTACAATTTAACAAGAAAGCAAGTTTTTGCTCTTTTTGGCTGACCATGTGAGACTAACTTCTATCTTTATATACAGCAAAAAATGGTGTTTACTGTGACCTTGTAGCAAATGTCAGAGAGGCTTTTGAAGAGTGTGAACTAGTGCGAATAAATTGTCAAGGACTAAATGAAAGTGATTATCGAAGGATTGGAGGAAAACTAAGGGTATAGCCATTTTCTCCTATATCTTGCAAACAACATTGAAGATTTTTTTTTTTTTTTTGCCCTTTTTTCGTTGGTGACATAGGATAATAAGTAACATTTTTCTTCCAATTTTGTTTCTTGACTGTAGGATCTTGTTCCATGCATATTGCTCTCATTTGAGAATGAACACATACTTATGTGGAGGGGAAAAAAGTGGAGGTCCTCTTTCCCAGGTCTCGAAGATGATTACAATGAAGCCAATAAAATTGATGTTGACAGTGACAATTCCAATACACCGACTTCAGATGCCCCAGAATTGTCTGAAATGCCACAGGAGAATTCATTAGAGCATCTAAGCAGTGAATCTTATGACACTAGTATTTCTTCGAGTTCAGATGATGTGAGTTTCTCTCAAGCTGAGGTGCCTTACCCTATAGAAGATAGCAATCCACCTTTCTCGATGGTTACCGATGCTGCTTCACTTTCTATGGGAACCTGTGAAGTTGAAACCACAGATGATGTCAGGGGTTCTCCACCTTCTGATAGCACAAAATCAAGTGTTTCTGTGCTGGAAAGTTGTGAGAATTCTATTGATGGCAAGGTAGATCCTTCTACAAATGGGTTGCTAGATAGTTCAAGTGCAGCTGATGAAAGTTTAATTTCAATATCATCTGCATCTTGCACAGAAGGAGTTATGTTACTGTGGGAGCAAGCTGTTGAGAAAGGTAGTGCACTTGTTTTAGATGACAGATCTTTGGATGCTGACAATGTTTATCAAACCGCAGTGGCTTTTGCCAAATCAGCTCCCCCAGGGCCTGTTTTTAGCCGATCTAGAAAGGTTAGGGTTCAAAATAATGACGAGCAAGAAGATTCAACTTTTGAGAAAAAAGAAGTTACCACTGTTGTGATTGAAGGTGAAATGGAGAACACTCAGAAGAGTTCCGAAATTTGAAGAAAAGATTTTGATGAGCGACAGAGGAATGTAGTGCCACAGGGAACAAGAGTAGATGAACTTGTGAGACTTCTGACATGATACCACCAAAAGTAGGTACTTTGTTGCACAATAAAATTATTATTGTTTTGATATCCAAAATAGTTGACTGTTTTATTTTTGAATGGAATTAAATTATCGTCAAGAAGATATCTAAGTGTGATCCAAGTTTAGACTTGATTCATGACGTTTGATCTATGTAGCCAACACCACCTACTTGGGCAAGGTTTTATTGTTGTTATTATTATGCTATTGCTGCCCCTTGCCTTATTTTTAATTTTGAATAATCATAATTCTTATGTTATATCAATGCAATTTTCTTTGCGCATCTAATACATTGGTCTTGGATTTCACATTTAAAAGTTAATGTTGACAAGTCACCAAAAAAAAAGTTAATGTTGACACACACAAGGGAAAAAAAATCTCACTCGGACCCTACTCCCTTAGTGGACCCCGAGATCTTCCATATGCCAAAGTGTAACTTAAACATAAAATGACTCTATTACCCTAATGACTTTTGACAGTGTCCTAGCTGCAAATGGGGATAATTAGTTTAGGAAGTCCAGAGATATGGATGGAAAATATCCTTGTGTTTGGCTACGGTTCCAGCAACTCTAATGTTTCTAGTTCTTGGAGGTACATTTTGTAAGAAATTATATTATGTCTCTAGTGTTGTGTGTTGCATTTTATAGGATTAATAAATATATCAATTAATTAAATGAAGGAAAGCTTGTTAGTAGATATTTGAAAGTAACTAACTTGATGGAAGTTAGTTTTATGAGAAACAGAACCAGAATTCCTCTTCCTGCCAATGAAGTTCCTCTTTTTCTTTCACAAGTCTTGACGAAGAAATAAAGAAAGGGCAAAGGAATAGACAAGTGAATTCTCAATATGAACTCCAATCAATGGATCAGGGTTAGTAACTCTATCTATTCCTATTTGTGAGAATAATGAATTTCAAGATTCTTATGAAATGAATGGTAGTTTTAGAATGTAACATTGACACTATTAAATTTGCATATATTTGTACAGAGACACCTAACAGCCTTGCGGAACCAGGCAAACTTGAAGAGGCAAGATGGGTGCTAGGGAGAGTTAGAGCCAAGAGGTATCGAGATTATGGAAGCCAAATTTCATGCTAGGCTCTTCTGTTTGTTAGTTCTTATTTATCCGAACTTTTGTTGCTCAAATGATAGCCTACCTCCAAATGACACACATATTCCTACAAATGTGCCCTATCCATGCTGCATATTCTCCACAGCACCTCACGCACACCCTTCTGCTGAGTCAGCAAGTCAGTTACGCTGATCCTGCCCCCACCAGATGATTCTTCTAAACCTGCCCCACATTTTCCTTAACCCATTTACCTTTTTCTTCACATCTTATATCTTCAGCTGCATACTTTCTTATAAGGTGCATTACAACTTAGGTTCTTAATCTCAAATTCTTGACCATTTTAAACCTTATTACGTGATAAGATGTTAACCTAACATGTATTACATGAACAGAAATTTTAACAGAATAGAGGAGGAATATAAATGAAAAACCATTTAAAACAATGGTATAAAAATATATACAACCCCCCCCCCCCCTCTCTTTTTTCTCTCTCTTCTCATGATAGTACCTAGAAGGCAACAATGAGTCTTCAAGGCTACAAATGTCGCAAACATTCCCTGAAGTCTCTACATATTATACAGGGACAGTCCCGAAAAAACACATATACATCACAGAACAAAAACAAGACACCAAAAGCACAAAATTACCTATAAGATATGTAAAAGAAAAGAATAATCCTAAAAAATCTAAGAGGACACACTTCAAACAAACAGACCATCTGAGAACAGCATAATTAGACACTCCCACAAATGTTGGCCTTGTTATTCCTGCCAAAACCTTAAAAACATGTCATAATAAATTTTTACAGTATGGCCTCATAGAAATGGAGACCGCTAACAGTTCAGATCATTTCTTAGTGTCATTCATTACCGAAATAACTGTACCCATAATATTGTGAGCTTAATTCTTGACATTGAAAAAAAAAACCAAAAATATGACCAGGATGGAGAATCGGCACCAAGTCCAGAAGCGGACAGCGACATGGGAGCAATGTAAAGAGGAGATGCTGGACAGTGGCATCGTGGCGAGCTTACAGATATGAGCTTTTGCATATCGCGACATCGACACAATGCGGCGAGATTCTGTTGACATAGAAAGCAGAAGAGAAGCAGATTGCGATGACAAGAAGCACGACAGACATTATGCCAGCAAAACCCGGGGGAGAAAACACATTTGGTTTAAATGGTTTGCCAATTTTCTGCCAATTGTTCCGGTTTTTTTCAATTATTTGCAAATAGAATCTCCGTGTCAACTGTCAACCAGTAACAGGTCCAAACCAAACAAGTGACCAATTGCCAATTAACTTAGTCAAACCAACTTATCAGCTCCAATTCTGGAAATCATAGTCAAAACTCATCTAAGTTGAGTCTTTCAAAGTTTAACTAATCTAGTTTTTTAAAATACAAAATATTCCTGAATTCTTAAGTGTGAATGTAACTTTTGCTTAAGAGGATATTAGACTATAAACAAAACAAATTAAAATCGATTATTTTCTAAACAAAAATGCTTGGTCTCCAAGTGTTTTTATTAACCAAGTTAACCAAGTTATTAAAATTTAAACTTTAGTCACGCGCCCTCTTCTTCCTCCCCCTCCTCCAACGTCGTCATCATCGCTGCTGCCACCACCACCACCACCACCGTCGTTGTCGCTGCTGCCACTACCACCGTTGTCTTCTTCTTACGTTCATTCTTTCTTCAACGTCTTGTTGTTGTTGTTTAATTTTTTCTTCTTTGTAAATTGGATGTATCTTTTTTGTTGAGTGAAATTAAAAAGGCACGAATGTCTTTTATATTATTTTTTTATGCTCAATATTTGTATACTATATGTATGAATTTGTGTGCTATGTTGAAGAAAAATGTGTGCTATGCTTAAATATTTGTATGCTGTAATAAACTAGAAATTGTTTAATGATTTATGACAAATTAGTGTGAGCTACCATGCTATTAACTTCGATTATTTGTGTTATTTTTCTATACTCGATATTTGTGTGCTATTGTATATGTTTTTTTCTTGATTATGGTTATTTATGATGATCTTAGTTTTTTTTTTTTTAATTGAGTTGTTTAGAAAATTAGTGTTATTCTATGATTTTGGTTTTTGTGCTATATGTGTGAATTTTTGAGTTATGCTGAACAAAAATGTGTGCTACGCTTAAATATTTGTGTGCTATGATAAACCAGAATTTGTTTAATGATATCTGTCAAATTAGTGTGAGTTACCAAACTATTAGCTTCGGTTATGTGTGTGCTGTAAAAATGAAGGGGTGTGTTGTTTCACTTTGCTTGATTTACACATGTAATGTGGTATGGTTTGTTTGCAGTGTTGATGGACAACTGCAAGAAAGACGAGGTGATCGCTGAACTTTTCAAGAGCCATTGATTGTCGTGTCACATTTTCTGTGGACCCTAGCCACCAAGAAATGTTGGAACTGCACATCAAAGTTAATAGCCATGAGCTATGATGACATACTTAATGTGTTTGTTTTTTTTTTTTTTGGAAAATAGAACCTGTAAGGTAATATTGGCTTGCAATGAATGGTGATCGGTTTATACACCATGAAGAAAAAGAGAAGAAAAAAATAAATGTGTAATAGAAATCAATAAAAGAATATATACATAAATTTTGGTGCAACAAAAATTTGTGCGCTGTGCTTTGACAATGTGTTATGGTTCGAAAATTTGTGTAATATGTGCAAAAAAATGTGTTCTATATCGATAAGTTTGTCAATAAAAAAATACACACTTAAATTTTGGTGCAGCAAAATTTTGTGCTATAGTTCAAAAATTTGTTATGTGCAAAAATTTGTGTGCTATATGGATAAGTTTGTGTTACGTGCAAATTTGTCTGCTATACTTCAAAACTTTGTATGCTATGCTCCAAAATTTGTATGCTCTCCAACAAAAAATTGTGTACTGCAAAAAGTATAGAAAGACTTGTACAGATAATACAATCTCTTTGAATTGTGCGCCAGTGGAACACTAGAGCACGCGTCGTGCGTTTCATTTTGAAAATGGTTTTTATTGTAGTTGGTTGGACCTAGTTACCAAAAGACTTGTACATATAATATTACTCCACAAAAGATAAATGAGATACATATTTGAAGGTAAAATATGGCTTCTGTCGTTAAAATTTTCAGAAAATTTTAAAAATAGCACGTTGTTAAGCAGTCCCTACAGCATTGTCCAATCAAACAGAAATCAATCATTTCGCAGTATCTGAAAATTAATTTCCCTCATTTTGCTATGCATAAGCCAAGAAAAACAACAAATTAAAAATACACGACAGTGTTATTCATGCTTCTTTACTGGTTCTCGGGAGTTGGGACGTTTCCTTTTGAGTGATCCACTTAAAGCAGCCTTAGCCTTCGCCCACTCTTTCAAAGAAGAACAACTTCTCATGAATGTGCAAGTTTCGCCTACTTCAACCCTCGCAGTGGATCTCTCTTTTTGTACTGTTTCTTCAGACGATCCTTCCTTTTCTCTTGTCTCACTCTTTTCCTCATATGCAGTATCATTGGCACCACCACCATCATGTTGGCTCTTTTCCGGTATACGCCCATCACTAGTAACAACTTCATTAATGGCATCCTTACCTACATTATTATGCTTGGGATTGTTGGAATTTGCAGGGTCCACGGTAGACCCCTTGGCCATTGGCTCTGAGAATGTAATGCCTGCCAAAATCTGTGAAATGCTAAATGAACTGTTGTCTCCAGCAACCAGTTGTGTCCATGATTGCTTCCGTCGCCATGATGCACCTCGACCGGTCTTCTTCAACTCCACATTGTTGTCAGCAGGCTGAGCTTCAGCATGCTTTCTTAATGCTGATGTGTTGGTATGATTATCTTCAGTGAGCTCCTTTGTCGATTCTGTATTGGTGGGTTTACTCCCTAGGTGTTCATGCCCTTCCATGTTTTCAGTTTTGTCGTTTAAAGATATGGATTGGGATGGACTATCAGGTCTTTCTTGTTCTATAGGAAACATGAGAGTGGCATTGAAAGCAGTATTACCTCCATTACCAAGTAGTTCTTTCCATGAAGATTTCTGAGACCATGAAACTTTAGACTGTTTGCCAAAATCATCTTCTGACTCAACAGGTTGCACTCCAGATTCTACCTCATCTGGAAGGGTCTGCACATTATTCTTTCCTTTAGCAGTAGTAGACACATGTCCAATGCTTTCCCTTTCCGATTTGCGAAGTGATTTTCTCTTATTGTTGGGATTGCTCTTATGCCCTTTATGCACATCAGACTCACTCTTGTCATTTTCTTCCTTACCAATTTTTGATTTATTGGACCATGAGTCCTGAATATCCAAACAGCAATTAGAAACAATATAAATAAATCTATTCTTTGATAAAAAAAAAAAAATAAGGAGTGATACAATAAGAGATAACTTAACCGGTTCCTTTTGTAAAGGGAGTGGATCCTCTCAATTTTTTTCCCTTAATTGTTTGGTAAAGTGTGATCTCTCATCATTCAATATCTTCTCTCACATATTTTTTCTTGATCCCACTTAATGTAACGCGAGAGATCACACTTTACCAAACAATTGAGGGAAAAAAATTGAGAGGATCCATTCCCTAGGCCTATTGAATAATAATAATAATAATAATAATAATAATAATAATAATAATAATAATAATAACAGCAATGAAAATTAACCTGATTTTCCAAGATCATTTGAAGTTCCTCACTCCCTATTATGGACGATTTATTTTTCTTTGTGTTCACGTTAATAATGAGATCATCTTCATCTGTTGAACTACCTACTTCAGAGTCATCAGGATGTGCAGGTGATTCAAAGGAATCCTCTGTTTCAAGATTCTTCTTTTCGGAAACATTTTCTTTTCCAAGTAGTTTGTTCATCACGACATTCATTATGTTAATTTCTTCATCATTCATTCCTCCAATTTCTGTTGCCCTTTCAATATGTAGTTTTCCCCTTTCTGTGCCAGAAGGACTACAATGTTCCTTGCAATCACAGAAATGCACAGGGAGAAGAGGAACTTTAATATTCTGGAAACTGTATTTGTGCTTTCCAGTTCCAGTGAATGGTATAGATTTTACCTGCATAAGTACAGATGTTGCATGTGAAAATTGAACCATATGATTAAGCATTAACGTTTCTTTACATGACCGAATATAAGGGAAAGGCAAGAATGCATTCTACATAATAAAACTGTTACACATTTATATATCACAGATAAATGGAAGTCTTAAATTAAATATCAACAAAAGAATCCAAAAAATTTAAAAAACATACAAATTGAGCCAAAATTTAGCAATAGAAGCATGCAGGCTTAGCAATTGCAGGGGTATATAGCACATGATTGAGGCAGAGGAGAGCAGGAGCCGGATGCAATGGAGCTTCTGGTGCGGAGTGCTTTTTTTTCCGTGGTGTTGAGGCCATAATCAAAATATGGTGGGTAGTCAGGTCAAAGACAAACAACTTGGGTAACCCAATTAGGTTCTTCTTCCTCTGTTGCAGCCTCATTCATCCCTTCTCTCTGTCTCAGCCTGTGTTTTGTCGCAGTTGGAACAGAGGAGAAACAAAGTAAACAAAGGCAATGCATCTTATATGTTACGCTATGGCCAAATTAGAGTTTCTCATGTTTTTTATCATTTGCACACGAGTTCTTTTTACTTTTTTCTGGTGTGTGCATTTCTGCAGATTCTTCTTTTAATTTTGCTGAAATAGCTTCTTGGTCTTCAATGTTATATGATACAAAGAAAAGAAGGAAAAAAGGTGTATTATTCACAACCAAGGATAACAATGACCTTTCTCAGGTTTGAAAGGCCATATATGGATAATCCTCCAGATGTGTGCTATGTTCAGGTTGAATTCTGAATCAATATCACTTTTTTCCATTTTACATTATCCAGTGGCTTGCTTTCTTTGGAATGCATTGTTTAGTATCTTTGGCGAGTGTTGGGTGTACCCTAGAGGCTCAGAGCAATTCTTATTGATTGGCATTGACACATTTGGCTATGACAGACATTCCAACAAGCAAGCCATGTGGGGTAGGATTAGATGCCTTGCTTGTACATGGTGCAAGGCACGTAAACATTTGAGGTATCTGGCTTAGAAATTAAGAGAGATAGATTAGTGAATTTCACATTTTTGCTACATTCATGCTAGGCTCTTCTGTTTGTTAGTTCTTATTTATTCGAACTTTTGTTTCTCAAATGATAGCCTACCTCCAAATGACACACATATTCCTACAGATGTGCCCTATCCATGCTGCATATTCTCCACAGCACCTCACGCACACCCTTCTGCTGAGTCAGCAAGTCAGTTAAGCTGACCCAGCCCCCACCAGATCATTCTTCCAAACCTGCCCCACATTTTCCTTAACCCATTTACCTTTTTCTTCACATCTTATATCTTCAGCTGCATACTTTCTTATAAGGTGCATTACAACTTAGGTTCTTAATCTCAGATTCTTGACCATTTTAAACCTAAGATGTTAACCTAACATGTATTACATGAACAGAAATTTTAACAGAATAGAGGAGGAATATAAATGAAAAACCATTTAAAACAATGATATAAAAATATATACAACCCCCCCCCCCCCTTCTCTTTTTTTCTCTCTCTTCTCATGATAGTACCTAGAAGGCAACAATGAGTCTTCAAGGCTACAAATGTCGCAAACATTCCCTGAAGTCTCTACATATTATACAGGGACAGTCCCGAAAAAACACATATACATCACAGAACAAAAACAAGACACCAAAAGCACAAAATTACCTATAAGATATGTAAAAGAAAAGAATAATCCTAAAAAATCTAAGATGACACACTTCAAACAAACAGACCATCTGAGAACAGCATAATTAGACACTCCCACAAATGTTGGCCTTGTTATTCCTGCCAAAACCTTTAAAACATGTCATAATAAATGTTTACAGTATGGCCTCATAGAAATGGAGCAGCTAACAGTTCAGATAATTTCTTAGTGTCATTCATTACCGAAATAACTGTACCCATAATATTGTGAGCTTAATTCTTGACATTGAAAAAAAAAACCAAAAATATTAAGACATGAATCCATGACAAAGCTCTACAGTATTTCACATAATATTTCCCATGTTATACCACTTTCATACGCAAAAATGGCATTCTACAAAGCCATAGCCACACTAGATACACACCCAAGACTAGCATCCACACCTTTTAGCTTCACAGTTTAAAGGTTATTCAAAACACAAACGCCTTTAAAGGCCACAGTTCAACATCCAAAAGACATGTTGAAACACAACCAGTGAACATATTTGTAGATGGAGTTCATTTAACGTAGGGTTCCCAAACTGAAAAAAGATCCTCTAAAATGAGATTAGTAAAGTGATAAAGTGAAGGCTTAATCACCACTGAATTTGTAACTTCTAACATATGTGAACCCCACTATCTTAATTTGTAACTTTATCAATATCCTCAATTTAGAGGAGCTTGATCCATCCAGACTCATTGGATATTGGCATTTAACAACGTCAATGACCAATGAATACATACTTGTGTCGACTAAATGAATAAATAAAGGTATGTTATATTAGTATGTCACCTTTCTTAACCTCGGGAAGTAAATGTGGAGCTGCTTTGTCTTTAAACTCTCTTTTGTGGGCTTTTCCTCTAACTTATCAGTAGTGACTGGTTTGTCACTAACATGCTCAATCTTAGACATAGCATCTTCATCCCATTCTCGTTTCAACCGCACTAGATAATGTTCTTTAGCCTTCTCGAGCTTCAACTTCCCACCCTTCCAAACACAACCATTATACTGCCAAGACAATAATTTTTTTTTTTAGTTTTTAACAGAAAATGCATATTGTTATAATCAATTGAATTTAATGAAGTTTTAACTAAAAAAATAAGAGAAAAAACTAACCTTGCTAAAAAGCCTGGAAAGAGATTTGTCATCGGTGGGAGAAGGAAGGAAGTCAAGATAGGCGAAACTGCGACCTTTGGTTCGGATTGTTTCGACTGCTTCGACATTGCCGAAAGAGCTGAACATACTGTGGAGGTCTTGTTTAGTTACTGATTCCCCCAATCCACCGACAAATATTCTCACCGTCTTCTTGTGTTGCCCCTCCATGCCCTAAGGAACGTTAGCCTGCACTCAATTAACAATAATACGGTTGATAGAGGAATGCTATTAAGTTGGTTCGACAATGTTTTGTGCCTCCAAGAGTAACAATTAGAAGCAGCAATTTTTTTCTTAATTAACAATATAGGCAGTGCAAATTTTAACAAAGCTCATCACAATGATTAACAACAACAAAAACACTAAAAGAACAGTGAATCAATAACATAGGCAGTGCAAATTTAAAATTTAAAATTTATCATCAAATACAATCAGTGAGCAAAGCCAATCAATCAAGCACTGACTGAGCATTCTGTTCTGATTCTGTGACTGGGAAGCAACAAATTCAGCAACAAATTCAAGTTACAGCAACAAATTTAACAAATCCTAGTAAAGTTCCGATTTACAGCAAAAAGGCAAATTTATTAATTACCAATTCAGCAACATGCAGAAATACAGGGAAAAGGGAAATCTGGAAAAGAGAGAACACTAAACCAAAACATTAACCAATAATCACAAAACACTAAACCTTCACCCAGCAATTACAAACAAAGCCAGCAATTACAAACATTAGCACATTATGAAACATTCCAAAACACTAAACCTTCACCCAGCAAAACCAGCAACTACAAACAAAGCCATCAGTAAATTTGAACAAAAAATTAAGAGCCATCAGCCTACAGCATTCAACAATATTGCAACAAACAAATTAGGAGCCATCAGCAACTGGTAAACCAGTAAAACACTATCAGAGCCATCAGAGTAAGAATTACTGACTAAAACACTAAAACAGGGTAACAGAGTAAGTATTACTGACTAACAGAGCAATCAGAGTATAGTGAATACAAGACAGAGCAATCAGAACCATACATACAAATTTGCAAATTTGTAAAATTTCCACCATTAACCACCAGCAACAGCAAATACAAGGGAATACCAAACTGGAAACCAAGACGGAAGACCGAAGAAGAAGAATTGAAGAGCCAAACTTCAAAGTTCAAACCAAGACCGAAGAAGAATTGAAGAAAAATGGAACAAAAATTGAAGAAGAAGACCGAAGACGAAGACAAGCCACTAACCTGGGTTCCGTGCCGAGAAGCCAGCAAAGATGAAGAGTACCTGCCGAGTTACTGGGTTAGGGTTCGACGACCTGGGAACGGCGGTGCTGACGACCTGGGGACGGCGGCGGCGCTGACGACCTGGGAACGGCGGCGACAATGGAGGGCTAGGGTTCCTCCGCTTCAGAGTCCTCCAATCTCCAGTACAGGGAGTATAGTGACAAATGATTAAATGAAATCGTTGGTTGAACCGGTAAAAGGGGGGGGGGTGGTTTGGTTCACGCGTGCATAGTTGTAAGAATCGAACCGGTGATCAAACCGATCAAGTTACCGATTTACTGAGTTATTGGTTCAACCAATAAATCGTTGGTTGAACCGGTAAAATCGGTTTCACGTAAATAAAAAATATAAAATACTAAAAATAGTCATAACATTAAAAAAATTCAAAATACATATCTTTAGTTCTTCACCAACATCTTAAAAACAACCAAGTTTCAAAGTCTAAATATAACTAATACAAAGATAAACATGAAATTAGTTAGTACTACTATACTAGTACAATAGTATCTTAATTAAACACAATAAGGATAATAATTCCTATTCCCTATTCAGCAAGACAGCAATCTTAAAGGCTTAAATAGTTAAATTCACAGCAACCTTAAATAGTTAAATTCACGGCACAAGGCCACAAGCATATTCATAACAGAACAGACAACATAAAAACATTAGTCATAACAGCTTCATATTCATAAATTTTTCAACAAGCATATTCAACACATAACAAATCAACATAACAACATTATTCATAGTTTCAAGCTTTCAACAAGGAAGTGCAGAATAGAACAACAGAAAATATTGTGAGAACAAGTTTTCGCAACAGAATAGAACAACTCCAGAAAGAACATATCCTTTCAACTCCAAAACAACAGAAAATATTTATTGATGCATCAGTCAAGGAAGTGCAGAATATATCCTTTCAAGTTTTCACAACAGAATAGAACAAGCATAAGTCATAACAGAAGTGCAGAACAACATTATTCATTATTCATAAGTTTTCAACAAGCATAGAGCAGAACTGCAGAAGTGCAGAACAGAGGAGAATGGAGAACAACATATTCAACTAACCTATTTGACAGAGCAGAAGAGCGAGGCATCAGCGATGGCGACGGCGCGGCAACGGCGACGGCGATGAGAGACAGGGACGAAGCGGAGCCGCGGGTCTGTTCTGTTCCTTCAGAGTTCAGAATGGGTGTCCAACGGTGAGGCGAAGAAGACGATGGCGGGCGGCTGGCGGTGGCTGGGTGAGTGACACTGTGACAGAGTGAGGTGAGGTGGTGACGGGGAGGGTTAGCCGTTAGGGGATTAGGGTTTGGGAAAAGTGGAAAGTGGATTTTCTTTTTTTTTTTTTTAATAAACCAAAACTACAGGAAAATGAATAAAAAAAAAGCTTCCGAACCGGTCGGTTGACCAAAAATCGCCGGTTTTTCAATTTTCATCAAAACCGGCCGGTTTAACTCGGTTCTGAACGGTTCTCTTTCTTATTCGATCATATCACTCAAACCAGATTGGTTAGGATTCGGTTCACCGATTTTTCGGTCGAATCGATTGGTCCGGTCCGATTTTTACTATGCACACGTGGTTCTTTTTTTTTTACAAATTAAAGAACGGCATCGTTTTATCCGAACCAGCCGGTTACCGATCCGATCCAGCCGGCCGATTGTTTTTCAACGATTTTCTTTGAACGGTTATAGATGGAGGACCAGACCGTTTGCATTACCGATTTTCGATTGAACCGGTTCGACCGACCGGTCCGGTCCTATTTTCAGAACCATGTTATTATCCGAACCTACATGACACCCCCAACCCTCCAAAACCCTATCCCTCTTCAATTCCATTTCTAATTTCAACCATCCAACCCTTCACACCTTCGCTTCATCCTCGTGCTCTCCTTCCCAACTCTTTCTCTTTTTCAAACTCTTCTTTAATTATATTTTGCAGCAATATGTTGTACTTTCTTAAGTTTTAGGAGAGATAATTCATGACATAATATTAAAATTTTTATGTCTAAAATATTTAATGTTTAATTTGTCTCAATTTTTTTAAATAAAAATAGAATTTTGGCACAAGGCAAAATGAACTTGTGCATTGTCTACATTTTAAATCCAAAAAAGACTGTTACATGAAGAGATTGTTAAATATAAAATCATTTCTATGATGTCAAAACTATGAGACTACAATGTTGAATGTGAGAAATTAGAGATTATTAGTTAGCATAATTATCCTCTTATGAAATCCAAACTCAGTCTACTGCAAAATTGCAACGAAAAAATTTATCAACAGAAATTGACAATTTATAATATTTGTTTGTTTTTGGGATCTCTATGTTTATTATTTTTAATTAAAGTTGTTTAACAAATTATGGCTTCCTAACCAGATTATAATGTAGGAATACAGTACATATATACCAAGACGAGACTAAACAATGTATTGAAATATATATATATAATCAAAGTTTAAAAGTGCTTCTGAATAAAGTGATGCTACAACACACAATTTTTCATTCATTATTGTACACACAATTTGTCTAGGGAAAGTGAACCATCGAAAAATCAAAATTTAACAGAAACTACAAGAAGAATAAAGAAAATTGCTAGGCTGAAGATGATTAATTGGGAGATTGACAATTCGACACACATGACATGAACATGAACATTACACATTGATATGTTCACAACTCACAAGACTGGTCCAAGCGTTTACGACAAGTCTTGGCACCACAATAGCAAGAGAATTGCTTCATACTATCAACTTGATGAACATATTCATATGTAACTTCCTATCATAACAATGACACCTTTTTAATTATTCGATTTCCAGGTAAGAACCAAAACCTTTAAGACCTGTATATTAAGTTATAAGCATTGTGATTATATTTATGAAAAATGATAAGGATATTTTTTCGTGTTTAAACTGAACATAAGTTTTTCTGATCTCATTTTTATTTTTATTTTTCTAGCACTAATTGTTTATTTTTGTAACTTTCTATTTTTCTAGAATAATCAAATTAATACTAATGATATTTAGATTGATTCTATGATAGCTATGGTTATGGTGACTATAGTGGTTGATATGAAATTTTGACAACACTTAAAAAATATAACTAAAACTAAGGTTTTTGTTTTACTATTTGAAAATATTTTTTAATTTGATCCCTCTTTTATTTTTCAAAATTAAGAAGTGTTGTCAAAGAATAAAAAAACGTGACATTAATTTTAGCTATATTTTTTAAGTATTGTTAAAATTTCATAATCAACACAACTACCATAATTATAGTCACTATAAAATTCACCATGATATTAACATGATAAGATTATGTTCAATGGAAAGTGCACCTAAAATTTGATCACTATGATCTTGATCAATATATAGATAGATGCATAACACAAATACTTGGTCCAAACATTCACTTTCTTATTCTTATCTGAAACAACTTACAAGAAATATTATTTTATGGTTTTATTAGTAAATATTAAAGTTTTTTTTTTTAACTTTTTATTACTAATAGAATCAATAGCCAATATAGCTAGAGACATGAAAAAGGAAAAAAAAAAAAAAAAAAAGAACATGAAGAATAAGAAACAAAATTAGGTTGATGTTCCTTACTTGATGAGGTTGTATGTCTTGTGTTGTGTGGCAAATAGTAGCAAGTGCCAACCGAGTTTGTTTGATAATGGAGGTGGGGACTCAATGCATTGAACAAATATGTTTGGCTCACAACTGTATATGGTTGATGAATCTAGCAACGTTACCTAAAGTGGCAGCATCTATATATGCAAACCTTAGCCCCATTCTTTTTGTTCTGTGTTCAATAAATGCATTATTGGAAGGCAATGGTGATGCATATATAACATTATGCATTTTATGTTGAAAATTGGCCATGCATGTGAAGGGTGAAGTTCCAAAACAATTAGTCGCCTAAGATGCATAATTTTAAGATATGGACTAACATACAAGTTAAGTTCAAAGAAGTTCAAGTAAGTTAATAGTTTTATATCTAACCTCGTCTAATAATCAATAAAAATACAATTTCCAAATAGTGAAATGGCTAGCCACGGTATAATAGAACATCCTTATTAAGTGTACTATTTAGCAGCAGCAGCAACAACAACAACAATAACAACAACAATAATAATAATAACAATAATAATAATAATAATAATAATAATAATAATAAATGAATTACAAAAAGAATATATGCTAAGTATAGTTTTATTTTATCAAGGATGAAGACAATAAAATAATAAAAATATGTTTTTGAATTTTTTTTTTACTTATGCTATAACATTTAGTCTAAATAATTTTTAACATATTTATATCTTGAAACATAAATAATTTTAAAAATTTCTATTTGCTTTATCTTTTAAATATATTTTTGAATAATAAAATTTCATGACACATATAAATACTATTTGTATATTGAAATTATTCATTAAAAAAAGCTATATATTATGTATTTGTATAAATACATGTATTGTTTGTTTATTTTTATTATGTATTTTATATTTTAGTATGTATTTTATATTAGGGTTAAGTTCGATTTTGGTCTCCAACGTAGAGGTCGAAAATCGGAATCGTCCCTAACTTTTTTCTTGCTACGAAATGGTACCCAAAGTTTCAATTTATTTTAAAACCGTCCTTCGGACCAAAATGCCCCTATCCTTTCTTCCCCAAAATCATGCAAAGCACCAGCAGAAACACAAGCATAAGCACCACCACCACCACCATCACCACACCCACCACCGCCCACCACCTACCACCACCACCATCATCATCATCATCATCATCATTATCATGGAATCATAAGAACTCAGAACCAGAACCACCACCACCACCACCCACCCACTGCCACTCCATCACCATCTGCATCACACCAACCAAAACTCAGAAAATCAACATCATTATCGTCATTCTCATCAGAACCCAGAACTCAGATCCAAAACTCAAACTCAGACAAACAAGAACTCAACTCAGAAAATCATCATCATCATCAAGAACCTAGAATCAGCAACAACAATACTCCAAATTCAAATTTCAGCAACAACAATGTTCCACAACAAATTTCACAAAAATTCCAGAAATTTCACAAAAATTCCAATTCACATAAGAAGAAGAAGAAGCGGCAGGTATGACGGTGGTGAAGCAGGGGAGGAGAAGCAGGGATGCTCGCTGGCGGTGGTGAAGCAGGGGAGGCTGCGGCGGGCGGTGGTGCGGCGGGTATGGCGGAAGAAGAAGAAGAAGAAGAGGAGGCGGTGGCGGCGGGCGGTGGTGCGGCGGATATGGCGGAAGAAGAAGAAGAAGAAGAGGCGGCGGCGGCTGGTGGTGCAGCGGGTATGGTGGAAGAAGAAGAAGAAGAAGAAGAGGCAGCGGCGGCGGGCGGACAGTGGCGGTGTGACGGTGAGCTCGTCCCCCTCCTCCCTTCCCCCTGTTGCGCCCCCTTTCTTTCTCTCCCCACCCCCGCTTCTATGTACCCTTTCTTTCCTTTTTTTATTTATTTATTTTATATTTATTTTATTTTATTTTATAATTTTTTAATGAGAGGTAATTTGGTAATAAAAAATAAAATTGGTAAAATGGACGGTTTTAAAATAAACTAAAATTTTAGGAATTATTTTGTAGCAAAAAAAAAAGTTAGGAACAATTCTGATTTTCGACTTCTACGTTGGGACCAAAATCGAACTTAACCATTTATATTAATAATTAATTTTAATGACTAATTTTATTGAACACCTAATATAATTGATAATTTTTTATTCTTGTAAGGATAAAGATAAATGATAAACTGTTGATAAACATTTGGACGCCGAAAATGTGAATAATCCTGGCCTCTTATTGTTATAGATGTTCATATATCTCCATAACATTTGAACCTTTTTTATCATTAGATTATTAAATAGGTTTCTTTGTAGGTAACAATAAATGGCTTATTAGGAATTTAGATTTGCTTTGGTAAAACTTTTTTTTGGAAGTATTTATCTTTTTTAAAAGACATAACCATTTGATTTTGAATTTGATAAATTAAAAATTTGTATTATTTATTATAATTTTTAAAAAAATTAAGAGTGTTTTTAAAAGTATTTAAAGAAGAATTTTTAGAATTAGTTTGCGATCATTAAAATAAAAATATCTAATACAATTTCATATATTAATAAATATTTTTTATTTATCCTTAATTAAATTGTTAATATCAAATTTCATTTACAATTAAAAATTTTCCTTCTATTAGTTAATTTTAAATTTTTAAAACTATTTTATCAAATACAATACTTGTGCTGTTAAAAGCTATTTTAATTTAATTTATATAAATAATATAACTTTAAAAAAAATTAAATTAATTTTAATGAACTATTTGTAAAAAATAAAAATTTACCAAAAACATGCAAAGAAGCGTAAAAATAATAGAATAGAAGCTTCCATGCATAGTCATGAATCATGATTAGTGGATAGTGGTCACATATGTTATATGTAGTAGAGTTAAACTTGATCTCTATGATATTAAGTCTAATCAAATTGTCCTTAATTAAGATTAGGCACAAAGCCAAAAATTGTGGGAAACTTGTGGTTTAAACTATATTAATGAGGAGATGCTTCAGCAAAACAAACCAATATATTAAGAGTGACGGTGCCAAATTAATGTAGGCCATTTTATTTTAGTGATGTTGAGCTTTGTCTAAAGTTGATGTGACCTTGGTGAACAAATGGAATGAATATAATAAAATAAAATAAAAGTGGGGCAAGAAAAAGGATAAGAAGAGGAGAGTAGGTATATCAGAATGACATGGTAACATGCTGTTGTGTATTTGTGTGTGAATTGTTTGTGGCTGTGCTTCTCAAATCTCAAATATATATGTCTCTTTGTAGTTTGTAGCTGTATTGTATTAGAAATTTCATACATATGCTGCTTCTCATCTTTCAATGCCCATCTAACTAGCTCATCAAGTTTGGTCAACATTATCATCATCACTCATGATCATATGTATGTATGTATGTATGCGTGCGCGCATTTGTGACCGTATTTTATATAATTTACTTAATACATTCTCATATGAAAAAATACTTATTGTGTGAAAAATGAGAATTTACAATTTTAGTTATTAAATAAAAATAAGGCTAAAATTGAAGTATAAGGATTAAAGCATACGAATTATGCTATTTGCTATTTCTTAAGAATAAAAAAATTATTTTTTATTTTTATAAAATTAAAAAAATAAATCATTTATCAAAGATGCATACATAATTGTTGAAATTAGATAGCCTAAAAAAGAGGATTAAATTTAGAACATCTTTTACACTTAATCACAAAAATTAATTTAAAAGAAAGTTGTTGTCTTGGCTAAGAAACGAAAAATCTTGAGACTTTTTCGTTTGTCTCATTTTGATAAAAATCAGAACAGAAAACAGAAGATCAATTTATAACATTATGTATTTTAATTCAATTACTTAGAATAATGTGACTTATATCTAATTTCTATCATAATAATAATAGAATTTGTTGGTGGGTCCCCAACTAAGTGGGACCCACAGTTAAAAAAAAAGAAAGAAAGAAGTGGCCAAATAGCCACGGAGAGAGAGTGAGGAGTGTGACTCTCACTTTTGAAAGAAAGACGAACGAAGCAAGGGCTTCAACAGCGAGAGAAGAGAAGAAAATTTGTGAAAAAGGGTAAGTCTATTTTGATCCGATTAAATCAGTAAACTTGCTCCATTTCTTATGAAATTTTAGTATGTTATTCCTGGTGTAGAGATGAATATTAGGATATAACTTGCTTGTTGTATTGCCTTCTCTTTTGTCTGATTTGAGATACCTACTTTGTGGAGGGTTTATGTTGATTCCGTCAGTTTTGATGATATATTTTGTTGATTGTTGAGATGCCCTAGTGTCACTAGGAAGATTGTTTGTGTATCCATTATTTTGATAGTGAAAGATTTTTCTGGACTAGGTCCCACAGGTTTTTTGTCCCTCTTTTGGGAGTTTTCCCACGTTAAAACTCTAGTGTCTTATTATTTAATTTCTGCCATTTTATTTGTTGCTTGGAGTATCTTTGGTATTGCCTATTTAATCGCACAGGTTGTGGAAAAATTATTTTTGGTGCTTCCGCTGTTAGACAGGTTCTTGTTTTGAACCTTTGTTGAGTTTTTCCAACAAAGGGTATCAAGAGCTCTGGTTGTTTATCTCTGTGCTGATTAAATGGAGGAAAATACTCATGGGCCAAATATGGTCAAATTGAATTTCCAAAATTATTCAATTTGGAAGACCCTCATGGAAGACATGTTGTATAGCAAGGACTTGTATGATCTTGTGGAGGAGATAAATCCAAAGGTACAAAATCCGATGTTGAATGGAAGAAGCTGAATCGGAAGGCAGTTGCTTTGATTAGGCAATGGCTTGATCTTAGCGTGTATCCACATGTTGACATCGAAACGAATGCCGAGAAGATGTGGAACAAATTGAAGGAGTTATATGAGAGGAAGAATGTGCAAAACAAAGCATTCTTGATTAGGAAGCTTGTCAATATGAAGTATACTAAAGGTAAATCAATGCTGGAGCACTTGAGCATTTTTCGGGAGACAGTGAACCAACTGACAAATAATGAAATCACTTTGAATGATGAGTTGCAAGCCTTGTTGTTGTTGAGCTCTTTGCGTGATAGTTGGGAAGTTCTAGTTGTGACACTGACTAACTCAGCTCCAAATAAAAAGTTGACGTTAGCAATGGTTAAAGAGAGCATGTTGAATGAAGAAGCCAAAAGAAGAGAGCGAGGTTTGACTAATGCCTCCTCCCAGTCAGAAGCACTTGTTTCAGAGTCACGGGGGAGAAGTCAAAGTAGAAAACCTCACAGTTCCGACAAGTCAGAGAGTCGAAGCAAGTCAAGAGGAAAGTACAAGCCAAGAAAGGAGTTTATTTGTCACCATTGTGGCAAGCCAGGGCATATCAAGAGGTATTGTAGGTTCTTGAAAAGAGAACAATCAAGGGGAAGAAACGAAGACAAAGGTAAAGATAGTGATAAAGAAACTGCTGCTATTGTTTATGAAAATGTTCTTATCACATATGATGAAAATTATGTGAATCTTGTCTGTGATGATTCCACTTGGATTATGGACTCTGGTGCCTCATGTCATGTCATTCTGAGGCGTGAATTTTTCACTTCCTATACTGCTGCAAATTTTGGCAAGATCAAATTGGGAGATAAAGGAGTGTGTGATATCATTGGTATGGGTAATATGTGGCTTGAAACTAACATGGGATGCAAGTTGTAGTTGAAGAATGTTAGGCATGCACCAGATATGCGGTTCAATCTTATTTCAGTGAAAGCATTGGATCAAGAGGGGTATTGCACTTCCTTTGGTAGTGAAAAATACAAAATGACCAAAGGGGCTCTCATTGTTGCTAAAGAAGATAATAGTCTCACTACTCTCTACCAGTTGTAATCAAAGTTGTGCAAAGAAGAGGTGAATGTAGCTTATGATTCCCCTTCTGATTCGTGGCATATACGTCTTGGTCACTTGAGCGAGAATGGACTAAGCGTCTTAGCCAAGAAGCACTCACTTCCCGTGAAAGGTACAACTTTAAATACTTGTACTCATTATTTTGTTGAAAAGTATGCTAGAGTATCATTTCATAGTTTTGGACCTCATAGGAGATCACATATTCTAGATTTAGTTCACACTGATATTTGCACTATAGATGCTAAGATACTAGGTGGTGTATCATATTTTGTTATTTTTATTGATGATTATTCTCGAAAAGTGTGGGCTTTTGTTTTGAAATCTAAAGACCAGATGCTCAGTATCTTCAAACACTTTCATGCAAGTGTTGAAAGAGAAACATGAAGGAAATTGAAATGTGTTCGAGCAGATAATGGTGGTGAATACAGGGGTCCGTTTGAAGAGTATTGTAAAGGACATGGGATCAAGCTTGAGAAGACGTTTTCTAAGACTCCTCAACATAATGGATTTGCAGAGAGAATGAATCGCACTATCAATGATAGAGTCAGGTATATACTCTCTCATGCAAAGTTGCCTAAATCCTTTTGGGGTGAAGCGATGAGAACTACAGTAGATTTGATCAACCTTTCTCCTTCAGTTCCACTAAATGGTGATGTTCCAGAGAAAGTTTGGAGAGGGAAAGATGTCTCCTATAGTCACTTGCGAGTGTTCGGCTGTAGGGCTTTTGTTCACATTCCAAGAGATGAAAGGTCCAAACTTGATGGAAAGTCAAAGCAGTGTATTTTCATGGGTTATGGTAACGAAGATTTTGGTTACATATTATGGGATCCGGTAAGCAAGAAGATAATTAGAAGCTAAGATGTGATTTTCTTTGAAGACCAAACTATTGAAGATCTTGAGAAGATAGATAAGCCAATAACTGTTAGACGTTCTGCTGATGATGAACCTGGTCCTTCCACTAGACCTCCTATTGATGGGGGAGATGTACAAGTTGATAATGATGATGATGATTTGCATGATGAACCTACACCTCAACCTGAGGTGCTAGATGTAGAAGTTCCACCAGATGTTGAAGTTCCACTTGAACCACCAGTTGAGCCTAAATTGAGAAGATCTATTAGAGAGCGTCATCCTTCTCAGAAATACTCTCCTCATGAGTATGTGATGAACACTGAGACTGGGGAGCCAGAGAGCTACCAGGAAACTATGTCTGATGAGCATAAAGAAGATTGGTTGAAGCCATGCAAGAAGATATGAAATCCTTGCATGAGAATCATACTTTTGAATTGGTGAAGTTACCGAAGGGTAAGAGAGCATTCAAGAATAAATGAGTGTTCAAATTGAAAGCGGATGAAAATGTCTCACGGCCAAGGTACAAAACTCGATTGGTTGTGAAAGGCTTTGAGCAAAAGAAAGGTACTGATTTTGAGGAGATTTTCTCTCTAGTTGTGAAGATGTCCTCTATTCGGGTTGTGCTTGGATTGACAGCTAGCTTGAATTTAGATGTTGAGCATCTTGATGTGAAAACTGCATTCCTTCACGGTGACATAGATAAAGAAATCTATATGGAGCAACCAGGGGGTTTCGAGGTTAAAGGAAAGGAGCATCTTGTATGCAAGTTGAAGAAGAGCTTATATGGGTTGAAGCAAGCGCCAAGGCAGTGGTACACGAAGTTTGATTCCTTCATGGAAGGTCATAGGTATAGTAAGACTTCTTTTGATTATTGTGTATATGTTAAGAAATTCTCTGATGGTGATTTTATAATTCTCTTGCTTTATATTGATGACATGTTGATTGTTGGTCATGACACTAAAAAGATTGAAAATCTTAAGAAAGACTTGAACAGATCCTTTGCTATGAAGGATTTGAGTCCTGCAAAGAAAATCCTTGGCATGAGTATCATCGTGACAGGAAGAATGGAAAACTGTGGTTGTCGCAGCAGAAGTACATTGAGAAGGTTTTAGAGAAGTTTAGCATGAGTAATTCTAAACCTGTTAGAACTCCACTTGCTAGTCATTTCAAGCTGAGTTCGCAGCAATGTCCTACAAGTGAGAAAGAGAAAGCAGAAATGAAGAAGATTCCATATGCATCTACAGTTGACAGTTTGATGTATGCTATGGTTTGCACCAGGTCGGATATTGCTCATGCCGTTGGAGTTGTTAGTCGGTTTCTCTCTAATCCTGGCAAGGAACACTGGCAAGCAGTGAAGTGGATTCTCAGATACCTTAATGGTACTTCCAGAGTTTGTTTATGCTTTGGGAGTGGCCAACCTGTATTGGATGGTTACACAGATGCGGATATGGCTGGGGATCTTGATTAAAAAAAGTCTACTTCTGGTTATATGATGACTTCTGCAGGGGGGAGCTGTGTCGTGGCAATCTCAACTTCAGAAATGTGTTGCTTTGTCTACTACAGATGCAGAATACATTGCTGTTGTTGAGGCTTCTAAGGAACTCTTTTGGATGAAAAAATTTCTACAAGAGTTAGGCATCAATCAAGATAAGTTTGTGTTATTTTGTGACAGTCAGAATGCTATCCATCTTAGCAAGAATCCAACGTTTCATTCCAGATCGAAGCACATAGAGGTGAGGTATTATTGGATGCGTCAAGCACTTGAGATGAAGTCATATGCACTTGAGAAGATCCATACTGATGATAATGGTTCATATATGATGACTAAGAATTTACCTGCAGTGAAGTTTGATTCCTGCAAAGAGAAGGCAGGTTTGATGGAGCAGCCTATCCCCACTTGAGTTGGTGAGGGGGAGATTTGTTGGTGGGTCTCCAACTAAGTGGGATCCACAGTTAAAAAAAGAAAGAAAGAAGTGGCCAAATAGCCATGGAGAGAGAAAGTGAGGAGTGTGACTCTCACTTTTGAAAGAAAGAAGAACGAAGCAGGGGCTTTGACGGCAAGAGAGGAGAAGAAAATTGGGGAAAAAAGGCAAGTCTATTTTGATCCGATTAAACCAGTAAACTTACTCCATTTTTTATGAAATTTTAGTATGTTATTCCTGGTGTAGAGATGAACATTAGGATATAACTTGCTTGTTGTATTACCTTCTCTTTTGTCTAATTTGAGATACCCACTTTATGGAGGGTTTATGTTGATTTCATCAGTTTTGATGATGTATTTTGTTGATTGTTGAGATGCCCTAGTGTCACTAAGAAGACTGTTTGTGTATCCATTATTCTTATAGTGGAAGATTTTTCTGGACTAGGTTCCGTGGGTTTTTTGTCCCTCTTTTGGGGGTTTTCCCACATTGAAATTCAGGTGTCTGATTATTTAATTTCTGCCATTGTATTTGCTGCTTGGAGTATCTTTGGTATGGTTTATTTAATCGCACAGGTTGTGGAAAAATTATTTTTGGTGCTTCCGCTGTTAGACAGGTTCTTGTTTTGAACCTTTGTTGAGTTTTTCCAACAGAATTTTACTATAATTCTAGAAAAACTACAAATGCCAATTCTAAATGATTACACCTAATCCATCGAGGAACCACTCAAGTTTTTTAACCTCCTTCTTCCTCGTCTTTCTCTTTCATTATCATCGTTATCGTCGTCACCACCACCACTACTATCCTCTTCTCCTCCTCCTCTCTCCTCCTCCTCCTCTTTCTTCTTCTTAGTTAAATTATCACACAATTATTTTAATGATTTATTTAGTTATAAATGACACAGTTAATAAATTTTGATGTCAAAATTCAGAAATTTTATGTGTTACAGTTAAAAAATTTTGGTGCTATTTTTCTGATAAATTTTGCACAATTCAAAACTCTTCCTCCTCCTCTTCCTCCTCCTCCTCCTCCTCCTCCTCCTCATCATCATCATCATCATCATCATCATCATCATCATCATCATCATCATCTTCACACTCTTGTTACTTCTTCTCCTCCTTCTTTTTTTATCTTTGTCTTTCATTATCGTCGTCGTCACTGTAACGACCTAATTTCCAATACGTCATGATCATACTAAAAATCAAATGCTACTAACTTGTCTTCCTAAAATTAACTAATAATTATTATTAAGCATGTAACCTTGTTAGTACGTGATCAATTTTGTTAGAAACTTTTATTTTATACAAAAGAATACGTATAACCGAATACAACATACATGAATATAAGAACAGAAGAATAAATAAAACACAAAAAAACTAAACTTATAATAATATACATCATACATATAATATACAGAATAGGAACATTTTCCAAAAGAAGTCAGTACTACATTCTCTCATACACCTTTACTCATAACTATGTACATATATACATATGATACTCCAGGCCCTGGCCCATAGAGAAAGTCCCTAGTCTGCCCCCCGAATTATTCTAGCAAGTCTAACAGTGCCTAATCTCTCGGTGGTCCTAACCAAAAGTGAGAGACTAAAACACAAAATCTATACTAAGCTGAAGATGTCGTCAAAACATGCTGCCAACTCTAGTTATCCATGGTCAAACCTCGCTATCAGAAAATACGATCTCTATCACTTCTGGGTCTTCTTCAGGGTCTTCATCATTATCAGAAATCATGATAATCCCCTGAGAACTCCGGGTACTACTATCACTGCTAATATCTAGGCATGCAGGGATGATCGAGAACACAGGCCCTCTTCGCGTCGATTGAGAATACAGGTCTGATCGCAGGTATCTGATCTAATTCTTCTGCTAGTGGTCCTGAATGATCCCCTTAATGAGTGCCCAACAAAGATGATACCATCGACTCGGAAAGAAGGTCACAATCAGAGTAAGGTGCAGGTATAAACTCCTCAACTGAGTCAGACTCAAGAACTATTGGGTCCATTAGCTGTGCTTAAGGGTGGAAACAAGTCAGGTCAAGCCAGGCCAGTAATAAAGTATATTGGCCTAAGTCTTGTCTGTAGCATGGTATAGGCTTTTTAATGAGTACTGAACCTGGTCTGTTGTTAAATCTAGCTTGGTCTGAAGTCTATCAATAGGCCTATTTTTTTAATAAATAATTAAATTTAAGATATAATTTAATTTTTAAAATTATAAAATATAAAATAATAAATTTATGGACAATATTAATACAAAATAAAAATAAAATATCAATAAATAACTATCATTGATTAAAAAAAAGACAATGCATATGAATATTTCCACTTGGCTACTTCTAAAATATGTAACATATCAAAATAAAAGACTTTATCAATATCGAGAATTGTAATAAACCAACTAAACATAACATCAAATTAAAGCTAATAACTACTTAAATCAAAACAAAGTAAAGGCAGTGTTGGACAATTAATCCATTAATCCTCCAAACTTGAAAGTGATTTAATCTTCTTGATCCAACACCTTGAAAAAAAAAACACAATACACATATCATTAGATTTTTAAATAGTGTAAATACAACAAATACTTTTTTTATTAGTTAAAAGAGAATGTTCAAAATAAAATTGTGGTAATAATCTTAGTATAAATTATATGATATCTCATTTATATATCATGAAAATTCAACTTTATTATTTTAATTACTTACATATATCATACCAATATCAATGTTCTCACATTTAAAAAGAGAAATATTTTCTATAACATGGATACTTAGTCAACAAGATAAATATTAAAAAGTTAATTTTTATCTTTGGTTTTTTCTTCAAATCATACTTGTTGTGAAGTCAATCTCCCCTATAAATGAGAGCTTCAATAGACTCTTGATTTAGTTGAGAACGATATTTATCAATAACTCTTCCTCCAAGTGCTAAATGAAGACTCTAAAGCCACCAGTTAGACAGAAATTGTTAATATATCCGCTGCCATTTTAGATAAAATCTTGAACTTCAGTTATTGTTTTTCCACCATTCTAAAGCAGTAAAAGAATTGCCTTCAAGAATGTAAGCACTCTCATAAAAAAAACTTCTAATTCTGATTTGTTGGATGAATGGTTTCTTTTTTTTCAAACCATATTCAATATTTCATCAATTTCACTAATTTGAGAACCAACCACATTAGATGAATCAACTACTCAAATTGTTGTCTCACCATATATTATTTGCAATGTATTCTTCATTTTATCAACATTTTCAGCAGCCACTACTCAGATTTGTAAATTAAAGAAAAACAGAATTTAATAACATGTAATTTACACTAGGAATCCAAAACACAAGCAAGAAATATTACCATATATTGCACTTTTTCAAATATTTGTCAAACTTTTTTTCATTGAGGTTGTCATTTCTTTTATGAAGAAATCTCTATCCTCAATAGCATCATCAATTACTTATTTTACCCTCCAAATTTAAGAAAAATACAAATTTGCAGTAGGATACTCACTATAAAAAATAACATGAATAACAAGATTAAAAATTTTTAGAAGTTTGCAGATCTTCTCAACTTTCTTCCAATCCTCTGATGATAGTTTGTAACTATAATGGGGTGGGATTCTCTTTTCCTATAAACAGAAAACATAGATTTAAATTTCAAAGCCACAGATAACATATTATAAGTAGAATTTCATCTTGTGGGACAATCAATGATGAGTTTTTTCTCCTTCAAACGCTTGTTTTCAGCAATCTCAACAAATGTTTTAAATCTTGAATCATTAAAATTGACATACTTGACTCTTTCACGAACTTTGTGAATAATACCTTTAATTTTATCTAGTCCATCTTGTACCAACAAATTATAAGAAGTATTGTCAACAGATACTGAGAAGATTTTGTTTTAAATTCCCCATGTCTTCAAACACTTGAAAATAGCATCCGCAACATCAATGTCACGTCTAGGAGCAGGTACTTGGACAAAACTCAAAATTCTTTTTTGAAGATTTCACCCTGCATCAATAAAGTGACCTATGATAATCATATATTCAACAATTTGATAGCTTGATTTTCACATGTCAAGTGTCAAACTTATCTTCCTAACATCTTGCAACAAAGCTTTTAGTTGTTTTTTTCTGCCTCATATATTGCCAAGCAATCATTTCGAGCAGTTTTGCGAAAAACTTTATAAAATTCAGAATTGACATATTGAAAGTCCCACATCCAAACTTCATCCTCAACAATGTTGAAAGGATACTCATGAACTATAATTGCTGCAACAATTATTTATCTCATCTTCTCTTGAAAATATCTTGCACCTAGTGTCACAAAGAATTAACACTTGAATTGGAAGGTTGAAATGGAATTAATGGTTGCTTGTTTTAGTGTGGCAACATACAATCTCCTTTGTAAGCAACTACTAGAATGCCTCCGTAAATGTGAAGTACTAGCTCCTTTTTCAGCGTAAGTAAATATAGATTTTCAATACTTGCAAATAGTTTTTGTACCTTTAAAACTTTTAACTTGATCAAAATCATCCCAAATTGGTGCAGTCTTCTTCTTTTTTTTGTAATAATAGTTTCATTACCACCAATTCTTTACGGTTTTTAATTTAATCTCTCGGCCATCAAATCTCATCAATTTTCTCGAGTCTCTCACTTGAAATCAGCCCTAAAACCATCGTCAACACTTCAGTTCTGATTGCCTCACAAGGGCCGAACCATAAAACTCTCAAAATTCAACAATATTTCAACCAAAAATCAAGCGGATACTCAATCAATTTCAAACAATAATCATCACACTAACAATCACACATTTAGAACACAATTAATCTTTACAAAATTACCGAATTCTACCTCTGTACGGCAATCACAACAACTGAAGCTCCATAGAAAGTTTCTGACTGAACAATTGAAAAAGAAAACATCGAAAATCGGCTACTTCACCTTCTTCTCACTTTGGCCGAACCATGCAAACTTGGGAAAAAGCTTTACCATTGATTTTTTCCGAATAAAAGTGGCATCAACATGAAGAGGAGGAAGATACGAGCAATTTAATCAGTTTAGATTTTTTATTAGAGTTACGAATCTAAGGAAATCAAGGTTGGAAGTTCTTCGGTTCCATGGAATCACGTTCTTCTCTCTCGGGTTCTCTTTCTTTTCTTTTGTCTCGGTGACCAAATGAGAAGATAATATGATGATTAATTAGTGATGGTAATGAGATGTCAAAGGCATTAATTGAAGGGGGTTAGATGTCGCGGTATTAAGATGTTGAGTCAGCAATTCAAGTTATAAATATTTTAAACGGATAATTACGAAAACTAAATGTATTAAAATACAAGTAATAATACATATAGAGATAAATATATGAGTCACTAATATAAATGACATTAGTAACTTTGTGATCGCAAGGATATAAAAATCCATGATAAAGCATTAGCGAAACTAAGTTCACCGAAAAGTACCGATATTTATTTATATCGGCATATATTAAAGTTAATAATATTATTATTATCAAAACTCTATTTTAATTAAAGCTCTTAAAATAAAATAATAACATAATAATATCACATTATTATTTATTTTTATAAAAAAATCGGAACCAGCTTGTCAAATTAAAACTAATCGCTGCAAAAACCGAAATCTAGCAAAACGTCTTTTACTTATAAAAACTTAGGGTATTATTGTCACCATCCCTTCCTCCTCCTCCTCCAACTCCTCCTCCTCCTCCTCCTTTTCTCATTTGATTTCTTCCTTTTCTTTTTTTTCTCCTCCTCCTTCATTATCATTATCATCAATCTTCTTCTTCTTCGTTAAATATTACACCATTAGTTTAATGATTCATTTAGTTATAAATGACATGGTTAATAAATTTTAGTGTCAAAATTCTAAATTTTTCTGTGTTATGGTTAAAAAAGTTTGGTATTATTTTTCTGATAAATTTTGCACAATTTAAAACCTTCTCTTCCTTCTCCTCCTCCTCCTATATTTTCATAATTCTTGTTCACCCTTTTAGCAAGAACCTGTGTCAGAATTAAAAAAATTTTGTGTCAAAATTAAAAAAAATTCTGTGTCATGGTTAAAAAAAATTGTGTATAACATCTTTTGTTTATCTTCTCCTTCTTATTTTATCTTCTTATACTTCTTTTTGTTTTAACTTTTTGACAAGAATAAAAATAAAAAAAAATTTACAAAAAAAATACATAATGTTGTAAAATTATTAGGAAGAGAAAGAAGAAAAGAAAAAAAATACAGCACTAACAATAATAATAAAAAGATGACGATAAAAAAAAATATACAAAAAAAATGTATTTATATTAAAAAACATGGAATATATTTACGTTAATGAAAAGTTAAAACATGTCTAATACATTTTCATTAGTAAAATTAATTTTTGTTGAGTTTAAATTAATTTTATTAAACTTAGTTACTAACAAAATTTAGATACGCAAGTGAGACTGATAAATATATTACTATTATTATATTAGTTTATGGCCCAAACCATTAAATATCATACAGTTGGTTATTGAACTAAGAAAATGATATTTTTGTCTTATATACAATAAGTGTTTGGGTTAATTATATATTCTATGAGAAAGTCTAAGAACTAGAAATTTTTGTATTTTGTGGTCAGTATTTAACTATAAAAAAAAAGTGAATGATTTTTTATTATTGAATATAATTTCACACCATTAAAAACATTATTAATGATCAATTGATGGTTATAAAACACAAAAATTACTAATTCTCTATCATTCCTAGCTTGCATCTTTATAAAAAAAAAAATTGTAAATAGTTAAAAGTAGAGGTTGTTGACTTATTATATCTTGTTCAATAATTTCCTTATATTCTATCATTTTTTATCATATCTAATGAGATTTTGACAATTTTTTTTATCATTCATTCTTTTGATTCTCAAATACTGTTAAACTTCTAAATATTCACATCACTTAATAAAATATTTGAAAAGTAGTATATATGATATTAAGAGTTAACACATTAAATATCTAACAAAGTTACCTTTGATTAATTGTTTTACTAATTCTCTCTCTCTTTCTCTTATTATTATTATTATTATTATTATTATTATTATTATTATTATTATTAAAGTAAAATATTAAATTAATCTTTTATATTTGAGTATAATTCTATTTTGATCTTTAATATTTAAAGTATTTTATTTGAATTTAAAAAAAATTATTATTATATTATTACTATCCTTTTCTTAAGCTTTCTTTTAATTTAAAGGGTTTTGTTAAAAGATATATATTTGTTAAAGCTATTATTAATAAAAGTTTAAATTTTTTTCTATCAATATTTGCACGAAAAATTTATTGAATATTTAAATTATATAGTTTATTTATGAAAAATTTTCAATTAATAATTTTAACAAATGTTTTAAAATATTTGTTAGCCAAAATCAAATCTAAAAATAAAGTAAATAATTGTTCGTCGAATATCTTTAATAAAAACCAAACTTAGTTGAAATATGAAACGGGATCTTTGTGTTTGTTTAGATTTGAAAGATGAGAAATTTGACTATTTGAGAATAGACCACTCAGAAAATTAAAAAAAAAAAAAAAAACAGAACAAAAAAGAGAAAAATAGTATGTGATCATGAATAAATATGGATGTGGATGACCATCAACCTCTCAGCTTCTTTTATTTATTGCTTTATAAAGTTCACTTTAATTCCCATGCTATAATTCCATAATCGATAGATCCATCATTCCATGTACCTTCAAGAATCATGGTGCGTTCCTACTATTTTGATGTTGAATATTAAAATTATATAATGAAAAGTATGATTGTGACATTAGATAACTCAACCAATAGAATTACACTTTACTTATGTAAGGAGGTTATATTAAGTTAAAAAAATGCTACTACCACACTCAACCAATCCCAATAATCCAATGATGAGATGTAAAACTAACTCTGAATATTTGCAAGATCATTAGTTGTGCAACCAATATCATCATGTTTATTTTTATGTAAAGTTATTATAACAAGAAGATAGAATCTAATAGCATTGATGAGAATTAGTCATGGTAAAATTCCAAGCTAATATCACTTTAAAAATAATACTTAAAAAGAAAAAAAATGTCATGTAGTAATTAGCCAACTGCTTAGATTTATGATTCCGGACTCCGAATAGAAGGTCTTTGAATTCAAGATTTTGGTGTTGCATTTTTTTAAAAAATTCTGAAAAAAAAACTAGTTATTGACTCGAATAAGAGTGATAGAGTCGAGAAATTATAAACAGCAAAAATCTGCGTCGTATTCTAATAGTTCTAATTGACAAGAGTACTAAAAGAGTTGATTACGAGATTGATGACTATTTAGTAGATCTCCAGATAATGATGACCAGAATAAGAATGAAGATGACAACAATAATAAAGATGTCGGTCAAGAATTCCACAACAACGATTATGATCGTGATGATGATCCAGGGTCTAGTGCAGGTAATGTATTTTATTGGTAGACTACTTAGTAGACTATTTGGTTTTATTAGTTGGTAGATGTATTTTTATTACTTATTAGTATTTTATTATTTCGTTGATGTATGTATGTGATGTATTTTTATATTTATGTAGGTGACACAGGTACAAGTATCAACTCCATCTGAACGAGGCAAAAACTACAATCTTAGAGTTGATCCTCCACATCGTAAAGCTAATCGATTCACCCCGTTTGCGTTCAACAAGGTCGCTAAGAAATGCAAAAATTTTGTGAAAGAGATAAAGTGGACAATGAAAAAGTAGTATGTTCTTAAAATTATGTTGATGATTATGTTAATTCATTTTTTGTTAATTATATTAACTAAAATGTTGTTTTTATCGACTAAGTACTAAATACTTGGATACAATATATAAAATACAAATGTCATAGAACTCTCCTACTAAGGAAATACAACAACGCTAGTAACTTTATTAAGCAGAAGAACATGCACTTACACCATCGTGTTGACGGCTTCTACTACAACTGTGGCCCTCGCCACCACATTGCCTACAATGCCTAGGACCACGCAACATCCGAGTGTCTATCTCATTCAAGAAGTAAGTCATCTTTGGTCGACCTTTAGTAACTCGTCTGAGGAACGAATTTGGTACGAATGGAGATCCGTAGTAAACAGACCATGTTGTGAGATTTTCTAGTAGCCTAAACCTAGCTTTATATACCCTTCGAATTTGGTCCATCTTATAAACATCACAAACGTACATTTGCCAATCTACCCGTCGATTCTCACAACAAGCATATATATGTCGACACAGAATTCGGTCCACCTGAAATTCACTACAGTCACAATATTGTCGACGTAGGTCAAATGCATACTCCACTCCACTGGGCATCTCACACACTTCAAATATCTCATTCTACCCGTCAAAATAAGTAACCTGGATATTTTCGAGGCACGTTGATTTGCATGCAATTTGGAGGTTACAAGCCCATAGAAAATATGTCCATCATTAATGCAAGCCTCAGCTTTGGCTCTTTTTTTGTGAACAACTAATTAAACCTATAAAATATTGCCTTGACAAATGCAGTGAGTGGGAGATTGCACGCCCCTTTAAAACTGAATTGATGCGCTCCACTAGATTCATGGTCGTATGACTCCATCGATAACCACCATTGGATGCCAAAGCATATTGTTCACGTAGGATCCGGTTTAACTAATTAGTGTGAGTCTCACCCCGTTTTCGTAAATGCTGATAACGTATCTTGTATTGTCGAGCCGTTCTCGAATATCTTGCAATAAATAAAAGTACAAACACCAAGTATAAATGACATTCATAATAATGATAATCATAACAATAACAAATTTCAATATATTCAAATTTACATACGTTGACGATAAGCTTCAGGTATATATGGTGCCTTGAACTTCCTCAATAAGTTCGATTCTATATGCTTGATGCAAAACATGTGAAAAGCTCTAGGAAGCAACCAAGCTCCGTTATTACGAGCAATAGCTGAATTAATGGAGTCGTGTCGATCAGCAATAAGTTCCACACCATCCCAGTTACCATATGTTGTTGCAAGTTAATAAGAAAAACTGTCACGTATCAGAAGTCTCTCCCTCCACAATGGCAAATGCAATAGACACGATATCATTATTATTATCCTATGAAATTGTAATCAATAGATAACCCTTATATTTTTCATACAAGTGAGTCCCATTTACCTAGACAACTAGTTTGCAATGTTTGAATGCTCTACTGTAAGGATAAAAATTTTAGAAGACTCGATGTAATACTCGAATATCAGTTACCAAGTCATGCCCCCTAGTATGAAGGTATGGTTTCAAAATGAACGACTACTGATAACTCCTTGTGACATATGTTCAAACCATATGGGCAAAGATTCGTATGAAACTTTTCCAACATCTGAAAATTTTTTTTACTGACTTTTACTTTACTTACCATGCTTTGCGATAACTTATGGTGTAATTGAACTTCAGCTATACTTTCGCAATGACTGATTTCACCTTCATAGAGGTGTTAGCCTCTACCAACGGCTCTATTACTTCTGTAATTGTATTGAAATCCAGCTTCGAATGTCCTAAAAAATGGTGACTTTAGTACAAGTGTGACTACCATTATACCTCCTTATATCTTCTAACAGTACTTTCTGCGAATCATACTAACCCTGATCAGTAAATCACAACTTGTGTTGTATTGTGTATATTTGATATAAAATATCATCAATTTCAACTTATACACCCAATAATCTACACTTTTACGGATGGTATAATCTTTCATCGCCATAATGACAATCACCCTAAAACTAAATTCTATTTCTACGGCGAATTCACCATCTATCACAATAGGAAGCTCTACTACAATATCACGAGATAAATATTTAATAAATAAGTATTAAATAAATAAAATTTAAATTAAAATCTATCTATAAATTATACGTTATAAATATTTATTTATGAATTTATATTTCTAAAATCAATTAAAATTATATATTATAAATAAATATTTAATAAATTAATATAAATATAAACATATATGTTTTCCTAATCAAGTAAGTATCCATAATTTAACTATAAAATTACTTAAACCTAGTCAGGTAATTATTCTATATCTAACTAAATAAATGAGTAAACAAATACTAATTAATAAATTATATTCCACGGATCACGTATATCATTAATCGATATATAATATAAATAATGACAAAATTTTGTTTCTTTTTCTAAATTTAACTAAATCTACAATATTAATCTATCATATAAACAAATATTCAAATTTTATATGTGCATTTATATATTTAGAAAACTCCGGCGCATGCATGATCTCCAAAATCTAATGCGCGCATGAAAGACAGCTCTTCAAACGGATGCTGATTTGCTAGTACATTTGCCACTTCCGTGATATCTGCCTCCATAGTGCCTTAATTTTCGTCTTCATTTGGATCAACGATCTCATAGTTTCTTTTAAACTCCTTATCGCTATTACTATTGTAATCTTCCCATTCGATATTTCGATTGGCTTCAGTTTGTTTGAACTCAATATACAACTCGATGAACAAAATTTGTGAGTGAGTTTCAATATACATTGAAAACATCTCTTACATGCTCGCTTCATCGCTTACGTACTTAGTTTTGAAATTGAACAAATCTACCAAATACTGATCTAGGATATCTATATAAAATACATGATACTCTCTTTGGTATTTGAGAATCTATAAAGCACTGACACTTCCTTAATTTGCCGTGTCTGCTTGTCAGACATATTTCAAACATGACACTCTTCGACATTCATCTAACACGCGTTTCTTCTATGTCCAACAGTCTCTTAATAAAAAATAAAATTTTTTTCTCCGGACACGCTTTGACACACTTAAATACCATCACGTGTCAGTGTGTCTAACCTTATTCTTAATAGGTATTCTTGAAATGAGTTTAGAAATATTATATTGTTAATTATTAAAACAAAAATATTTTAAATATTTTATATAATTAAAAAAAGACATTAAAAATAATAAAAAAATTAATTTATATTTTAATATCAATAAAATATCAAAATATCATTACAATTTATCTAAAAAAATACACTATATTTTATATACATGTCGTGTCTCTGTATCTTATAAGAATTTTAAATTCGCATATCCGTGTGTCTCGTATCGTGTCCCATGTCTGTGTCAATACATCATAATTGAGAATCTATCTTCTTACAAATCATATCTTTTAATTATTCGATCGAAAGTGTAAAAGGAATAACAATTTAAATAGATTCTCACATACAAATTTCACTCCTTTAAATATTTGTAACAAATATGACCATAATAATATACTTTTAACATAACTCAATTATCTATTTTATTTTTTTACTCACATTTAAAAAATTTACCGTAATTTTTGGAAATATAAAAAAGGGAATATGAGAAGGTAAAGGAAAAATAGGGCTGACAATGGGTAGGGATTCTACCCTGATCCTACCCGCAGGTTAAAAATTTCATTAAAATTCTATCCTATTTTATTTGTGGGGGGAGAATCTCTTAACTCTAACTCTACCCGCATTCTAAATTTCTAAATCCTACCATTTCCAACCCGCAGAAATATTAAATTTTTTTAAAGCAAATATAAAACTCAATCATTTCAAATTTCATACATATTAATAAAATAAAATTATTTTAATATCGTTAATAATTTTTTGTTAATAATGATTAAGATTAACTGTTAATTATTAACGATTAATTTTATAATTTTTTGTAATTTAAATTTCTTTAAGGCATACCCTTATCTATCCTACCCACAATAATTACAATTAAGATTAATGGTTAAAATTATTAAAATACCGATATATTTAATACATTTAAAGTTTTTCCCCAAACATAATACACATAGGTTTTCGTATAAAAAAATTTGACCGCCTAACATTTTCGAAAGAAAAACGGTAAAATCATGAATTCAAAATCTCAGGGTTTTTTTATATAAACTAAAAAAGTCATTTTTTTAAAAAAAATTAATCAAAATAATTTTTGGAATATATTTTTTTTAGGATTTAGGATGAGTTGCCACACTCCAGCGAACCTCTATAATTTTATAGAGTTCGTCGCACTTGCGAATTTTACTCTGAATTTTTCATAAATAACTAGTTGAAATGAAACTCAAATTCTTAAGCTTTACAACTGACAATAGCAACCATTATCATCGTCTTCAAGGCTACGTTTGTTTACAGAGACAGGACAGTAAGACAGGGACACAGAGATACAAAATTATGTTTGATAGAGGAGACATGGACAGAGACAATGTGTCCAGAGACACTGAATCAGTGTATTTTGTGGCCATCATGACAGAAATGATACGAAGACACTGACAAGGGACACAACTTATTTTTTATTTTTTCTTTCATTATTCTTGTTAATTTTTTATAATTATATTTTTTATTATTATATTTTATCATCAAACAGGATACAAGAACACAAAAATTTGTGTCTCTGTCCTTTACGTCTTGTTTTTAATGTCTTATCTTATTCTGTTTTCAAAAACAAACGCAGCCCAAAAGTACATAGATATACAGGAATAAGCCATATTTAACAATGGTGCTCTCCAACCCTTTACTCTTGAAAAAACTAATTTAATTTAATTTGTGTGAGAAAGAAAGTTAGGGAGTTAAATACTAGATCGACAATAAGCATGGTGTCTTCAACATCATCGACAGTGGAGAGGGAACTCGAGAGGTGGATGAACTAAGACAAAGTGACTGGGATCGTGACGATGGCCGGGTGGTAGGAGAGAGGGGCGGTAATGGTGACGGAGTGGGCGTAATGACGACAACAAAGGATGCTGGGGTTTGTCAGAGCCAAATATGTTTGACAGAGAATGGTGCGGTTACTACCCCAGCTGTGGCTGCGGCAGCAGGACTAGTGGAGACGTCGGACTTGGAGAACTTGGGGGTTGGGGGAGCGCAAGATGGATTGCTTGATGTATAGAGTGATGTTGAGAGTGATGCTGCTTCTGAAACACCTGACACCAAATGGACGAAAGATATGCAAGAAAACAGACAGGTTTGAGATCTCGCTGTGGAATCTGGTGCTGTGTTATACAATGAGGAAGAGGATATAATGGCGATACTCCAGGCACATAATGAGGAAATAGCTATGAGGAAGAAGCAGGCTAAACAGAAAGCAAAAGCAAGAAGAAGTCGTCCGAAAAATACGAAAAAGGTGTGTACAACTGTTTTTAAATGACTTTTGCATCCTGGAATATTCGGAGGTTGGCAGGGATGGGAAAAGTGAGTATGGTCAAGAACTTTAGAAAGAAGTTCAATTTGCATATGTTAGGCTTGATAGAGACTAAAACAAAGATGGTGACTAAATTTGATGTCGTACAACTATGGGGTAATGATGTAGTGGGTTGGGAGTTTGTGGCAGCAGAAGGTGCATCTGGAGACTTGTTGTTGATGTGAGATGCAACAGTGTTTAATGTACGTAACTGTTATATAGGAGGTAGGTGGTTATGCATGGATGGAGTGCTAGTAAAAAATAAATTTCAGTGTGCGTTCTGTTTAGTGTATGGTGAGCATGTTAGGGAGGACAAACTTGTTGTGTGGGAAGAGTTGAGCTTTTTGACAGGCTTATGCCAAGTACCTTTCTGCTTTATGGGGGATTTTAACGAGATTGTTCAGGTGGATGAAAGACAAGGGGCTACTTCTTTGCCAAGGTCCACGGTGGAGTTTAAATCTTGGATTTATGATATGGAGTTAATGGACCTAGGATTAACTGATCGGCGGTTTACATGGTTCAGGGCCCAGTCATGTAGCCGTATGGACAGAGTCTTGGTTAGTTTGGAGTGGCTAGAAGAATTTTCTAAAACAAGTTTACAAGGAGATCCAAGAGGCTTATCCGACCATTGCCCAATGATTATGAATGTCACAAGGTTGGAAGGGGGGCCAAGACCGTTTCGGAGTCTAGACTCGTGGTTTACTCATGATGGATTTTTGCGGATGGTGAAGGAGGAGTGGAGGAGCACAGGGGAGGGTCAATTCATGGATAAGTTGAAGGCTTTGACGGTTCCGTTGGGTAGATGGCATAGAGACCATTTTGGAAATCTGGACATGAGGATTAATAAGTTTGAAGAGAAGATTAAGAAAGTAGATGATATGGTGAGCAATGGAGTATATGATGGAACAATGGAAGCTAGAAGGAAGGCGCTTGTGAGCACTTGCAAGAAATGGTATATCAGAAAGGAAATTCATTGGAAGTAGATGTCACGGTCCAGACATGCTAAGGAGATGGATAAAAATACTAGATACTTTCATAATATCGCCTCGACTCGTCGGAGGAACAATCGGATTGATGCCTTAAGAATCCATGGAAGATTAGTGCGAAATCAATCCCGGATTAAGGTTGCTATACGAGATTTCTATAAGGATTTATACCATCAGGAAACATCACCAAGTATAGGGTTCCGGGAAGGGCTGGTAAGGCGAATAACTGAGGATGAGGCAATAAAGCTGGAATTGATGCCGAGTGCTGAAGAAATAAAGCTTGCAGTGTGGGATTGTGAGTCCACTAAAGCACCAGGAAGTGATGGATATAATATGAACTTTATTAAGAAGTGTTGGGCAGAAGTTGAGAAGGAATTCACGGAAGCGGTTTTAGGGTTCTTCCAATCGGCTGTGCTACCCAAGGGTTCGAACGTCACCTGGGTGGCATTAGCACCGAAATTTGTTGGTGCAACAGAAATCAAAGACCTTCGGCCGATTAGTATGGTGGGTTGTGTGTATAACGTCATCTCTAAAGTGTTAGTTTGGAGGATGCGGAATGTGATGCCAGGATTAGTAGGCGAGACTCAGAGCGCTTTTGTGCAGAGGAGAAAAATTCATGATGGAGCTTTGATAGCTTGTGAAACTGTGCAGTGGTTAAAGTCAAGAAAAAGGAGCTCAGCGATAATAAAACTGGATTTTCAAAAGGCGTATGATAGGGTCAAATGGAGTTTTGTGGATATAGTTCTGCAGAAGATGGGCTTTGGGCATAGGTGGCGCGGGTGGGTTAAGGACTGTGTATGTTTTTTGCGACTATGTCAGTACTTATTAATGGCGCTCCCTCTAAGCCCTTCAAAATGGAAAGGGGCCTACGACAAGGAGATCCTTTATCTCCTTTCTGTTTGTGCTAGTTGTTGATGTTCTTTATAGAATGATCGAGGAGGCAGTGAGGAATGGACGCATCTTTCCACTTTTGGTTGGACGGGATAACATTGAGTTGTCACACTTACAGTTTGCAGATGATACCATACTTTTCTGCCCTCCAGAGGAAGAGACCATAAGGAATTACAAGTGTCTCCTACGCTGCTACGAGTTTATGTCTGGATTGAGTATCAATTTTGAGAAGTCCAGCTTCATTCTGGTTAATTGTGAAAAGCGTTAGGCGCGTAAGATGTGTCTTTTGCTGGGATGTAAGGAGGCCTCCCTCCCTGTCCGGTACCTTGGAATTTCCTTGGGTGCGAATTCGAGGCTAGTTAGGACGTGGAAACCAGTGATTGATAAGGTGGAAGAGAAGCTGAGTCTGTGGCAAGCAAAGACCCTTAATAAAGCAGGTAAGCTAGTCCTCATTAAATCTGTCCTTAATAGCCTGCCTATATACTACCTCAGTTTATACAAGTTGTCAAAGGCGGTAGCGGAGAAGTTGATCTCCTTACAAAGACCGTTCTTGTGGAATAAAGAGGATGGGAGGACCGGGATACCCCTAGTAAGATGGGAGGTAGTGATGGCTCCTAAAAAGACAAGTGGCTTGGGAGTAGGAGATGCAATAATACGGAACACAGCTCTTCTGTTTAAGTAGTGGTGGCGATTTTCGAAAGAGGATTGCTTCTTATGGAAGAAAGTAGTGTGCTCTTGTAATAGCATGAATCCTTCTGAGATGTTGCATGGTCAACCGGTTCCTCCAAGAGGGGATCCATGGAAGGATATTTATCAGCTTCGAATCAGAGAGCCACAAATCAGAGAAAAGATGATCACAGGTTTGTCAATGGATGTAGGGAACGACAGAACAACCCGATTCTGGGAGGATGACTGGCTAACTAGTGGTGTCTTGAAAGATTTGTTTCCTAGACTTTTCTCGGTTTCAAACCTTAAAGGATCTGTTATAGGAGACTGCGGGTTTTGGGATGGGCTTAAGTGGATATGGAGCTTCCAGTGGAGGAGAGAGTTATTTCAATGGGAGCTGGAACTCTTGAACCAACTCCATGAGATCTTATGTTCAGTTAAGCTCACAACTGAGAGGGAGGATATAGTGGTTTGGAAATTTGATAAAACTGGTATTTTCTCCACTAACTCCTTTGTGCAGGTGATGTAGGAAGAAGTACTTCCGGGGAAAATAACGAGCTATAGCTTCACTAGTGCTATATGGAGGAGATTTGTCCCGCCAAGGATTGAACTGTTTTCATGGTTTGTGTTGATTGAAAGGGTGAATACTAAAGAAAGACTATGCAGATTAGGTGTCCTTGACCAGATTGATAATATGTGTACTTTATGTTGCAAGTCTGTTGAATCTGTTTTTCATCTGTTTGTTGGTTGCGAGTTCACTTGACAGGTGTGGTGTGCGTGGCTTTTTGCTCTTGGTAGGGTCTGGACAATACCAGGTACTCTGAAGCACCACTTTGAGAGATGGACGCAGGCTGCACAGCGAAAGAGTGAGAAGAAGAGGTGGTTGGTGGAATTCTTTGCTGTACTATGGGCAATTTGGCTAGAAAAGAATGATAGAGTCTTCAATAATCATGGCTCAGGTGCGGTGGAAATCATCAACAGGTCCTTTATGCTTTCCGACGAATGGATTGGTGGTGCTCCCTTTGGTTGTTGATGGTAATGCCGAAGATGACTAGGGGTTGTTATCACCTTTGGAGTTATTAGTAATGTATTCTTTTCAGTCCTCTGTATTCTGTCTGCTCCACCCTATGGTGTAGAGTGCTTTTTAATTCAAAATAAAAAATAACAATCATTATCATCGTCTCTAAAAATACACATATACATACATGAATAAACTATATTTAACAATGATGTAATAAAAATAGTGTTCTCCAACACAAAAAAAATTTAAAATTTAAAATTCACAAGAGTTACTACAAACGTATTCCACACAAAAAAATAAAATTGAATTTCAGAAATTAAAGTCTCGTTAATTTTTTTAAAAAAAAATAATTTTTTTAATTTATAATAAAAAAATTTTTAAATATAAAATAAAAAATTTTAAATTATAACGTTTAATAGCCAATAAACTATAGCCAATGAGTTATAGCTCAAATGACATAGTTTCCCCATACTCAACTAAAAAATTGCGGGTTCGAATATTCTATCTTTAATAAAAAAAAAAACCAATAAACTATATCTCAAATAATATAATCTTTTCTTCTCATCTAAAAATTTTGGATTTAACTTTAAAAAAAAAAAAAACCCACTAACGTCTAATAATAATAATGCATAGCGAAAGAAACGTGGGGTTGAATGAGGATGAGCGTGAAAAGTGAAAACGTAAAAGGAGTCCACATCATCGTCAACAAAAAGCTGTGTGACTCTGACCGTACCACACATGCACTCATACCTCCCTTTATCTCTCTCTATCTTTGCTACTATGCGCACTACGCACTTCCCTTCTTCTCATTTTCCTTCTCCTTCTCCGTCAACAGCAGCAGCTACCTTATCCCTACATTAACTCCTTAATCTCCTTTCTTAATCACTTTTACCATTCTATTCTCCCCTTTCTCCCCATCTTCACCCTACATTTAATGCAAGCAATTCTGTGGTTCACCTTCAATTCCCGACTCAATCATCACAATAATAACAAAACACACACACACTCACACTCCACCACTGTTTTTTATGTCCATTCCCAGCCGCTTCATGCCACTGTCCCCGCCATCTCAATCTTCTAGAACCTTCCATTCCTCTCCATGGGCTGCATCTACTCTCGTGTTTGCATCGGCGACAACTGCGTCGGAGGTGCCGCCGCCGCCTCCAGCATCAACGGCGACGCAATCGCTCGTCCTCCGCGCGGGACCTCATCCTCCGAGCCAGACGAATCCTCCGCCGCCGCCGCCGCCTCGCCGGACGGCGACTTCCAGGTGCTGAATCAGCTCAGCTTGACGCGGGACCCGGAGGCCGGAATCCGGAGGCTCGCTAGGGTTTCGTCACAGTTCCTTCCACCGGAAGGTTGTAAAGTGGCGAAG